>NC_058059.1:22866541-23466541 GCF_020085105.1 Siniperca chuatsi | reverse complement strand
ATATTGACTCCAATCACTTCCTCCTCCGCCTCTTCTTCCTCCCCCCCTCCCCCTGCAGCTGTCGACCCCCACCACCACCACCACTTCCCCCATCCCTTCCCTATGTCCCTCATTACTTCATCCTTCCTTCCTGTCCTCCACCTCCATCTCTTCCTCTTCCATTTCTTTATCATCTGGATCTTCGCCTACACCTCCACTTTACAACTCCTCTTTCTTCACCTCCTCATTCCCCTCCCATTCCTCATCTTTCTTTATCTCTTCCTCGTCCCTCACCACCTCCTCCTCATCTTCAGCTTCCCTTCCACATCCTTCTCTCACCTCTGGTCTCCATCTCTTCCTCCACTTCCTCGTCCTACTTCATCTCCTCTTCCTCCTTCTCATACTCACTCATTTCTTGTAATTTTTCTTCAACTCCTCTTCCTCATCCTGCGGTACCTCCCACTCCTTCTCTCCATCACTTCTTCTGCTTTTCTCTTTCTTGCTCTTCCCTCCCACCTCCTCTCTCTGTATTGGGGAACGTCAGGTGGAACAATAAAATGGCAGCTGCCTCTCAAATTGGCTTCCCTCAGCAAGACAGGTAAAAGTTTTAAGAAGAAACAGTCAGACAGACAGTCAGACAGACAGACAGACAGACTGAGAGACAGGTTGTCCCTCAGCAGACCCCCTGCCTGTTTCTCTGACAGCTGATCAGAAGGAGAAAATGGGTCAGGCTTCTGTTCTTCTGTCCTTAATTACACAACAGTCTTTAAACAAAGCAACATCTGCCCAACTACCCATCCTGCTCCTCCTCCCCATCTCTTCCTTTTCCATCTCCACCTTCTTTTCTCCTTTTTACAACTCCTCATCCTTCCTCTCATTGAATTTAGTAACACTCTATATTACAGGTTTGTTATTTAATAATAATTTCCAAGAAATGTCCTTGGAAGAACTACAAAACATGGCAGGAATAATATAGACAGTGTTCAACTGGTTCTCCTCCAATTAACTAAATCAAAGTAATTGCTCGAGTGTAACCTCGAGAGTCTTTCAGTCAGTGCACAGCAGGTCAGCTGAGCATGCAGAAATGTTAACTTTATAAAAACAAGACTACAATTCAATATATGTGGAGAATAATGTTTTCAGTAATAATTAAATAATGAATGAATATTTAGTTGGGTTTAAATTAAGCTTTTTCTCCCTTTAATTAGTTCCAAATTACATAGTTCTTTCCTGGAAACTTCCTAGGAAATTATTAGGAAATTACAGACCCACAAAATAAAGCATTACTGCGAGTGGCTTTTAAAATTACTTGTGTATTATTGCTGCTATGGGAAGGAGAATTTCCATTAACACCTTATGTTTCCCACAAGCTCTGGAGGAAACAACATTTGTAACATTCATAGAACATTTTGTGGATGTACATAATGTCAAAGAACATTCATGTAATGTTATATGTTTTTAACAGTGTAACATTCATTTCTATTTTTTTTACATTGCATTCTGAATATTTTGAAGCCTACAGAAATCTTTAAGGGTGTTATTTCAATGCAGAAAAATATTCAGCCTGGTTCCAGATCTCTGGATGGCTGCCCACATCTCCAGTTTGTTTCAGTGATTGAAATACGTCTGGTGTAGTGCTTATTGACGGCTATTTCCTCAGTTGGAGAAGGGTTGGAATGGGGACATCATCTACCTCCTTGGCTAGCTAGTTACCTATCTATATCCATGAAAAACTGTGAAAGAAAAATTGACACAAAAATTACTACATGTCTGCATGAGATGGACGCAGCTGTTGTAAGTCAACTTAAACAACTCTAAAAGAATAGTTAAGCTAAGTGCTCCTAGCAACCTCGATCATAGCTTCTGTATTGACTTCAGGTACTTCACTTGCTACTGATTTGTTAAGGCAAAACAATACTAAATAACCCCAGCTTCCAAACAGAAATCAGCCAAAATGAACACAATTTCAGATTTAATGAATGAAGCGAACAAAATGGCAATTTGGTCTGATTTAGGTTCAAGAAAAAACAGACACCAACCACAAAAAAAGAGCAACCAAAAAAAATAACCAAAACCATAATATTAGAACTACAACACGGACCAGCTAGACCATATTCTACTCATAACAGAAAATGTATTTTTTGATTGAATAGAATCCCAAAAATATTTTGGCCAAGATCTTAATTGGTGGTGGTCACAACTATAGAACATCTAGTTGTATTATTGTATGGAAGAGGAGGAGGGTCTTTTACTTTAAAATTACAATCAATCCTGATGTCATTGTTTGTTTGTGTGTTTATATCATACTTTACAGTGATAAAGGGGGTAGAATTATCAGTAGTTTAATATCAAATAAATGTCTTATTGCTTTTGTTGTTGTCTTTACTCTTGTTGTTTTATGATGATGGATCAGAGCGAGAGAGGGAGACAGCGAGAGAGGTAGACAGAGTTATTTAGCAGTCATTTGTCCTTGGAAGTGTAATGAATTGTAAAGTGAACGGGCTACAGGCCATAATGCTCTTTCAGTGCAGCTCCCACGCTCATCACTCCACCCAGAGACTGTCGATAACGTCCCCACACACTAGTGCATCATTTACACTGCAGCAGTCTGCACTCAACACTGTGAGCTACATAGCTGCAAACATCTGTCCAACACCACACCACAGACCAAATGTGCTATATTGTTGCTCATCTCATATGATGTTATATAATGTAATGTTATGTCCTCATACTTTATGTCGTGTATCGTATCGTGTATGTCGTGCCATGCCATATCATGAGTCATGACATGTTACATAGTGCCATTATATCATGGCATGTCACAACATGACAAAACATATTGTCATGTCGTAATGTTCATTGAAGATAAGATGTCATGATATGTTCATTCATGTCACATCATATGTATTGTGTTTTATGGTAGTGTCATACTTTTTCATGTCATGTCATGCCATATTATGTCATGCCATGTTTTGTTATGTTATGTCATGCCAAGTCAAATTATGAGATGTTGTTTCTTCTCACATGTCATGTCACATTATGTCATATTATGAGATGTTTCATCTCACGTCATGTCATATTATGTCATGTAACGTCACATCATGAAATTTTGTTTCATCTCATGTCACTTCACATTATGGGATGTTATTTCATCTCATGCCATGTAATATGTCATGTCATGTATGCTGTATCATACCATGTCAAATCAGATGGATCTTTCATGTCGTGTCATGTCACATCACATTATTTTATGTCATGTTACATCAAATCACATTAGAGATTTTGTCACATGGTAAGATATCAGGTCATGTTATATTATGTTTCATAAGATCGTTGTGTCATGTAGTGTCACCTCATATTATGTCATGCCATTTTAGGTCATGTATGTTGTGTCATGTCATATTACATTATGACAATTTGTTTTATCTCACATCATAAGTTGTCATTTCATATCAAGTTGTGTCATGTCATTTCATGTCACACTGTTTCGTCACGTTAGGTCATGACACTCAACATCCATTATGAGATGCCGTGTCATCTCATGTCATAAGATGTCATGTCATGCCATACCGTGTTATGTCATGTAGTGTCACATCATATTATGCCATGCCATTTGAGATCATATTAAGTATGTTGTGTTATGTCACATAACATTATTAGATGTTGTTTCATCTCACCTCATGTCATGTCATAATATGTTGTGTCATGTCATACCATGTCGCATTTTGCCATGTCACATTATGTCATGTCACATCATATTTTAAGAAGTTCTTTCATCTTATGACGTTATAAGATGTCATGTCATGTTATGTTACATCACATTATATTCATGTCATATTATGTCATATCATGTCACGACATAATGTGTTGTATCATACCGTGTCTTGTCATGTAACCTGACATGCATCCTGTTGTGTGGGTCATGTTATAGTCAAACTGTGACTATGTCATGTAACATCAGATTTCATTTTTCCTATCCTCAACACCCTGGTTCATCTCTTTGTCCTCATCAATCAATACTCTTTCTCCGTAAACTAAGAAAAATTCCATAAATGTAAACAAAATTCCATAATTAAATCATTACATTTCAAGCAGCATGGTCTTTTTTAATACATTATGTTGCATCATATCATCTTACATCATATATATCATATCACTTTGCATCATGTCAGGTTATGTTGTGTTATGTGAAATTTGGCAGCAATCTGGACCGGTGATTTCCAGTCTTCAATGAGTTTAATTTTCTATCTTTCTGACTCTTGAAGCTGTGTTTATGTGCTGGGGGAAAGTCCGATGGTCAGGACTTTCAAGATGAACCAGTGTTGCGTTAATGTGGTATTTTGGGGAAAACTCTAACCTTAAACACAAACATTTCTTTTTTCCTATTTATTATTCATACCTCCATTACTGCTGCTGTAATACTACTTATTACTTATATTATTACATTGCATTTATACCGTATTATCATCATCAACCGGTAAACCCACTTGGTACTTCACACTTGTTTTATTTTATACTTATACCCACCCGGTACTTAATTTATTTTCTGACCTGTTTTTTATAGTTTTTATAGTGTATTGTATTATATTTTTTGCTAGTACTTTCTCCTTTGTGCACTGACATAAAGACGAGCTGCTGTAACAAAGTTTCCCTTCGGGGATCAATAAAGTATTTCTGATTCTGATTCTGATTCTAAACCTCTGTGGAAGTGGCTGCTTTGTAAGGAAGAAGAAAAGGAAATTTTCCTCAATGTTGTAGACTTGACATTTTTTTGGAGTTGTTATAGAAATAGCTTCATTTAGTGACTGTTGACTGAAGCTTTCAATCATATCACATGATATTCATCAGCAGATGGAGTTTTCCCAGTTGACATGGGATTGTAGACGTTAAAATGAAACAAATTTCGGAGCACTTTAAGGACTTCTCATCTATGGTGTCTTAAAAACAACTAGGCACACTCCGTCTTGTGACGAAGATCATGTGATATGATTGAAAGCTCCGGAACAGCTACTAAATGGGGCCTTGAGGTGAAATTGTTTTCTCAACTGCTGGGTCAAGAAAAAGTCACGAATATTATAGAAATATCATATGAATACTAAACATGTCTTTTCTCTTCAAGCATTGTTGAAATACAGTAACATAAAGTCAGATAAGGACACACTGAAGCGAATATTTGGTTCCACATATATATCTTTAATGATTTCTGATTGCCATTTTAGTGTGCATTTCAAATACTGTCAGAATGTTAAATAGGGGGAAAATAAAGAACAGAACAGAGCAGAGTATGATGCCTTGCACTCACATTTAAAACCTACAGACAAGTCACTGCATTATTTCATAGGAATACTGTACAATAATGATTTTTCGTTCAAATCCCACCCAGAGCAGCGTCACTCTCCTCACCGCTATTTACACCAAAGACGCCGATTGGCTAGCCGGCCCGTCCCCCACGCCCTCTAGATCTTTACCTGCCCATCTGATTGGTCTGCTGCACCATCAGTCGGGTGTGTGACGCCCCTCCATCCGAGCCCGTTCCCCCCCCTCCTCCCCCCCGCAGCAGGTTGGGTTGAGCCGTCGGCTAGGGGACCGTGGACAGCTCCGGTCTGAGGAACAGAGTAACGTAGGAGGAGGAGAGGGCTGGATATGGGGAAGCCATCGCACAGGCCCGTACGATTGAGGTAAAAACACTTTTTTTTTTTTATGTACACACACCGGGGGAAATACACAAAGACACGGAGCTGGAGAGGTCGGAGAACGGGGAAACAACCGCGGAAGTGAAGGAAAAGGGGGAATACGGCTACTGACCCATCCCGGCGCATCAGGGGAGAAGCAGCGAAAGAAAGGAGGAGAAGGAGACCTAATTCCGCTCGACCTGATGGACTGAGAGGACAGATGAATGAAGACTGCCTACACTAACGCTTATAGATGCCTGGCCAAGGACCTGGACGCTTATGCCATGAACACCGACATGACAATGGACGGCATTGGCAGCCTGCATGGCGGGGTGGCGGTGAGCTCCGTGGCCCCTGATGCGGAGCTGATGAGCGGCCATAGCCCGCACCACGGCCGAGGAAGCTCGTCGGTAGCGGCGGCGGCGGCGTCCACCCTGCGGATACACCAGGACCTGGCCGCCGCCGCCGCGTCATCCCGCTCGGCCATGGTGTCCGGCATGGCCACGATACTTGACGGCAGCGGGGAGTACCGGCCGGAGCTGTCCCTGCCGCTGCACCACGCCATGAGCGTGCCCTGCGACACGTCCTCTCCGGGGATGGGGATGAGCGGCACCTACACCACCTTAACCCCGCTGCAATCGCTGCCCCCCATCTCCACCGTGTCGGACAAGTTTCACCACCATCACCATCACCACCACCACCACCAGCGGCTGTCCGGGAACGTGAGCGGGAGCTTCACCCTGATGCGGGACGAGCGGGGGCTACCGGGCATGAACAACCTCTACAGCCCCTACCACAAGGACCACATGTCCGGGATGGGTCAGAGCCTGTCCCCGGTGCTGGGCAACGGCTTGGGCTCCATACACAACACCCAGCAGGGTCTCCATAACTACGGCACCACGACGCACGGAAGCCACGACAAGATGCTGAATTTCGACGCGCACCACACCGCCTCCATGCTGGCCAGAGGGGATCACCACCAGCACCGAGGCCTCGGTGGCCCCGCGGCCGGGATGATGCCGCACCTGAACGGAATGCACCACCCGGGGCACCCGGCCGTATCCTCGGCGGGCCACCACCCTCACCCCCACCCCCACCTCCAGTCTCCATCCCACGGGCCAGTGTTGGCTTCCACCAGGGAAAGACCGCCCTCCTCCTCGGGGACGCATGGGATGAACAGCTCGGGGCAGCTGGAGGAAATCAACACCAAGGAGGTTGCGCAGAGGATCACAGCGGAGCTGAAGAGGTACAGCATCCCCCAGGCCATCTTCGCCCAGAGGGTGCTGTGCCGCTCCCAGGGGACCCTGTCGGACCTCCTGAGGAACCCCAAACCCTGGAGTAAACTAAAGTCAGGCCGGGAGACCTTCAGGAGGATGTGGAAGTGGCTGCAGGAGCCCGAGTTTCAGAGGATGTCGGCCCTCAGACTGGCAGGTAAGAGCAGAAAAACAACAAACTGCGATAACATGCTTGTGTTTTGGTTTCGGAACAAGAAGAGGAATTTAAATCTTCCTCATAAAAATAATCCAAAATTATTTCCCCACTGTCACTAATGGTGTTTTGACTTTTTTTTTATCTTTTGCTGGCTTTGTTTTGGTGTTTCCTCGTGCCTCCTCTCCAACACAGAACTCCAATATAGATGTATGAAATTTATTTAGAATCATTGGTGTTATGATTACCATTGTTGATCAATAACAAAAAGGGATCGATTCGAAATGACAAGGTCACGGGATTTCCCTCCAACAGTCCCCCCTCCCGCTGCACTGTGCAGTAACCCAGATTTTATTTTCCTGTCCCTGCATGTTAGGGCGGAAAACACTACACTTTAACTAAATATCAGTTCATTGTTCTGCTCTAAACTTCACCCAAATTAAGGCTTAAAAATAAAATAGCCAATTAAGATATTTGAAAAAATAAGATGAAAAATGGCAGTGCTTTCCTTTTAAAATAATTCTTTACATTTGGAAATTTTGCACGACATTTAGGAAATAATTAAAATATTAAATATATTGAAGTTTACTTGTTTAGGACCAATTAAATCAAGAGGGTGAAATGTTGACTCTCATCATGCTTTTATTTTAGTTACATTGCATGATTCAGCTGGTGTTGTTACTGTCATTAGCCCGTTAGAGGCTTATAGTATTCTTCTGGTATTAGCAGGGAGAGAGGTGTGAGAAGGCATCCAAAGCAGACAGAGAGGGTCGGGAGAGGATTTGTGTTTGATTGTGAGGGCTTGAAGGGATCAGACAGCTGTGACATAAACATGAAGGTTTGTAGCATCAGTGGGTCTGGTGCCCCCTCTAGTGAGGAACCTGGTTTCTGTCCCAACAACAAGTCTCTATTTTGTTTGCAGGGGACAGCAGCAGCAGCAGCAGCAGCAGGGACTGAGCAAAATAAAAAGGATCAGGTGGCTTTTAGGGATAAGGTTGAGAGTGGATTATATTCAGTTTTTCAGGAATATTTTAACATGAACCGAGTTTAATGTTGTTGTGGGGTTTAGTTTGTCTGTGGTGAGTTTATACTATGATTTGATCATATCTGATGTGCTTAACAGAGGTGTGTTTAATGGCAATTTTGAATTCTGAAAGCCTAATAATACATTCAGAACTAGCACGTTTGAATTTCACATGGTATTCTGTAAAAGATACGAGTGTAAACTAGAGCATTTACATTCACCTGAATTACTGTTAGAGTTTAAACTAATCCGTGTGAAAATTTGTTGGCTTATTGGGATTTCCATCTTAATGAAATATTTTCTTATAGCAGCATTAAGTTAGTGTAAGCCAGTATAAAGATAACATGAGTTCAGTTCAATTTCCCCAATTTATCTTGTGAGTTTTCTTAATCCAGTTTCCAGCTGCATTCATCTAATTTATAGTTTTTAAGCTATAAATACATACAGAATAAAAAAAACAAAACAAAGTAACATAATAAAAACAAAAGCCAAATTAAAATAACAAAGGAGGAGGGGAGCATGTATGCATGTAGGTATCTGGTATGGAGAGAAATGTATGGCTTGTCAGAAAGTGAAGGATGAATTGAATAGAGTTGAATAACCTTATTGCACAGGACTCAAACTGTAAATCATTTTTTGCTTTTGGAACGCGAGTGGATATTGTCGCTATCTTGTAAAAATCATGTATCTCCATAACGTTAACCTTTCGTGAGCGAAGAAAAACATTTTTCAGCTTTGTGGCAGTGCATTTTTCAAAAATATTTGTTGTTGAGAAATTTCTCAACTGACAAAGGAACACTTCTTAAAAAAAAAAAAAAAATTAAAATCACCAATACATGGAGATACAATGTGTTCACTCACAGAGAGTTCCAAAACTATCCATATGTTGTATGGGTTAGGGTCAGGTTCCAAACACCTAATTGCAATACACTTACTGGATACTGGTAACAAATAGATTTGAGCTTTTCTGGAATTACGCCTAGAAGAGTTACCTATATTTTGAAATATCATATCACAATTATTTTCCAGTTTTAAAGGCAGATTGACCTTGCTTCACTATCAGTACATTCACTTTGCTTCGGTACATTTTACTGCATTAAGGAAAAGACTTATTCCAGTATTTAACAATTGTTTTGGCTTTTCACAACAGAGTTGCAATGTGCAAAACTTTTGATATTGGCTCCAAATTTGACATGGCAAACACAATGAAGAAATCTGTATAAAATGCAAAATTTATTAGTGTCAGAACATTGTATATGTATTTTCAGAATCAACTTTTTTTGACACTGGTTGTCATAGCTCAAGATACAAATATAGATATATAACTAAACAAAGTCAACAAAGTTAAACAAAGATTCAATTCTCATTGCACTTTTCCTATAGAGCAGGTCTAGACTGTACTCTTTATAATATATAAGATAAGGACACAAACATTTAGCTATTATGTAAAGACAACAGGTTTGAAAATAGATATATGTATATACATACATACTAGACAAAAAACATACAGTAGGCTATACAGATTAAATTATTACTGAGAGAGTGTGTGGCAGTGCGAGGTATGCTGGAATAAATATCATATGTTACTTTTTTTTAATGAATGGTCATTATCAAATAATGCTTTAAAACAGTAGGCTAATTGTTATAAAGTATGCACTGGTCAAGGAATATTTGAAATGATGTAGTGAGAATTCCGTTTTGAAACTTTCATTATATTCATTGCTGTCAAGTAAGAAACAAGAAGACAGAAAACAGAAGTTTTCAGCTAAACTAAAGGATTTAATGCTCCTTTGTGGGATGAGAAAATTCTCCTACTTCTTTGGTTAAAAAAAAACCCTATAAAACCCAAATATTTCTTTAAAAAATCTTAAAAGCTTAAATCAAGGCTGTTTTTAGAATTTCCTAAAAAGTTTACATTTTGGAGACGGATGGTTTTCACTGGACAGCATTACTTTAAATATAGACAATGTAGTATAACAAACACTTTTTACAACATTTTCATTAAGTTCACACAGTACCTGAAGTGTGTATATATTTCTACTGTATCACTATAATATATCAACAACAATAACAATAAACCATCAGCATAAACATTTAGTTGTTTTTGATATATATATATATATATATATATATATATATATATATATATATATTTATATATATATCCAGGACTACCTGGAAAGCAGTACGGATACTCAGTGAATTATCCTGGTAAAATCAAGGAAATTGAAATTGATTGCTTTAACACCAGGACACGTGATGTGTTCTTTCAAATTCTTTCAAAAATTTTCAAATCACTTTTATCATATCTGCATGTCTTCTTTGGAATAAAATACACTTGTGTTACTATTTAATAAAACATACATGTCAAAATGACAACATATAGAAATGACATATCTAAATTATATAAAAACATAATAAAAATGTACTGTTAATTTAATGGACACAGTTTACGGTGTACCATACCATTCCTAAAATATTCCTAAATGGACAGTTATTATGCCTTATATTCAAATTACTATTCTATAATGATCTTAGAAATTACCTGATTTCATAAAGCATCAATCATTTTGCAGTAATAGGATAAAAAAACTTCACTGATCCCCATGAGGGAAATGTGTTTATGGTGTTTTAATAATGAGTTTATGTAGATCGTATCATATTCTAAAGTCATATATCTGCTTGGTTTCATCTGACACATCCTGGTGTAGTTTCTGATATTTAGTAGGTGCATCATATTACAATGTTCGGTCATAATATCTGTTCAGTATCCTTTAAAATTTTGCTCTGACATTTATTGTGGTTGCTTTTGAAATGAGGCATTATTTATGGTATAAATATAACAAGGTTTCAAGAGGCTGAACAATCTTTGCTGAAACTTTTTTGGAAATTTGTATTCGATTAGCCTAGATTCGGTCAGTAGATTTGGTCCAGCTCAGACCCTCATATTTAAAATTTGTGCACATGTTGATGTGGATGAGATTATCTGTGCGGGATTTGACTGTTATTTCATTAGGGGTACTCTGATTTTCAGGGGTGGTGTTTGATGATATAGGTTAATAGGAAACAACATGAGTGACGGCGGATGGAGGGTGAAGCTGGAGGAGAGCAGGGGAGCATTAATGTCATCTGTGCTTCCCTGTCTGTTGTAAAATATCAGCATGCAGACACACACTGTACAGCCTCGTACTTATACTGCTGTCTGATGGAGCTGTACTCATCTGCTTTCCCTCTGATAATGAAAAACCCTTCCTGGCTGGTGTATGTATGATACTGTTTTCTTTTTCAGTGGGTCTAGCGTTCACGAATCAAACCTGAAATCATCAATAGGGTTGGATATTGTCTAGAATTTTTTTGATACTAGTGCCAATAGTTACAGTACCTGAGTTTGCTACTGATACTAAAATTATACTTATCAATTCCTTATAGGGTGACCAGATCCCAACAAACCAAATGTGGGACAAAGAGTATGTTTGGGTGGGACAATGTGGGGCACCTTACCAATGCATGGTTGTGCTTTCCAAACACCATATATTAACGTCATTCAGACTTTTCTACAATAAACTGAAGAACAACCACATAGCCAACTTAACCAAAGCACTAGGCCTGTTCACTTCAAGTCTTTCAATTCATCCTCCTAACCCAAATCCAACTACTGTATTTCATTAAAAATTAGGCAAAAAATAAAATATCAGATAAAATAAAACCAGATTAATACAAATCAAAACCGATCAGGGAGGGAACAAAAACTAAAATTCAAATACATATTTTCAGTTTTGTCCATCACCACAACTGCAGGCAAGGGTACACAGGCCATGCACTTCCAGCACCATGGAAAGCACGTGGCTGAAACACAAGAATACCACCAACCTAGTACTTAATATTCAAATCTAGCACCACACTGGAGGCCCACAATATTCTATTCTATATTCTAAATAAAGTTCAGTTTACCTTAGATGTTCTTTTTCACTTTCTACTTTTTGTTTGAGCGATTCATATTTAGTAGGTCTACTGTGTCGTATTCCCCCCGTGTGAAATTTAAAAATTACTCAACAGCACATAACTAACACATTACGCAAAAAAAACTTGCTGAGAATCGCCTTCCACCGGCTTCACCCAGTCATAGCAGTAGTAGCAGTTTCACAGTCTTTGTTGTAGCTGCATTTCTTTTTGTTTGTGGTAGTTTCCATCAGATTCCACCTGAATCTGCATAGTGTGTGACTTTGTGGCGACTTGCAGTTTTCCCCCGTTGGCCGTAGCGGAGCAAAGACGGCGACAGGTTAACCTGCACTGACCCCACGTGTGATTGACATCAAACACGGCCCCGTGAAGACAGCCTTCCCTGCTTTCTTCACAGCGATTGGATAAAAGCCAGATTTTAGAAAAGTGTCTGTCCTGCAGTGTTTTGGCTTTTGAAAACTAGAGCCAAAATGCGGGACATGTACTCAATATGTGGGACGCGGGACAAGGGATTAAAATGCGGTGAAGTCCTTAATGCGGGACACCTGGTCACCCTAATTCCTTACCTTGAGGAATAAACAAGTTTTTTTTTACAAAAACCTTTTTTCATTTAAGACATTAAAATACTCAAAAGCTTTCTGATTTACATACTGTATCTTCTTAGTAAGCTAGTCACCAGTTCAAGAGTTTAGTTTTGTTGACTAAAGCTAGGTGCTGCAACCTCGATGCTAACTATAAGACAATTAGAGGTAGAAGTTAACTTGATTTGTGGCTTTATCTCAAACTTTACAAAGTGTTAGCATTACAGACAACTATCCAGTATATATCCAGTATTTGTGCTAACAGATGACCTTCATTAAACCATGTGCTTGTCAAAGACAAAAACACAATTATGTCATTATCTAAAGGAACTGTCTGGTAAATTGGGAAGTCCTCTGGTCAAGGGTGTGTTTAGCCTAGCTTAGCACAAAGACGGGTGTTTGTTGTTTTTTCTCTTTTGGTGGAGCTTGTCTAGCAGTTTCTCCCTGCTTCCAGTCTTTGTGCTAAGCTAGTATAAACATGTACTGGACCTATCTCTATATCATGGAAATTCGACAGTTTTAGATTTGTTAGTCATGATGCCTCCACCATATGAATTGTTTTCTTTCTTCCAGTTTCACTCTGGAACTGTAATTGGTGTCTTGTGGTTTCACGGAGAATGGGTCGATATTGTCCAGGTTTTTACGTCAGAAACATGCATACACATCTGATTGTTGGGATGAGGAGTACATCTTAAGTATATTTTCTAGTCGTTTTAGTTGTTTTCATTTCTTTCTTTCTTTTTTTAAAAAGGCATTACCTTTTGCTCATTTCATCGCTCTCTCTTCTTTCCGCGCTGACTTTAAAATGACTGTAGAAACAGAGGGAGCTTCAATTCCTAGATCAACAACACTACAAGCAATCAATAGAGCTGAGGTCAAAGGTCAGAGCTGCAACGCTCAGACAATAGATGGAGCAAATATTTCCCTGACCCTGAGATGAGGAGAGAGGAGAGAAATGAGCAGCATGCAGGGGGAAGAAAAAAAAGAGAGAACTGGGAGACAGGGTTATTTTTGAGTTTTCTCTTGCTATTACATTATGCACATTCATGTTCTGTATGTTCACAACAATAAAAATATTAATGATAATAAAAATGATGTTGTGAATCCCATCACATTCTTCCCTTGGTTTTTTTAGGTTCTCTGTTTAAGTTTACTTCCTCTCCACTTGTCTCTCTCCAAATCCGTTTCTTCCTCTCTAAATTACTCTCTTGAGGCTTTTCTTTGTATTATATGATCACGTTGGTGTTGAAGATACACAGCTTGGTGTTGTTGGAGGACTGGTTTGATAACCAGATTGGCCGTAGTATCTTGAATGCCTGCTGTGCTTTACCAATGCGTAGCTCTATGTCCTTGTCTGCTCCTCTATTCCTGCTGATGTTGCTCCCTAAGTAGATGAAATGCTCCACGTCCTCTATGGCCTCCCCCCTGAGTGTAATGGGATTGAGTAGTTTCGGGTTTATTCTCATGGTCTTAGTTTTTCCAGCATTGATCTTTAGTAGTAGGAGAGCGTGGAGGTTTAGTTTTGTGCTTCTGATTAATAACTATAATAACTTAAAGTTGTCCCGTACTAATTTCAACATTTCAAGCCCAAATTGGCTCTTTGTCAGGTACAGAGGTATTTGTTTTGGTGTCCACATACTTTTAGCCATGTAGTCTACAATGTTGCCAAAGTAGGTTTGATCAGGTTTACAATGTGTGAATTCAGATTTTTTAAGAAAAAGACAACAAATGGCATACACATTACTAATCACTTTTACATCACTTTTCCTGCGTGCCTCCTCCTCTCCTTCTACCTCATTTTGAATCTTTTTCTTTCCCTCGCCATCCCTTGGACCTCTCTCTCTCTCTCTCTCTCTCCCTCTCTCTCTCTCTCTCTCTCTTTCTCGCTCTCTCTCTTTTGGGGGGAGGTATTATGTGATCGTCAGGGGAATTGAACACAAGAGCAGAGGTAGCAGCGGCCCGATGAATTATTGATGGGAATCTCTGCGTGACCCGCCTCGGTCTTCTCACTTCACTTCTTCTTCACCTCACAGCCGGGTTAACCAGGCAAAATGGAGGGAGGGTGAGAGAGAGAGAGAGAGATGAGGAGTCCATTGTTTGGTTGGAGGACGCTGCCTGCCTGTGACTCAAAGTAAATTATGGATGAAGAGAAATGCTACAAAACGATGCTCAAATCAGTGTTAGAATAGAATAGCACATATAAAAGCTGGAGTACAAATAGGAGCCATGGTTAATTCAGTATATTGTACATTTCCACAGCATTAAACCTATCATTACACCAACATAGTCATATCATACTCACCATACTGCTGCTCTTAGTGTCTCTTTTTAATACAAACACTGTTCTCATTGATACATGAATAAAAATTGCTTTGCTTCTACTTTGCCATTTTTTTTCGATCGCTGTTAAGTTGCTGTCAATGAAATTCAACACTTCCTACAGATGTTTCAAATGAAAAGCCTACCTAAAAGGGATTATGCATTTCGAGCTGCTGGAAGGCTTTTCATGGTAATGAAGGAACATGGCTCACTGATGTGGTTTTAATAGTTTTTGGACAACAACGGAGCTCTATGGCACAGAGGAATAAGATATATCCGGCATTGGATACACAGACAATACTTGTCAGAAGGATACATTCATTGCTGGTTTTGGTCTTTTCATGGGGTTTGTTGACTTTAGGAAAAATATAGAATATCACCAGACTTATAATGTCTTTTAAGTCACAGAACAGCATGAGAAGAGTCCACTGAGAAGAGTCAAATGATGCTGAAAATCTGAATGACTGAACCTAAATATTTTCCATTTTACGCATCCTGCTGCAAGCAGACACACTGCATTATTTATGAGTTGGACTCTGCTTTATGACACAGATTACCAGCAGTTAGTGTGTGTGTGTGTGTGTGTGTGTTGGTTGTGTTTGGTCTTACAGTTTCAGACTGTGGGAATACAGTTTGTGTCCGTTTTCAGGGTTTCTGTTCTGACCTCCTGCATATTCTCAGGCTGCTATCGATCTGTAATAATGGATTTCAGGCTGCTGAGAGGAGACTTCTGATGTTTGTTTGTGTGTCAGCGTGAGAAGATTTGACAGAAACTGTTATCTCTGTCCTATCCTGTCAATAGCAGTTTTGGAGGCTGGAAACTGAGACATGACAAAGTCTGTTTACAGGTGTTGGACAGTACTGCTGCATAAGTTGTATAAAGCCTTTTGTGGCCCTAGAGGAAGCCCTAAATGTCCTCAAGTGATGTCAGTTGAGTCAGCGTTGGCTGGGGCAAGTTTGAAAATCTGGGGGTGTGGAGTTAGAAAGAAGTGAGCTTACCAGACCTCTGTAGCCCACTCATCTGCTACCTGTTAGAGGCTCCATTAGGCTACATTATCCGCTACTAGCGTAACACACCCAAATCTCCGAACCATCTAATGTGTTTTGGAACGCACTGACAAATGTCCTATTATGTTGGTTAGGAGTGAGGACTTGTTGCTACTTTGTTGTTCATGAACTCCGTCATAAAAGACTCAGTTTCTTCCTGGTATTAACACGCTATCTGTATCTGGATGAGGAAAAAACATGTTTATGTGGGTGTAAATTGCTAGGGGTGTAACAGTACACAAAATTTCAGTGTGTGGCATGTACCTTGGTTTTAGGGTCACGGTTCGGTACGTACTTGGTACAACAGGGAAAACAAAAACATTTAGAAAATAAAATTTTTGTCATTTATTTTGAAAGATGTAAACCTTCAACAGTGGCTGTTTGGCCTTAATTCTTACTCTAACAGTTAAGACACTCAAATGCTGGCAAAAAGAAGAAGAAAAAATAAATAAATAACACACATTTATCAAATCTGCAGTGATAGGCTGCTTGGACTAGCCTTACAGTCTGTTTTTGTCTTGTTCCGCTATTCGTCACATTCGGGTGATGCCGCTGTGTATCCACAGACATACCTGACTTCAGATGAACAATGTCGGCATACAGTTTGACACTAGTTGTTACCCATTTTCGCTGTAACTAACCAGAGAACCTAAACTAATGCTCCCATACAGAGGATCTAAATGTCATGGGAGGATCCTCCAGCTCTGGTTTCTCATTTGTGTTTGCCATTCGGATGGCAGTGACACTACTGACAATGACACTACATGAGCTTGACTAACCTGGCTAACCGGGCTAACACGACTAGCATGCGACAGCTGAAAGACAAAAACTGGTGCGCTGCCTAAACTTTCTGAGTAAAACTTGCGCTCTAGAATTTCTGTTCTGCACGCGCGAGTAGTAGACATAAATAGACTATTTTGACAACAGTTGTTTGGGTCACAGGGCGTACTGAACTGACAAGGTTGCATACCGAACCGAACGCCCTGTGCCGAACGGTGCGGGACGAATACACATACCGTTACACCCCTAAAATGCACTCAGCATTTATTACTTATTATAATTGCGATCGGATCGTCACACATTTTGATCAGCCAGGTGTAAATGACATCTGTACAGTTTGACGACAATCTGGCTCTCGAGGCTAAGCCTTAAGCTGTCTCTGTTAGTCACATGACCCTCGCCTTGCCCGTAGTGGTGGTCCCTCGAGAGTATCCCACATTGCTTCCCTTGATCCATGACGATGGTTGTACAATTTGCATATTGAGATCTGATCATAATGCAGACAGAATCAAGATAACAAGAACACTAAATACCAATTTTAAAGCCAAAGGCCCGAGATTAAACGTTATTATCTCGATAATGTATGCAGATACAGATTGCAGTGGAATACCCGGAGGAGACTAGAGTCACAAGGTTTTGACCTGACTCCAGCAACAGCAAGTTTTTGCCTCTATGTCATTCATGTATAGACACTGACTGCATTCATTCAGCCAAGCACCAAGCTCTTTATCAAATCTGTAAACTCCAAACATCAGCCTTGCGTGTTCAGACTTTCTACAACCTTCACTGTAGCTCCCAATAAGAAATTCAGAGGAATAGCGTAGTGATTTTTTGTTAAGACTGTCCACACCAATTATGGTGCCCAGGCGGTGTTGGAGCGGTAGAAGTGTTGCCAGGGCCAACTGAGTGGTTCGGGTTCAGAGGAGAAAATGGTCCTGTCGCCGCTTTATTACGGCGATCAAATCAAACGTGACACCTGGACTCTGAGCTCATCGAGGCAGAGCGCTCAGAGAATACACACCGCGCAATTAGTCAGAGCTACACAATACTACACACACACACACGCCAGTAGGGAGCAGCAGGAAGGACAGGAACAAGGGGTCCATATCAGTTTATTCACATAATTTACCACAATTTCCATAATTTACTTTGAAAGCAGTACATTAGTAGTAATATCTCACCACAGTGATACTGTTAAAAACTCGTCTCTCTCAAATTAAAGACAACGTTTCCTATACAGGACTGCTGTGTTTTGTGTGCCCCCACCCCCCGGAAGAGAATAAACAATCCAGAAGTAATTTTTCTCCATCAGTCTTTGTCTCCTTCCACCCCAGCCATCAACAGACACTCTAAATGCTCAAGTTGCTGTTTTGTAATGTAAAGCATTGCATTAATCCAACCTTGTAGATCACTCGTCTATTCCAAACTTGAGTGTGTGGTAGCCAGCGTATAAAGAGCTCTTGTAATCTGTAGAAAAAGGCATGTGATAAACTTACTGGAGGTGCTAACCAAGGAGCTAACATGGATGACTGATGACAAAATGCTTTTAAAGAAACAGACACTGTCACAGAAAAAAGACACATTATAATCAATAATTAGCTGCATCTTGATTGGCTTGTTGGTTGGTTGGTTTTGGATGATTCAAAAGTAGCAATTTTTCTTATCTGAAGCCAAATTGTTCTTACTTCTGATGTTTATTTAAAATTGTTTTACAAAAAGAACTTGAATTCATCACACATGAAACAGCATTTCACATGTGATGAACTGACATAAAGGCACATGTGGTTTTCTGACATTTCTCATATGTAGGATATGTTTGTAGTTTTCAGGAGCCTCTTGATTTGATGATGATGCATGTTAAGGGGCTTAACCAATAAACAATAAAATGTGTTCAGATTTGTTCAGTGATCCAGTATGTATTTGCTCAAGGTGTCCAAGGAGTCTCAGGTCCAATCAATATTGGAGACTCATAGCAATTTAGGTCAGACCTGAACTACAACGGAGGTGGACAAGAAAGTCTGGATCTAGTGCAGAGGCTGATCATTTATTTACAATATGTCTAAAACAGCACAAGGGATAAGGTTTGTTTGTTTTCTCTGGTTTTTATGTCTTCTTCCTTTTGAAATCTCTTTTTCTAGCTCTTTCTATCTTTGATTTCGTGTTTCCATCCTCTCGTCCCTCCCTCAGGTTCATTAGTATTGGTGTCACAGCGCTGCTGAAATAACTCTGTCCGGAGACGTAATAAACGTCGACAGGCGGGACGGACCTGTCAGGCAGCAAGCGGGGTTTATGGTGAAAGAAAATAAATGCAATTTCTGATTTGACCTTTTGTCTAACCAAAATCCTGTATTCACTTCTGAGGATGGCAAACAAACATACATAAATATAGCAATTTTAATTCTATAGTTTAATTTAGATTACTAGTATTTAGAAATTAATAGCAGTAATAATTATCATATAATTATTATTATTGTTGTTACAATATATATTCATATTATAACAATAATATAAAAAGAAAACAAATTAACAACAACAATAATGACAATACTACTACAAATAATAATAACAACAACAATAATAATAATAACAATGTTTCACAAATTACTTACCAAACTTTTTTCTTATTTTTATCTTGTCTGTGATATGTTTGTCTGCTGTTTCAGCTGACAGTTCTTTGTATCTGACCATAAGGGTATTGGTTATATCGGTATATCGGTTATAGATACACATCAGCACATTTACATACAGAGACCGAACACAAACAAGGAAGTGGACTCACATTCTGTTTGTTGTCCTCCCTGCTCCTGTCTCTGCTCATGTTGTTTTGTTGTTCTGTTATTTTGGTTTCTCTCTGTGTCTGGGAGTCAGTGTGTTTTTCCGTGTGTGTGTGTGTGTGTGTGTGTGTGTGTGTGTGTGTTTTGGGCTCGGCCGTGCGTGCGGATAGATAATGTGGATCGATGGCTGTAATCCAGAGCAGATTAAAAGAGCATTAATACTGGCAACGATAATGTAAACGGTGCGGACCCAGATCTCCATTGATCTGCAGGAACCTGATCCAGACCAGTTCCTGGAAGAGATGGGGGGTGGGGGTGGGGGTGGGCAGACAGAGAGGGGCAGAGAGAGCTGACATTATACAACAGAGACAGACGAGCTGTATCTGAATGGCTCATGATAATAATGATAATAATTATAATAATACTAATAACATGGACACTTTAATGTGCATTATATGCATTAAATAACTTAGTAAGTGAAAGGTATTAGTATGTCAGTAAAGGATGCAAACCATCCCATAATTCAACCCTGTCACCGGAAAAGAACATTGATATTGGATGGGTTGCACTTTTTTCTTTTCTTCTTGGGATGATATATAAGTTTCTTTATCTCACCTACATAGTTTGTATTTTTTTGTTGACCTTTTGTCTTATCATTTGTACCGTTTGTGCTGATTAAGTCCAAACCAAACCAAAAAAATGACCAAGAAAACAAAGCACATTTTGTAGGTCAGCTTGTTCCTACCCACCTCCTGCAGATTTGGTGGTAAACGCATTAAAGGTCAAAAGTGAGCTTTCCATGTCGTTTTTGGTAATAAAGCAGGTGTAGGTGCTTTTTCACACCACTGTAAATACTGTGAAAGTATCAAAACGCTCAATCCACGGAGAAATGCACACAGCCTGTATTCAGAAACTGTGCCCATCGCCCAACCTTTTTTTCTTGTTTTAACTTTATTAACAACACAATAAAAAGTGGTCATTCATTCGCTGAGCTAGAGCTGGAGGTTGTTCAGTATGTCTCGCAGAAAGTGCTTTTTCGGTTGTGAAAGAAAGTAAAATATTTTCTGGTTTTCCCTCTGATGTCCTCCAGCTGCTTCGCCACAACTCTCTGTAATTTAGTTTCCTGATGGACAGATGGCTTTACTTGTTGCTAAAGTAACCGCTAACTACTGCTAACTGTAGCTGCCGTTAGCTCAGTTAGCCATGCAGCTAGCCGTCCTGTTAGCTGACTCTGCCCAGACTGGGAGCTCAGAGGACAGAGGGAAAACCATAAAATGTTTTTCCATAAAATATAGTCCAGTTTCAGCAAAATCAGTGAATAAAGTTGTGTTTTTGTACAGTAAGCAATGAAGCCCGGCCCCCAGAAACACGACACTCTGGCAGCGTCTATCTTTTTTTAAACCTAATTCTTGTCTCATTTGTGGTCTGATAAACAGTAAATTCTTCAAATTCAGTGCCCCATATTGCTAGTTTCCAAGCTACGTTACTGTAGCTGTTATATGCAGTCGAGCACACCGACAAGAGGATGAGGCTGTGCTCACAAGCACTGGTTGCTGCCTAGTCTCGCATAGCCAGACCTCTCTCTCTCTCTCTCTCTCTCTCTCTCTCTCTCTCTCTCTCTCTCTCACACTCAAAACCTAACACGGCAGTGGTGGATGGCCGCCCACCATTGAGTCTGGTTCTGTCCAAGGTTTCTGCCTGTTAAAGGAAGTTTTTCCTTGTCACTGCCGCCAAATGCTTGCTCATGGTGGGATTTGTTGGGTCTCTGTAAATAATTATAAAGAGTACGGTCTAGACCTGCTCTATAGGAAAAGTTCAATGAGGTAACTTTTCATTATTTCTACATCAGTAGATCTGAAAATATCAATAATAATCATAATGATATTTATAACATAAACCAAAATAACTGTTGCAATATAAAACATAAACAACAGTAAAAACAACAGAAATATGTACAGAAATACTTTTTTTATACTTTTATTTACATTCATGTATACAAAATCTTTGATCTTAAAATATAATCTTATTCTTTTTTTTAAGTGGGGATATTTAAGGAACATAAATAGAAACAACTCAAATCTCAAGAATGCAGGTCAGCGTTTTTTATAAATAAAATTGAATTGAATTGAATTGAATCTCCACACTTAGGGCTGTGCCAGCTAGTTGATGCCCCTCGGCAGGCTTCCGGAAGTTGGCCAGTCAAAAGAAAGTGGCCTTTTAGGG
Source organism: Siniperca chuatsi (assembly GCF_020085105.1). Lineage (NCBI taxonomy): Eukaryota > Metazoa > Chordata > Actinopteri > Centrarchiformes > Sinipercidae > Siniperca > Siniperca chuatsi. The sequence continues at coordinate 23,444,754 of NC_058059.1, read as the reverse complement.
AGGGGGCCTTAAAGAGACAGGAGCTTTATCGACTTGTTTCAGATAGAGGATGAACTGAGGGGCTGCATAAAGGGCCAGTATAAGATAAATAAGGATTTGTCTGAACTGTGAATCATGCAAAACTACTCAAGTGGAGTCCCAGAATAAAAATATAAAGCTGGAAATGAGCATAAGAGGTCCCCTTTAAAAGCAGCCAGTTTGATGTTTATCAGACAGATGGATTTGAAGGGAATCCTCCTCTATTTGATTGTGCCACATAACTGGATTCATTAAGCTGAATCTGTCTGTTATTGGATTATGTTTCATATTGGATGCATGAGATCCAATTGTAGATATTACGGCCTTTAATGTAGACAGGTTTAGCAGGACAGAGCAGGCAGAAACATGTTGGAGAAAAAACTAAAGATAAAGAAAGAAAATAAAGATAGAAATAAATAATAACAGGGAATAGAACAGAAAAGAATGAAGTAAAACAAAAAGTTAAACCAAATAGTAACATAAAATTTATTTCTATTAACAATAAAAAAGATACACAATAAAACTGGGTAGGAAATTCAATTCAATTCAATTTTATTTATATAGCGCCAATTCATAACAGAAATTTTCTCATTGCACTTTTCCTATAGAGCAGGTCTAGACCGAACTCTTCATAATATTAATTACAGAGACCCAACAAATCCCACCATGAGCAAGCACTTGGTGACAGTGGCAAGGAAAAACTTCCTTTAAGAGGCAGAAACCTCGGGCAGAACCAGACTCAGGGTGGGCGGCGATCTGCCGCTGCCGGTTGGGAGTAGCAGATAATGATTGAGTATGAGTTTGGGGACAGCAAAGATACATACGGTGTGTATATATGTGCAAATGAGTAGAAGCTATTTATACACACACACACACGCACATTAACAGAAGAATTTTTTTTCTGTTTCAATTCAAAATGCCGTTATATACTTCAAATGAATTGTTGCAGTTTCACATCACTGATTGAGAGATCTTTTTCTTTTTTGAGTGCATCATAATTATTATTAATTGTTCCATGCAATGTATGTGTTTATTCATTTTGTGAAAGAGCAAAGAAGTCTACAAATGTATTTATTTACTTAATTAACAAAAGAGGGTAAGAAAAATAAAATACACTATATGGCCAAAGGTATATGGATACTCTTTACTTTGTGTGTCCGTCTCCTTAGTCTTTCATCTTTGAGCTGCTTCTCAACTCTCAGAGCAGGAAACCTAATCAACTTGTATCGCTTGCCGCTGATCGTTTGGAGACAAACACAGCGGTGAGTGGTTTGCCAGGATGTCCGTTTATAGCTGCCCAACCTCCTTTTGATCAATCACTGATTACAATACAATCTATTGATCAGAGAATATTATCTTTCTGCCTGTGTTTGTTCTCTGTTGGAGCTGTGTGCTGTGAGACTGAGCGCCGATGGCTTCAGGCTGCCAAAAAACATCACTGATAAGAAAAGGTACTGAGAGGCCGGTTAACTCATCATCTATTAGTCTGTGTGTGAGATGTCCAAACAGAGCTTCCCTCTGACTTATCCTCACTGTCAACATTTAGCAGGTTAAAGGTTAGTGAATGTTTTCCCTGAAGTTTTTAAAACTTTCTCCCCAGAGACATTTGCTTTTATGAAGCCCATGCATACTTCTAATGTGTTATACTGGGCTTATAGCAATGTATAATTATAGTTATAAGCACTCAAAAATATCCATAATGCATTATAACAATAATCATAACACATTATGAAGCCCAAGCCTGTGCTTATAGCAATGTATAATTATAGTTATAATCACTCATAAATATCCACAATGGTTTATAACAATAAACATAACACATTATAAAACATTTTTAATGACTTATAAGGTCAAGTATCATAATACTTCATAATTGCCGGCCTCTCACTGACATTTCTTTGGCAAGGATCATAGTGTATCATACTTCTCATAGTTGTAATACATTATAACCATTGTATAATGTATTATAATCACTGTTATAATGCATTATAAAATGATTATGATGTATTACAACTATTTACAACTGTAATATTTGTATATTAATGTAATATGTATATTTTTTTTTGGGAAAACATTATGTTAGTGAAATGTAAATGTCCGTCATTCAGTTGTTCATCAAAACGTGTCAAATTGGAGTACTCAATTTATGTTATGACCAGTGGTGGACAAAGTATTCAGATCGTTTACTTAAGTAAAAGTACTAATACCACACTGTAAAAATACTCTGTTACAAGTTACAAGTACTGCATTGAAAATGTTACTTAAGTGAAAGTATTTAAGTATAATCAGGAATGTGTACTTAAAGTATTAAAAGTAAAAGTATTCAATGCAGAAGGAAAAATGTCCCCTGTCACTGTTATACTATTATATATTATATCATTAGATTATTATTACTATTACTTACTAATGTAAAAGCAGGATTTTACTGTTGTAGTTGTTTGAGGTTGTTCTGCTGATTATTTTCTCCATTAATTGATTGATTGTTTGGTTTGTAAAAATTCTGAAAAAAGTGAGAAATGCTATCACAATTACCCAGAGCCCAAAGGGACACCTTTACAATGCTTGTTTTGTCCAACCAACAGTCCAAACGTCAAAATTATTACTAATGCATAAAAATTATTAAAATGATTCAAAGGAAAAGCAGCAAACCTTCACATTTGTGAAGCTGCAACCATGAAATGTTTTTAGATGAAAAATGACGAACAAAATAGTTTTTTATTTATTTATTTTCTGTCCATCGACTAATTGATTAATTGATTAATAGTTTCAGCTGTACTTAAATATTAACCTGTTGGACATCATATCATATTTTATAAACTCTTCATATGTTTTGTGTGTAGAAATCTTAATTTGCTAACTAGTAACTAAAGCTGTCAGATAAATGTAATATAGTAAAAAGTACAATATTTCCCTCTGAGATGTAGTGGAGTAGAAGTAGAAAAGAGCATGAAAAGAAAATACTCAAGTAAAGTACAAGTGTCCCCCGCCCCCAGAAAGAACAATATTTTATTTAGGTCTATGTTAGGTTGTAAATTCCTCACGTTCAGACATTTATGTCCAAAGACCTTTATTTTGAAATTTAATTCTTGAAATTATGGGTTTGTTTCCACTTCCTCCTTTTTCCTCCCATCGTCGTCTGCTATGTTTCCACCATTGCTGTATTATGAGAACTGGATACCGGACCCCAAAATGGCGCCTATTTATTCCAATGTGAATTGCTCGCCTGGCGCTTATGTCAAAAAAGTTTTCTAACTTCCGAGTTTACTTCTAGTTGTATGTGGCCCACTGAATATGTGAATAGTGTTTTTCCCACATTCCCCATTAACCAGTTTCTGCTCTGCCCATAGACTTTACATTGTGATGACATCACAGATTATTAAATAGCTTTTCTCAGCTTGAGGAAAGTTTTACAAATATAAAACCTCATAATAGAAAGAGTCATAATTGACCTTGTTTGCAGTTTGAGATGTCCTGTCAACAGTTTTACAGACGTCTCTTTTATAATGTTGGCCTGTGGGGAAAATGCTTTTTGTGCCGCAGGGGGATTTTTCGTTGCAATACTGGCGAGTGGCCACGGAAAAAAAAAAACTGGCTGCAAGTCTGAGCGGCGGTGCCATAGCCAGTTCTTTTTATACATCCATGGTTTCTACTGGTGCAGAAGTCACTGACAATGTAAATTGTAATATTACTGCTATAAGGTTCCTGTAGCACAATAACTCGATTCTCGCTCTGTATTTAACGACATTGCACTGCCTAGTCGATGTTTTGTATGTATTATACTGCTGTAATGTTGGTAAAGACTTGTTTCAGTAATTAGCCTGTTCGGTAATTAGCCTCGCTAAGTGTTAAGCTAACTGGCTAGCCTAGCTAGCTTGCCCTGTATTACTGTGAACACAGTTAACGTGGTTTCAGTGTGATATTATAGCAATACTGGTTACTGCAACATTTGATGAGATGGTGAGATGGAAGTTTCAACATTTCTGAAGTCCCAGCTGACATTCGCAAATACCTGCTCAAACTATACACACAGGATATTTTTAATTAGATCTGATTCATCATACAGCGTTGTCCATCTAATGAAGTAACTGTAGTGAGAGGCTAAGGATAAGTAGAGCAATGATAGAATGTAAAATAGAGTACTCTATTGCTATAAGCACAGTATAACGCATTATAAGTATGTTTAGAATGCATTATAATGCATTATAGACATGGGCTTCATAGAAAGTGTTACCGAATGTTGCCATGGAGTCAGTGGCTGGTTCCAAAATTACTCCCTATTTGCTACATTGTGCTTTACATTTACTCTCCGCCATTTTATTTAAACCTGCAATAACTGAACTTTTGTCAGCTTGAGGGCAGCAGAAACAAGCTGTGAACACAACGCTTTATTTGTTGATTTAATTAACCTGTTAGCAAACGTTGCTTATTTACACATTCCAGCAGTTACAGAGCAACATTACTATTTACTTGGAGTTGTGTTTGTGTCCACCTGATGAATGAAAGTCCAATATTCACTCTCTTTTAGCTCTGTTTTTGGTCTCTACCAACTCTTGAGGGAAATATCTGGCTCTTTAGTGAACTAAAATAGTAAAATATTGGTTGATATATTGGAAAATATTGATTATAGCAGCTTTAAGTATCTGAATCCTAGGTGTAAAATATAGGCACTATATGGTGCCCTCAAAATTTTCCACAATTTGTACACCACTTTTTGCTTAAAATCCCACAATCCCCAAACGTTTTTTTGGCTGTTCTCTTTTGGAATTTCGGATACCTTTATCTCCTTGGGCCTCTAAAACCCTTAAGATGAAAGGAAAGGTAGAAAAAATCACTCTTTTGGTGGACTGTCCACAACCCATGTCCACACTAAATTTAATTTTAGAGGTCCAAAAAAGTCAGGCACCAAAGCTCCAAGGGCTTGATCTCAGTTCAGTTCATACATTATTCAACATATATAAATTGGAGAGAACAATCAAATAATGCGTCAAACTGTTCAGAAAGGGTCAGATGACAATTAACAACACAGATAAGAACAAGAACATGATAACTGTACCTGGCTTCATAACTCACACCTTGCTTTAATTTTATTAACAACTTATATAGGTATTGTTGTCATTGTTGTTTTATTGTAAAATAAATGTCTATTTGTTTAGCAACCTTCCAAATTGCTGAATAGCAGATGGAAAACTTAAGAGAAACAGAGCTGAATGAGACTAAATGGAAAATGAGAGAAGAAGACAGAAAGAGAGAGATGGATGACATCAAACTCCTCTGAGGCTATTTCCTCATCAGCTCAATGACATCACTGAGCCACCAAAGGCTGTGATTGGTCAATCCGTTTCTCCTGGTAAACAACTAGAGATACATTACAGTGTGTGTGCGTGTGTGTGTAAGCGGGCAGAGTGACCTTTGTTCGGTGATGTCACCACGGACCGTGTGGACATACAGATTATACACTGATAAACTATCTCTCTGCACGCACACACACACACACACACACACACACACACACACACACAGATTCAGTGATTACACACTCTGAGTACTAGCTCTCTCTCTCTCCCTTTTTGTTCCATCAGTCATAGAAACAGATCTATCCATTTGTCTGTATATGTGATGTAGTGCAGGATGTACACAATTTAATATCACTAAAAAACAGAAACCCATAATTTTATACTCTAAAACACCCTTTAAACCCTTCATATTAGCACAAAGGTTGAATGTGGATGAAATAATTACAATCCAGTGATTAAGGGGTTTAACTCCTGAGTTCAAAGGATAAGGCTGGTGTTATTCTATATTTTTCTTATTGTGAACAAATGCTATAAAAAAGACCAATGTGTTTTTCTTTGTGTCCGTCTCAATACTTTCTGAATTCCCTACCCTGTCTGTGGCACTCAGCCCCAAGCGCATTGGTTCCTACTGAAGATGTAAATCTTTAAAAAACAGCTCACAAATATATAGTTTTATTTTTAAGAAAGGCTCAGTAATTTTCTAAAACAGCTGGGCACTGTAGTTTTTAGCTAATCTTACTCAAACCTAAATAGTGCAGTGTAGTAAACAGTGCATATGTTGGACACTACGTTCAGCAGTGGATTAATACACATTTGGTGGTTTAGTGAGTATTTACAGCAGCAGGACGGAGTGCGTGGGATTGAATTGAATCTAACTGTATGTGTTCATGGTGTGAAGGAACATGTCACCCAGTGAAACAGTGTGGCTCATTGGTGTGTTTTTGGACAACAATGGAGCTTTATGGCACAGAGGAATAAGATATATCTGGCTTGGACAGTATTTGTTAGTAGCATTAATTTAAAATCCTTTAAAATCTGTACATGGTCTGTGGTCTAAATCTAAAGCAAATAAAAAATTGGGCATGAAATACAGCAATTTAAGGTTCTAAGTTCATAATAAAGGTGGGGTATGCAATTCTAACTTTTTTTTTGGCAAATTCAGCAAATATCGTCTCATGGTCTAGCTGTCCGTTCCGTGTGTGCGCTGACCGAGCCACACAACACTATTCTAGGTAACATTAACTGACTTGCCCACGGACATTCAGCTTACTTTCTATTGCCAAGATATGCTGTTGTTGTGATGTTAGCTATAGTAGCAGGAGAGTTGTGAGTATCGCTATCTGAAGCTGGTTTGCTAGCTCTGGGAAACCATCTCGTCCACTCTGGCTGTTAGCTATGCAGAAGCAACTGTAGGGGCAGTTGGCTAACCCACAACCTAGCTAACACTAGTTACATAGAGAAGCGAAGTCCCTCCCCTTCCGGTGGACCACCATGGAACCTTATTTTGGAAAAAATATGTACAGCAGCAGGTGGCCCACAACCACAGATCCAGTCTCTGCAGCTCCGGAGGCAGAAATACCTGCTGAAAGCGACAGAAGGATGGAGGAGAGAAACGAAAAAGCACAAAACTACGGGAGAGAGAAGATGTTGAGTTAGTAACATGCAGTAATGGGATAAAAATGCATACATATGGAGAGGGAGAGAGGAAAGAGGTGCATCATGGGAAGTCTCCCGCCAGTCTAGGCCTATAGGAGCATAACTAAGGGATGGTTCAGGACTCACCTGAGCCAGCCCTAACTATAAGCTTTTTCAAAGAGGAAAGTCTTAAGCCTACTCTTAAATGTGGAGATGGTGTCTGCCTCCCGAACCCAAACTGGGACCTGATTCCACAGGAGAGGAGCTTGATAACTGAAGGCTCTGGCTCGTATTCTGCTTTTGGAGACTCTAGGAACCACAAGTAACCCTGCATCCTGGGAGTGCAGTGTTCTAGTCATTAAGAGCTTTGTAGGTGAGGAGAAGGATTTTAAATTCTATTCTAGATTTTACAGGGAGCCAGTGCAGAGAAGCTAATATTGGAGAGATATGATCTCTTTTCCTAGTTCTTGTCAGTACACGTGCAGCATTCTGGATCAACTGGAGAGTCTTAAGGGACTTATTTGGGCAGCCGGATAATGAGGAATTGCAGTAGTCCTGTGGGCCTAAGGGTCTAAGCAACACAGAGTAGCTTAAATTTCTGAGTTCTCAGACCATTTTCACAATTGAGAATGACTTCCGGATGGGAGCCGAAATGTCTTGATTCTGAAAACAGTGTCCAGATGACTACGACTGAAACCTTTTCTACGATAAAATTAGCACCATTTTTTTGTGTGTCTTGGACTTATATTGGACAACATAAGTAAACTGAAGATGTAACTTTGGGCTCTGGAAATGGAGGTGACAGGAATTTGCCACTATTTTGTAACATTGCAGAGGCTAAACAATTAATTAGTTAATTAGAAAAAAAAAATCAATATCAAGAAGAACATTAGTGCTGCCTTATTTCTCAGCTGATATACACTCTAATACTGTATTGTTAAAGGACAAATATTCTTCAGATTCATGCTCTCAGCTATTTCTGTATGTGTGTGTGAGAGAGAGAGAGACACAGAGAGAGTGTCTTCAGTCTGTTCTTCCATTTCCGGTTATCTTCTCAAAACGGAAAGAGGAAAGCATTGTGGTGCATTAAGCACAGCCACGCACACACAGACACACACACAAGCTTATAGTGGAGTGCTGATTGCAACGATGCTGTGTGTCTCTATACATCTGTGTGTGTGTTTAAGTGCTGAGATATGATGCATCAAGTGTGTTTGCCAGGCTGCAACGCCAAGCTTGAACATTTTATGAAGTCTGCAGACTGTAATATACTGCAGTATTCCAACTACTAGGAAGAATATCAGGGTTTTTTTATAGCCATGTATTCATAGTTTTGGCCATCATTCCTCTCAGTTATGATAACTTATGAGTTACTCACCAGCATTATTGTAAATGCATGGGGCTTTGTATAATGAGCTGTCAGAAAAGTCTGAAACATTGCTGGTTTAACCCGAATATCCAGTGCTACAAACCAAGGCTGTTGCAAAGTAAACAGTACCACACCCCTTCAATTACCAACCAGAACTTTCGAAAAATGTTTAAGCTTTTACAGTAATAACACTAAAAAGGACAGGATGTAGAAGCTGCAGAGACTTGCAGTGACACCAGCAACACCAGTCAATTGACACCTGTGGTGAGTTAGCCTATAATGGTAGCTGTATTAGAGTCTCTGGATCAAATGTGCTCTCTGGGTGATTGCATTACTTTGTCGCTTGTTTAAATACTTTTAGCTAATTCAAGCGTGTGTGTTTGTGGTGGGCATGGACCTTTGTGTGTGTCTGTACTGCATGTTTGGTGAAACCAACTCAAACTTGATTTATTAGTTTTTTGTGCTAAATATTTTCCTCTGTGTTGATTTTACTTGCTTGGTGCTAGCTTGTTTATCCACTTGTATTGTTTCTTTAAAAAATATTATTATTTTGGGCTTTTTGCCTTTATTTTAATCATGCAGTTGAAGATAGACAGGAAATGGAGAGAGAGAAAGAGAGAGAGAGAGAGAGAGAGAGAGAGAGAGATAGAGGAGGACATGCAGCAAAGGGCCAGATTCGAACCCGGGCCGCTACTGAAAACTAAACTTGAAACATGAAGTCAAGGTGAAATCAAGAGGGACAAAGCAGGATTCGTGTAGGCTCATGTTGCTTGTAGACATACTCATACTGTCTTATTCCTAAGCCAAGAAAGCAAAGAAAGACTTGCTGACTCGACAGCTGGGAACATGGAAATCTTCTCAAGGGTGAATTATCGTGCTCATCGTTGTTCTTTTCGTGATCCTTGTGGTCCCCATCCTCGTATCAAGATTGTCTTTTATTAGTTGGCTCTTTGACTATCGCTATTGATCACATCATTTTTCCTGCGCAACATGCTTTAAATGGCTGATATTGTCATTTTGAAATTAGATTTTTAATGAGAGTGGTGTCACCCAACAAATGTACCTGCCCAAGACTGAGGCCTCACTGTTTACCCCACCCAACATCCTGTTTCAAAAGGAAGACATCACACTAAGGAAGTATACACCATTTCTTGGGAAATGAATCAAAGAATGCAACAATGGCACTGTACCGTCATACTCCAATATATTACAATCCTTTAGTTTATGAATAACCACAAATTTGGTGATGAACAAATTCATTTGCAATGTAATTGCAAAACTAAGGGGTAACTGTTTTATTTAGTAAATATTAAGGTTTTTTCTTCTTTAATGTGCAATGAGATAACTTCTGTTATGATTTGGCACTATATAAATAAAATTTAATTGAATTGAATAAATAATGCACCCCTAATTCTACTTAATTGGTTTTTGCCTTTTCAAAGTAGTGGCTTAAATTAATCAAATTATTATTGTTTGGTGTATTTTTTAGGTTCTTTGCACCACCCTCACTGATCATGCTGTGAAAATCATGTGACTAATTGTCAACACTTCTAGACTGCAGCAGTGGACCCGCCCCCTGTAAAAAGTACTTTTCAAAGCCTGAAGCAGTAGGCAGAATTAAACGACAGTCAACAGTCGTGATTATTTGGGGAGATAAAGTCACCTGTGACATCACGACGACACACACATTAACAATGTAACAATGTCACATCTAATTAATGATTACATCAAAACATCGCTCAGACAGAGTGTTGAAATGTCTAAATGTGGCGCCACACACAAGCGGAGAAGTGTATGCTGAAGGGCGACTTTACTACTTACCCTGCACTTATATGCCCTCTGTGTAATGGATACCAAGGCTTAAGTGGTAATGGTGCAATAAAAAAAAGATACAGAGAGAAAAGGAAGAGAGACATGTAGAAAGGAGAAAGAGGGAGGGAAGAGAGAGACAGAAAGGTAGGAGGGGCAGGAATATGAAGGACAGGAAGGAGACGGAGGCAAGGAGACATGAAGGAAGAAAAGAGAAGGGGGAGAAGAAACAGTTAGAGGGGACGAGAGAAAAGGAAAGCCTAGAGAAGAGAGTTAAAGAGATAATGGAGACAAAAGAGAGAGGATGAAAGAGAAAACATGGATGATGCAAAAGATAGATGACAGGTGAGACAAAAAGAATAAAAGCCGAGAGAAAAGAAAAAATGATAGAGGAGAGAGATGAAGGAAGAAGAAGAGGAAAAGACAATGATGGAGGAAATAGTGATGAAAAACAAAAGTAAAAGGAAGACAGCAATAAAATATTAAATTACACACAAAGAAAGTCTGAGGCACAAAGAGAGACATAAGAAATGGTAGATTCAGAGAGAGATAGAGCTCTCCAGTTGATGGCAGCCCTTTGTGCTACATTATTTACCCCCAAACTCTCTGCTCTCTGTCTCCCTGTGTTGCTCTGTCTTTACTTCTCAGTCTTTACCTCTTCATCTCAATCTCCCTCTTTTAGGAAAATGTTCCATATCCCACAAAGGAAACCTCCGTGTTAGCTCAGAATGCATAATTAACTATTAGCATCTAGTGATCTGGTCTGAGCCCTGGATTTTACTAAGGTGGTGGATAGTTTTATACAGAACCTGGTGAGGAAGAAACGCTTATTTTATGGTAAGACAGCTCACATTGTTAGTGTGTTAATGGCTGTGTAATGAATATTGTGAACTTTTTTCAGGCTCTTTGATCAATGTTTTGATGATCAGTTTAACATGCATTTTGAGTTTCAGTGTGTGACATGATGACATCTGATACAGGTGCCGACTGATGGCGTTGCATAATTTTTCTTATAATTTTTCAGAGGAAAAAAAGTGTTCAGTGTCTAGTTTCATGATCCTGTGTAACAGGTAAATAATACTAATGCAACAATAGTTATTAACAGTTAACAGCAGGAATTTCATACATTCAAACATTAACGTTAGTGTTACACCCATAGAGTGCATGTTGACTCAAGGGGTGACATATTTTTGAAATGATTTATTCTAAAAGAATAAATGAAAAACAATATTGTGAGTCGGGTGGTCTTCAGTGGCTTGACTCAATCGTCAGCTGTTAACTGCCAACTGAACTTAGTTGGAACAATACAAATTACAATGCAAAACAATAACAATATAATATCAAAATCACAGTATTATATCAAAATTTCAATATTTCAAAAATACAATAATAACCATACATTCACTAGATATATTCATATTCATTCAGGGTATATTCATATATTATACCCTGCTGGAAGGCAGGGGCGAAAACAGTCTCTGGGCGGGATGAGAAGAGTCCTTAAGAATGCTGCGGGCTCGACACAGACAGTGTTTCCTCTGGATGTCCTCAATGGCTGGAAGTGGAGTCCCTGTGATGCGCTGGGCAGTTTTCACCACCCGCTCCAGTGCCTTGCGCTCTGCAGCAGAGCAGTTCCGATACCAGACTGTGACACAGTTGGTTAGGATGCTCTCTACTGTGCAGCGATAGAAGTTCACCAGGATAGCTGAGGACAGTTGGTTCTTCTTCAGTGTCCTCGGGAAGAAGAGGCGCTGGTGAGCCTTCTTGACCAGGCAGGAGGTGTTGGTGGTCCAGGACAGGTTCTCCGAAAAATATGGGTCCCCAGGAACTTGAAGCTGGAGACACGCTCAACAGCCATCCCGTTAATGTGGATGGGGTCATGTGTGCCTCCTCTCTCCTTCCTGAAGTCCACGATGAGCTCCTTTGTCTTGGAGGTGTTAAGGAGCAAGTTATTGTCTGAGCACAATGTGGCCAGGTGCTGGACCTCCTCCCTATAGGCAGTCTCATCGTTGTTGCTGATGAGACCAATCACCGTAGTATCGTCTGCAAACTTGATGATGGCGTTAGATCCATGAGCAGGCCTGCAGTCAAGTGTAAAGGGGGAGTAGAGGAAGGGGCTTAGCACACAGCCCTGTGGTACGCCAGTGTTGAGTGTGACGGTGGTGGAGCAGTTGTGGCCTGACCAAACAAGCTGAGGTCTGTTTGTCAGGAAGTCCATAATCCAATTGCAAATGGAGGTGTTAATGCCCAGGTTTCCAAGTTTGGTGATTAACTTGGAAGGGACGACAGTGTTGAATGCAGAGCTGAAGTCAACAAACAGCATTCGTGCATACGTGGCAACAGTCAACTACAGTGGTGCTAACATTCTATTAGACTTAAGAGTAAACAAATGAAACCGTTGGAATAAAACAAATAAAACCGTTAGTATAAAACAAAATAAAACAAAGAAAATATAAACTACAAAACACTCTAACATTAAATCCTACACACACATGCAACAGTGGAGTCAGGCAAACATTACATCTGACTCTCTTCGACATGTTTTGACCATAGGCTGTAGACGTAGCCACCGTGACATCACCCATTGGTTTGTGGACTACCGTTTTGAAGCCTCAAGTTTGGCATTTTGGCCGTCACCATCTTGTTTTTTTGGAACCAGAAGTTACCATATTTGGACAATAGGGTAGAGCTTGCTAGCTTGGTTAGCAAGGTGCATCCGTACTTCACGTTAACTGTGATATTAATTGGAATGCTAATTTTGGCTATCGAAAAACAGGCTTAAAACAAAATGTACTTACCGGAACAAATTAACAGCCGTTCGTCTTTTAGTACAACCAAATGCTGAACAAGACATTTTAAGGCGACCAAAATGTTACAACTAACTTTCATGAACTGAAAACACACTGTGAAAGGGTCAAAGTTCTTAGACGAGACCAGAAAAAAGTTCACGGCTAGTTAGCTTGCAGTGGATATGCATCACCTCTATCCTGATTGATAAGGTCGCCGTGGTAGCGACTTGTCAATCACAAGGTAGCCACACCCTAAAGCATACCCTGCTTTATCGTCTATTTTACTCTAAATGGGACCATAATTTACAAAATGAACATCATGCTGTATTGAAGAAGACTTGAAACTAGCGATTGAGACCATAAACTCATTAGGAAACCGTTTACTGAGGTAATGAATCAAGTGAGAAGTAGGGTCATTTTCTCATAGACTTCTATACAATTAAACTTCTGTTTGCAACCAGTGGCTGGTTTGGGGCACTCAGTTCATCACTCACTACCTGCAAGAGCTATCATTGCCACTAGCTGCCTCTTTCACTGGAATTCCATGTGTCATGGTGGGTAGCTAGTGCTGACAAATATCTATCAAAGTGTGCCATGTGGAAAAAAATGTTTTTAAATGGGAAACCTGTCTATATTTAGGCCAGCATTGTACATTTTATTGTTTGTTTTTTTAACTTTCACAGCACAATTTTGCCACTTTTGTTGTGAGAAGATCCTCCATTTCTATTACATATTGGGTAACAAACAGGCTGTGATCTATCTGTGTGGTGAGGATGAAAACAGTCTCTAATGACTCTATCTCTCTCTCTCTCTCTCTCGCTCTGTCTGTGTGTGTGTCTGTAAAATGAAACCAAAGCTTGCCGGCTCACTCACTTCCTCTCTTTAAACTTTTACTTAATATTTAATAAACCTTATTTCTTTATCACACTTCATGAATATAATGCAACACAAAATGCTTTACATACTGAATGAAAAATTCTAATGTTTGTGATATTTACAATTAATTAAAGAGTAATTAATTGTATTAATTTAGGGGTAATACACTTAAGGAAAAAGCAATATTGGGTAACAAACAGGCTGTGATCTATCTGTGTGGTGAGGATGAAAACTGTCTAATGACCCCTCTCTCTCTCTCTCTCTCTCTCTCTCTCTCTGTGTGTGTGTGTGTGTGTGTGTGTGTGTGTGTGTGTGTGTGTGTGTGTCTGTAAAATGAAACCAAAGCTTGCCGGCTCACTCACTTCCTCTCTTTAAACTTTTACTTAATACTTAAATAATATAACTATAAATGTTATTTTGTTTATCACACTTCTTGAATAAAATGCAACACAAAATGCTTTACATACTGAATGAAAAATGTTTGTGATATTTACAATTAATTAAGGATTAATTAATTGTATTAATTTAATTGTATTAATTTCAGGGGGAAAACACTTAAGGAAAAAGCAATGTTGTGTGAAGTATGTGTCTTAATATTTAGGTGAACCAACAGTCTCTCGCTCAGACTTTGCTCCTGTAACTAAAATCCCAAATTTTTTGATTTAGCTGTAAGAAGGTCTATGTAGTATATAATATCATTTGCAGAGACCCAACAAATCCCACCATGAGCAAACATTTGACGACAGTGGCAAGAAAAAACTTCCTTTAAGAGGCAGAAACCTTGGACAGAACCAGACTCAATGGTGGGCGGCCATCCGCCGCTGCCGTGTTCCTAAAATAGAGCCCTGAGGGTCACCCCATTTTAAACCTATTTTATCTAAGGTGTGGTTGCCCATGGCCACTATAAACTATCAACAAAATAAGTGGGACCTGGGATTTTTTTAAAGTATTTATTACAACTAGAGCTGAAACACTTTGTTAATTCATTGATCAGGCTATTGACATAAATTTAATTTGCAACTATTGTCATAAACTGGCTCAGGGAATCTGACAAGGAGGGAGTGCATTTAAGAGTTGAATTTTTAACTAAATTAAACTTTAAAGTGTGATGTCGTGAGAGGGACGTTCCCTCTCTGCATCACCCTCTTCCTTTCTTTCTCCATTTCTCATCTCTCTTTCCCGTTTTTATTCATTCCTAACTTCCTTCTCATCTCCACTCTGCTCATCAGCTGAACTCTTTTTCCTTTTCTCTTCTGCTATCCATCACCTCCATTTTCCTCTCCATTTCTATTTTTCCTCCCTAACCTCTCTGCTCTGTTTGTTCTCTCTGTTTCTCTGTATTCACTTGAAATGGCTACTTCAATGAAACATCACCTTGATGTTTCTATTGACGTTTAGCAGCCCTTGACTCTTAAAACCCCTGTATAATACATTGATGTGTTTGCTGAGAGTGTTACCAGCTCTTTAGGCTCAGCACTTGACTGAATAGAGAAGTGAATAGAGAAAAGGCTTTAAGTTGGAATAATGCCTCTCAGCTGCCATATAGGAAGACTTGACCTGTTGGTCAACAGTGAGCGTTAAGAGCTGATTGTGTTTTAAAAGTCTTCTAGATGTGGACAGATGTGGTTAATTTTAGTGTCTGGCTTAAAAAGGATCATTTAACCACTGATTTAGCCTGGTTCCAAACATATGAACCGGCACCCGCAACTCAGATTTTGTCAGCAATTTTAAAATGTCTCGTGTTGCTCTTGTGAATCGCCAAATGCTTATAATTGGTCGTTACTTTTGCTACGCCTATCAGGCCTTCCGTTCTCGCACATATGCAGTTTACTCTGCTAACTGTGGCAGATTTACCACTCAAAATTATTTGTAACTTTTGACAACGACAATGGGCCCTTGATTTCAGACAGAGGCAAATCAGATTTTCATTTCTGGCCGGCGATTTTGCTGGGTGAAATTACAAGTCGCTGGCAGACTTTATCAGCTGTGGTTAGCTAGCTAACTAAGCTGGCGTTAACATTAGCTCCATTAGTGGTTGAAAACTACATCTGGCTGAATTTTTTATGTTTCCAGCTTGTTTTAAATGTTAAATATGCACCTGATTGCTACATGCATGATATAGAGGCACAAAGTCAACACCCTAACCAGGTGATGATCCATGTAAAGGACAGTGAAATAAAGAAACAACATTGTTCTTGTATTGCAGTGTAGAGCTAGTAAGTCTTAGCATTATCCAGGACCAGTATCCTCACAGTGGAGAAATACTACATAAGGGATGCACAATTAAATGGGGAGTTACTTGTTGGAACTATTACTTGACAAAGAAGAGTTTATCCACCAGTTCTTCTCTGCAGCATCTCCGGCTACGGCACAGGTTGCCAGATACAGTTGGTGAGCACAGGTATTGTGGTTTGATATCCAGGCCTAATTAAGATGGTGATTGTTATATGATGATAATGATTACAATAGATAGAATCATGATACATATTGTGCTGAAGATGCTTATATGAGAATTTCAATAATGGTTATAGAAATGATGACGTAACGATGTCTGTGCTGTTAGGGAAATAATTAGGACAACTGTGATTGGTGTTTGAATGACTATGATCATGTATAATAAAAGAGACGAGGGAGGCATTCTCTGACAGAGCAACATGACAGCTGACTCACACGGAGAGAAAAAATAGAGAGAGTGATTCTCCGCATTTTCTGCTGATCTCATTTGCAGTTAGGGACGCATTTAGCAACACACTGGTGTCTGTGAGAGAGACTGAGAGAGCTGATGAAAGACAGAGGAACCCTGCTTCATTGATCCTATTGATTCAACCCTTACCTTTACAGACACAAAAGCCACCCCTCCCCCCTCCTTACTCTCGCCCCTCCCCAAACCGGTAAACCCCTTTTGAATAATATAATTGCGTATTTGATCCTCACTGTAACCTCGATCAGAGGAAAAAAAAGTCTGATTGAATCACTCAAGCGTGCTCTTTCTCCTTTGACAGCAGACTGCATTTGTGTGTGTGTGTGTGTGTGTGTGTGTGTGTGTGTGTGTGTGTGTGTGTGTGGGTGGGTGATTCTGATTGCTCCCTTTTTACACGTAAATGTGTCTGCACTTGCACTAAACCTTGTCTGGGGTGAATTGCCGCTGAGTTGCTTTTCATCGAGCTACACTAAGCAGAAAACAGGTGAGACAGAGAGAGGGAAAGGTGTACATTTGAAATCTATTTACAAAAATTGGAAATAGTATTTTATTTTTTCATGATTCATGTGTTGTTGAGGAGATTCTTCTCATGTCAGATCACTTTTTGCCCCCTCTTGTGATGCAAAAGAGGTGAAAAAGAAAAAAAACCCTTGTACAACTATAATCAGACCAGTACTGCCTCCCTATATTTTAAATATGAATTCATGCCTGCATGGATGAAATTATGAATATCCAGCAAAATGCTTTACATATAGTATGTGAACCATTTTTTTTTTGTTTATAGCCAAGTATGGTTTGAAATGTTTTTGACACCATAGTGCCAATATTTCACCAGATTTCAAAGCAATGCTTTTTTCTGATATGAACGTGTTTTTCTATAAAGCCTTTTTTTTCATTTAACAAAATAAGCTGTTAAATGTTGTCTAATATACATACAATAGTACAAAATTGGCCAAATTAAATTAATTATGATTGCCCTGCCTGTCATCACACATGAGTGGTCGCACGCACATATGCATCCAAACAACATTCAGTCAGTGTGTGGAGTGCGCGTGGCCTCGCATTGTGGAGAAAACATGGACAGGAGAAAGCGAAAAGGAAAGAAAGGTGGAGCTGAGAGGGAGCGCAGTGAAAGGAGTAAAGCCTTGAAGGTAAATAGTTGCAGGGCCGCCCACCGCACGTCATAATAACACCCTTCCCAAGTTGATTCTTAAAAAACTAATCATTGGCATCAACACTTAATCATGCTACTGTATGTAAAAAAGCAGGAGGTGCATATGCATGGAAATAATATTGAAAATAAAGACCTGTATGCTCTTTTCTGTCAGGTGGAGGTACCTCCAGTTACTCAGAGCTACCAGAGCGTCATGATGATCAACACAAGTCCAGTCAGAGCTCTGAGGAAATGCCAGGTGCAAAACAAACACACAAATTATAGATATGAATATTTATTCCTGTAGCCTTAATTATGGAAGTGACATTGACTGCCACTTGAAACTGAAGACACTTGGCTGTTTTGAACTATTTTGGATGTTTTTTGAATCAGTTTTTCTGTGTAGTCATAAAACTAAAAGATATGTTACTGGCGTAAACACAAAAAATATTTTGACCAAACAGTAGGTTACAGTATGTGGCCTGTTGTTAATGTGTGGACATCGGCCTGGACCGACGTTAGACTCCCAGCCTGAATTATTATCCCAGTCCGGCCCTGGCTGGTGCTACGGACACATTTCAGTACCAAATAAGGATTGAGGTTCAATACCCAGCTAGCTCCACTGAATCACTTCTTAAACATTTTTATAAGAAAGCTTTTTGTAAATATTTATTATGTCTCTTCTTACATACTTAGCTACTTCCTACGTTGCTGACATGCTCACTGAATACACACCGGACAGATCCCTTAGGTCATCAAGTGAAGGTCTCCTCACTGTACCTAGAATCAATTCTAAATCAGCTTATGGTGCCTTCAGTCATTATGGTCCTACTCTCTGGAATTCTCTACCACATGAACTAAAGTCTGCTATAACAGTGTCTTCCATCAAAAGCAGACTAAAAACATATCTTTTTTCTCAAGCGTGTGGTTAATGGGTAAAAAAATTTTATTACAGAATCAGTGTTATTATCATTATTATTCCCTTTTTAATAATAATGATTATAGCTACTTATTTTATTCCATTTTTATTGTTATACTTTTTTATCTTGTTGTTTTTATCTTACCTTATATGCTTCCATATATGTAATACCTCTTTATCTTATATGTTGTTATATTATGTTTTTGCCATGCATGATTTTTGCCTATTTTTCATTGCTTTTATTTTGAAGCACATTGAGTCTACGCCTGTCGTATGAAATGTGCTACATAAATAAACTTGTCTTTACTTCTGATTTTACCGTTCCATTCCTGCCATTTCATGCTTTCCTCTACTTTTAACCTTTTTTTTTTTTTATCCTCCTTGTGTTTTATGATATCATTGTTTGCTTTTGTTTGCATTTGGCTTTGGTTTTATTTTTTTTATTACATTATTTTAGTTTTTAAAATTTTATTATTATCCATATCATATTATTACTATGAAGATAAAGACAGGGTTTTATGCCTATCATTAGAACTGAAGGAGTACATCAGACAAAACATCAAAACAATACTACCTAGATGACTGAACCTCTACACAGATACACTAATAGTAGCCTGTTTCTTCATACCCATAATCAAATAGCAGGTGTAGGAGGTTTAGTAGCAGTTGTAGTTAAAATAGTAGTGAAAATAGCACTTTGTTGTTTTCATGTCCTTCCTTTACAGTTATAGAGGAAATATTTGGGTTT
Organism: Siniperca chuatsi; assembly: GCF_020085105.1. NCBI lineage: Eukaryota > Metazoa > Chordata > Actinopteri > Centrarchiformes > Sinipercidae > Siniperca > Siniperca chuatsi. The sequence goes on along the minus strand of NC_058059.1, from coordinate 23,425,443 downwards.
CTGAGAGAAAAAAGAGGTTGACAGAACATTTGTGAGGTGACTCAAATGGAAAAGCTGTTAATAACAGTCGAACAGTTCAGCTAGATAAAAACACACAACTCAGTCCGATGTTTTATCACAAAGATCACCCAGTAAATAGTGGGGTCCGACGTCCAAGATCATTTCTAGCTTAGACTTTAAATAAACAAAAACGAAACGGTGACACAGTTTTGGGCTCATGTTGGTGTTCGTCTGTATACTACATAATAAAAATGTCCCATCTATATATAACATGTTTATGTCCCATCTATATAATTATTAATAATAAATAGAACAGCCCTTTTTAATCCAGTAATAGAAATAATAATAATAATCCAGCACGCTAAAATCAAATTAGGAACAAAGTGAGATTTTAGTAAAATAATAAGGTACAGATGTGAAACAAGTCTATAAAATAGGTTTAATCAAAACAGGTTCAAAATAAATGGTGCCACGTGCAAAACATGTGCATCAACATGAAGTGGCTTTTATACCGTGGTTTAAAAGATCAGGCTGAATTTGATGCAATTATTATTATTATTATTATTATTATTATTATTATTATTATCATCATCATTATTATAGCATTATTTCCAGTACATTTTGTGTCTTTCACACTCTGCCTGTGTCACACACACACACACACACACACACACACACACACAAACGCTGAATGTATTTTTTAATCCCAGTGTGTTTATGGGCCAACATTCTTCATATTCAGAGATCAATAGTGCCACCTGTCAGTGCCACACTGTATTACAACCACAACAGTTTAAGTACTGACAGTATGGAGGATTAACATTAATTTGTTACCTATTAATTTACCCAGAGAACAGAAGAAGAATCACCATCTTATATAATAAACAACAGGGACATTTACATTTGAGTCATTCCAGTTGCTGGATTTTCACATTAGTAGAACTAAAACAATGAGGTGTTAAAAAACATCAAGCACAATAAAAATTCAAAGGTCATGTTTTGTACACAGTGCTCAGAGTAAAAGTCATGATTAAGTAAAAGTACTTAAGATTTCAAAATTCCCTGCGTTCTTTCCCCCAAAAAACTTGTTGCCATCAAGCCCATAGAACATTATTTTAGATTCTAGTCGAGATCCCAATATTTTCAAAGATACCAGATCTGTCAGGCTTGGTGAAATATGGCTAATATTATGCACAAGACAGGTAGAATATTTCCATTTGATGGAATGGTGCAGTCATAAAAAAACATGGAGTCTCTGGTTATAATGTTTCACTCAGTGTAAACATCAAATATGTGTTTTTTATCATGAAGGCTCTAAAGCTACTCAACCATCCATCAGGAAACAAAAAAGAGAGCAGCAGAGAAACAAAAAGCTGTGATCTTTCATGTGCATCTGTCATCAGGTTACTAGGCGCTGTGATAAGAAGCTGAGAGGAGACAGGAGGAGGAGGTGTGTGTGTGTGTGTGTGTGTGTGTGTGTGTGTTTACAGCGAGGATAGTTTCCCCTTACATAATAGTTTTGTGACTGAATTGAGTCCTTAACCTGATTCGTACTGATCAGCCGGGCTCTGACTCGTGCATACTTAATTCAGAGCGGTAATCAAATCAAACGCACCCAGACCTCCTCCTCCTCCTCCTCCTCCTCCTCCTCCTCCTCCTCAGCAGTGACTGACTGAGATACAACAGCAGACACATTAGAGGGTGTGTTATTACTATTATTGTTGTTGGGTTTTTTTTTTTGTCTGTTTTGTTTTATTTTCCTTCGAGCTCATGATCATAAAAAAGTCTAACAAAGCATGAATAACTCCACATGTTAAATAGACTGCATGCATCACAGGTACTGTAGTACTAAATACATAAAGTGATGACATTTGGCCTAAAGCTAAATTATTGTTCCTAATTTCCATCTACTGTTTAGATAAATTTCAATATTTATGCAATTATTTACTTTAATATATATTTTGACGACATAAATTACAGGCATCTTCAGTACAACTTTATGATAAATCTTCAACTACACAGTGGCAGCAAAAATAATTAAAACAGAAGACCACATGTAAAATGTAAAACATTAATGACATTAAAAACACAACTGTAATTGTTACTACATACCAAGACAACAACTTACTATTTACACTTACAGCTGTAATATCACAGTGAGGTCACAAACCTGTCTGTCTTCTGAAGCATTTTTCACTTCAGAAAAGAGAGACAATAAAGACAGTATATTGTATAATATATTGAGACAGACAGAGGAACTTATCTTTTAAATTCATGCTAAAATCACATATCTACTATCATGATATCCTGTGGTCGGTCTGCTTTGGTTTCACACCACAACAAACCGCACCAGAGTTTGCTTGGAAGTGGACTGAGACCCACAGTTTCAGACAGTCTTGGTCTGGTTGTTTAGTCCACATCAGAGTTGACAGCTTTCACGCCAGCCTAAGCAAACCAAATCAAACAGGAAAATGCACCACATTTGTTTGAAATGAACCAAACAGGTGAACGCATGCTAAATAACTAAATGTTAATCATTAAACGTCACACTGCATCTCAAACTTTCACATATGATTCTGTTGTGTCCTAATTAGTGAAATATCTGAACTATATTGGTGAAGTTTAGTAATGACACAGTGGAAGACAGAGTGGAGACAGACAGAAAGACAGACAGCAGGTAAACAGATATCAGATGTACACAAGAACATAAACTTCTGTCAACAAGACCTTCTGTTTGTGTTTCATTTAAGACACACTGCTAAATCCTCCTCCAATATTTAACTGTTGTTCAAATAGTACAAACAGCACTAACACTTTTATTTTCTGTCTCTTCTGCCCATCACTCCACCTCCTCTCCTCTGCTTTCCTCTCATGTCCTTTCATTTCTCTCTCATTGTGTTCTTTCCCCCCTCTCCTCCCCCTCCTGACCCTCTCCTCCCCCCTCCTGACCCTCTCCTCCCCCTCCTGACCCCTCCCCCCCTCCTGACCCTCTCCTCCCCCCTCCTTGCAGCGTGCAAACGGAAGGAGCAGGACACAGCGAAGGAGCGCAACAGCACGCCAAAGAAGTCACGGCTGGTCTTCACTGACCTGCAGCGGCGCACCCTGCTGGCCATCTTCAAGGAAAACAAGCGACCATCCAAGGAGATGCAGCTCACCATCTCGCAGCAGCTGGGCCTCGAACTCACCACCGTCAGCAACTTCTTCATGAATGCCCGCCGCCGGAGCCTGGACAAATGGACAGATGACGGAGCCAGCCCTGGTGGCCAATCTTCGGCGTCCAGCACTTGTACCAAAGCATGATAACAGATGGGTGGGGCGGGACGATGGAGGGGTTGAGGGCGTGGGTCGAGGTTTCGTCCGGATTGAAGTGAGGAGGAAAACCAAACTTTTTAAATTTTTTTTGTTTGTCTGTTTTGCTTTTGTCGAGAGCGACAAACTGAGAGAGGGGCTGCTCACTGTGCCGACTTGTTTGTAGCCTAACCGCCTTTTGCAAAGTCATTGTAAATCCATAAAGAAGCTGAAGGGTAAACTCACTTATAAAACATAGAAACCTCACTGGGGAAAAACTTTTGAATCATAGACTTTCACTTCTGATGTCTCCTTTAGGACAACAAGCTATCCCAATTACCAAAGACTAGAAGACAATGTATGTTTTCTATTATGCAATATAAGCTAGGAACCAACCAACCAACCAAACAAGAAAACAATGAAAACTTTATGAATGCAGAATGTGCTAGAAGCAAATCGCTGTGGAAACTTTGTGGTATTTTGACCCTCAAATATCCAAAGATGGCAATGACGCATCTGTTTGGGGCAGAGTTGAAGACTTTCACATTCAGAAGTCAGGTTTCGGAGATTGCGCAGCCAAATTTAGCAAGCTGTCATAGCTGAATTGTGATTTAAAACAAGCTGAGGGTAAAGTTGGACTGTAAATTAAATACATTTTTAATTTTTAAGACGTATGATGGGGTATTTCTCGGTCAAAAGGGACCATGGGATGATCGAACGTCAAAGTTCATTCTTGACCTTGGAAATAGTTGACAATATAATCTTAGCATTAGGCCCATTTACTAGCTTGGACAGAGTGTGCTCAGTATGCTCACGGGAAAAGCTAGTGGACCTTATGTTAAGATTATTTCTTCAAACATACAATGATTGATTTATCTAAATCAGTAGGTTGAGCATTCACTATTTTGCTCAAGAAACTGGTCAGTTTATATATCTGTTAAGTAATGGCTGGATGAAAACAGTCCAACAACTGTGTTAATTTGGCTGTGCAGTCTCCGATTTTAACCGTCAAGTTCACAAAGAGTAACAGAAAAACCAAAGTCTGATCAGAATTGAAGAGTTGGCTTCCAAAATGTTCTATATCCATTTTAAAAAGGAAATATGTACCTGAAGTTGATCTCTGGAACATATATATATATGATCCAGGATGTAGATGGATTATTATTTTCTTAAATAATGACAAAACTTCATCTTCTTTTTAAAAAATGACAAGATTTCTGTAATTTTTTGGAAAAAACTCTTCAATTTTACCAAAAAAGAGCAACATGTAATGATTTGACTCTTTAAGGGGGGGGGCAGTGAAGATTCTAAAAGTTAGGAAATGGCAAAATATGCAAGCACAAATGCACACAGATACACAAACATTCACCAAGGCACATGTAGCTTTCCCCATAATTTGAGCCGACATGTAGAATTACAAGCTTTCTCAGCATACTTAGCATTCAGTGGAGTATTAGTGTATTATATATAAATATATACAACCTATGTGAGCACAATCTTGAAGCACATTTTCTTTGCAATAGAACCGGGGCTCTCTGCCAAGCCGAGTGGTCTTCACATCTTAGAAAACTCAGGACGCCATTTTTTCTAAACAGTGGCTGAAATCCATTCGGCGTCTGTCATTACACAGTCTAATGTGCAAATGTACAAACACACACTCTGTTGCAGACAAGCAAATACACCTGCTATATAGAAACACAAACACACACACACAACTTTAAAGAGTCATTTCCCAAACGTTCCCCAGAATTCCCACCCTGACCTGAAATATTGTCAGCTAAACCAAAGCTAAGCTCCAGTTTACCCTGGCTTCACCCACCCATCATTTGTGTTACCATGGTAACTGACCCATCCAAGCAGCAGTTTCCACCTAGCATCTTAGCATTAGCACAGTCTTTGTTCAATTAGAACAAAGACATTATTAACACTACTGAAAACTGATGTTGTTTGATCATGAGAGCTGTAACTGAAATTTTTGACTATTTGAGCCAAATCTATTGACCAAAAAGTGGTAAACTAAAAGGTAGATTTGAGACATTTATACATTTTTAATGCACAAACTCAAACACGCATCTTCCCTACAGCAACATCTTTCTTTCAGAGACAAAACGGCAAATCCAGCCTGGATTTACAGAAACACAAAAGGCTTTATCTGAGACTTCTACCTGTGAAAAATCCCAAAAATAATTTAAGAAACATGGGGAAAGTCTCTGTTAATATATAAATGAAAATTGTTTGGACACAACAACCACAGCATCCAGAGAATGTCAACAATACCTAACAAAGCATAAAAAAAACTGAAAGTTAAACATAATCCATGTTTAATCAAGAGAGTGCTGGGCTTCAAGACCTCCTGGGCTTTCAATAAATCAGCAGTAGCCACAAAACACGGTCACACACATATTGGTTTCTTGACCCATTTCTGCCAAAGTTTTGTGAAATAAGCATGGAAAGCACAAAACAAGAGGTAGTTTGACACTTAAGGCTTCGGTATGCTTCAAACATGTCGTCCGACTACATTTATACCTCTTCCAAATGGCCACTTTCGTGCCGTCATAGCGAGTCATAGTCTGAAAAATCCTACAAATGAAAATGGTGCACACTTTTTGGACAATCTATCCCCAAAGGCATTCATGGTTTTGGACTTGGTTATACACACAAAAAGTAAAGGAAGTAGTTGTGTAAAGAATGGAAAAAAGAGAGCTTGAGAGAGAAGTTCAAACCCCGCCTACTTTCACACCTCAGCACAACTGGCCAATCACTGTGTAGAATGTGCGTGGTTGTCGGATTGTTTGTTTCGGAAAGTTCCCAAAATTGTCGGACGCAGCTCTCCCTTATTCCGATGTAGAAAAGAGAGTATCATTTGAAGCATACGGCCCTTAAGGAAGGAAATACGATGTTTAAATTTTTACAGGAAAGCTGTCTAGTTTTTAGCTAATATGATCAAAACCTAAATCCTTACCTTTCCCAAAACATAATCTTTCAAGATTAACAAAATCTTCCAGTGTCCATGTCGAGAGTTCGTGCATGTTTCACAGATTTTTGACTGTGTTGGTTTATCATTGCTGAAGAGATTCTTGGTTTAAACTTTCTCAGAGCCTTACGAAACTAGATTTTACCTTTTGGTGTAAATCTAGCTGTAGAACTAAGATGAGTTTTGCAAGTCTCCACTTTCCATCACAGATACCCCAAAAAACAAACCACAAACTCGTACCGCATCCAGTAACAGACATAACAGCAGAACCAGTGAACCGTCTGAACCCGTGGAGGACGAACTGTCCCAGCAGATCAGGGCCTTTGTAATAGTTAAAGAGGACAATCTAAAGACGATGCCTGGCAGGTCCGTCTCTTCCAGAGGGTCAGCGGGCTGGAAAACAGTTTGTGCTGCAAAAACTAATCATTTTAATAGTCATATATTCAGACTTCAAATTGTGTTCATTCATCAAGATGAGAACATTTTCCTTTTTTCCACTTGTAAAATTACCACTCAACAGTTTTTTTTTTGAGAAAAAAATCTGATTTTGATGATAAAACTCAAGGTGGAATTTGTTTGCAGCATAGGAGAGTTGGATGCTTGGTAAAAATGATTGCAGACACACAGATGTCTCTCTGACAGAGAGGCTCTGTCTTTGTCTCCATACAAACTTCACGATGCATCCATCCCTACCAAATCCCAAAACACCCGTTGCTTTTAGTTTGATACCATCACACTGTACAGCCTTTACACATGATGTAAATACTAATGCACGCAAAAAAAACTCAACCGCCACCACCTCCTACTCTGTTTTAACAGCCTTTACCATACCCAGTCACCTCATCAATCATCTCTCATTCAAGCTATCAAACCAAAAAAATAAACCAAAGGAAAGGCGTCAGTCAGCAGCCCCTGCTCCTTAGAAACCCCAGGCTGAGTCCCAGCCTGATTAGAAGCAAGCCAAAGGCTTTAAGAACGATTTAAAATTAAAAAATGGACACTTGAGACTTTTTCTATTTATTGACAAATCGAAACCAAAGAAAACCTTTTTCTGCACCTAACTGTTCCAACAAATGGAAAAAAAACTAACTGAAGATGGAAGAGAATTATTACCAAAAACAAAAAACAAAAAAACAACAAAAAAGAGTGGCGGCGACGATGTCGAGGATGGAGGATGACGACGACGACGAGAAGGAGGGAGGATAGAAGGAAGGATGACATCATGGGAATGGAGAAGTAGCTTTGTTCTGCCTGATGTTGTGTCAGGCCATCTTTAAGGGGAAGCAAGTTGGGGACTGAAAAGGGTAAAACCACACGGGAAGGAGGGAAGGAACCTACGGAGGACGCCGTTGAACATTTTCTTCCCTCCTACCCCCAAAAAAGGCAAAACATTAATGTGTCTCTCACGGTTGAAGAGTGTCTTTAACGTGTGCCTATGCAGTTTTTCAAAGTAAAAAAAAGGTTAAAAGAACAACAGAAACCTCATCAGCTAACAAACCAAAGATTCACCGTTAACTCCAGTAGCAGTTCTCCTCCCCCCGAAAAGAAAAATCTCGACTTTCGCTAAAACACCATGTACATACCTACAGCATGATGTGCATCCATGCTGGGAGCGATGTGCTATGGGTTTTTAATATTTTCCGCTAATTATTATTCTACTACATCTGTTGTACACAAAACTTTCTGGGTTAGCATGTAGGCTAATCAAGCATGTTGGGCCTCCAAACTTTCAAGCTAGTAGCATTTCCTTCATCCTTCTACCCTTATTAAAGTTGACAAACTTAGCCAGGATGTTGAATCACAATTTCTTTCAGCATGGCCAGTATTCTGCTTGTAAGCTACTGAATATCTAGCTTAATGTCCCCACAAAACACTCATATAGATCTGTACAGGATTGTGTAAGCTAAAATGTATAGATCTGGTATTTTGACTGGTCATTCCTCCAGCATGGTGTCAACACAGTAATATATCCTTCACACCCACAAACTTTACCATGACCACACGTTACCACAAACTTCTGATGCTCTAAAAGAGTAAAACATTTCAAAGTTTCTCAGATGGCTGATGTTGCTGTTTGTGTTTTTTTTTCCCGCCACAAGTCATTACCTGCTCCACAGGACAAAGTCTACCTCCAACACTCTCCAGTAGTAGTAACAAAAGCTGCCAGACAACAGTACAGGGACGGTTTATTTTTTCCACTGCTTCATGTCCATACGGTTTGACATATTTGAGCTGGAAGCAGCTTGGTGTGTCAGCATCCAGAAAAAACATCAACTAGCTGTTGACTATTACTCAAATGCTTCCATTTTTGCTTCCACCCAGTCTGGGGATTCAAATAAGCCAATTTTTCATGTTAAGCTTGCTGTTGTCCGGCTCACTTGCTACTGCGGAGAGAGTGACAATGTAACGCTATGTGAAACGTACAGTACATACCAAAGATTTTCTGCTGTACAAACAGTAGCACACCGACACCTTTTCTTTTCTCCATACCCATTTAAGAGTCTAGAACAAATCCTGGATCTGTGATCTAGATCGATCAATTTCTTTTATGTTAGTCACTCACAGTGTTGTTTAACTCACAGTCTCTGAGTTTTTACTTTTCAACCCAAACCCAGTAGAAACCAGCTGAACCAGACAGACTCAGGTTGTTTCGAGCAGGATTTGGACCGTTTACCAATTGGGACATTAATCATTTAATCTACAAATAAAAATGAAATTAAACTGAAAAACAAATGTCATCCATTCTGAACACTGCAGAGTTTCACAGGGGTATTGGATAGAAAACAGGCGTCCTCACTTCTCTCGTTTGAGATACGCCCAAGTGCGAGACTTAATAATATTAATCTGAAACAGGAAAGTTTCAAAATCAGAGATGTGGTACCAGACCAAGAAATTCATGGCCTGGGGACAATCCAGGGAACGAAAGTCTGCTTAGTTGAGTTTTGGCTAACCAAAAAAAAAGCACTGCTGGCTTGGGTGGAAAAGTTTAAAAAGGTGGAGAGCAAATTTTGTTATAGCCCGCATTGCCATGCTGGAGGAGGAGCTTCACAGAGAGTGATGATTGGACATGCTAACTGTCCATAGCTAACAAACCCCATGTTAGCTTGTTCTTTAGGGGGGAGGACCTATGCTGCTGCTCCATATATAACAACAATAAATGAAACAAAACCAAAAAACACTACACCCGCTGAGAGAAACTGCTAAAATATCGGTCAAATAGCTTTATCCACAGTTTTCTCTCTCTCTTTCTGTATGTAAAGCTTCTAGTCCAAAGAAATCTTCCACCCACCTGACCATCCAATTCTGCTGACCACGCCCAATGGAGGGGCATGGTTTATGGCGCAGGGGGTGGTAGCCATTTTCCATTCCCACTTGCAGTTCTGTCTGGATGTAACACAGGCTAAACCTGCCAAACCAAAAATATGAGTATGAAACCAAAAACTGTCCAAAGAGGTTTTCATTGCTTGTTTGTTTTTAAGTACTTAAAAATTATTTGCCAATACTTATGTGTCTACTATTACTACTATGTTCCTACCTAGGTTTTTGCAATATGTGATTTTTTTTATTTAATGTAATTTATGTTTTCTTTTTAATTGTGAATTAATTTAAGCGAACAAATTTTGTTGCCAAATCTCCCTCTGAACCCTTTTACCCTTGATGATGATTAGCTTTGCCAAAGTTTACATTGTATGTTCCCTTTTCTTTCTGTTCAATGCTGTATTTATTTATGAGGTGTTTTAGAACACACTAGTTTTGTACTTAATAATAATTTAATCCTATTTAATTAGATGTAATTGTTTTTTGATGAATATTTATGAGTATTTAAGAATGTTAGTTGCATCAAAGATGCAGTGCTTATGCCAGGCCAGTTAATTTATTCTTAGTTAGCTTTACTTTAAAAAGCAAATGAAATATTGTTTTATGAATGTTTAGATTTAATGACAGAACAAAGTAGGAATGTCAGATTAGACTTCTGCGTACTTCTGAATGTCAACACTTGCTCTCACTCTTTAGCCAATCTAGTTTTTTGTCCTGGTAATTCTTTTTCAAAACCAAAAACAATCTCTTTATTACAAATAATAGCCTACTGAATGATGAGCACTGCATTTATTTTTCTCTTCCTCCTTGTGATTTTTATGGCTAATTTATTAGTTGTTTTGTTTTTAATTTGTTTGCATCCTACTGACCATTGTTGTACAAGCAATGAATTTCAGACTGATGTTCTAGTGACACTTGATCAGGTGAAGTAAGGGCCACACGTTGATATAAACTGACTCACCAAAGGTAATTGGAATCCTTGAGAGGCCAATAAACTGTGTGTGTTTACATCCATATAGCTCATACCCTGGTTAAGGTCTTATTCTTACATTTACTTTACTAAAATTATATACAATACACACATGTTCAAAAGCATTTTCTTGCACTTCAATTCTTAGACCAGATTATTTGTTGCATTTTAGAATCAAACAGATTTGAGCTACATGTCATGTCTCAAACACCTGCATAACTAAATTAAACAATATCAAAAATGCTCTTATATAGTCTATGGAAGGGTAAAGAGGGGTGGGTAAATGAACTGTACTTGTATAGCGCCTTTCCAGTCTTCCGACCACTCAAAGCGCTTCAGTTTTAATTGTTTCATGATAAAGAAAAAAAGAAAAACTTTTATTTTGTGATCACAACCCTAAGGAGCCTCTAAGAGGACATGAGCAAAACCTTTTTTCCCCAAGTTTTGGTGCACACCAGAAACATTAAAGAGTAACTTAACACTTAAATTACATGTACAGTAACTTTATTACACTGTCTATTGATCCTGGTCTCGTTTTATAGCGTTCATTGCAACAGAAGTTATTTACCTTTTTCCAGAGAAAATCCCGTAATTCTGTCAGGGTGTGTGTCAGGATTCGAATGCATTTTTTGTATTTGTGAAGGCGCCATGTTCAAGCTAAAAAAGGAGTGTTAAGTTGCTCTTTAAGTTTTGGTGCACAGCTAAGATAGTTTTTCGTCTGCACCAGATTTCTGGCGTACACTTAGGTGCTCCATACGACCCAACACGCTGTTAAAAATATTTTGATGATCACCGAATAATTATAAAAAAATAATTTTTACTATTTTGTTATCTCAACATAAGCTGCCCAAGTGAATAATTATTTCGTGGTCCTCTACAAGATTCTGTAAAAACACTGAGCTTCAGAGGAACAACATAAAGCACAATGTGGTGTTTAGCGTGATTCCATATCCCAGAGAAAATCTGCAAATTTCCAACTTTTTCAGTGATTCTACATGTTGGTATAAGAGCTTATCCAGGTTATTGTAAACAGGATGTGATGTTAACACACACCACCTCTACAGTAAAATACCTGAATATCGGAATATTGCTGTGTGTGACTGCATGAATGCAAACACACTGACTTGTTTCATTCATTAGAAAGGAAACTGAGGAGTCCCTTAAAGCTAGCTGCTTCCAAGACTGACTTTGTGTGTATGTAAAAAGAAAAAAAAAACTTTCTACTTCAATAGTGAGAACCAGAGAGGCTACCTCACTGACTGTCCATTTGTCCTTTTAATCGTGTTGATGAAACCAAAGAAACCAAAGATTTGTGTCCTCTTCAGTACGGTCTGCGCTCAGCTCCATGCTTGTGCTCTCTCTTCTTAAGGATGATGCCACATTTTGTCCTCCTTTCTGTTTTCTCCATTTCTCTCCCTTCCTCCTTCTGTCTTTTCCCTCTGTCTCTTCGCCTTGCATTGGGTCTTCTCCTCAAAAAGAATGAATGTGAAAGATGCAGGTGTAGTGTGGGGTCAGGTTGTATGTTGGATATCAGCAAGCAGAAATACACAATTTTACATTTTAGTGTTAGAGCAGAGTATGTTTAATTTTAAATTCAGTAAACTGACAAACAAAAAGGCTGCTGGAGACTAAGAAAAAGAACCCCAAACTTAGATAAAACATTTCCATTGTTAGCTAGAAAGATGATCTGTAAATAATGGTAACTAATAATGATCAAATATGGGCCCAGTGGGGTCTGCTTTGTCAATTATTTTCCTGACTCCTCCACAGCTGAAGAAGAAAACTTTTAAGGCCTCAGTATGCTTCAAACGAACTAGGTAGCACAACAAAGACAAAAGTGTTCATACCTGTTCCTAATGGCACCACTATGGCAAGAAAAGTCTGCTGTCAAAGAGGATTATACGCCCTAATTCTTCCATCAGAGAGAGGGTTCCAGATGTTGTTATACCATCTGACAAGCACTTTGTTTGAAGCATAAAGAGGCCTTTAGACTTCCATATGCAAAAGTGCTGTTTTGCACTGAAACATAAAAGCTGCAGATTCATGAAGTCTCAATGGTAGCTGATGTTTTATTGTCCTGACACCAGAAAAAAAGGTAGTCCTTCAAATTGATACTCTGAAAGTGGAGGTCTTGGATGAGAAGATGAATCTCTTGGTGTTCTGTTCAGACAGCAAGCGTTCTTTGGGCTATTTTTATTTCCAACAACATTCTCCCCTTTTTCTACTTCACCCTATCTTGCTAACGGTAATTAGATGGCTGGCTGTTACCAACTTTGTGCTGCGTAGCAACCACAATGCTGCAGCACTGCTCTGACTCTTCAAGCTCAAGGCTGAAGTTTTCTCTTTGAGCGGTAGGAAACCTAACAAACTACTTGTGGTCCTTATAATTATCTGTGAAGTCAAACTGAAAGAGGAAACGTTAATATTATTGAGTCCTACCAGACACGGCTCTCCTGTTGTTATGAATAACTCTCCTGCTTTCTCAAAACGAACCTAAACATGAAGGATCACACATAGCCAAACCTCCAACTCCTAAAGCTCATGGAGGCCATTTTCTTAGGTACAGCGATGCTTTTAGCTAAATGCTAACATCAGCATGCTAACATGCTTACAATGCTGATGTTTAGCAGGTAATGGTTACCACATTAACCATCTTCATTTAGCATGCTAACATTTGTTATTAGCACTAAACCCAAAGTACAGCTTAGGCATTAGTTTTTAGGTATTTGGTCATAAACCAAAGTATTGAACAAACAGAAAGTTTGAGCTAATGATAGCACTACATCAGTCTACTACAAAGTCAGGGGATCACCAAAATTATTACAATCTATCCTGTGGGGACCTTGAATATCTGCTCCAAATTTCATGGCAATACATCCAATAGTTTTTTTAGATATTTCAGTCTGGACCAAAGTGGTGGACCAAACAACCAAACGACCAACTGATACTGATATCCCTAGAGCCACGGCGCAAGCGTGGCTAAAAATCCTCCAGCAGTTGATTTGATTGATGTTGAGTTGTTGGTGAACTTCTCGGTTCTGCTTTGTGGGCCCTGGACTGCCTCCATGAGACCAAAAACACAACCCTGAGATAGATGACGATACTAAAATACTCCATGGACCTTATACTGACACGCATGGCTGGAAAAGCAAAGCATACTGAAATCATGCAGAAGAGAGTGAAGGGCAAGAGCTACAAGTTGGCTGATGTTTTCACCAGCATGGAGAATGAAGGCTAAGGAGTCACATCACATGTGTACAAGCCCATGTTTTAAAGGTTAAACAGTCACAACACTTAGAAGAAATGTAACTGTCTATGTAATAATTTGATTCAATTCATAAAACTGCGTTGTTGTTTTTTTTTCCTGAAATCAGCCATATGCAAGTAGGATTAGATGCCTGGGATCTATACATCCAGCTGTGCCATTTTGCTTCCCTTCTTACAAGCATTTGGCTTAAAAATCAACCAGGGAAGCTGAATGGCAACAAATCAGTTGGTTGTTCTGGTTAGAATCATAGGTTGAGTCAGTTTTCAGACTCTTGTTGTCGCACTTGTCTTTTCCGAACCGGGCTGCTTCGAAAACAAAGACGTAGAGAGTGCTTTTGTTGCAAAGTATGAGATAACCTTGGATGAGTGCCTTGCATGGACCAAAGCGAAGTCTAGACCTCTCTGTTGTGCTGTAAACTTTCTATTCCTGTGAAAAATAAATACCTCAGCGCTGCCGCTAGGCTTGAGCGCCTGAGTTTCCTCTCTGCTCTCTGGTACTTTGAAATGCACTCAACGCAAAGAAATCCAGAGTAAATACCAAAGGCTCCTTTTCTGTTTGACTCTTCTCTTTTACTATCCCCTTTTTTTTTCCTTTCTTTATTCTGAGCTGGGTTTCCATGGTAAAGCTCTGGTTTTACAGCTCTTTGTGGCCCAGATCTAATCATCTTCTCACAGCTGTCCAAAGGAGAAACCAAGTCAAATCAGATTTTCCTTGTGTTTATACACAGATCTGAGATGATGACACTGCAGCTACGTTGACTGAAAAGTGTAGAATACCAGAAATTGAGTTAAATATAATTTAAAAAAAATGTTATGTTTGTTTAAAGCTGGTCTGAGCAGCAGATGAGCAGGATTCAACACATGGAAAAATTCAAAGAGTGAGAAAATTTAGACTCTTTGGCTTCCGGAAACATGGAAGGCCAAAGAGACATAAAAACTAAATAACACTGTAACTTTCTCACACATTGTTTCATGATTTCAAGTTTTCTTGACACCACAAAATAAATAATACTTTGTGATCACAAGAAATCACTTGATTGTGATTCTTAATTGAGACAGTAAAAAAATATTTTATGATCTGAACATAAGAATATTTTCTTGGGATTGCAGCATAGTCATTTTGTGATCAAAGGAATTCAAATCTTATTATGTTGACTCCGTGATGATTACATGATGCTGCCAAGCAATCTTCTTGAGATCATGAAATTCATTATAACAAGAAACCAAAGCCTGTTCTTCTGAGATCTTAACAACAAACAATTTTGTGATCTCGGGCGTACCACAGTATCATCTTTACCTACACGACCATTTAAACAAACACTAAGTATTTAATACAAATTGATATTTGAACCCAGCTTTGGTGGAAATGCAGCTTGTTCTTTTCACCGTCCTCCTTCTCTTTCTTCAAATGGTTGCAAAGCTTTAAATGATGAAAAAACATGGAGACAAACTTGGGAGAGTTGTGCGCAGACCGTGCTCTCTTTACCAAACTGTTGCAGATATACCTCATAGACACTAGTGTTAGGATGATGTTATAATAGCGTATGTCATAAATTATTCACTTGCTCTTCTTCCTTCTTTTTTTTTTTGGTAACTGTAACTTTAAAATGAAACAAATGTGGGGAGAAAACCTTTACACATTTTTAAGTTGTGATTTTTTTGTAATAGTTAAAAAGGTGCGCTAAAACCAAAAATGAAAAATGCTTGTCTTCTTCTATGCTCTCTTTCTTGTTGATGTATTGCAGTTTTCTCTCTGTTCCATCTGCCGAGGATTGAGGGATTTTTAATTTAAAGTCTTATTTTAATTTTGGGTCTCTGGTTCTTTTGAAGGGGTCATCGTCCCCTCGTAGATATTTTTGGGATTGGAAACATTGTTGGAATGATGCCAGAATTGACTTGTTTCAGCCCAGAATAATACCGGCTTCTTTGATCCATTGATTTCGTTTTAAATCCAGCCATGTTTTATTTTATTTTTTTGCATCATTTTTTTACCTCTTGTTTTGGTGTCCTTCCTTTCCTGTTATATGCTAGCATTACCGTGACATTATCCATACAGCAGTGCTATAGGCCAGATTTTATGCATGAGTATATTTACAATTAGCTAGCCGTGTAATGCATTGTGATTCTTATTATTAACCTTATCATTGTCATCCTCTCATTTCATTTCCAATACCGTATGCTATACACACAGAACTTTGCGTTTTATCTAGCATTAGTATGACCTTTGACCTGCTGATATAAAACTTGCAAACTTGTTTCCATTTAAATCAGTTTCAGAGGGTGAAGCATCAGTGTCTACACTGAGAAGGTATCCTAAGGGCTTCCATGAGCTACACAGGTCAATTTGTCAATTTGGCTAATTTGGACAACTGCCGTTCCTGTGATAGTGACAGTTAAATGCAACGTGATGCATGGGATATAGAAACGGTTTTGACTGAATTCAAAGTGAGAAAGGAAAAGATCGTTAGCCAACGACAAACAGTGACTACAGGAGCTCTTCGGCCACAGCCTGGCTCTGCTCTGATATACTAAAATGTATTTTAGGGTAAATTTTGAGGGATTTTTATTCATTTATGTTCATATATCTAATGTTTTCCAGTGGCTTAGCAAAACATTATCAATTGATTTTAAACTAACTGTCCAATTAAAAAAATACACTAAGCCCTACACTCGGGGAACCCTTAGGTGAATGAGAGGGTAAATGTTTCCAGGTAGAATTTAGTTTTAATTGGACAGATAAATTATACTCTCTGGGTTTAATCATGCAGCAGTCGGCAATCAAACAACACAAGAGTGAGAGAACAAATGGGCCAATGAACAAAATGAAAGTAAAGGCAAAAAACAAAACAAACAGTTTTTCTCATCTGGATTTAAGTTACTTCAGGAATATCAAATGGTAAATATGAACTAAAGTTTAAGATCAATGCGCTTGACCAAAATAAATCCCTCAGTGTTTTGTGTCTGTATTAAAGTTCATGCAGTGTTAAAGGAAAACCAAAGTACATTTTAGAGCACTTCCAGTCCTACTTGCCTTCCATAACATCTGAATTTGGAAAATAGAAAACCTTGTTGTTTTTGAGTGGAATATATTTTGAAAATGTAAAAATGGGCTTACAAATTGCATAGTTTTGTAGTTCTTTTGTAGGTTTTCTCTTTTTGGATGGTAAAGTTTAGATGCTGAAATCTGAAGATTTTCAGATGGATTTTAGCACAAAGATTAATGCGCTAAATGCTGAAAAATTGCTTGCTGTAAACTGATGCTGATAAGCTTTTGGACAACCCACTCACAGTTGAAGCAGACATTTTCTAAAATTGCTAACGTGTAAGTTCTTTTATACACCATTTAAAGAGCTTCCTGTTATCACATTTTTTCAGCTTAATGTCAAAAAGTTAAAGCATCCACAGGGCTGTAATTGAAATATATCTGATGGCATCGTTCATGCCTAAACATGCTTTTGGCCATAAGAGGATATTTTTTTAATCTTGTACACACAAGTTATTAACTTCCACTATCAATATCCTCTTTCAGGACTTCAGGGGCTAAACAAATCAGATTAAATCAACAAATATATATATTTAACTGCATTTCCCATATAGACAGAGTTACAGTTAGAACAAAACAAAAAAAGGTTTTGATTACATCAGCGACAACAGTGAGGGGTCAAAGGTCAAAGTGGCAGATCCATGACATCAGTTTTTGAACAATTTCACTATCAGTCCACTTTTTAAGTTACTGTGGGCATCTAAAGGCATCACAAGAGGCTACTCCTGAGCTAAACATGTGAACTGTATTGGATTAGTCCTAGTTTCCTCCTCAAACATTAAGTTTGACTAAATTATCCAATCACATGCTCTCCCACCAAAACTTCCCCTAACCCAAAACAGTATTTCATTCCTTTCTGTTTACTGACCATTTTTCTCTTTTCTTTTTTCTTTTTTTTACCATTTTCTTTCATGTCATACAGTGATCAAAACTCAAGTGATGCATTTTTATTTTCTGTATTTGTCTGGAACAGAAAAAGAGAAGTGACTGAAAACTTGTGGTGTGGAATAAAACGATGATCAAACATGAAGGAGATATTTGGAGAATTAATGTTGTTCCACTCTATGTACAAAAAAGAAAAAAATCAATAAAGAAATCACAATGGTCTTATCCATGTACCACTTATCCTCCTGTTATTCTTTCTCTACTAAAAATACCCTGATGGGAAACACAATGGCAGGTTCATGTGCTTAGATTTCACATTTGTGAATTTTAATAGAAAGTAAAAATTGAGTAAATATACTTACATTACTTACATTCCACCACTGCTCGCCTCCAAGATCACAAATTCACCAAAACTTTGGAGAACATCGTAGGCTGCTTATGTTTTCTAATGAGCAGCTCGACTCACTAGGTTTCAAGCATTGACATGCCTACAAAAGGTGGGAGAAGAAGGTGATAGCTAACATCTATTTAATCTATAATTTATAATTATGATATAATAATAATAATAATAATATAATTAGAATGTATGTATTTCAATAAAGATTTCATATTGAAATATCACCATATTAACATTTTATTGTCAAACACACCGTGTTCTATAAGTAAACACAGCAAAATAGCTTCCTAGTGCTACTGCTAGCTCGGCTACCTCTGTCAGTCATGTGACTGTGGTCCTGTACATTGTAGGAGTCCTTCAGGAGTCTTGTCAGGTTTTTGACCACTTGTGGCGCTGTAGAACAATGTTTTGATACGCAGGTCCAAACACTGTTTGTATCTCATAAGCTCTGTTCGAAATCGCATACTAACGTACTGCGTACTACATACTCAGTCAGTATGTACTGCATACTGCGTACTAAATTAAAGATTAAGTACCAGTAGACTGTTCACACTGAAGTATACTCAAGCCATACGTCATCTCTGCATCACATGACTGTATCGATCACAACATTACCAGTCTGAGCTACCGTTGATTTAAAACTGGTTAACACAATATTTTCCAGTATTATTTTAAGGCAAATTAAAATGATTAAATATTTTAGTGTTAAATATTTTTTCTAGAGTACATTATGTGTGAGCTCCCGCGTTTTTCCTCTTAACTGTACCTTAACTTCCTGGGTCCTGAGTAGCTCCTGTTTCATGTTTTTTCGCAATCATTTGTAATAATTTTTTCCAACCTTGCCTCTTACCAGCCACAATGTGAGAGTACTTGCAGCGCAGAGACAACGGAGGCAATCAGCTCGTCGTCTGCGGTATATAATTCAGATATATGTGAATTTTGGATTTCCCTCAGAAGTAGGTATTAGCACATTATCTAGTTTCAGTCAGCTCACTAGCTCTCAGTATATTAATGTGATGTGAACAGTTGAGATGAGAGAGAAAGTGAGAATCTTACTCTCTTAAATTACAATCTCTTATACCATCAGAACACTGCCACAAAACAAACTCAGTTTTCACCCTCTCCTGATAGACTCATGAATAAATTAATCTAAAGAACCAGTGTGTAGGATTTAGTGGCATCTAGTGGTGAGATCGCAGACTGCAATCAACTGATTACCCCTCGCCTCACCCTCCCCTTCCAAGTGTGTAGAAGAACCTACGGTGGCCGCGAAAATTGTAAAAGGTCCTCTCTAGAGCTAGTGTTCGGTTTGTCCGTTCTGGGCTACTGTAGAAACATGGCGGTGCAACATGGCAACTCTGTGGAAGAGGACCCGCTATAAAGGGCTCTTTCTAAGGTAATGAAAACACAACTATTCTTATTTTCAGGTGATTATACACAAATGAAAATATACTTATGAATATTAGATTCCATTTCAGCCATATTCTGCCAATAGATTCCCCTAAATCTTGTCCTTTAAAGTGACAATTTAATCTTCATGCATCAAACACATTTCAAAAAGAGAAAAAGGCCTCATTACATGATGATAGAAATTGATACATATGTATTTAATCATCATTAGATATGTACAAATAAACAAATAATTAACTAATAAGCAAAATAAAGAGTAATTATAAATTGAATAGACAAATTATAAGAATAAATAGTTACTCTAAATAATTATATACTTTACAGGATAGTGCAAGAGGTCCATACTGCAGGGTAAATCCTCCCTGTTGCACATCTATTTTGGGGAAGGTGACCTTACGAAGGACTTCCGTCTGTCAGGGCCAACAATGGAGAACCTAATACATTGCCTACAGGGGGACACCGACTATGGATGGGGGAAGGCATTTGTGTACTGGTTGGCTAGTGGCACATCCTACAGGGTTGTGTCAGAAGCCTTTGACATTCCCCGCACACAACGTAGTTCACCGGGTCAGTAAGGGCATCCATGGGGTTTTCAGGAGGCTCATCCACTTCCCCAACAGGGATGAGCTAGAGGAAATCGGGGCTGGGTTCCAGCAGCTGTCTGGTTTGGTCTGCTTTCAGCAATGCGGCAGGGAGCATAGATGGGTGTCATGTTTGCATTGTACCACATGGACCAGTTTCAAGCCATCTGTGACCACAAGAGTCGCTTTCTGGATGTCCATGTGGGCTTCCCCTGGCTGTGTGCATGATACCAGAAGGGACTGCACCTGAGGACCCTATGTGCACCAGTGTACACACCTCCGGGGTGGTGCCTCATTGATGACAGGGGGTATTCCTGCTTGGCTCAACCCATTTGCCTGATGACCCCACTCAGTGAAACTGTCCGGAATGCTGTCGAGGGCAGGTACAACACAAGGCTGTCCAGGGCAAGGTGTGTCTCCTCCTCTCTCTCCTGGAACTCTATAAGAAACATGAGCCACTCTGACTCACGTTTCCTCTTAGAGCTAGTTGGAGTGCTAAATTCTCTGCTCTGGAGGAGAGACCACTGCTGCAGGGGTTGGGTGGGGTTATAGATGGTCTCTCTGGGGGGGGTGTGATTTCAGTTCTTATGAAACAACATACACAAAGGTCATCTGATAATCCTTATTAAGCTAAACCTTTCACCACTAGTCATATACTCGGTGATTAAATTAAGCATCTGGGAGGAAAGAAATACTGTACCACATGGGATAAACATAATGGACTGCACTGTTTTAACTTTCTTTAAGCTTTCTGAATTTAGTCGTAATGTTAGGGAATAACTACATGACAAAGGTGACTAGCTCCTACCACCTCCCTACAACTCCTGTGCGGTGTAAATGTAGAAATTCATACACTGGAAAACAACGTTGCTTGTTGTCAGAGAGCCAACACAGACACCACCATCTCCACCCATTGCAATCAGCAGATCGCACTCACCTGAGTATTGATTACACACCTGCCACTAATCATCTACTCCACACTATATAGTCTCACTCCCCCGGTTCACTCACTGTCTGGTCTCTAACCTCTTACGAGAACTCAACCCGACCACAGCTTCTATTGACAACCCCTTTTGGACTTTGTACTTCTCCGTTGTGTGTTTCGTCAGCTCCCGGCTTTCTTGCCACCCGTCTCCTCCAGTGGATCTTACTACCAGCGCTACATCAGATAAGACCCATAGACTTTACTAGCTTAGCTCCCGTCATTGCTTTTCTCTGTCTGCCTGTTTCAATAAACTCCCTCATGAACATAACCTGCCAATTACGTTTGTCACCACAACGTAACGTAAAACAAATTAATTGTATATAAACATAATTTTGAGGAGAAAGGGTTGTAACACCACAACATATAATAAATAATAATAAATATAAATAAAAAATATTAACATGATTATAACATTATAAAACATGATAAAGTGGATGGTTTTCTAAATTAAATGTAATTAACAAGCAAATAATAACACTTTTTCAACCCCTCCCCTCTCCTGTATTGTGAGACTTGGTTGCGCCCATCCTCCCGAGTCTTCTCAAGCAGCAGCAGTAACTGTGGTGCTAGCAAGTGCAAGCCTGCATCTAACTATAAAGTGAGTCTGTATGTCTGTCCTTCGCATATCTCGGGAACCGTTTATATGATCAACTTCACACTTTGCAGTGTAATTGCTGTGGACCCGGGGGAGTGCAGTGTCGATTTTGGTGCAATTTGAACACGCGACAGGGTCAATTTTAATAAACTTTGAATAAACAGTGAGCCGATCAGCTCTGTGTCTGAGCGTGGAGCAGTGGGGAGGGCCTTAGGGCTCTGCAGTATGCAACCAACCAGAGATCATAGCTGAACAGCAAGTCACAGAATAGTAAGTAGACAGCAAAAACATGTTTGGACCATAGACTGAGACGTTTAGTATTAATACTCACGTTTCCTAGTGTCTCTGTCATCAACAAATCCGTGTTGAAATCAGAGAAATAAACAAATGAAACCTCTGTGTCAAAAAAACTTTTTCTTACTGTCTGCGCACACAGTAGGCTATATCTCTCATAACTAAACAGGAAGCAGCAACGGGTACTTAGTAATGTCCGAAAAAACTCCTCAAATAACGTCACACGCACATTATATACGGTGAATTAACAGTGTTATGGTTGGTATGGAGTTAAAATGCTGTGAGAAGCAAATGCTGTTGGGCAGGTTAAAAGACATGCAAGAGTTGTCCATAGAAGTGTCTGACTTTGACTCAACTGCATTAGTTGGGATATGTATAGTATGTTGTTTTGGTATGTCTCTTCCCCTTAAAATTAATGCGAAACACACATTTAAAAGCCTGTTTGCAAAAAATATCTCCTGTTTGATTGATTATTCTCTGCTTTTCCTTCATATCTTTCTCAATTTGCTGCTGCAAACTCATTTCCCTACAGAGAGTTTCATCTGATCCAATATTTTCTAAGTTATGTCACTCTTTCCTCTCACCTGCTCATTTTCCCTCCCTTCTTTTGAACCACTCTATCCATCAAGCCATCATTTTTTTCTTTAATGACTCTATCACCTTATCTCTCTTTCTACATCTCTTGTCCTTTCATTCTTTTCTTTTCTCTGTCACTCTTCTCTTTCAACTGTTTTTTCTCTCTGTAATCTTCCCAGCATCCATCTCCTCTCATCAATCCACCTCGTCACTTCTCTTCTTTAAACTCCACCCCCCCCCTTCATTTTAATCACTCCATCCCATCCTCCTGCTCTCTCCGTTGCCTGGGAAACAGCAGTCCATTCTGTAGCTGTTAATCTGGTGACATTGTCTTTCTATTACCTGTGGGTCAGATGCCTGATAAGGAGGACAAAGGGTGGGAAACAAAAGAGCGACTCACTTTAAACGTTTGTAAAATGCATGGTATATTGGTCTTCATTAACAGAACAGAACAGCCCGCAGGGAAAATGTTATAATGTTAAATGTCAAATATTATTCTCACTGCTTTGGGTACACTCATATAAGTTTATTCAACCCTGAAAAATGCTGGCTCTGCCTGATGCCGTAACTTATTTGGCTAGCTAGCTTGCTAGCTGTCTAACTAGATTCTAATAGGTCTACCTACAATCAAAACAACTGTACAAGGATCTCACTCACATTTGAGCATGGCCTTGAAGATCAGTTCTGGTCCACTGATTCAAAACAAAAGTGGTGTAACTGTTGAGAAACTGTTAGCATCGGCAGCAGCCTATATTATACTTGTAGCCTATATTAGCAAAAAGGAGTTTTACAATTGTGAATTTCCTGCCGGAGACTGAAGTTTTTTTTTCTGCTTTCTTGCCCCATGCATGTTGATATTCAGCCAATATTTCCTTGTTTGATACCGAACTTTTGACTAATATCAAAACACTTCCTGATTCCTTCCTCCTTCAATCCTTCCCCTTGCATCCTCATGAAAGTTTTCTCTCCACCCTCACTCCCTTCCCTCCTTCTGCTTTTCTCCTTTCTTTTCTCTTTCCCTCACTTTCTCTTTTCTCTCCTGAATTTTATTTCACATTCTCTTCTAAACTGTTGTTTATTTCCTTTCATCCTTCTCTCTCTCCCTCATCAATCATGTCTCCATACTCTTTTTATTTCTCCTTCAATTTTTCATTTTACATTTTTTGTACTTTATTCCCTTTCTCCCCCTCATCTCTGTCTGCCTCCTCCATTACTTCCTTTGTCTCCACCCTTCCCTCTCTCTCCTCCTTTCATCCTTCCCAGTTTGCCTCTCTGCCTTTCTTTTATCTTTTATCTACCTCTCCTTCTCTTTTTTGCCCTCTCACCCTTCATTCTTCTTTTCTTCCTCTGTTCTACCTTTTCTTTTATTTCTCTTTTACTTTATTCCTCACTACCTCCCTCTCTCTTTCTATAGAAATCAATGGTCGTTCTCTCAATAGCAGGTCACGGGGGTTGCAGGCGCTGGCGTCCCAACTTTTCAATTACTAGCAGCCTGCAGTCACCACAACACACACACAAACACGCACACCTTTCGTCCAGAACAGCCCTTCCCCCACTGAGCTGACGAGCCACCAACAGAGAGAACGGTCAAAAGAAAAGATTTCCAAAAAAAGAGAACTGTTTGGATGTTGAAAAGAGAAAGAAAAAGAGAGGGATAGAATAAGTCAGAATAAAGGGCAGTTGAGAGAAAACAGGAGGAATAAGAGGAGGAGGAGAAGAATGACGAGAAGAAAGCAGATGAGGAGATGAAAGGCGAGGAGTAAGGAGAGGAAACAAGGCCAGAAGAAGAGGAGAGGTGAGATAGGAGAGTTAGGAGCTAAGGCAGAGGAGGAAAGGGGATCAGAAAGAAGACGAGAGTAGTAAAGGTCAGTTCTCAGTCTGTGTTCTCCACGGTTCTTGTGTTCTCATGGACTTCTAAAATGTTATCACACATGGCACAAGTTCACAGTCAGCCCAGTGTAGTCCAAATGATGGGAAGTGTTCTTTGGTAATAGCAGGGACAGAAGGTTCGCCTCTACAAACGCATCTACCAACCGTCTTTGAGACCACAGGGACAGCCAAATGACTCAATTCATGGAGAGAGATCACCACCACACTGGTAAAATATAAGTCATTTTGTAGGAAAGTTTAGAAAAGTATGGGTGACCGCCATGTTGGATAATGACATTCTTTCGTTGACTTCTTGCTTATTCACAGGATACGCCCCCTGGCATGTCAGAAAATACTACAACACGCTGAGCATAAACACCTCTGTGGAGGCACACGCCATGGCATCTCGCTTATACTATATGTATATATCGTACCACACCTCAACAGAAATTAATAAGTTTAACAGAGGCAGTGTGGTGTATGATATAAATTTCAATTTTATTGTAAAAACATTACAGTGAGAACAGGTGTATCTGTAAGTGGAGTAGAGATCATTTTGCCATACAACAAATGTACAGGTGTGATGGGGGAGTGCTCAAAGAGAGGAGGAAAGGAGACAAGTAGAGGTCTGAGGAAATGTAAGGAAAGAAAGGAGGTAAAAAGAGATTATAGGAAAGAAGGTCAGAAGAGAAAAGAAGAGGAAGAGACAGGAGGAAGTAAGAGGAAATGAGAAGAGAGAGAAAACACGGACAGAACTATAGAGAGGACACAAGGTGACAGTGAGAGAGAAGATGACAGGAGATCTGAGGGAAAACAGGAGATGAGAAGAAATGAGGAGAGGAGGAGACAAAAAAGAGGAGAGGTAAAAGAAGATGGAATATCTTGGGGGAAAGAAAACATGGGAAGAAGAGAGATGAGAAAAAAGAGGAGAGACGTTGCGAGAAAACAAGAGGAGAGGAGGCAGGGATACAAGAGGTGGATGGGGAAAGAGAAGGTGAGGAGAAAAAAGAAGTAAATACAATGAAAGGAGAGATTGAAGCTGGCTCAGATACGGGGGGCGGGAGGCGGAAGGGGAGGAGGCGCCCAGCCCAGCGCCCTCAGGGGTTATTGGGTCATGGACAGCCAATTTCTCTCAGCTTAATCAACAGCAGCAGAGGTGATTGCCACACCGCAGGGGACTGCTGGGAAAAAAAATGGAGAGAGGAGGAGAGGTGGAGGGGGAGAGAACGAGATAGGAATGAATGGGAAGGTGTGGAGGAAAGGATGGACAGAGCTGGAAGATGAGGAAAAGATTGGAAAATGAGGAAGAATGGGGGTGAGGACAGATGAGAGGGAGAGGAGGTGGAAAGACGGGCAGGAGGAAGAGGGAGGAAAAAACGATTAGAAAAGAGGGAGAAAAGGCAGAGGGGATGAAAGGGGGAGGAAAAAAGAGATGCAAGAGGAGGTAGGGAGGAGACGGAGAGGTGAGAAAATTATGGGACAAAAGGAGGAGAAAAGGGGCGAGGGAATAAAGGAGAACAATATGAAGAGGAGAGAAACAGATGGGAGAGAGTTAAGGGATCACTAAAGTGATTACCAATTATCTTCAGGAGAACATGAATGTGTGTACCAAATTTCATGGCAATCCAAAACATCAACCTCAGTGTGGCCCTAGAGGAAAAGTCAGGGGATCACCAAGTCAGAAACGGTGTATTTTAGTAATTCTGTTCCTATTCGACAAATCTGCAGCGCATGATTTGCATCCAAAGCAAATGTTCAATTCAATTAAATTTTATTAATATAGCGCCAGTTCATAATAGAAGTTATCCCATTGCACTTTTCCTATAGAGCAGGTCTAGACCGTACTCTTTATAATATTAAATGTTCAGTGCCAATGCATGACGAAGTGTGCCCTTTATGCAATAAGACAGACTGTGAGGGTGTGGAGGTAAGGGTGGTAGAAGTCTTTGAGTTGCCTAACCTTAACCACACCTTAACTATAACCATACCTTAACTATAGTTTATGTTGGCAGTGAATGTTGAAGCTAGAGTGCGGGACACTTTAAAATATAAATGAAGGCCCGCTACATTCAAGCCTTTGACAAATGAGTTCATGCAATGCTGATTAAGCCTATCGCCCGTCAGCAGGTAAATCTCTCTGTATTTGGCAGTATACCGGAGTTTTTAAACCTGGTGGCTGTGGCGACATTCCCGTGCTGGCGCATCAGTAATGATGCATTTTACGCCAACCACCAATGATTGGTTTGCCGACTCAGAGCCATAGTTACACCCGCCATTGCTGTAAAAAAAGAAAAAAGGTCCATTGGAAAGAATATGTATTATTGAGAATTGTTTACTGTTTATTATGATTGTATAGTTTGTGTTAATATGATCTGGCAATGTTGTATGCAGTCATACCAAATAAGCCTCTTGAATTGTAATTGAATGGAGATGACGCAACTCTTTCTCTCTACATGGTTCTGGAGCAGCCGTTGCGACGGAGTAGGCTACAGCAACTAGGAGTAAAGTTTCTGATGCTAAAGATTTTTTAAAAAAACTCAGCGTTCAGAGGAAGGATAACTGTCAAAAAAAGTAAGCAATTGATGGCAAGGACAAACACAGATAACCATTGGAGTAGCTCTAGCTTTTCTTTGGAGGAGAGCGCTGAGAGAAGGGACTGAGGGCAGACTCAGATGTCACGTTATTGCTCTTGGTCAGGTTGGTAAAATATTTGGAGTAGGCTATGTAGCTTTTACATTTACTCTACCTAAACAATGTCTCTGTATTTCTGTAACCATTTCTGAGTCTGGGGCGAGCTGACTAGGCATACATCATAAGCATACGTACACAGTGTTTGTGTAATTACTCTCACTGCCAGAAGGGGGAGACAAAAGTTCTGCACTCCAACTTTAAAAACCGTCGTCAGTAAACATGATTCAAGTTTTTGTCGATTCGTCCAAAATCAACGTTCTAGTGAAAGGATTGATGTCGTAAGTTCATAGGTCTTATTTAAAAAGGGTGCTTAGTTTGGTTGGTTTTAAGACATGGGTCCTAGCAAGAGTCACATTGTGAGACACATTTCTGACAGTCAGAATTTTGATGCAGGCTGTCTTTGGTCTCCAAATTCATTGGTGGATGTATTGCACATTGCGATCCATCATTTTAGATTGATGACCAAAGATTTGGGCCATGTTTTGTGCTTTCTCATTTCTCTCCTCTCTCCTTGTGTCGCTTTCAGCAGGTATTTGTGCCTCCGGAGCTGCAGAGTCTGGATCTGTGGCTGTGGGCCACCTGCTGCCCCTGTGTTCCTGCTCGACAACTGCTACTACAGTTGTTGTTATTGGCTCTGTTACTGATGCTGACATTTTTCCTATAGCTGTCATTCCTATTATTACTAATTTATTAATATTAACACTACAATTAGTATTCTATTTTTTTTTAAATAATTCTACGTGGTCTTTGCATTATGCCTCTCCCCTCTCTCTCTCAAAACATGGCAGCGGTGGATGGCCGCCCACCATTGAGTCTGGTTCTGACCAAGGTTTCTGCCCTCTTAAGGAAGTTTTCCTTGCCACTGTCACCAAATGCTTGCTCATGGTGGGATTTGTTGGGTCTCTGTAATTAATATTATAAAGAGTACAGTCTAGACCTGCTCTATAGGAAAAGTGCAATGAGACAACTTCTGTTATGAATTGGCGCTATATAAATACAATTGAATTGAATTGAATTGAAAAAGATTTGACCACATTTCCCTCACAATCATCAGCTTTCATCCAAGATAGCCCAAAACTGCAGTGTGTAGGGTTACATGAAGAAACCACACAAACACTTACCCCAGTCGCCAGTTGTTTTATTGTGTTGTATTTTGAAGGAAGACTTTTTGTCATGTGTAATCGCACTGTTAATACCATGTCTCCCAAATATATATTTAAAAAAGTTACACGTAAAAAAAAAAATAAAAAAAAAATATTCAAACAAAAAAACTGGAGCTGCAACTGAGTTGAGCACAATGTATTTTCAGCTAAACACACACCAAAATACAGAGTTGTCAAAACTGACACACAGAGGATAATTAAAAATAAATCATAAAACATGTTGGTGGAGGAAAAACCCATCAATCGCAGACATTAGCACATCTTACTGCAGTGACCTAAACATTTAGACATTTCTGCACAAATTGGACTTTTCTCCAAGTGATAGTTTGGTTTTTAGAGGAATTTTACTTTTGTCTTACTGATACCAATATACAGTTTGAAGATATCATATAACAACGAGATTAGCTTAGTTCAATTGCTTAATGACAGTGGGATCAGCTAGTAGCTCAGCACAATAGTAGAGAAATACTCCTTTAAAGTTCCTTTAAAGCTGAGCTGCCACTTGAGCCCCCTGACATACAGTAATTGAGCTAAGCTATGCAAATGTCACCATTTAACATACCTTCAGATACGCATGTATAGCAACATAAAACAGAGTCGTTGAGTTTGTCTTAATTTGGGTATTTAAGTAAATATTCCTCAAAAAGAAAACCATCCCTTTCAAACCTGTAGGAAGAGCACTGAAAGCACAAAGTAACGCTGTTTGTATTGAATTGAATATGTGTTGTAAAGTGCATTGCTGCATGCATTACACAGTGGAAGCAGAAAAATGTACCAACTAAAACAACTGTACAATTTATGCAAGCATTGTTGGCAATTACCAGTGGTTACAACTAGGCTTAGGCAGTATCAAGGTCTTACGGTATACCAGGGTATTTAGAAATTCCAAAGGTATGATTTTCAGTACCGTCAAAAATACGCTCAGTTACAGTTACATCACCTAGCCAAGTCTAGCATTAACGTTACATTGCCCGTGTGGTAAGTTTAATGTTAACAGTGCATAACGTTAGCTAACTAAAGAGGTGGGCTTTTATTTTCAAACCTCGCACAGACACCATTTGTTCAAAAGTATCATCACCCTAAATTCTAATACTTCTCTATTTTGACTTTGGTGCATGCCAGCTTAATAACTGTGGCTAACATACGCTCCTGTTAGTATCGTTAGCACAGCTGGGCGTCTTGCTCAAAAAATAACCCAAGGCTAAATCATTAGCTGGCTAATTAAAACAAGCCATGTATGGTGAGTGCACACACTGATACCTGCTAATTATATCTAACATAAATAAAACACTAGAATTTCACTCACCAAATAAACTGGAGCACAGACTTCTTGGATGGTCTGTTGGTACAATTAACCGTAGCCATTTTTGTACCAGGCTGCAAACATCTTTATTTCTGCCTGTGCTAGTGGGTTAGCTCGCTGAACGAGAGTCTGTGCTGAGGCAGACCATTAAATTAGCAAAATAAATTGACAAATCGGCCAAAAAAAAAAAGATATGTAATCATTTCCAAAATTCACAACATGTTTTTATCTAACGAAATATTCTGCTTCAATCCATATCTGTTGTTGTTCAGCCTTTCAAAAACAACATTTTCACTGCGGTCAAAAAACTGTTTGCTCTCCCGCTTGCCACACTTAAAGGGAGGCATGCACCCATATTAACGGGGCGGTCTAGCAGTAAGTCTAACAGCACCATAACAGACCAGTTATATTCATTAAAGAAAATTGATTGAATAAAAAAAGACTAACTCATTTAATCTGATTAATCATTTTTGGGGGTTTTTCATTTTTTTTTAAAGGGATGACATCATAAAATATGACGACATTCAAAGCTTCATTCGAAATTTCAATAGATGCTTCAAATGTAAAAAAAATTACATTCGGTACAGCACTAAGTAGGCTAATTGCATATTAGACACAACAATGTAGGCTAGACAGTGTCATACATGCTACACAATGACTTCTATCAACAGCAGCTTAGCTTTCACGTTGTTTTTAAAAAAACATGTTTTACACATATACGTCATATACCATATACCCTGGTGAAATGTCAGGAAGTATGAAGATATGAAAAAACAGATACCCCTCAAGCCTAGTTACAATGTGTCACCATGTTCAAAGAGTGACTAAGTAAAATATAAAGTTGGTTTAAGTGCTGGTAGGACGTCAGATGAAGCAACACATGAAGAGAAGACGACTTAAAGGTCCAGTATGTAACATTTAGGAGGAGCTATTGGCAGAAATGGAATTTAATATTTATAAGTGTGATTTAATTAGTGGATTCAGTAAAACCTGAAAATAAGAATTGTGTTTTCATTACCTTAGAATAAGCTGTTTTTATCTACATAGGGAGTGGGTCCCCTTCCACAGAGGTCGCCATGTTGCACCGCCATGTTTCTAGAGTAGCCCAGATAGGACAAAACACAACACTGGCTCTAAATAGGGCCGTATGCGTTTTTCGCGAATTTCGCGGCCACCGTAGTTTCTCCTGCACGCTTGGAAGGGGAGGGTGATGTGAGCGGTATGCAAATGGTTGCAAACTGCAATTTCACCGCTAGATGCCACTAAATCCTACATACTGGACCTTTAAAACATCTATCTTCCGATATGGTGACTTCTCGTTGGTAATCAATGGCAACCACGTCCAAAAGCACCAATGTCTGTCTCTGTAGGTTTTGTGTATACTGTCTGAACTGACTGGAAAGGCTGATCTGAGTGTTAGTGACAAGCTTCTCCCAAAGTGAAATGCTAATGGCCTCAAATGTCTTCAAGCAATAAGAGATATTACTGGTTTGAGGTTCCGCTTTTCTGGTTTTGAACAACAACTTCAAGCGCAAAGTCAAGAAGCCAGCACCCATCTTGTATTGACATCATCCTGTATGAGATAACTAGTTAGAGAGTAAGCACTATAATACAGAGTTAGTTGGTTACCTAGCAAGCGAGCTAACAAGCTAGCAAGGTAGTGTTATGCTGTATTTGCCCCATATCAGCAGAACTGAAGGAAAAGGGAAAATATTGATATTGTAACTATCAGAAATTCCTGATATCTTTCTTTCTATCAGCACAGTTGTGGTGTGCAGGCTGCCACAGTTAACATT
The DNA here is from genome assembly GCF_020085105.1 of Siniperca chuatsi. Taxonomy (NCBI): domain Eukaryota; kingdom Metazoa; phylum Chordata; class Actinopteri; order Centrarchiformes; family Sinipercidae; genus Siniperca; species Siniperca chuatsi. The sequence continues at coordinate 23,394,038 of NC_058059.1, read as the reverse complement.
AGTCATACCTGGTGAAAAGAAAGAGACGCACACTGAGCGGCCGAAAAGTGCAACTTAGCTCTAGTTAGCTCGTTGTCAGTGGATTAGGTCGCAGGCTAAAGTTGTACAGTTCGGAGTTAATTTATGGCAGGAATATAAAACACCTCAGTCAGGATATTTTTTTCTGGATTTCAATACAGGGAGAGAGCTGTCAATGGCCCAGATCAGAGCAAGAACATGTAAATTCAGATTTCAGGGTGGATTTTTCATTACAGGATTTTGGTTAAGCACACGTAAAAAAATAACATAAAGCACAAGTCCGGTGTAAAACGCACATTATCATGGCATAACAGGACAAAAACAGTAGAGGGGAAACAGGGTCAGAGGTCAAATGTCAAGTTACAACCCATAAAAAGTCTAAAGTTTTATTTTGACATTTAGGGAGATGGGATCAAACCTGCGACCTTCAAGACATTTTCTGGAGCTATAGTACTTGACGGTGAAACAAAATTGCACTGTGATCTGTGCACTGTCCACTCACTGTGAGGTGTGAGTGGACAAAACAAAAAAATAAACTGATTTGAGGTTTACGCAGACAGAAGTCGAAGTCAGTCGACATTAAAGCTAAACTCTTATCCTACACTCAACGTCTATAATTTTTGACACATCTGTGCTACTTCACTACACTGTCGTTTTTAAGAATACATACTGCATCTTGCTACTGAAGAACAATTCCAGCGTCATAGTAGTTTTATGCTGTTTTTCCTGCAGTCCCTCAAAAGTGACTATTTTCTGCTCTTATCACATGCGACATATGAATTAAATGTAAAAACATCTTGTCTTCTCGCCTCAAACTGAAACTGTATGGCCTATACAGTGTGCTCACAGTAATGGAACAGAAAATGTAAATGGACTGCACTTTGACTGTAGCGCCTTTCTAGTCTTCCGACTACTCAAAGCGCTTCACAAAAGGCCTCCGCTAATTGCTAAATATGTTACAAAATCAATACATTCTAATATTGATGAATCAAAGTATTAGATCAGTATTGGTAATGAAAAGTAGTATCTACACATAATTAGTTCAGCGGCTTAGTGATTTATTAAGTAATTAGAGAGGATTCAAAGAGGAAACTACAGATGTCACCACGGGCAGGTTGACAGGGAAAACATTTTATGAGGAAACTCATGCTGTCAGGTTTTGAAATCGCTCACGCAGTTTAACAATCTGCAACCTAAAAATAAATCATCCATGTCAGTGGGGACTGATGGGAAAGTCAAGAGTGCTCTCTTGCACCAAATATCACCGTCAAGAAATTCCAAATATGCAGCCTTCACTTCCATATTTTTTCGGACATATTTGTTGAAACAGCATATAAGCCTCTATGTGGGCGTTTCCAACAGCATGACATCTGAGACACCCTGTCAACTTCCATGGTGCACTACTGACTGGAGAACGTCATACTGTATAGCCTACAAACATTAATACAAAGCTTTGTTGTCCCTTCCACATAGCATTAGCTATCAACTATTATTGCTTTAAGCTGTCTGCCCCTTTACAACATTTGTGAGGACCCATCGCACTGTTTAGTTTGTATTCTACTCAATAAGTAGAAGCTAGTAGTGTAACTTATTTTGTTACACAGTGATTAATAATTTACTTTAATCCCGAGCACTGCAAAATTGGAGACTGTCATCATTCATTTAGAAAAAAAAACTACTGTAGCGTTTATATGGATTTTTATAACCAGTAGCATTTGTTCCTATGTGTTTTTCCGCATCAAGGGCGCACTTAATAGCCTGAATTAATTTCTGTAAAACCTTATGTTAATCTTATTTTACTGCAAAACGTAACTCAGTTGGTTATAACTCAGCTACTTATTTACCTTCTCCTCTTTAATCAGCCTTGTTTATATGGATTTACTGAACCAGTCTCTCTCAAAATGAAGAATTTCGTCTGTTTTTTGTGCATGCAACAACTACCTCATAGGCTGCACATGTAAAGAACAGCTCCATTTTCAGACTTTGATTTATCATCAGTGGAAGCAGAGAGGCCCAAACCTGTCAATATTTCAGCAGGAAAAAAAACAAAACAATAAAACAGAGTATAAAAATAAACATGTTAATGAATTTGTATAACATATTTCTCCTAGCTTATAAATCATCTCACAACACCCCCAAAATTATTTCATGACACCCTGAGAGGTCCCGACACCAGACAGTTGTTTTATTTATTTTTTTTATCTTAGATGGACTACAGCTGCACTCAGGTTTCTTCTAGAAACGCAATGTCCTTTTTAAGCTCTTTGTACCTATGTACAGCACCAAAATAGAATAGATTCAGGATTAATACAATAACTGACACTTATTTTTTTTTTTTACTTAACTTTTAATCTTCCTGTCATGACACAGCAAAAGTTAATCTCTTGAATCCCTAAAGTAGCCGCACAATTCCTTCTAAATCACTCTTTTTGGTGGTGTCTACCAATCAGGCAGCAGCGTTTTCAGGAGCACCAACCTCCTCCAAAAACATTGTAAGGATTGCAGCAGGATGGGCGGGGTTACTAGATGGTGGGCCAATGGCATGAAGCGACAGGTGAGAAGGCGGGGGAGAGATACAGCCAACCAACCAGATCCCTTGTGTCTGGTGTGGTCGTCATGGCCGAGAAACATGGTCTCTGGTGGGGTTTGCGGGGGCTAAGTGAATGGAATGTAAGCAAGGGAGCTGTAATAACACAACAACAACAAAAAAAACTAGTGCAAGGCTTTTTTTCCTGGAGCTTTGATGTGATGTGAGCAATTTCTGCAGTGTCAATTCTTTTATCTGCACAGACTTTCGCCAAATGGTATCTGCAAGTCCTTACATGGGCATTTGTTTTTCGGTATTTACAGAATCAAGACTATTTAGGAAATCATATAGTAAATTAAAAAGCTATTCAATATTCTCAATCTGTCAAATTTTGGAGTTCACTGATCCATTTAAAAGGACAAGTCTGTTTTTTCTTATTGTCTACAAATCCCATGAAAAGGTCAAAATCAACAAGAAATGATATTGTATCCAAATCTTAATATAGCCTATTCCTCTGATTATTAAAGCATGATTTACAAAATGCAAATTTGTGATTCAGTGTCACACATGTTCTGCCCGGAAGTTATTTTTCCCATAAAGTAAAGCGCTTGCTGTGGTTAAACTCTTCCCGTCGGACATGCAGGTACAATAAAACAAACATCAAAATGTATTCGCAGAAACCATCTAGCCAGTTCTTCCTGTCACGTTTTTTTTATGTCACTGACACTCTTGCTGGAGAGACGGTGTGTGTTTATGTGTTTGTATGAGTCTTCGGTTTATTGAAGAAGGCCTTAAGTTTCTTCACAGGTAGCAGTGCTGCAGGAACGGCACCAGAGTGTGTGTGTGTGTGTGTGTGTTTCTATGAGAGTGTCTGGCTGGCGAAGAAGGCCTTGGTCTCTCCACAGGTGGGGTTGGTGCACAGCGGGCAGCGGAGGGTGAGCTGGCAGGAACAGGGCTTGTTGGACTTTAGGTGGGACTGGACCAGGTCTGCCAGAGCCTGGACAGGACAAACAACATATATTCAGAGAGCGAGATAAAGAGAGACTCTCCTTTCAGCTCGGGACGTGTTTCTGTCTGTCAGACAGTTGTCACCTTCATTCCATTTTTCGCCTTGACACACTTACCAATGACCACACAAATACTGTTTTTATTCACTTATTACTCCCAGTCGCTTCTACTTTGCTGATTTTCCACCAATGTAAATCTAGCAGCTGCAACGAGCATAGTTGTCAGCTCAAGTAATCTTCGAGTTATCTTCACTTCACCTGGTTCACTTCACCGTCTCTGCCGCGGCCTCTCTGCTCTGCTGTTCACTGACTCCCAGCCCTGACAGAGAGCAGGGGAGAGGCTGCAGCGTGATACTAAATTACACCAAAACGCTATAAAGTAGCCTACCAATAAAAGAACCGGTAATGTCGGAGTTTTTCAACACTACAGCCTTTAATAATTTTGCCCCGGGGCCTGTTTAATACCGGGTTTCGGTACCCATCCCTAGTTTCCAGTCTTTGTGCTAAGCAGCTGCTGGCTGTGGCTTCAGATTAACCTACAGACATGAGTGGTATCGATCATCTAACTCTCAGCAAGAAAATGAATGAGCGCTTTTTTTTTTTTTTTTTTACCAAAATGTTGAACTATTCTTTAAAAACACAAACTAACAGCAGCACAGTGGTGAGTATGTCCTGATGGAATTACTGCTGTGGAAATGTACATTAAACTGAATTTTGTGAGTTATTAGAGTACAGGTAATTCCATCACCCTCAGTGTGTTTTACCTGACCTTTATTAGAGATTTGTTTGTGCTGGTCATGGCTATTATTTTATTACAACTTTTATTTGAGAATTTATAGTATGAGCATATACTTAAGGTTTTGGCTTTTTAAACACGTGTTATGTTTTTTTTTTAGTTTTTTTTTTTACATAATATGCAATATGAGAGGAGATGAGGCAAATGAAAAATTAGAGAATGATAGTAGTAATTCAAGGGTAAGAGTGACATAAGTAAACTGATAGTACAAGACAGTAATTTGAGAGATGATTTATCAAAAAATGAACCCCTAACACCAACCACGCTCTGCAGTACAAATTCTGATGAATGCATTTTTCTTTATTTTCCATGGACTGCTGCTTGCAGATGGCAGCAGACTGATGCAGCTCACTGAGAAACTAAAACTACACCGAGGAAACCATCCTTCAGTAACTACCAACTAATCAGCCTCTGGATATTGATTTACACACACACACACACACACACACACACACACACACACACAGACTCTCAGAGCAGAGACTTGGTGAAGGGTCTCTGAGCACGGCGGGTTTGACCAGCCAGCCAGTCGGGTGGTGCAGTTCTACTGTAGTCAGCTCTAAAAAGGTTCCCATTGATCTGCCCCCTTCCTTTAATAAACCCTGCACACGCACACACTCACACACAACAGGTTGCGGGGTTGAGGATGAAGGGAAGGAGGGAGGTCGGGTGGGAAAGGAAGGAGGGATTGAAGGAAGAAAGCAGACAAGGAAGGAAGGAAGGAAGGAAGGAGGAATCCATTTATTGACCATCTCATGCCTGGAGTTCACTTACTTCACAGAACCTTCTGCTGCTGTCTCCTTTTCTGTTATTAGAGCCCTGCCTGCCTTCCTACAGCCTTCCCTCCTTTATCATTTCTTCCCTCTTTCAATCCTATATGTATTTCTCATTATTTGCTTTTCTTTTTTTGTCTTTTATCATCTCCCCTTTTTCCTAGCTTACTTTTACATTTCGCCCTCTATGTCTTCCTTTCTAAGCTGAAGTCTGTTCTTGTTTGTAAAATACAGACATGCTCCTTTATCAACACGTGTTCTGTTTTAAATGGAATTTAAAATGTGTTACATGTGTTTAAATTATTTGATAGTTACCTACTGTGTGTCGGTCTTTATGTTTGTATACATGAGTCACCTCAGTGTGTGCGAAACATACCTTCATAAAGAGAGGGTTCCCATTCAACGACTCTGCTCTCCTGATGTTCTCCACCCCACACTGAAGACAGAAAGGAAGAAAGACAGAAAAAGGTTTATCCTACCGAACCAAACGTGAATGCAACACAGTTGATATGAACCAAATCAAACAGGTTAGGTGTTAAAAGCACACTAGAGACAGTTTATATCCATACTGAAAAAAAAATATCATCGAATGAAGTTCAACATTCAAGACAGCGAACATGTGGAAAAAAGTGTTTTCATTTTGTCAGTAAAAGGACTTTGTTCTGAGTTTCCAATTATTTTTAACAGCAGGTTTCATTTTGGAGTGAAACTCCTCTTGACTGTGGACACACTGAAGTGGTCCAGACAGTGTGTGTGTGTGTGTGTGTCGTCTGGTACCTTTATCTTTGTGAGGCCAGTGAGGGCATGTTTGATAAGTGAGGACATGTTTGGACAGTGAGAACATTTTTGAAAAATGGGGACATTTTGTAATGTCAGGACATTTTTTAGGTTAAGCGTAAGGCTTGGGAATTAATTATGAATCGGGGTTCTCACAAGTATAGTAGTAAAAACAGTTGTGTGTGTGTCTTTGTGGCACCAGTCACATTGATTGGTCGTCACCTCACTGGTGCCTTTACACACACCGCTGCAGCTGACACATCCGACACACACTTTTGCTAACCTAAACTCAGAGCAGGACTGGTTGATTTCTGACCAATCTCTTTCCTTCCTGGCTATTATTGGTTTCAGTCTCCAACCTGCAGAAACTTGAAAGCTGCAAATAGGTAATTAATGTTTAGTCAACTTTATTTTTTTGTCAGAAGTACACTATCATCATTTTTGATCTCCCTGGTGGTGCATTCAATGTAGCTCTAACGAGTTTTGAGTGTCGGCTGCTGAACAGCAACCTTTTTAAAGCAAGAAACAACCACATTTTCTTTTCACAAAATACATTTGGCTGATTGTTTAGTCTTCCCTCATTTCCAAATGACTAACTCCATTGGTGCACTAACAGTCATGTCATACTCACCACTTTGCTGGTTTCAAGTTTCTCTTTTTAACACAAATACTGTTCTCCTCTATGCTGTTCTTTTGATCAGTGTTAAGCTACTCTGAAGGACTTCCTGCACATATATTTCAATGTTTCACATTAACCCTTCCTGCAGTTCATTTGTCTGTGCTATTAGTTTAACAACCGATTTTATTTCAGAATTGAAAGTATCTCAAATTAAGGCATTGCAACATTTTTTTTTCTCTTCTTCTTTCTTTTAAGATTTACATGATGGACTGAAACCAATGCCTACCTGGAAGGAAAGAAATCAATCTAAAAGGCGATGGCTAATATGGAAATACTATTCAAAACCACCTTTATGGTCCTTTACCCAACAAAGTCTTCTATCGGGAACATTAGAGGCAATATTCAGCCTCTCCTTACCTCGAGACCGTCATGTGACGCTTTGCATACTAAATTGTGCTGAGAGAACAGCCTGAAGCTGCTGGGAAAGCAAACGTGGAGTTTTTCTCTTCCTTACCTCCTCCCCCAGCACCTGTCCATACTCAATGTCTAGCTCGTGTAAAGTCTCTATGTGGTCAGAGGTGAAGGCGATGGGCACCAGCAGGATGTTCTTCTTCCCTCGTTCACACAGACCTTTAATCACCTCGTCCGTCTGGGGGCCAAGCCACGGCATGGGCCCCACCTAAATGACCAAACACAAAACATAACAGTTTCATTTCATTGTGGTGGGGAGTTACAGGTGTTGTTTTTGTGTCAACAACAGCAGTTCGTCCATCTGGTCCAACCCTTTGATACAGACCAAAATCTCGACAACTTCTGCTCAGATTTCCACCATAATTCCTGTAGATCTTCATGGCCCCCAGAAGATGTACCCTTTTGATTTTAATTACCTTAAAATTACGTTCCATTGTGACGTTCGCTTGCTTATGGAGTGAATTGTTGTCTTTGTAAATAGTATTATAAAGAGTATGGTCTAGACCTGCTCCTTAGGAAAAGTGCAATGAGATAACTTCCGTTATGAATTGGCGCTATATAAATAAAACTGAATTGAACTTAATCACGATGTTTGTTCTGTCCAATACTTTCATGTTGTGGCTCTAATGAACACTGTAGTTGCTAGGGGGCACTAGCAGCTACAACCATATGGATACAATCCAAAAATTGCAAGAATCATGCAAGTACATCAACTTAATCAAATATGCTGAATTGCTTCAAGTGCTACATTTAGAAACAATACGAGATAGAAAAAGATTTAGTTTTTTTTATAAATGGGCCACGGTGCAGTCTGAACAGATTAGTTTTGAGTCTGCGACAGACGATGTGTAGAGTTTCTGCTGTCCTGATGTCAATGGGGAGCTCATTCCATCATTGTGGAGCCAGGGCCGCAAACAGTTGTGATGTTGTTGTGAGGTAGCTGGGCCTATTGGCAGTAGCAGAATGTAGTGGATGGGCTGGGGTGTCTGGTTTGACCATGTCCTGGATGTAGGATGGGCCTGAGTCGCTCACAGCACAGTAGGCAAGTACCAGTGTCTTGAATTGTATTTGAGCAGCCACCAGTAGCCAGTGCAGAGTGTGGAGGAGCAGTGTAGTGTGGGAGAACTTTGGTAGGTTGAAGACCGGTGGAGCTGCTGCATTCTGGATGAGCTGCAGAGGTCGGATGGCACATGCAGGCACACCAGCCAGGAGCGATTTGCAGTAGGCTAGGCTTGAGATGACAAGGGCCTGGACCAGAACCTGCGCTACCTCCTGGGTGAGGAACAGACGTATCCCTCCTGATGTTGTGTAGGATAAATCTGCAGGAGCGGGTTGTCGCAACGATGTTGGAAGTAAAGGACATCCAGTGTCACATCCAGGTTCTTTGAAGTTCAAGCTGGAGACATCACAGAGTTCTCAATGGTAGTGGAGAAGTCATGGACGGGAGACCTTCCCTGGAAGGAAGAGCAGCTCAGTCTTGTCAAGGTTGAGCTTCAGGTGGTGAGCAGACACCTTAAGAGGACTTATACTCTTACAAGGAGTGCAAAGCATGCACACAAGCTTGATTTAACAAGACTGTTTCCAGGTATTCTTACAATTCACACCTTAATTTAACATGACTGTCACATAAAAGGTTTTCACTGGAATTGTCTCATTTTTCAACAAGCAAAAAGTATGCCTTAAAAATAAATTGAAGGATGCTATTATTACATAAAAATTCTTCATGAAGGAAGTCTATCTTATGTATTTTGTGTTATATCATGTTGTTGTACGTTTTGAACAGAATGGGTATTTCCACACGTCCTTTTTTTCTTCTTCTGTCCAACAGGTAGCCAGCAACACTTCCCAGTCCTCTTCTATTGTAAACAGCTGATTGGCTGTGAGAACAATTCATGTGAGGTGTCAACCACTGTGACCTGAGGACTAAGAACTTTGAGGTTCCTGCACTAATGTAGCTGCAGTATTAGATGGACGAGTGGCTCCATCTTGTGGCGACCAAAAAAAAATGAAGCATTCTGTGATAGCAGCACTGAATTACTCTCTGAAAAAAAAGGAACCTCTACAGTGTACAGTTACATATAATTGTAGTAACATAGCTATACATACTGTAGATATTTTGTAAAAAAAAAAAAAAAAAAAACTAACAAAAAACAATTAGCAGTGGCATTAAAGAGTTTTGGTAAACAAAGCCTGCAAAGGTTTCTGCTCTGGCTTCAAAAACATACACGTAAAATCCTTTCAACCCCTGCTGTCTGATACCTGGAAGTTTATTTTAAAAGATCAGCTGTCAGGTGAAGTTGGAGACTCTTCTCATAATTAGGAAGAAAACTCTTGCTATTTGAAGGACGAAGTCAAAATAGTAAAAAAATAAAATAAAAGAAAAAGAAGCTTAAAAACAAAAATAAAATAATGGGTAACACTTTATAATAGTGCTCAATTTATAGTGTCATTTTGTTGAATGACTCAGGTACCAATAAAATACGTACCGGTGCCTACTGGTACTACTGGCTATAATAAATATTTTTATATAACAATGTATTAAATGATAACATGAAAACAATTTACAATTTGAACGGTATTGATGAACCTACAGAGAATTGGAACCCGAATCTGCTGCTCCGCTTGGATTTACAGAGCTTTATAGCTATATTGAGTTTAAGCTCATTGTTTACAGTTTACATTGTTACTGTTTTGGTTCACTCTCACTGTGTTGGTTTTGGCCGCAGCAGGCAGCTATTTTCAGAGAAAAAGCTCTAAAAACTCACTGTAACGCTAACTGCTCAGCACCAAACAGCAGACAGACACAGTTATCGAGTAGCTTGTGAACATAGTCGTGCATTTAGCAGCGAAAGAGCCAGATATTTCCCCTCAGGAGGACATATTTCCCTCAAAAACAGAGCTAAAAGACAGTGAAGATTGGACTTACATTCTTCAGGTGGACACAAACATGACTCCAAATGAATGATAATGTTGCTCCATAACTGCTGGATTTGTAAATAAATTGTTTGCTAACAAGTTCACCATATCAACTTAAAAGGTGATCATATGTCAGTGTGTTAACAACTTGTTTCTAATGCCCCCAAGTGGCCAAAAAATCAATTATTGCAAGTTTAAATGTAGTTTATGTAAATACTGGGTACCTACGGGGTATGGTACTGGGAAACAAAACTGAAGTCTTCCATTACCACTAGGTGATACCACTGGTTCATTTATAACACTGACATGACAGCACACAGTCTTTTGTGTGTGTGTGTGTGTATTCAATTAAATTTTATTTATATAACGCCAATTCATATCGGAAGTTATCTCATTTCTCCTTTCCTACAGAGCAGGTCTAGACCGTACTCTTTATAATATTATTTACAGAGACCCAACAAATCCCCCCAAATGTATGTGGGGGTGTGTGTGTGTGTGTGTGTGTGTGTGTGTACTCACCCTGGACTGCCACACCAGTCTATAAGGGTTACAGTGTCCAAGTCTCTCCATGACTCTCTGAACTGTGGCTCCCACTTCCTGAGGATATGGGTCACCTCTGTTTACAACCTGCATGGCAGTAGTACTGTCAGTAATACTACTAATTGTAGTAATAGTATCTGTATCAATAGTAGTTTAGCAAGTAGAGGTAACAGAAGGAATAGAAGTAGTAGCAGTAGTAGTTGTAGCAGTACTACTATTAGTAGTAGTGGTAGTATTAGCACATTAGTAGCAGCAGCAGTAGCAGTAGTAGTAGCAGTAACATTGCCAGCTAGGGCTGGGTATCGAAATTCTGTACCTTTATGGTACTAACTGACATGCTTCGTTTTTTTTTTTAATAGTATCAGAAAAATGTACTCATTGAGTAACATGCATCAATACTTAAGTCTGGGTGTCCCCAAACCTGGTTCTGAATGGTAAAAACTTGCAATTTTAAGGTTGGTTCTTTAATGGGGAAACAGAAAACATGGTTCGGGTGTAAATTATGGTTGTGCGCGCAGTGAATCCCTTCATATTATTGTAAATTCTGGTCTTAATTTTTCTGATAAAGCAGTGTAGATAAGCATCGTAGTATCAATAAAACCCTAATGATACCCATCCCTATTGCTAACAGTGTCATTATCAGCAGTTCCACCAGTAGTATAAGTAGTATCAGTAATAGCATTACAAGTAGTAGTGACACTAGTAGAATTATCAGTAGTAGTATTAGCAGCAGCAGCAGTCTCAGTAAAGGTACACCACATTAGACTTCAGTCAAAGAAATTGCCCCACACTCAGCTCAGAAAAACAGTGTGCAAATTCACAGGAAAAGGTTGAACAAAGGTGAACTGTGACCTGCAAGTCTACCAGAGCTGGCCGGAGACTGCATTGAACCAGGAAACATATTCTTGAATTTATTTGTCACACAGGCTTTAATTAAAGTGAATGGGAGGCAGAGGGAACATTTGCAGAGACTGGTGCTGGTGTAACTGCACCTAGTTGTATTAGTAGAATGTGTATCAACAGGACTATCAACATCTAGCAATATCATCAGTATCATCAGCAAAAGCAGCAGTAGCAGTACAAGTAGTATCAGCACTTGTACTTATGGTACTTACAGCCATAGGGAGTGAGTGTGCTGAGAACAGAATGACAACGTCATCTCTCTTTTCTTCTGGAAACTTCAGCAGCTCGTTGCTGATGTGTTCTGCAAAACACTGTAACCGCACACAAACACACACATACACACACACATAGTCACTTACATTGTCTTTTTCTGAGTAAAAGCAGATTTTAAGAAACTGTAATCAATTATTTGACTGTTTGCAAGTCTTTGCCTGTTTCATTGTAAAAGATCACATTTATTAGCAGTTAGTCAATAAACAAATAATAATAATAATAATAATAAATAAATAAGTGTAACATTTAGTGTGTATTTGTTCGGGCACAAACACCGAACATTTGTTGTATTTCATGCATTTCTTCTGATTTTGTGTTTTATTGAAATACTGAAACTATAATTTTCCTCAACTAATTAAGAAACGTTTCTGACTAATCACTGCTTACCACCATGGAAGCAACATACTGAGATCTAACATTATAGTCAGACTTGTTAGTTGCTATGATTACCAACCATGGACACTTTTAGCTCATTAGTAGCTAAGACGGCTCCTTGCCCTTGTCAATTCATTTTCCAGTATTTCTTTTTTTGTTCTCTGCGAGAGAAGGAGTAGCCTGACATGCAGTTTGGTTTTACTGTGTGCATGTGTGTGTCTGTGTTTGTGTGTGTGTGTGTGTGTGTATGTGTGTGTCTAACCTCCACCAGCAGAGGGTGTGTGGGCCAGCGGTCGATGACACTCCAGCTCATTTTTGGCCTATCGCCTCTGTTGCTGTAGTAACGGTAGATGGCGTTCAGACTGCTGCCTGTTTACACAACGAACAAACAAACAAACACATTAATATTCTAAATATATTCCATTACACAACAACCAAAGTCCTCTGTTGACCCCTGAGCAGCTCCATTGGAGGGTTTGCAGTTAAGTGCCTTACTCAAATGCATGACTGTTTAAGTTGTCAAAGAGGGCAAATCAATACTAGAAGACAAGACAAACAGCTGAAAAGGACGGAGCATCGTAGTCAGTGTTTCTTTTCCAAAGATCAGAAAACAGATCAAGAGAAGATCAAAAGAGAAGTGAAGCAAGTGCGTTCTCTTTTGGAATTTAGGGTTTCAATATAATGTATAATCTGACTACACTGACTGTTTAAGTAGGTCAACGCCAACATTGAAAGCTAAACACCAAAGTAATCACTAAACACCGAAGATGCTGTCAAAGTCAAGAAAAACAAGAATCTCATAGATTTTCACATTTAAGTTTCCTGTTGTGGATTTAAATCTGTCAGGAAACTCCAAATAAATCCAGTTTGTCATCCTCACACAGTAAAATGGAGCCTTGCAAGCAATATGAAACACCATATTTGGCTGTGATTGCTGTGGTGTGTGGAGGCCGGCTAACAGAACACATTTTTGTGGGCTAACATTTCTCCACAACTTGATTTTACTTTCTGTATTGATTTTGCCTCCAAGCTTCCTTTATATTTAGACCTTGGGAACTACAATTGTGTACTACATTTCCCATGTGGACTTGCATGAAAAAACACAAGCACGCTCTATTTGATGTCGTTAAAAGGGCCGAGGTTCCCTTTTGTCAAATACTTGCCCTCGTTTGGCTTTTTGATTAAAATATTTGATGTTTTTGGTGCCTTAGCATTGTGTCAGAAGTGCAGTGATCCTGTCAAAAGTATCCACAACTTCATTCACCTCCTCCAAAAAAAAAAATAAAAAATACGCAGACTGCAACTGGTCAACACTGTTATGTGATTTGATATGGCTGTGTAATTGTTCTTGACCTTCATTATACTACTTTTAGTACAAATCTATGGCTGAATCCAAATGTCTACCCTCCGGATAGCCTCAATTTGTGTCTCTCATGTATTAGCATTACATTCTAGTCACAGAGCAAAGCATCCGTTTCTCTAGATTGGATGGTCGTTTCAACACTTACCACCGTTCTGAAGGTATTTCCAGAATCCTTAAAGACTCTTCTAACCATCTGGTTGAAAAACAAATTGTCAGCTGCACAACATAAAATATTTTTTATCCTGTTTCACAAGTTGCAACTCTGTTTCTAATCTAAACAAAGATGGCAGCCAGTAGCTACCTGGATAGGAAACAGGGTCGCAACTTGGGAAATGGGTTAAAAATCTTTTTTGTCGTGCAGTGGACATAAAGTATTTTCATCCACATGTTTAGAAAAGTCTTTGTGAGCTCTGGAAATACCTTCTGAACAATGGTAAGTGTTGTTAAACGACCTGTGTTTTTCAAACTGCACACAAAAAAAGAGTGTTTCTACTAATGTCAGAAGAAATTATAAAATTTTTATGAAATATAATAATAAGCTTATTACACATCAGGGAAAACAAGCAGTGTCACACAGCAATACACGTCACACAGCAAAGTCCACATATTTAACGGGTGAGGTGATTGTTTAAACCATCATTTACAAACTATAGAGATGAGATACCCATACCCAACGAGCTGAGATGTGTCAGGATCGGTCTGATTCAGCTCAGCAGGTGATTGATTGAGCAATCACATTTTACATTGGCTTCAAAGTAAGTAATCAGAGTAGCAAGTAGCAGTGTCGCGGGAAAAAATGAGTTTTTACAAGTTGGGAAAAGTAGAGACATCGCAACCTGATGTGCGAAAGAAAAGAAAATCACCACTACACTGTAGTTCAGACACAAGGGTGATATATTGTTATGATTGGTATTGACATTGGCAATTTATGCAAAATATGTGCGGTTGTGCGGCTTTATACAGATAATGGTTGATATGCACAGTAAAACCTTCCCTTAAATGAGCATTAACTCTACTACTTTTTTGTGCCCATTTTGCTGTTGCTATTTTTCATGAATGTGGCTAAGTAGCTAGCCAGCTTTGTAGGAAGATGACATCCCCATTCTTAATCCCACATAAAAAAGACTGGGGGAAGTGGGTAAACAGTTGTCACTGTTAACATTAGCTCTATTTGTGTCCGTTTTTTGTTTAGAGTATAATGATGTGTGTGTGTGTGTGTGTGTGTGTGTGTGTGAGAGAGAGTGTATTTATCATTATCAGCGGGTAACAGGGTGGATAGCACTCTGGGTGTGGTGACACCAACGTCTTTTTTCCTTTTATCTTTTTCTCCCCCAATTAATTCAACGTATGTGATCTTTGGAAAAAGTGTTAATTACTTCTGAACAGCCTTAGTGCATTGGAATTAGCATTATTGCTACTGTAAAGCAGCAATACTGAGGATATTTCATGTTATGTTATGCTATGTGTTAATTTATTCAATTTTCCGTATCTGTGCTGTGTGTGGCTGTCACCTGTGGTGGAGCAGCTGTACTGAGGATACTGTGTGAAGGCCACGGCTCTCTCCACTCCGTCTTTCTCCATCTCCTCGATGGCTTCCTCCGTCAGCGGGTGAACATACCGGAAACCAATGTAGAACTTGTGAGGAGCTGAAGAGAGATAGAGAGTCAATAACTGCCAACCATGTTAAATTAACTCATTAGTTATTGACAGTATTACTGTAAAGTAAAACTGGCTATGAAAAAAATTAAAATCTGCTATTTGCATACTAATTGAAATATGAGTAAGCAAATTAATAGTCAGTAACATAAAGAGAAGGTATTATGGAGATTGTCAAATATGTATATAAGTGTTAAACTGGTACTCCAATTCTGAATAAGGTTTGTAAACCACTAGATATGGTCAGTTTTCAGACTGCTGTTTGTTTTATCAGCGAGGTGTGTTGCTGGCATGTTAAGAGACACTCCTTCACCGCGTCACTATCTCCACTTCACACACACACACACACTTTGCTGCTAACAAGTCAGTCCACCAATAGGGAACACAGCAGCTCTGTTTTGTTGTCAACTTTAAGGCTACGTGTACACACACACACACACACACGGGTGTTTTAGCATTGTTTCACAAATAATCTCTGTCCATACTAACACGCCTGAAAACGCATATCACATGACCATTCACCAGGGCTCCAGACTAACTTTTTACATTGGTGGCACTGGTGCGCCTAACTTTTTCCTTTAGGGGCACCAGTACATAGTTTAGGTGCACCCAATGATACATTTTAAGTGTTACCTTTTTTGTCAGTTCCCATACACACTGGTAATTTCTTAACACATGTAAATGATTGGAAACAAGAATAACGGTGCAGATAAATGTTTTTTTTAAATGGACTTAAATTTAGTAAAAGGTAGCTCTTCTTTGGTTTGGTGAAAAGCAGCTGTCTCCTTGATAAATCCTGAGCGCCATCAGAGCTGTCTAAAGAAATTTATTTCAGAAGCTAAAAGTTTAATTCTGTTTCCTCTGGGGACTTTCCTCTGTCCTGTCAAGTTTATAACTACAGTTTTTAGTTTTGCTGCTTAAATGTCTGATGTGACATTACTGCGCGCATGGAACCATTTAAAATTACTGACAGCAGCCTCTCTAATCATTAGAGTAAATCGTTAATGAAAACACACATCAATACATCAATACAACACACAATACAGAAATCACCTGGAAAGCTTGCGCTCGACATGATTTCAGCAGCAATATAGCCTACAGCCTTACTTTGTTTTTGTTAAAAAAAAATTTATTAAATCAGACCTGCTAAATTTCAGGCGCACCAGTGTGACCAATGAAAATGTTGAGTCGCACTTGAAAGATTTCTTGTCGCACCCTGAAGCCCTGTTAACGTACACTGGGCACGCGTGTGCCGATGTAAACAGGAACCATAATAACTACTCTGTGGTTGTTTGCTTAGTTGCAGAAAATACTACGAACCAAGAACAGCAATAGTGAAAAGTAAGACCAGAGATTAATTTGCTTGGATGACGAGGTGGAACTGTTACTGGACTAATAGTAATACATGAGTATAAGTCCATTGATGACTGAGCCCTCTACCATCGTGCCCTTGACCATCGTAATATCAGGATTTAACCCCCCCCTGCTGCAGCTTTCAGACCATGGTCGGGAAGCAAAGGGAAGACTTTGTTTTCCTCCAGGGCTGCCTCCAGTTGATGCTAACCTCTGGGCTAACCCCCTTCACTTTTACCCAGAAGCTGGGAGGCAAGACACGAGAACATCTTAGGTACTGAGGAGCTGCAGCGTTTATTCATGGGTAAACTGTAACCTACATTGTACATTTACTGCCACTACACAAATTCACTGCTAACCCTTCTCTCTGCTCCGATCACCAACACCTGTCTGCTCTGAGTGCAGTCACCGTCTCTCTCTCTCGCGCTCGCCCACACACTCACTATGCACTGCCCTGTTCCTTAAAGGAGCCATGCTACTCTTATAACAAATAGGGAGGAAAAGTAAAGAAAGACCAGGTGAGTAGGTGAGGATGGGCTGTGAATGGGTTGCAAATGCCCCCCCGCCAACAAAGATGTCATAGTCCATTACGGTGTTTCACTGTGGACATTGTCATATGCCAATTTGGTAGACATCGCCCAACCCTAATAGCAAAGTATATTTATAGAGCTTGTGGTGTGGGGGTGCAGAAGGTCCATGATATACTGTGGAGCGTGGCCATGTAGGGCTCTATAAGTGAGCACCACAATTTTAAAATTGATTCTAAAATTAACAGGAAGCCAGTGCAGAGAGGTTAAAATAGGTGTAATATGTGACCTGTTGTTAAGAGCCTAGCAACAGCATTTTGGACAGTTTGTAAACGGTGTAAGAAAGATTTATTAAGGCTAGTAAAAAGAGAATTACAGTACTCAAAACATGATGAGATAAAAGCATGTATTAGCATCTCAATGTAATTTCTTGACACAACAGACCTAATCTGCTGTGTTTCTTAGGTGAAAGAAACATGATCGAGTCAGTGTCCTAATGTATGGGAAAACCTGATCAAGCATACAAATATGTCTCTCATCTATAAAATTATTCATGGAATGGCTGGCTCCCCCACTCAGTTGCTTTGTTAGGCCTCGAGTAAATACAAATCAGATTACAAGAGCAGTCACAAGAGGAAACTGCATTATCCCACTAACAAAATCTGCTTTCAGTCAATCTGCCTTTTCAATTAAAGCAGCACATGAGTGGAATGCTGTACATGTCCACATCTGTCAGCATTAGTTTGGATGCCTTCATCATTTTGGCAAATGTCTGTCAATATGCAACTTGTATGTTGCTAGACTGCCCTGTTGCTTGACCTTCGTGCTACTGTTGCTCATATCTGTCTTTGTTAATGTGTTTTTGCAAAGCTGTTCTGTAATGAACTTTTCTACTGTTGCACATGTCTGTCCTTGCTTGTGTTTGTTTGTTGTGTTGTTTGTCTGTTCTGTGGAATGGTAATTTACTCTGCTTTTAATGCTGCTCATGTCTGTGTTCTGTTTATATCCGTCTGTGTTCTGTTTTTACTGTAATTGACATGCCTTACATCATGATTATTGTTTAAAACTTGTTTCTTGATTTTAGATTAACTTTAGGCTGTCAACTTCACATCTGGCCAAGGACTACAGATGAAAATGAGCCTTTTGGCTAACTCTGGCATATTTACAGTAATGTTTATTAATATGCACTGTCCCTGACAAATAAAATGAATAAAATAAAGAAATAAATGTAAGTATCTAAACTCATGGATTGGTCGAAAATCACACCAAGATTATGTAGACTAGACCAAGAAGATGAGGTTAAGGCACCAAGGTACTGCCTGATCACCAAGTGAATGTTATCAGGAGCAATAATCTGGACTTCAGTTTTATCTGCAGAAAATTATTTGCATCCAGTTCCTAATTGCATTTAAACAGTTTCATTAGTACACAAAGTGTATGAGGCTCATCAGGTTTAAATGAAACATACAACTGGATGTCATCAGCGTATAAATGATAGAAGATGTTGCTAAAACTACTGATAATCTGTCATAGTGGAAGCATGTATATGGTAAATAAAAAGACCGATCCCTGGGGGACACCACATGGTAAAGCAGCAGTGTCCGAAACAAGTTCAACTATAGAGACTGACAAAATCCCGTCTGTAAGATAAAAGGAGAACCACTCAAATGAAGTCCCAGAAATGCCCACCAGGTGATTTAGCCTGTTGATTAAAATGTGGTGTTCAATAGTATCGAATGCTGCACTAAGGTCCAATAAAACCAAAACTGAACAATCTCCAGCATCTGCAGCCATTAAAATATAATTTGACACCTTAAGGAGAGCCGTTTCAGTGGAGTACAGTTTATCAGAATCAGACATACTTTATTGATCCCCGAGGGGAAACTCTTTTGTTGCAGCAGCTCTCATCACGTCAGTGCACACAGGAATAGAAGTACTAAGTAAAAAATATAATACACTATAATACAGGTCATATAAATTAAGTACCAAGTGGGTATAAGTATAAAATTAAAGTGTAAAGTACAAGTGGATTTACCGGATGATGATAAGTATGTATGGTATAATACAATGTAATAATACAAGTAGTATGTAATAGTGCATGAGCTGTCAAGTGTAGCCTATTAAGATTATAATGAGTCGGTGGATATTGCACAGTAGTAATAGAAGTATGAATAAATATCAAGAAATAGGGAATTTTAAACTGAAAAGATTATATTGCACAGCAGTATGAAACAGGACTTCAGGATTTCTCTTGCTGGAAGATATTAGATTAGAGAAGTAAGAAGATCTCCCAGCCTTCACCATGTCATTAAGGGTACCCATAATTTCTTTGAGATGCAGTCTGTGTACTTCGAGCCTTGTGGCTTTCCACAAGCGGTCATTCGACATTTGTACCTGAAACTCCGGATTGTTTCATTTATCCGGAGGAACACATTTTTGGAGGGGATCTTTCTGAGTTTAAGAGGGAGTCACACTATCCAGCACCGAGGAGCAGTGATTGTTAAATGATTGGACCACGTTTCCATCCTTTAAAACAATATTGCTGCCAGACACCATAGAGAAATTGACAGCCCCAGCCTCATTTATGAAATAGGTGCGCCTCATATGGCAAGAAAGCTGAGACTCCAATGTAAAGCAAATGTCAAATAAAATACATTTGTGGTCACGGACACATAAATTCTTAGAGCCAACAAATTCCTTATCTATTATCATGTGTAAAAACAAAGTCCAGAGTGTGCCCAACCATGTGTGTAGAGCCAGATACGTGTTGCTTAAAATCAAAGGACTCAGTGAGACTTAGAAATCAGAGGCAATATTACGCGTAGTGTCATCAATATGAAGATTAAAATCCCCAATCATTCGGACCTTGTCCAGCTTTATAATAAATGATAAAAAATCTGTGAAATCTGATAAAAAGGACCGATTGGGCCAAGTCGTCGGTAAATGAAAATCCAATAGATAGTATTTAGTCGACTGACTCTGGACATTTGCAATTCAAAAGAACAGCAAGGATTGGTATTTACCATCTGGCATGTAAACTTGTTTCTAAAAACTATGGCAAGTCCACCACCACGGCCCGTTAGCCAGGGTTGTACTGATAAACGAGCAGTCTGCAGGACAAAGCTCGATCAAACAGGAATAATGCCTATTCTGCTGCCATGTTTCAAACAAAGAACATAAAGTCCATACTTTCACTACAAAAAGAAGTCATTCAGGATAATTGACTTGTTTCCAATCGAATGTGCATTAATCAGGGCCATCTTGACAGGGGAAGACAGAGCAGCAGAAGAGCAAGCGGAGGCGTGAGGTGGCCAATGGAGGTTCCCAGTGTACACACCACCTTTAGATGTGCAGTGTGGATGGTAGGCCCTGTCTGAAATATATATGCAATGTGTGAAGGCTGAGGATTCTGCTGAAACGCCCAGCTCCATGGGCCAGTGTGGGGATTGGACCGGAAATAAAAACAGACTTTTCATAACTAAACTGTTAACCAAAAAGTTAAAATCCTTTTTGGTAAGCTCAGACTACTGAGTCGTTTGTCCCCACATGAACTATTACCTTTTTGGTTGAGGACGGGAGTGAGCGCAGCAGCCCCGGGAGCTTATCCAGAATGTCAGGGACCGTGGCTCCAGCAAAGCAGTGTGTGGCTGCACTGAAGAAACTGATGTTCCTGATTATGGAATCCCCAACTATTAATGTGGTTGGGAAGAAAAGGGGACGAGGAGATGATGGCTGTTGGTTCTCATGGCAGGAGAGTGCAACACTGTGTGTTGAAGTTGCCGATGGAGGTGTCCGAGTGTTGTGGTAGGGCAGTGACATCAGACCTGAGAGAGGATCTCTCTGGCAGCCCAGGACAGGGAAGACCTCCAGAGCGCCTGGTCACGGCCTCTTTCAACATCTTTATCTTACGGTCAGATGGCCATTGGTTTGGCTTCATAGTGGAATGGCGAGCTAACACTGCCATCCACCAGTAGAGAAGAAGCTAGCGGCAGTCGAAGAGTCTGCAGTCGGGTCGTATAGTTAAAAATCCAGACATCCGATGACTAAAACCTTATACCAGGTGAAAACACATACATAACAAGATTCTAAAAAGTGTATCTTAAAATTCTGGCTTAAAACTGGATAAAATGTCAATTTATGACGGAACGTCTGCAAAAAAAAGGATGTCAGTTTGTACCTTTCTAGTTCAGGCATCAATAATACTATTAATGATAATAACAGCTTGCCTCCTGCGCATTTAGGCAGTAGTAGCATTATAAAATGCAGATTTTAACTGCACAACAGCTGCTAGCATAGACAACAAGGTCAGCAACGTCTGTAATCATTATCCATGTTGAACTAACCGCTGGTAGTCAAGACTGATGTAGTTTGTTTTCTTCTGCAAAAGGGTCACGTGACGAATCAGGGAAGGACACGTCGTGACTGATAAGACCCAATCAGGAAGGAACATGGGTGTCGTGCATCATCGTTTTCAAAAGTCTCCATTTCCGCCAATCGAGACTAAAACGCAATCCCGGTTCAAACTAAAACGGGGTTAGCAGCGTTTTCAAAAGTCTCTGTTTTAGGGGTTTGAAAACGCCCGAGTAGTGTGTGGACGCTAGGCGTAAACATAGCAAAAGTTATGCATTTCAAAACGAAACTGTATTAGCGTGGATATAGCCTAAAAGCACTGTTTATATGATATGTCTTCCTTGATGTATATACAAGCACAAAAACACAAGTACCTTCTTTAAACCAGGACTTTCTAAAGCCTACAAGACACTCAAACTATCCATTTAAACTGAGTGATTTTAGGAGGAGTGAAAGCTCTGACAGGCAGGATGACCCTCCCAGAGCAGATGCTCTCTGGGACTGTCTCACCTGTCTCAGGACTCATCTCATCCAGCAGCTTCACCATGCCCTCCCCCTGCATGGAGGTCCAGTGTTTGATGGGCGAGCCTCCTCCGATCTTACTGTACTGCTCCTGGATCTTTGGTGTGCGACGCTTGGCAATGAACGGACCGAGCTTACTGCAGAGCGGAGGGAAGATTGAAAGAGTTATGACTACAACACTTGTAGACTATATTACAGTACATTAGTAATTTAATTTTGTTACAGTATATTAATATACACATAAAACAACCAAAGCAAACGACAAATTTACCTGTAACTGCATTTTTTTCTAGGACTGGTGTAATTTTGAGAAAGTGTAAACAAAACGCTGAGATGTTCTATTGCCCAAAGTTTCATAGAAATCTACGCACTAACTGTGCAAGATTTTGTCTGGGACATAGATGAGTAGAAAAACTACAGATCAACCTTCCATGGGCTCATCAGTGTGTAGTTTTGAAATCGTGTGGATGTTGCCCACAAGACTCAGCAAAAGCCAGAATGCAAAAACACTTTATGGCACGCAGTCTTGTTGACTGCTATCGGCCTATCTACAAATAGGATAGCATTCACTGATGGCAGTGGCCAATATTTATCTGTTGTGTCACATCAATTTTGCGCTGGCAACATTTTGTGTTGGTTGTTTGTATTTGTTGTTTAGTAGGCTAAAAAGGCTTTTGAAGTTATGTTATGTTATTTTTCAAAAAAAGATGATTTTTCATGTGAAAGATTATCTTAAAGGTTGTTTCATACATGTGTATGATTGAATTTATGCTCATTCAAGGGTTAGGGGTTAGGGTTAGGGCTGAATGACAGTTCAGTTATATTTTTATAATGAAGATTTCTTTCCTGGCACAAATGGGGGAATAAATAACAACAAAAACAAAATAAACAACAACAACAAAAAAAACATCGGTATCGGCTATTGACCAAATTGTTATTTTAAATATCGGTATTGGCCCAGAATTTCACAGTCGGTGCATTCCTATCAGCAATGTTATCATACAGCAGACAGCAGAACCAGTTTTTGGTTCCACTCAGCACCGATAGCTCATTACTGAACCTACAAGGTTATAAGATTCTCTCCTTGATTGCATTACTGAGTCCCCAGACCCCAAATTATTGCCCCAACTCACCATTTGTGTTTTGCAACATAACTGTGCAGGAAATAAGACTGAGTCTACAGCAATGCTAGCAGCTTTGTAACATTTGGTAATTAGCACTAAACACAAAGTACAGCTGAGGTTGATGAGAATGTCATTAGTTTTTCCAGGTATTTGGTCATAAACCCAAGTAGACAAACCAATTGGACAAATGTCATCTAGCGCCATCATCAGGTTAAAATGTTTAACCTGATGATGGCGCTAGATGAAAAGTCAGAGGGTCACCAGAGTTATTACAATTCATCCTGAGGGTGACATGAACATCTGTACCAAATTTTATGGCAATCCATCCAATATTTGACATTTCACAAGTCCTGACTTGCAGGATTGCTAGACCAAAACAACGTCTTTGTACTGCTGGTTTCAACCACCGACAGAAACTGCACACAAATATTTATTTATTTATTTATTTATATAGCGCCAATTCATAACAGAAGTTATCTCATTGCACTTTTCCTATAGAGCAGTTCTAGACCGTACTCTTTATAATATTAATTACAGAAACCCAACAAATTCCACCATGAGCAAGCATTTGGCGACAGTGGCAAGGAAAAACTTCCTTTCAGACGCAGAAACCTCTGGCTCATAATTCTTTGGTTCAGTCAAGGGCAGGGTATCACATGTGACCAAAGACTGTTCACGTTCCCAGATAAATCTGAGGGGTCAAAAGATGATGAGAAAGAAAAAAAAATATATATATATACACACACACACACACACACACACACACACACACACACACTTCCTCTTTTTTTCTGAAATACTGGATACTTTCACGTCAGATGAAACAATCTGAGATGGGGAAAAAAAGAACTCTGGTTGAACTGCTCATAACTCGCTAAAGCCATGACTTGTGATGTTGGGTCACAAGAAAATATGACTTAATTTTAAGGAGTCGAAAGCCAAAAAGGTTGGGAACAACTGCATGAAACAGACAGAGACGCAGCAGAGACTGTGACCCATCAACCTGCCCCAGTTGTTCTCTTCAGTGTGTGCGTGTGTGTGTGAAAGAGAGAACTTCACAAAAATGTATGTAAAAGTGTTACAAGTGTAACACTAAATGTTACACTTGTTTATTGACTAACTGATAAATGTGATCTTTAGCCATGAATCAGGCAAAGACTTGCAAACGGTCAAATAATTGATTACAGTTTTTAAATATCATAAAAAGACAATGTAAGTGACTCTGTGTGTGTGTGTGTGTGTGTGTCCATGGTGCATACTTCTGTACAGGGAGTTTCATCAGGTCTGTGTCCATGAAGAGCCGCAGAAGGAAGTCGTAAACGTCTTCCAATTTCTCGGGTCCTCCCATGTTCAGCATCAAGATGCCTGTCTTAGGTTTCCTGCCAGCACAAGAGATTCATAATTCTGTCAACAATGAAATCTCACAGCATATTGATTTTAATGTCTTCATCTTTGTGGACAGAGAAATTGTAGATTATTGATTGCTAATCATTATGCTAACACAGAGTATTGATATTTCTACAAAGATATAGTTTATTATTATAGTTTATTATTATCCAAGAGCTAAAATAGGGCTTCTACTCTCCAACTGCCATCTAAACTGCTTTCAATCAACAGTTCAGTTTAATATCCTACTCTTCAACTGACAATTCAACTTATTTTGTCTCTTACTTTTCAACTTACAGTTCAACAACTTTTGTCTCTCTCTTTTTACTCTTAAACTGAGGTTATTATCTCGTAAATGAGATGCTGATAAGGCTGAAGACCACTGATAAAGAGTAACTTAACACTAATTCCACTTGATCCTGGTCCCATTTTACAGTGTTCATTGCAACAGAAGTTACTTTCCTTTTTACAGAGAAACGGCAATTCTGTTCGCTTGACTCCCCACAAAACATTTCCGAAAAATCTATGATGTAACCTGGGATATACATCAGGTTAATCCCACAGCACCACGACTCCAACATATAAATACAGCAGTCAACTGTCAGCAGTGTGGACAGTATGGAAAGATTGCAAGCATGCAACTGAGAGTAGTAGAAATACAACCTATAATACTTGTAAGAATAAGATAGTATTTTACACTGTTGGTCACTGGCAAATTTACAATTTCACTACCATTTACTCACATCTCCTATTCTGTCACTCCCCACCGCCTCTGCTACCGCTGGTGAGTCTGCTGAAGCGTCTCTGAGCTAACATTAAGCTAGTGGTTCAAACGGCTCTGTGCAAGGTCCTGTCTACATGGTAACCCTGGATTTGAGGAAACTCACGAAAGTTTCACAAATCCAGGGTTACCATCTAGACACAACACAGCAAGGGTGTGTGTCAGGGGTTGGGTGCATTTATTTAATTTGTGATAGGAGGGCATGTTCAAGCTAAAACAGGGTGTTAGAATCTGTGGACTTTTTGACGCTAGCAGGGCTATGGAGAGGTTTTTCTATGACTGGGTCACCATTTTGTTTGTCCTGTTCAGGCAAAAGGAGCCAATGGTGTCACACTATTCTACTTGTCTACAGGTGGCAATAATGTGCCAAGAAACATAGCGGCGAAGGCAGTGAAGAAGAAGGCTACTTGCTAGCAAACCTGTAAACAATGCTGGTTTCAAACATTTAAGTAAATCAGCTTTGCCAAGTGTTTTGTGAGGAAGGAAATGCATTCAACACGTTTATTAGACCTCAAGGATACACACAATGAGTATTGGTGAGTAATACTGGATGTAAACATATATTTTTGTTTGTTTACAAGGAAACTTCACAGGGCACCTTCAAGTTGCTCTGTAAGTGCCAAGTGGAGCCAACAACACCAGACGAAGAACAGGCGACTGTCGGCCACAGACGCTCAACGATGGCCTAGTAGCCCAACAGCGCAAAGATGGCTGCCAGCCGACTGTTGTCTTGTTGTGTCAGGGTTCTCTGAAGCTGCATTTGCCACAACAGTAATGTATTTTATGTACATGTACATCCACTTAGTACAAAGCTGCCACAGTGTGTTGCCAGGCAGTTGGGTGTGTATGTATGTGTGTGTGTGTGTGTGTGTGTGTGTGTGTGTGTCTCACCTGTTCTCCTGTGTTTCTGGAGTCGCAGTGTGGGCTAAAGCAGCGGCAGTGGAGCGTCTCCTTACACTCAGACTCACGCTGTTCCTGGCAACTAAAGAAGAAGAAAAAGGAAAAAATACAAGTTATCAGTTGTCCGTCACTACTTTGTTCCAGATTGAAATATCTCACCAACTATTGGCAGAGGTGGGTAGCAACGAGTAACTCCGTTACATGTACTCAAGTAACTTTTTTTGGAGTAAATTATACTTGTCAGAGTAGTTTTAATGCTTTTTACTTTAACTTGAGTAGAGTTTTTTTTTGAGAAAAGGCATTACTTTTACTCCGTTACATTTGGATACATTCATTGCGCTACTTTTATTTATTCATTTGCTGCATTCATGCTCCGTTAAGAGGCAGGTGGCCAGCTGGTCCCAGGTCTGCTGTTATCCCCCCGCAGAGCCGCCTCCGCGTGACTCTGTCCGAAGCAGCATCATGGCAGAAGCCGCAGCAGAACTATGGCTTTCAATTTTAGCTAGCAGCTAATATTTACAGACGAAGTAACAGCGCACAGTGCAGCGGGCTCCGGTTGTGAAGTCAGTACATACCTGCCAACATTTAGGTTACGAAATACAATAAATTATATATAATAACAACATATGATAAAATGTCCTGCCCTGACATTTTGCCAACAGCTAACGTTAACTGCAGAGAGCAGCTGCGCACACGCCCCTCGGATCGGGGTGTGGGATGCCAGGTTGCGGTAGCAGATGGGTTAAAACTGTATGTAGTGTGTGGACTGTGTGTGTGTGTGTAATCATTGTGTTCCATAGACGATCTGGCAACTTGGGTGAGGTCAACCAAACGTGGGAGGCCCGCCGGGAGATGGCCCGCCTTGAAATACGGGAGAAACGAGAGTGCTGGCAGGTATGAGTTGACACTGAGCTGACACAGAGCATTAAGTGTCTGTTGTGTTGATGCTAATACATTTAAGAATTATATACACACAGTATATCAGGCTTCAAACTAACGTTAGTTACGCTCATTGGTGTAGCCTGATGAAGAGAGACAGAAAAAGTAGAGACCAAATTATACACGGGGACAACTACTTTTATTTCATGTGGACATGACTGATATAACGTTCCAACCACAAATGGTCTTCCTCGGGTAAAAGTGAAGAAGTGAACACACCTGTATTAAATAGGCAATTAATGATGAGACGTCACAGCATTATCTCCTAATGAGCCTTAATAAGTCATCTGATATTAGACATTTTCAGAAATGTTTGGCCACTTCTCCAATCATATCGTCTCCATGCGACTGGAGAGACCTGGATGTGATGGGGCTCGCATCTGACCTGTGGCTGTCTGTGATGGACTTGGGACATCTGTAGGGGAATGCTTACAGTTTAAGGACACTGTTGACACTCTTTATATTTACTTTTTGACATAACAGACACGGTCTATTATGAACATGCACACGATTTGCCAAATCATAATATAATATAGGAGACAGCAAGCAAAGAATGTAATTTTTAAAACAATTCTTTACTTATTTGGTGTACTTAATAGAGTATAATATTAGTGTAATGTTTTGTGATCACACTTGAGAGATACAGACTGGGAATATTGTCCTGGTGTATATGTGGCAGGCAACTAATCAGGACAATATTTTTGTGACTTTTCTAGGGTGAACACACTGCATACTCACACCCTTCTTATTATTAGTGTGTAGTCTGGATTTGGGACACAACATTAGTCATCATAGTGGGTGCACCCTGCACTACTTCACTTCATGGAATGAAAATATTCTAGATGTCATATGAATCACTTTATACCAAAATTCTGCCTGGTACATTACAGTATTGGAAACTTTAGGATCTCCACCAGGATTTAATATAAAGTTATGTTAGTTTGAACAATATTTGGCCAATAACCATGAGTTTGTAAAGAAGGATGCCAAAAAGTAATGTGTCCCTGGCTCTATAATGACCTCTTACGTGAGGTCACACTAAGTGACCCTAAACACACTTTACTATTAGCACCACTCCGATCAAAAACAGTCTGTGAAATAACAAAGACATATGCTACAAGCTGCATAGGACACACAGAAGCAAATATATTCTGATTTATGTAAATACATAGTCTAACAGAGCTGGTCTAGCACAGCTTTACTTTCATAACCGGAGCTGCAGTACACCGAGGCGCCGCCAGGAGGCCCGCTGCTATTATGCAAGTTCACAACGCTGGAATTGTGTAACTCCCTGCAAATGTTAAGTTGTTTTCCTATTCGCCGTGAAAACATAGACCGTTAACGGTTACGTGTTGTATTTACGGATCCTCTGGCAGTTACTAAATGCAGTACAAGTACGGAATAAGTCCATTATGTAATACTAACATTAACATTAAAGAGTATCCTACAGTAATGTTAGATTGCGTCAAAACAACGGGAGTTAGCGACTGGCTAGCTACGGAAACGCCACCATTTGTCTGTAAAACAAAAGCAAACCAAACGTCACCTTTCAGCAAATATTAGGATTTCGAATAAACCAAATGGCAAACATGGACAAGGAACACAATACCGGAGACGTTAAAGTAGGAATAAAGTGATGCTGATGATGTAAAAATCAATAATACAAGCGATTGCGTGTTATAGTTACAGCGACGGTTATATTGTGAAAGTCCTGTCAGGAAGTTGTACTTCCATATCCTTGCTAGCTTAACGCCCGTTTACGAAATGTTGCCAATGTCAGCGGCGTGTTTTTGAGTTTACACTACGTTAGACAAAACAACGCCGCTCCATAGCTCGAAACTGCCTTTAAATTGCATGAAAGAACCCGACTAGTACAGATTACTCTGTGACATTAAATTCCGAGCTCAATCATGAAACTTGAAGGTTTCCGTGCACGGCTTTGAATCGGGCTAACTTAGCTGCACAGTCACACTCACATTGGATCAAGCGACCGGCGCTGCCCAGGACTGCCATCATTGTAATATCCTGTTTTCACTGCCGATAAAAGTCTCTGTTCCCGCTGAAATGAAGGCTGGATACTTGTGCTCTCAGCGGCTGGATCCACGAGTATTTCCCGTCACGGAGTGACTGACTCGCTGTCCAGTCCGATGTGTGAGCCAGATTCTTTCAGTTACCACCGGCTCGCTGTAAAGACTGCTGTCAAGTATGTTAACGAGAACTTGAATACTTCCGACTTTCAATTTCAAAATAAAACAATTGATGACGAATGTGGGATGATGCGGGATATTTATCTTTTATTCACCTCTTTATTTCTAGTAATATGTAATAATTGATTTTAGTCATTTCTTATTTAGATTTTTAAGTTTTCTTGTAATTGTATGTCACTGTATTTTTTATGTTCTAGGCTGTCTGTTTCAATAAAGAAAAACAATTAAAAAAAATCTTTGCGACAAGGAGTCGTTTCAGAAGTAAAAATTAAAACATAATTTAAGGCCAAGACAGGCAGCAGCACATAAAACACGTTTGCAGACATAAAACAAACAAAACAATTTACAATGAAAACAAAGAACAAATTACAGGATTGTAAGATATAAAAAACAATCAAAACATTCAAAACATCTACAGCCAGATGAACCTGCTTCCCAGGCAATTAGAATTGCTTTAAATGCATCTAATGAGACCAGCTCCCGAAGATGATCACGAAGTGATTTTGTAGCTTTGTAATTTTGTAATGCACTACATTACAATAGGAGTGTTAAAAGATATTTACAGTTAGTCTTACAACGCCTTTAATTTTATGATTGTGTTGATTTTTTTTAAACCATATTTCTCAATACATTTTCTTGACGATAGGAATATCGTGCTTTTATTGTGGAGACAATTTTGCCATTTTTCCGGTCTAAAGCTTGCTTACTCTGGTACTCTTGACGCAGAGCCTTTGTCTTAGTATGGCGTCACATCTACGTTTATCTAATTTATAAGATAACCCCGCCCCCGGTCGTGCCGGCCACGCCCACATGCATGCGCGTGTGTGTGGGTGTGTGTGTGTGGGTGTGTGTTCAGAGATAGTTTATCAGTTACAACAGTTTGTTTAACCATGTTTCTGGTTCATGAAAGAAGCAAGGAAGACTTAAAATGAGGAAAACTTTTTAACTCCGCCCAGCTGATGAGACACCGGCGTACGCTGGGATAGTAATCAAGTGGACCTACTATTGCTTTGAGCAGGTTTTTATAAAGAATGTTGTTTTTGAACTGCTCAGATGCTTTTATAATGAAACCAGTTTTTCTAGAACTGAGGGCTGAAGCTGCGTTTCCTTCTTCCTTTCAAAATCACTTTGTGAGAGTCAAGCAGAAAGCCAAAGAGGAAACAGGAACTACATTTAAACAAACATAACACACAAAGCAAGAAAACACCAGCTCCTAAAGAAGGAAGTCCTCACATACACAAGCATGACTCTGTCTGTCTGTCACTGCAGAGCCAATGTTGCTCCAGTGTGTCAGCATTGTTTCTTTTACTTTGTATTTCTAGAGAAGTTGAGAGTTTGGGGGTCAGTGTCGGTCGGGGGCCCAGGCCTTGTTGATAAGGCCAGCTGCAGATGGGAAGAAACTGTTCTTGTGGCGTGAGGTTTTGGTCCTGATGGACTGCAGCCTCATACGGGGGGTGGGAGGGGTCGGCCACAATCTTTCCTGCTCGCCTTAGGGTCCCGGAGGCGTACAGGACCTGGAGGGATGGCAGATTGCAGCCAATCACGTTCTCTGCGGAGCAAATGATACGCTGCAGTCTGCCCTTGTCCTTGGCAGTGGCAGCAGCGTACCAGATGGTGATGGAGGTGAGGATGGACTCAGTGATGGCGGTGTAGAAGTGCACCATCATTGACTTCGGCAGGTTGAACTTCTGCAGCTGCCGCAGGAAGTACATCCTCTGCTGGGCTTTTTTTGGTGAGGGAGCTGAAGCTCCCACTTGGGGTCCAGGGTGATGATGGTGCCTAGGAAGCGGAAGTAAACTGGAGAGTCACACAGGGTGATGGGGGCGGGTGGGGCTGGGTTCTTTCTGTAATACACTACCATCTCCACTGTCTTAGGAACGTTGAGCTCCAGGTTGTTCTGACTGCACCAGGTCACCAGATGGTCAGTCTCCCACCTGTAGACTAGTGTTCAAAAGAACAAATCTTTTGGGCGAACGAACTAAACTGAATCACTTCCTGAAACGATCCGTTCATTTCTCAGTCAATTCAACTGAGCTCTCAGTCAGTTCTGACGTGCAGGGATACATTTAATGTTTCTGCGCGCAGTGCCACGCCATGCACACACACACACATAAGGTTACTGTTTTGAAAAGAGGACAGCTGTAAGGATTTATAGAATTAGATTTTTTTTTTTTATCCTGTACCTTCAGTGTTTGTTTATAGAGTTTATGGAGTGGTTGCATTCAGTTTGCAAATGGTATCTTTATCCAACTAAATTCTCAGCTCACTGGCTTATCCTTCACAAACAACCGTTCTGAATTCACTAGTTAGCGAGCTGAACTTAATGTTCGGCCATGTTTCAAGTTCAGTGAGTGGGACTATGCAGTCGGAGCTCTGGTCGAGCACTGAACGATTCAGCGAACGAATCTTTTGAACAAATGTTTTCAATGAACCGATTCTAATAATTCAATACACTGAAAAGCACTGCTACTGTAGGCGGACTCATCCCCAGCAGAGATGAGCCCAATGAGGGTGGAGTCATCCGCAAACTTCAGGAGCTTGGCAGACTGGTGACTGGAGCTGTTGGTGCACAGGAGCCTTAGGGTGATCCGGTGCTGATGGTCCGGGAGACAGACATGTTTCCCAAGCCTCACATGCTGCCTGTGTCTGTGATCCACCTGCAGCATAGCTGGGATGATAGTATTGAAAATGGAGCTTAAGTCCATAAACAGGATACTGGTATCCTAGTGAGTTCAGGTGCTGAAGGATGAAAAGGAGGGGCATGTTTACTGCATCGTCTACTGACCTGGCGAACTGCAGGGGGTCCAGGATCGGGTCTGAGGTGGGACAGCACAAGGCGCTCAAAAGACTTCAGTCAAAATTATGAGAATGTCTTTTTTATCTTCAGTGAATGTGATGCACTTCTGACATTTTCAGTGCTACTTCAGTTTCTAATGTGACATCTTTGGTAAACATAAGACAACATAACTTAAATCGTATTTTTGTATAATTACTTAAAATGTAAAAAATGTTAATAGATTTTAATTGTATGTAGCTGTTAATGCATGTACAGTACTAATGCATTTAAGTCCACTGTTTTTTGTTTCACTTTACACTGTACTGGTGTAAAGCTGTGTTACTCTTTAAAAGTACATTTTTCTATTGTAGTGTATTTTATGTGCTTTTATACTATAACTAGGACTTAATCTATTGCATCTCTTTTATTTCATTATATTTTAAATTTTATTTAAAACAATTTTCTTTCACATGTTTTATACCTTTTATTAAGCACTGTGAATGCCTTTATATTTGACAGGTGCTATATAAATGAACTTTGTTTGCCTTAAGATGATGAGAAAAAACCCCATTAACATTAAAGCGGATACAAATGATATAAAATTCAATACTGTCAGCCGGTGAGTGATACGTTTTTGCATTAGCCACATTTAAAGACAAGGTCTGAAAAAGTCTGGTCTGAAAGGAAAACCAAATGATCCAAACAAGGACCTAAGACACCCAACCTGAAGAAAAACCCTCATACAACCAGCTGTTTGAATCCCATTTTATCCCAATGGGCAGTTTATTGAGTTGATTATTTTCCCATGAAGAGGCAGAACACACAAACATGATGAGACCCCGAAGCATTTTTAAACCACCAATGACATCATTTGATGGGACAGGCTGCCGCCCACATTTTATTTCTACCTATGATTTCCAGACACAGCTGCAAGAAGTGAAATGTTCCCAAATACATGACGAGTGCGCAAAAGCAGCGCTGTTGTTTTTGTGACATCACAGGGACGCAAACGTTCTGTAACCGTCGCTGACATTTGTTGCAAATTTGGAAGTACATACAGTAGCATTCACCAAAGAAAAGAATTGGAGACTTTATCTAGAACAGATCTCGTACCTATGAGAAAGATAGAATTACGAGAAAATGTCTCTATTCTTTTCACCAAGTGAGTCTTTGTGAAGTTTGTAGTTTTCGGTCCCAAACAGCCAGAAGACCTTTTCATACAGATTCAGATTTTATTCGATAGGATTTCGTTCGCATCCGAGTGTTTGATTTTCAATTTCTATTTAAAAAGGGACAGTGAATCCCACGATCAAAATTTTTTTTCCCCTCTTGCCTGTAGTGCTATTTTTCCATCTAGATTGTTTTGGTGTGAGTTGCCGAGTTTTGGAGTTCCCGGCCATAGTGATGTCTGCATTTTTTGAATATAATATGGCGCTCGGCTTGTGGTCCTCAAAGCAGTAAAAAAAATGTGGTGAGACATCATGGAGTTTACTTTGATTGAGGTTCGATACAGAAAATAAAACAACTAAAGGGACAAAACATTGTTATTTGATTTTATATTGTAGCAACACATTTTATGAGTCACAGAGCACTGCCACATGCCAGGTCCAGATATACTAACAGAATATATCCGTGTGTGTGTGTGTGTGTGTGTGTGTGTGTGTGTTCAGGGTCGGCAGCGCTGGATAAACCGTGGGTACAGACACACGTCTCTGATGTGATGTCTGTTCAGCAGCCAGGTGAGGAAACGCTCCAGACCCAGACCGTAACCACCGTGAGGACACGTGCCATACTTCCTCTAAAATACACACACAAAACACACACAGCAGCCTGTTAATACACACCATTACTAAAACACAGTAACACAGTAAGGCAAAGTACCCACTACACTACTTTGGAGAATCCACAGGTCAGCAGAGCCTTGTCCATGTCCCACTTACATTTAAACGTCGTCCACATCTTTTGCAAACAAGCTTCATATTTTCATCTCAACACTTCACTGACTGCGATTCTATTTGGTGTTTTGATGATAAATCAATTATAAAAGTTGTTTCAGCTCTAATGTAGCTGAATGAAATATTATTCCTTTCTGGGCCAAGGTGCAACCCCAAAAAAAGCACTCAGCTTTCTGTTACCTGGTCAGTGTACCAGTAGTACGGGGTCGGGTCGATCCCCTCCCTGTTGTATCCCTCCAGCAGCTCCTCGGCATCCCAGATACGCATCGAGCCTCCAACGATCTCGCCAACATTTGGCATCAACACGTCGACCTGCAGCACAGAAACACACACCAGAGGAGACGTTCAGACAGCTCACCAGTTTCGAAAAATAACTCCAGGGCTTCCTGCACAGCTGTAATGTGACACTCCACCAGAAATCTCTCTTTAGGCGGAGTATCACTTTAAGGCCACAGTTTCTGAGTTCCCATCTTGGGTCCACACATCAGCTCATAGGGTTACTGTTCCATTTAGGTTAGAGCGATATATATACTCCAATACAATACAAATGTATCCTGTGTCAGAGATGTTGCTGTACAGTTTATACAGAAGCACCTCTCCCTGTAATATCTCTGGTTGTATTAGACCGGCAGACAGTGTTGCAAATCAATTAGCAGGATGCTTAAAAGCCATATTGGACTGAAGTTTTGCATATTGCACTGAATAAGCCAAAATTAGAAATTCTAATCTGGATATTTTATATATTATTAACTGTTGTCTTAGTTTTAGGTTTTTAAAGGATACAGTGGGTAATATTTTAGATATTTCTTACAGTCATCAAATTCCACGAAAAGACCAAAACCAATAATAAATGTATCCTACTAACAGGTATTGAGTGTGTGTGTCCAAAACCAGATATATCTTATTCCCCTGTGCCACTGAGCTCCTTTGTTGTCCAAAAACTATTAAAAACAGATTTGCTAAAAATTACAGTGCTCCACTGTTCAAGGAAATTACTAAGCCTTTTTTTAAAAATGTAACTATATATATGTGAGCTAGTTTTATGTACATGCTAGCGGCATGGCTTTATGGATGGCGATGTTGATCCGTCGGTTGTTCCACCACTTTCAGTCCAGACTAAAATATCTCAACTACTATTGAATGGATGAAATTTGGTACACTTGGAGATCCCCTGACTTTTCCTCTAACACTGTTTCAAGAACTATTGGATGGATTGTCATGAAATTTGGTTCCTATTTCCCTCAGGAAGAATTGCAATAAGTGTGGTGATCCCTTCACTCTTCCTGTAGCACCATCATTAGGTCAAAATTGTAATTTGTCCAATAATTGATTGTTTATTGTATTATAAATGTAATACTTAGTTTATGACCAAATACCTGAAAAAAACTAACGACATTCCCATCAGCCTTTGTGTTTAGTGTTCATTTTAAATGCATCCTTACATGATAAACTAAGATGGTGAACATGGTAAACATTATACCCGCTAAACATCAGCATGTTAGCATTGTCATTGTGAGCACAGCTGTGCCGAAGTAGCTCACAGAGCCGCTAGCATGGCTTGGAGACTCTTAGTCTTGTTAACGATTTCCGTGTTCAATGGGAACCAGTGGTCTCTGGGATGCTGAGTGCATTTTAAAATGCTATCAAGACTGTACAGATTTTTTTAGACTGTACATTTATTACAAGTGTCTTAATGGATTTTTATACAGTTTGAAAATGAATGGAAACAATTGCCTGCCTGGATTGGTAGAAAAAGTATACATGACATTTCTAAAACACAGCAGCGTGATTTGCAAAATAGCTATTTGTGATGCAAAGTTGAAGTGATTTGTGGCAAGAAAACAAAAACATAAAAACTACTGGTACGGTACCTTAATTGAATTTACTATCATGAGATGCTGTATATTGTAATATAAAATTACATATACAATTATAGACGATATTATTCAAATGGCCCACTTATAGTTCAAATTATTTTGAATAAAAAATAAAAGACATTTTGGTAAATTTGTTCCTCGACCCGCATTTCAGCCTTCCAGGAAAGTGCCACACACCACCCTGATATACCTCTAGGTTTTGTGCCCAAACTTCAACTAGATTCAAGTTTGATCCCTGAGGTTCGTACCGACTCAGTGAGGCGTTTGTCCTCGGCACAGCGCTGCATATAGAAGGATTTGATCTCAGCCGGGAAACGACAGAGCAGGATGGTCTCGTTGATGGTATCGGTCATCAACCTCTCTGGAGCCTCAGGGATGTCCTGAGAGTGAGACAGACAACAGACAGAAGTCAAAACAGAGAAATAAATATCAAAGAGAGGGCCACAAAAATAAGAAGGGGATTTCACCAATAAAAAGTTAAAACCTAAAACCAAGTTTACAAAAGTAAGTTTCGGTAACAATTTCTTAAACCGTGTTACTGCAGAAAAAACTCCACAGTGAGGACAAATCTTTATTTACAATGCTGTCTAATAAAATTCAACAAGTATTGTTGTAATGAATGTGGTGACACAAACATCTTGAGCTCCATGAGCACAGATTAAAGCAGAAAGGTCACATGTTTCTGACATATATTGGAGCTCCAGTTGACAGGTGAGTCTGAAAATTGCAAGCTGAGACCTTTTTTTTTTTTTTTTACTGACTGGATCTGATGACCTGCAGCCAAAGAACAACTGACCCTCAGAATGAGAACAGCATAAACTCAACTATGAGCTCTTTAACCAATGATGCAAACTCATCACGGGTGAAAAAGGTGACAAAGATGCGAATCCCCTAGGGTGGTCCAGGGATATGACCCCCCCTAAAGATAGAAATAGATACAACGTTTATAAATTGATTTCACAACCACTACAACTGAAAGAAAAACTGTCACAAGGTAATTTCAATTCAGCTTCTGTCGTTTTCAGTGAGCTTGGAATTTGCACCCTTCTCAATCAACATAATTAGGCTACTGTAACAACCGTTCCTAGCTTTTAGCGAGGTTAAATGTCGACACCGTTTTCTCATGAATTAGTCTCATGTTCCAAAACAAATCCAAACATATTGTTTAATTCCTGGTTATGGCGGTATTAGTCTTGCTAATATTATCTTAGCATAAAGAAAATGGAACCATCAGGGGCTAACATTAGCGGTAAGTTGGCACTTTGGCTGAGGAGTTCAAATCATGTTGTAATCGTCTGCAAAATGTCTGAGTTAGTAACGTTAAACAAGTAGTCCCAGAGCCCGAAACGTCAGTAACGTTATACAAGTGGAATTTGGAACAATAAGTACGCTAGCTAACATCAAAACAACTCAACCTTATCAGGCTAATTAACAGTCCCAAGCTTGACTATCATCATATAAGCCAAATGAGGTTATCATAAAGCTACTTTAAGAGATTCTTAAGGCGCGCAGAGACGGCCCTCTTCAGTCTTCACTCTTCTCAGGTGCGTTGCACGTGCCAAGCACAGAAGCCCAGGAGCTTTTTTTGACAACTCAGAAGGTGGGGTTCTCGTTTAATTGACAAGTTTGCACCCCTGTTTAACAACCTGTTTACACAACTTCATTATTTCACAATCAATAACCACATCAAGTTCAGTTTGCTCCTTAGCCTGTGAAAACAGTTGCATAATGTCTTCTATGGCTCTGGAGGAGCTTTGTCAAGTCTGGGAAAATAACCCTAGTGATGTCATAGTGATATCACCAGAGATAGCCCTGGAGACAACAAATAAAACCATTGTATTATATTCAATTGTACATTTTGGTTAACCGGTGTTACTCATGGATTTGTTTTATTTTCTGCCTCCTGCTATCCTGTTTATTGATGTCCATTTATCTCCAACTGAACCTGCATCCAGCAGACCCCTGACTTACTGGAAAACTAGATAATAAAGCTTTTATGTCAAAATTAACAACATACTCTTACAAAATGACTGCTGATATGAAATCAAAGGGCTACTGATAAAGTTGTGAGTCATGAGCTCTGTTGACAATAACTCATTTGAGAATGATGTGTGTGTTAGATATTCTGATGGGTGTGTGTGTGTGTGTGTGTGGTGTTCAGTCGTCACCTCTCCAAACTCGTAGTAGGAGCCGTCGTCCTTCTTGACGTCGTGCTCTCTGAGCCAGTCGATGGCTTCAGTGTAGTTCATCCTCTTGAATGGCCTCTTGGGGGGTTTGAAGCTCTTGAAAAAAAACACAATCAATTAAAATATCAACATTACTATCAAATTACTATGAAATATAAAATATCAACTCCAAAGCTTAAACTTAGCTCCAGAACAGCTACAAAATGGACCCTGAGGCGAGATTGTTTTGCCAACTGCTGTTTCCAAGGTCTAGAATGCACTTTGAAGCTCAACATTACTACCACTGTTATTATTTTGTGTTTATCAATCATCAAAATGTATAATTGTTCAACATTCCATCAATCTGCTTCAGTTAACTGTTAGTTAGGACGCAAACTGTGGTACAACTTAATTCCCTGTTTTAGCTTGATCATGCTCCCATATATTCCAAAAATGTGACGTACGGGGTTGATGTCATAGAGCAGCTGTGCAGCAGGAGATTTGAGCACTCGGTCCACCACGTCACACACCAGATCCTCCAGTCTGTTCAGCAGATCCTCAAACGATATGAAGGGACACTCTGCCTCGATGTGAGTGTATCTGAACACAGAAAATAAGTTAATAATCATACATAAATAAATAAATAAACAGAATGATTACAAGCTTAGTTTCAGGAGATAGAAAACTATTTCATCAACGTACATGGGTGAGACAAATCTACAGTTCTTTGGCTCTCGTACAATTAATATTACCAATTTATGTACAATTTTGCACTCTGATGTACTGCACTTTGCTGTCCTTTTCTCGTGTTTACCTACAGAAGCTGCACTGATAAACATCCCACCTTGTTGTGAGAATGCTGCACAGCACTTGTGCTGCTCCCTATAATGTGTTATCAGTAGACAGCGCTCAGTTTACACACAGCTATGCGCAGGTAAAACCACTACTGCACTGTGGTTGAAGCCTAGATGGCTTGGAATTGTCCGTTACGCCTCTGTCAAGTTGCAGATTTTTAATTGATAAATGTACAGTAAACACCCAAAAGAGCAGGTAACATGATCGGAAAACATAATTCCATCACATGCCGCTTCACAACAGCCACAGATAGCTATTGTTGTTTTCCTCATGTTTTGATTCAGTCGCAGTCCAGAAATGCCAATCTCCACAGCCTTAATGGCCTGAAGACTAGGCTTGGGCAGTATCAAGGTACTATGGTATACCAGGGTATCCCAAATCCCAAATCCCAAAGGTATGACTTTAAATACTGTCAAAAGCACAGATTCTCCTCCTTCTGGTGGATCAATCATACTGGCGTTTAGATCTTTTATTTTCTGTGCGTTCAGTTTGGATTTGAGTGGGTATGTTTGCTAAAAAGATGCTCTGTGCTTTGTCTCGTAACATTAGTGACGCTTTTAATAATTGCCACAGTCTGCCCATGGGAAGAATGAACATGTAAGAGTCTGTCCATTCTGGATTAAAAGCTCTCTTTTCGCTGTCTAAATTTCTTTTATTAGAGCACGCCATTTGAAATGACTTCTCTGACTTGCTTCATCTTGTCTCCCCTGTGTCACACAGGCTGTGTTCCAGCGAACCACAGTGAGAGCCATTATCCACAAATGACGAAAACCACTGTTGAAAAAAAAAAGAAAAAAAAAAGAAGAACATTAAGGCTCGCCTCATTTTTGCCAGAAAACTACTGAATACTCTGGACTGACGAGACAAAAGTTGAACTTTTTGGAAGGTGTGTGTCCCATTACATCTGGCGTAAAAGTAACACCGAATTTCAGAATAAGAACATCATACCAACAGTAAAATATCGTGGTGGTAGTGTGATGGTGTGGGGCTGTTTTGCTGTTTCAGGACCTGGAAGACTTGCTGTGATAAATGGAACCATGAATTCTGCTGTCAATGATCAGCTGAACAATGATCCAAAACACACCAGCAAGTCCACCTCTGAATGGCTGAAGAAGAACAAAATGAAGACTTTGGAGTGGCCTAGTCAAAGTCCTGACCTGAATCCTACTGAGATGCTGTGGCATGACCTTAAAAAGGCAGTTCATGCTCGAAAACCCTCCAATGTGGCTGAATTACAACAATTCTGCAAAGATGAGTGGGCCAAAATTCCTCCACAGCGCTGTAATAGATTCATTACAAGTTATCGCAAACGCTTGATTGCAGCTGTTGCTGCTAAGGGTGGCCCAGCCAGTTATTAGGTTTAGGGGGCAATCACTATTTCACACAGGGCCATGTAGGTTTGGATTTTGTTTTCCCTTAATAATAACAACCTTCATTTAAAAACTGCATTTTGTGTTTACTTGTGTTATCTTTGACTAATATTTACATTTGTTTGATGATCTGACACATTAAAGTGTGACAAACATGCAAAAAAAAAAAGAAATCATGAAGGAACACTGTTTCACACCACTGTATATAAATAAAATTAAATTGAAGTTAAGTGATAACTTCAGGGTTAAGTGATAATGTGCAAATACTACTGGCCAATTTTTGGTCAACTAAATATGCTCGAGTCTTACCTGTCACTGTTTATGGTAAATGGACTGTACTTATATAGAGCCTTTCTAGTCTTTCTGACTACTACATTCACACACACTCTCATGATTTAGCTTTGTGCTCTCTAACATTATGGAATCACAATGGACAGTTGAAAAAAAATAAATAAAAAAAGGCTAAAACTGATGCAGCAGAACCAGAGATTTGTTTTTTAATTCCACGCATTCTTCTTCTTTGTCAAAACCTACATCGCCCACAATGCAACTCGAGATCTGAAAATGGCTGTGCACCAACGCTCTCCATCCAACCTGATGGAGCTTGAGAGGTCCTGCAAAGAAGAATGGGATAGGTGTGCCCCAAAAATAGGTGTGCCAAGCTTGTAGCATCATACTCAAAAAGACTTGCGGCTGTTATTGGTGCCAAAGGTGCTTCAACAAAGTATTGAGCAAAGGCTGTGAATACATATGTATGTGATTTTTTCAACTTTTTTATTTTTAATAAATTTGCAAAGATTTCAAACCAACTTCTTTCACGTTGTTATTATGGGGTATTGTTTGGAGAATTTTGAGGAAAATAATGAATTTAATCCATTTTGGAATAAGGCTGTAACATAACAAAAATGTGGAAAAAGTGAAGCGCTGTGAATACTTTCCAAATGCACTGTACATATACACACCCAGAAAGTAAAAATCTGCGTCTGGGGGAATGTAAACAGCAGCAGCAAGATAGTGTTGATAATATGGTCAGCATCTCAACATTAAACTCGACATCTGGGAAACATTGTCCATCAACTTCATATTTTATATATCTTTTTTCAAGTTTGTGTAACTTTGGTACAATGTCTGTATTTCTCACCTGTGGAAGTGTGTATGGATGGATCAGAAGGTTTCCCTGATTAGATGGAGGGAAGCCAGAAGAACATCTAGTATCACTGTCTTCCACTCCGGGCAAAGAATGTAAATGTACCCTTGTCTAGTGGAGACTCCATACTATGTAAGCTGGGTGCTCCTTTGTCTCAGTGCAGACTAAGGGTGGTACTGATTCTACTCTGGGTCTAACCGGGCGTGAATAAACCAGCCTTAACAAAGAATCGACTTGTGACCTGATTGATTTCATCGGGTCCAAGATAAAATAATTTCCCTTTTACTTGAAAATAATTCACAGTCTGAATCAGTATTTATCCACTTTTTTTCCCTCCTGGTTTAGCAGTTCCTACACTAGGCTACTTGAGCGCACTTGAGTGTTCTTTGTTAACGTGCTGTAGAGCATACTCACTCGGACAGGTGTCTGCGGGTGCGGGATTGCTCGGCCCGGTACGACTGGGCTATGCAGAAGGTGTCGCCCAGGGCGGGTATGCAGGTCTCCAGGTAGAGCTGGGAGGACTGCGTCAGGTATGCCTGCTCGCCAAAGTAGTTGAGGTTAAACAGCGTGGAGCCGCCCTCCACCTGAGTCTGCACCAGGGTCGGAGGAGTGATCTACACCCAGAAAGAAAAAAAAACACAGGAAGAAACAAACAGTGGTTAGAGAGCCTGTGATCCTGAGCTCTCAGGTTTCAGATCTGTAACACAACGACCACAACGATATCTGCAGTCAAACTCAACAGTTAGCTGTTCACTAAGGTTGGGCTTCAGGGTTGGTAAAATAACTGGATTTGTTAAGCTCTGAGGGTGACTGATCTCTCAGTGAATCTTACATCCGCTCTTCTTGATTTGAACATACAAAACATTCAGGTAGCAGCAGTGTCCAAAATTTGCACCTGCTATTCGCCAAATGCGAGTAAAAAATCTACGTTGGCGAATAAAATAAATGAGGTCAGCCGCCATCGTTGAAATAGACCTACTTCACTACAAACTCTCATCACTACAACACATAAGTTGTTTTGCATCGACTCTGCACACTGGTGGTGGCATGCAACATATGACCATCAATAATTGTATCGCAATTCTTTGATTGAACCTCACTGTCCACAGTCGCTATGATTACGCTTTCTTTATCTAGCTAGCTAGTGCTGGTAATCGAGCCGGGTACCACAGATGAGAATTTCGCGCAAAGAGAGTCTGCAAGTATGTGGCAGCACATTGCCGGAGTACATTGACCTAAAACGGAAAAATTAAGAGCACGGTGGAAGCACGGTTAAAGTAATATTTTTATGACAGCAACGCCAATACAATGAGCTATAGCATATGAGAGGGGCTTCAATGCAATGAAGATGGTGAAAACAGACTGGAGGTCAAGACTGGGTAAGGACACATTATCTGACCTTCTACTGGTACGGCTCACATCCCTAGGCATTCCAGAGTATGACCCTAGTCCTGCAGTCAAACTGTGGCACTCTGACTGCCTCAGAAGTCAGAGACCTAATTTCATAGAGCACCGGTCTGAGAGAGAGGTTGTATCTGACAACGATGAAACTTAAGTCATAGTCGGTTGTGAGGATGATATATGCACACAACCATAATATTGAGTAATTTTGAACATTTTGAGTACATGAAGTTGAGTACATGTGTGTTGTTTGCAGAGCGTGTGTGTAAGATGATGTAATATCAATTAACATTAGAAAATAAAAGTTGAGTCTCCTTACAACAGCGTCTGAAAGGTCAATCGATGGGTAATTAGTAATTACATTGTTTTTAATGACATTGTATCTTATGCAGTTTTATGGCTGGTTGAAAAATATTTTAGCCGGTAAATGTTTTCAGTTTACCAGCCTTTGGCAGATAGGCCACAAAGTACATTCTGGACCCTGGGTAGCAGGCTTCTCATTTTTAGTTGGCTATGGTCGCATTCAGTGACAGAAAACTTTGTCAGCAGACCTTATCAGCTGTAGAAAACTAATGTTTTGGTTGTTTATGCAAGGCCAAAGGATAACAGAAATTTTTGGCTGTTGCCTGGTTA
This sequence comes from Siniperca chuatsi, assembly GCF_020085105.1. NCBI lineage: Eukaryota > Metazoa > Chordata > Actinopteri > Centrarchiformes > Sinipercidae > Siniperca > Siniperca chuatsi. The sequence goes on along the minus strand of NC_058059.1, from coordinate 23,350,756 downwards.
ATGTACCAATCAAAAAACGGTGTTTCTGCTTATTCAGCCAACAGAATGTAATTACAGATTTAATTATTATTGTTTCTGGGCGGCATTTTTTCATCAATAGCCATTCAGTGCATTTATAGTCAGTAAATACCTCTCTACTAGTTTTTATTTAGTTAGTGACGGAGTCTGCCATTCCTGCAGCCATTTCAAATGGGAACACTGCATGCGTGTAATCCAGCGTTACTGTTTGTAGTTTTATCTCATTAATATCAGCTTCACTGTTTACATTATAAGAAACCATTTCCTACCGCTACTGCTTCACATTAAAAGCATTCAATTGGCAAAACACAAGGTGGCTTTTATTGTGAAGGATCAATGTATTGGTCACTGCAGTTAGCACTTAATCGGGATCGTTCATTAAAAATGTGTTTACAAAACAAGACAACAATCATTGTTGGAATTTTCTGTCAGCGGACCAATTTTTGCAAAGTTGTAATGGTACAGTGAGCAGCCACAGCTGTTAGATGAAGAGCTGCAGGCAACAGGCTGCACATCATCAACTCCTCACCGAGTTAACCATCTCCTTTTACTGAGCCCTGCTGTTGTGTGGAAAATTTCTCACACATGAAATCAGATCACAATTATTGACTGACTTCTTAATTAAGGCTCACCAGCGTCTCTTCTTCCTGAGGAGACTGAAGAAAGTCCATCTGTTTCCTCAGATTCTGGTGAACTTCTACCGCTGCACCATCCAGAGCATCGTTAATACCTGCATCGCAGTATAGTATGGTAACTACTCTGTCTGACTGGAAAGCACTGCAGAGGGTGGTGAAAACTGCCTAACGCATTACTGGTTCTCCACTCCCCACTGTTGAGGCTGTCCAGCACAAGCAGTGTCTGCAGAGGGCACGCAGCATCATCAGGTACACCTCTCACCCCGGCCACAGACTGTTTGCCCTTCTCTCCTCTGGGAGGCGCTACTGGACTCTTCGTTCCAGGACCAGCAGGCTCAGTAGAAGCCTTTTCTCTTCAGCTGTCACCTTGCTGAACTCTGCAACACGGTGATAGCCCCCGACCCACTCACCCCTCCTGATTTCTTTTTTTTTTTGCATGTTTGTCACACTTAAATGTTTCAGATCATCAAACAAATTTAACTCCAAAGTCTTCATTTTGTTCTTCTTCAGCCATTCAGAGGTAGATAGATTTTAGGACACATTTAGAATTCAGTAATAGGATGAATATCTTTTTAAGATGGAGGTTTTTCAGCTGCTCAAAAACTCAAGGCAGGCAGCTGAAGATCAGAAGAAAGAGCTGCACACCATAAGTGCTGTTTATTTATTTAAGTGAAGGTCAACGCTTCCATTTTCAGAAACCTGGCACCTTTTTTATTCAAATTCAGGCACTGGCTACAGCTGATCTGCTATCTACAGCGTAAGTCTTGTCAACCTGTGAAAGCAACAGTCTGACTGGCTAAAAGTGAGAAGCACTCTAATTGAGTGTTTTGTACATTGCTCTTTGCTAATGAAAAACAGTGAGGAAAGGAAAAAAAGGTTAGATAAAGGTTAGATTTGTTAAACCTTGGAGCTTAGCTCCAGTTATTTTATCAACCTGGAACTGAACCCAACATGACACCATAACAAAGATTTTTTTTTTCTTCCTTTCAAAAGTAAAACAATGACAAATGCGAAAATCAAATCAAAAAGGGATTACTTTTGTCATTTCAGTTGGTGTGCTTCACCTCATAGTATCCGCGGCTGAAGAAGTGGTCCCTGAAGCACTGTGTGACGGTGGATCGGACTCGGAGGATCTTGGAGACGTTTTCTCCTCTGATCAGCATGTGTCGGTTGTTCAGCTGGACGTCCACGTCCGACTCCTCGTTCAGCAGGTTGTCAGCCCCGCCTGCCGGAGCTAAGCCAATCAGCTCCCAGAAGTCACAGTGCAGCTCGTGGCCTCCGGGTGCCTAGGAGAGGAAGACAAAAACTCACTGAAGACCTTCTTCATGTTTTTATACTGCATCTGTCCTGCATGTATGTCCTTGTGAATGTTGCAGAATTATTTTACCATGTGACAATGGAAGAGGATGTTTGTTTTGGAAAAGAAACTACTAAACTAAACTGTTAGGTCTTAGCAGAAACAAATCCAAGTCTATCTCTTCAGTTGTGGTTCAATTTAGGGCTACAACTAATGATTATTTTCATTATCCATTAATGTATTTTTTCCAATTAAACAATACATTTTCTATCTATTCTCTATTGTTTCATTATTTCCTAACATTTTCTGACTTTCCATGTCACAAAATAGTGAATACCCATCACAGTTTCTCAGAGCGCAAAGTGACATCTTCAAATGTCTTGCTTTGTCTGACCAGCAGTCTAAAATCCAAAGATGTTCAATTTACAATGATATAAAACAGAGAAAAGCAGCAAATCTTCATTAAGCAAAGGAGAATAACTAAAGCTGTTTGATCGAGGGAAAGTTTGGATGCTGTCCCTCTGTCGTTTCCTATTGGACACTCTGCAACCTAAGGATAACCTGGCGACATCAACCCTAAAATGGTCAGTAACATATGTTGATCAAAACAAAACTTTACTTATTCGGACATGCATCCTATACACCACCTGCTAACTGATGAGACTGATTAAAAGTGAGAAAACAAAAACCACTACACAACTCTCAACACAGCATGGCAAGTGGTGTGTGTCAAGAATTCTACTGATCCTACTACTACTAGCTGGTGATATACATCTCAATCCCGGACCACCAGTGATTGAACAGGTAGCTCCACCCCAGCACAAGTGCCCATTATCCGACCGGTGGAGGATCTGATCCCCCAGGGCAGGCAGGGTGCTACAGAGGTGACAGCATCGGAAGCCGTGCTAGGTGTGTTTGGAGAAGAGCTACAGCGCCTGCTGGCAGGTGAGGCGGGATCTGGGCCAGGTCGATGGAGGACACATGGACCAGATTGCTCCCATGCCACCTAATGTAACCTGACTGGTGAGTCTGTTCGATTTGACACAAACGGTCAGAACCGAAAGCTGGGGCTGAAGCGGAACACGTCGCTGTGTGCAGTGAGGGAACTGCTGAGGTACTCCAAGAAACGAGGTCAGGAAAAACTGAGTGCCACGCAACGCAGAAACAAAAACAGCATCTGTTTTTCCAAACTGTTGATCATGCCGTGACTTAAAATCTACACCCAATGGCATTCTTGGCGGACATAATATACTATATCTGGAGCATCATTTCAAAAGGAGATCCGATACATACTATACTGTCTGATTCAAACATGGACTATCTTTGCTTAACCGAAACCTGGCTCCACAGAAATGTACCAACAAATATGATAGGCATTCCTGGTTATGTATGCTTTAGAAAGGATAGACTGCTAGGTAGGGGCGGGGAGGGTGTTGATTTTTATCAAAGAGAAGTACAAATGCAGAGAAATATAATTGAACACCCCTCTTGAATGTTTAGCCCTAAATGAATGAATTTAACACGTACTTGATACAATCAGTAGAAGAACTGACACAAAATTTTTATTCTCCAACTATAACTAACACAGTAGGTATAGAATTGTTTCGTATTCAAGAGGTCAATGAAGCAAAAATTGCAGAAGTTATTAAATTATCAAATTCTAAGGCAAAAGACATTTAGATTTTGGATACTTGTTTCATTAAGAAATACAGCTCTATATTGATAAGACCTGTGACTCTTCTCATCAATTTATCAATTAGGCCCAGCAAATTCCCAAATAACTGGAAAAAGGCAGTCATTACACCAGTCTTGGAGAGGATTGTGATCTGATATGCAACTATCACCCAATTTCTATTCTTCATGTCCTGTCAAAGGTACTCAAGAAGGTTGTGGCAGCACATCTAGCTGACCACCTAGGAGACCAATCAACTCCTTCATCTGCTACAATTTTGTTTTAGACCAAAATATTCCACAGAAACTGCAAATTGTTATTTCATTAAAAAATGTAAAGTGTTACTTGGACGGGGGGTAATGTCATGGGGGCAGTGTTACTTGACCTGAAAAGGGCGTTCGACACAGTCAACCATAGCATTTTAAGTCTACATACATTTTTCTAAACAAGCAGCTGATTGGTTTGAGTCATATCTGCAAACTAGAGAGCAGTGTGTTGTGTGAAAGCTGACCAAGAAAAGTCATCCCCTTTAACCCATTAAGACCGGATGCAACATTTGCGTGTATATTTCTTTAAGACCGGATGAAACGTCTGCGTGCTTCTCCCTTTAAGACCGGATGCAACGTGAGCGCATTTAAGATGGTCATCATTTTCAAGCCACATGACCGATGAACTGCATCGTGATTCGCTGAAATACATGTGGGGTAGGCGAAATGCTTTATGGAATATGTATTTGTTTTGTTACCCTCTTAGCCTTTTTGGGCCGCAAAAAAGTTTCCAAAACTGCGTTACAGACAGTGACAATGGCTGACGACCTGAGCGAGGGGAGCGACATAGATGCTGTACAGCAGTTACTTAGAGGACAAAAACAACAATGAATTAGAAGATTCAGACCCAGATAATGATGTGACTGCTGACCAGCTAGCTAAGGCTAAGGCTAATAATGGAAGCAATCTGACTTCTTACATGTCATGTAAACAAAACAGTTTTCCATAATAGTGGTAGGGAATTAGAAGAACCTCATTTGCCAGCTAGATTTCTCCAGGAGAACACTGGTCATGTGTACGCATAACCGGGTTTCTAATCGCCTTTTTAATGTGAGCATCTGCAGGACAAGACTTCACACATGGAAAGAATCTCTGTGACAGCAGAGAGATGGGATGAAAAGAGAGATCATTACAAACAGAAATGCATCCCTGTATTCAAAGTGCTTAAATTCCATGTCCGACTAAAGCTGAAACTGACAATAAGTAGCCTCTGGAAATCTAAAAAAAATCTGTTTCGACAGCTGACTATTTATAAACACATTCGTGCTGTACAATGTTCCAAAATACACTCGGGTAAGTAAGTATTACTATGAAATCAGACTGCCAACCTGCTGCTGTATATGTGGATTATACAGTGACCAGGTTACTACAGTACATGTAAACGTGTTGTCTGATTTCCTGCGTAACCTGATTTCTCTAAGTAGCCTGGTTTCTTGTGTGCATGTACATGTACTGCACGGTTGTGCAGCAGGTGTGTTTACCTGTTTCCCCTCCGGAACTGGCGTGACAGTCCCATACAGAGCTACAGTACTCTCTGTGGACAACATCAAGCCATTGTAGCACTGGCACTGAAAAGAATGAGAAAACAAGTCAGTATTTGTATTTTGACAATGGAGAAGAAACTGATTGTTGCGGTCCTCGGTTTCCCGGAGTTTCCCGCCCCTAGCGGTGCTCATGAAGCTTCTGGTGTGAGAGCACTGTAACAAACACAACCTCAACCGGAGACAAGCGTGGTAGTGACTTCATTAACATTTTAAGGTAGTTTATGTATATACAAAATATATCTGTGTATCTATATATCTAAATTAATTTCTTCTCCTGAATTTTATCCTCTGTTTCACATTCCTTGCTTCAAGTTCATTCCACTTCAGAATACAATTACTTGAAACATGTTTTTCTCTCCACACACATACACACTTTTAGAAGATTAAAAATTTGTCTTAGCTTGAATTGCTATATAATATGAATGAAGACCAAAAATGGCAGCACAGTGATGTAGTGATTTATTCACTGTAAAAAGTGTAAAATTGGGAAGTTATTAGGTTGTACCAGTTTATCAGACAGGACACACTGGAGGAAACCAGTTCCATCTCTCAGCACGATAAACATCAGGTTCTTCCCTGTAGGAGACAAAAAAATATATACACAAAAATACGAGTCAAACATTCTTTCAATCAAGTTCAAAGTAAGAGATATTTTGAATTTAAGTGTTGCCTTTTCTGCTCTGAAGCCAGAGACAGAAACAAATACACCACAAAAGCTATCTTCAAACACAGCAGTTTGATTCGTATTACAAATTGTAAAATTTTACAAAGTAAAAAAACGTGGATTTATTTTTATTTTCATTTATCAGGCTACTCACCCTGTCTCCTGAGGCGATGAATCCATCCAAACACTTTGACTCTCTGACCTCTCTTGGCCTCCAGATGATGTATTTTAACCTGCAAAACACAGTCAACACTCATATTTAGGTCATTAGCACAATAAGGCACAACTGACGGTTTAGGAAAGAAATGCAGTTTGAATTGGCTCCACTCCTATGCAAAATATATTCTGTGTTAATACTGCTGTGCAAGATACTCTCTTCAGTTTAAAATTCCCTATTTATTGATATTTATTCATACCTCTATTACTGCTGTGCAATATCCTCCGTCTCATTATAATCTTAAGCTACACTTAACAGTTCACTATTATTATGCACTATTACTTTATACCGTACTTTATACCATATTATCATCATCAACCGGTAAACCCACTTTGTACTTCACACTTATTTAATTTTATACTTATAACCACTTGGTACTTAATTTATTTTCTGACCTGTATTATAGTGTATTATATTTTTTGCTTAGTACATCTCTTCCTGTGTGCACTGACGTGATACTGAGCTGCTGTAGAGTTTCCCCTCGGGGATCAATAAAGTATTTCTGATTCTGAAAACCATACAAAGCTGGAAACATTACCAACATGTCAATATATACAATGGTTTTATTATCAGTAATGAAACTCCAGTAAAGGCACTAGTATAGAAAATATTATTTATTATTATTATTTTTAAATACTATTATTAAATATTATTATATACAGTATTTGTAAAGATCTAATGCTGCCCTTTTCAAAACAGCTACAAATGATTTTAAAAGATAATACACAAAAAAATAACGGCAAGATAAGTAAAAGGACGCAGGGAAGGTCAAAAACAATCCCAAGAAGGTAACACTTTATTTCAATCCCCCTATTATAAGCAGTGTAAGACTTAAAGGAATAGTTTGGAAAATATACTCAGTTGCTTTCTGGCAGAGAGGGAGATGAGACGATTGATACCATTCTCAAATACGTCCGCTAAATATAAGGCTACAGCCAGCAGCTGTTTAGCCTAGCTTAGGACAAAGATTGGAACCACCGCTCCCAGCCAAGAAATAAAGAAATAGTCTGGTACATAACCCCCCGTAAAATGGAGAATTCCCACATTTACCCAACGGTTTTCGTACGGATTAAATAGACAAGATGTAACATGTTAATTAGTGAGCTGTAGGGCTGATAATAGGCTGAGTTTATTACCTTAAAAGCCAAGCTAGCTGTTTCCCCCTATTTCCAGTCTTTGTGCTGAGCTAAGCTAACTTACTGCTGGCTGTAGCCTTATATTCAACGGACATGAGAGTGCCATCAATCTCTTACCTAACTCTCGGCCAGAAAGCAAATACATGTATTTCCCAAAATGTCTACTAAACTATTCATTTAATAAATTGTTTACAACACACTATAAATGTAGTCGGATACAGTATATCTGTAAGCAGATATAAGGACATTTTTCAGTAATGTATTTGTCAACAACTGCAACTCCTCGTATGATGCATCAACAGGTGTATGAACAGTTAAATGATAATATAATACAGTATAGTTGTAATCATATACAATGATAACATCTGCATGAGTCATGAACACATTTATAAACTATGTTTTGTGTTACCAAGCATTCATTAACTGTTTATACACCAGTTACAAATGCTTTATATATGGAGTTATGATTAATGAGAAACATGTAAATAAACACTTTACATGTCCTTATATCTGTGTTATAGCATAATATAAACCATTTATTATTAGTGTTTATACTGGTTATAAATGCTAAATAGTAGGTTAAAATAAAGTGTTACCACAAAAATTATTAAATGAAAAGTTTAGTGGTTACTTGGACCAACATTCAAGCATGCCTTAAGGACATAAAAACCTGGATGACCTGCAATTTTCAGATGTTAAATTTAAAATCCTTCTCCTCTCCTACAAAGCTTGTGATGGTCAGGCACCATTGTATCTTAAAGATCTCATAATACCTTATAACCCGACTAGAACACTGCGCTCCCAGAATGCAGGGTTACTTGTGGTTCCTAGAGTCTCCAAAAGTAGAATGGGAGCCAGAGCGTTCAGTTATCAAGCTCCTCTCCTGTGGAATCAGATCCCAGTTTGGGTTTGGGAGGCAGACACCATCTCCACATTTAAGAGTAGGCTTAAGACTTTCCTCTTTGATAAAGCTTATAGTTAGAGCTGGCTTGGGTGAGTCCTGAACCATCCCTTAGTTATGCTGCTATAGGCCTAGACTGCCGGGAGACTTCCCATGATGCACCTCTTTCCTCTCTCCTCGTCTCCCTCTCCATCTGTACGCATTTTTATCCCATTACTGCATGTTACTAACTCGACATCTTCTCTCTCCCGTAGTTTTGTGCTTTCTCGTCTCTCTCCTCTCTCCTTCTGTCACTTTCTAGCAAATTAGGACTAATTTAATAGTAGAAACAATATGAAATGAGACTGACCGTCTCAGGCTCAGGCAGGCTGGGGTCCTTCTCAATGATGATCTTCTTGGCTTCCTCCAGGTTCTTCTCTCTCCTCTCGTTGTCCTCTGCCTGCACAACAAACATGGAGCAAACATTTAAAGACACTACATCTGCTTGTTGGTCGTATAGACATATGAATTAGAGCTCAACTAGAATAAACTGTAAAACTGCACAGAGATAAAAAAAAACAAAAAAACATCCAGGTTTTATGACTCATTGATGACAGGAAAAAACATGAAATTGCCCAGAAACCAAACTATCTGTTTTATGTTGTTCTTGCTTTACGTCAGCTCTTGCGAGAGCTGACTTGAAGTGAATGGTAGAAACACACACCTCCTTCTTTTCTTTGCCATCGCACTTCATCTGCTCACGGTTAAAGGCCTTCTTTGCGTTCTTCATCTGCGTCTTAGAGATCACCGCCCAACGCTAAGGAAGAGAAACGCGAGAAATGCATATATGCAGAGTGAATTAATGCTAAATAAAAGCAACATATAAAGTGTGTCAGTTTCTTCTTGGGCATCCAGAGATAGTGGATCACATGTTACAGGGCTCCAGACTAACTTTTTCCACCAGTAGCACTGGTGCTCCCTTCTGAAAATTTTAGGAAGCACCAGCACAAAATTTAGGAGTACCACTTAAATCGACATGCAACACAACACATTTTTATTTTTTCCATCTTAACTGTATTACTGAAAAATTCTTTGGCAATAAATAGACAATTTACAGAAATAACAATGTGCTGTGCTCGGCCACACCAAGAGCAATACATACAATGCATGGCATTCCTTTCTTTGCAGTAGCCTATCTAATATCTATCACCCACACAGCCCACACCACACTTTATATAAACAAGATTACTGAACAAAATTTATAACAATAACTTTAGTAAAATATATGTAAAATAGAACATGGGGAAGGTGTTGCTCTGGCTAAATCTACATATGTCCACTGCAGATGCACTATCCACAACCTGGATGAGACTATAAATCAGTGTATCAGTATAATATGTTATAACATTAAATAAAAAGTATAATGTTAATGTAACAGTATAATGTTAGTATAATATTAATTATATAATGTTAGTATATTCATTATAATTTCGTATAATAGTGTACTATATAGCCTACCACTAATATAATATTAATTCCAGCTTCATGGAACGTTGAACATGTTTCAACAAAAGGCACCTGACATAGCTAAATGGCCAGCTAGCCAAACCCAAACCTTGCTTATCTTATCCCTGTTGTCTTCGGTCTTACGGCTTCAGCTGCAGAACCTTGACTAACAGTTGAACTGGTACTGAAGCAGAGGATGTGGGTTGGTGCATAATCAAAGTGGGCCGACGACCCGTTTCTCTCACTTTTGTATAATGGGCACAGAGCGATCGGCCCACCGGGATTTCTCCCGGTGCTCCCAATTATGGGAGGGTTGGAATGATCTTTTCTTTTGAAAAATGAATCAACAGTTCGTTTCATTGTCACCAAAGGGCCAAGCGAGAGCACTTATGGACCAGACACAGGTGTACACACACACACACACACACACACACACACACACACACACACACACACAGAGAGAAGGTGAGTCCCCACAATGTGACTGTGTAAACAATTCTCTCAAACCCTCCTGGTGTTTCACATGACATACGAATATGATTTAAAAAAAAAAAAAAAAAAACATATTTGCAAGTTGCACTGGTGCTCCTAGTTATAAAATTTAGTAGGACTGTCTCCAAAAATGCGTTGCAAAATGCGACTAAATGGTCACAGTCTGGAGCCCTGCGTTAGGAATAATTACCTGTGTTTGTAGTAAGTAGATATGAGATGATGAGAAAAATATTTTTAAAACTAACCTCTCCCTCCTTCTGTGATTCTACGTAGATGGTCGGGAACGGTTCCTTCCCAGCAAACATCAGAGCCTGTGAGGGTTTGTTCATAAACACAATGAGATGCTGACATAGTGCAACTGGATCAGCCAGTGGAGCAATATCAATAATATGCCAAAGGCTATTTCTACTACTAACAAAAAAATCCTGTAGCATGAAGCCTTTTAAACAACACGTCTGAATGTAATAAAAGAAAACAACAGAGGTACTTTAAGCTACATGACCGTTTACCCGGAGAGGAGTTTTGAAGGGTTTCTGCTCCGTGCCGTCCCCATTCTGGTCGCTGCCACATTTGTCCGACACATATAGCTGACCTGTGAAACAGAGAGGCAGAGTGAGAAGCAGCAGCGGAATTAACTCCTCTTTGAGTAACATTTGCTAAAAACTACAGTTTCCAGCTGTTTTTTTTTTTTTAGCCTATTTGTGATTTTTTAATAAAGATTTACATCTTCAGTAGGAACCATTGAGCTTGGGGCTATGTGCCTCAGACAGGTTAGGTTAGTCAGAAAGTAATAAGACTGACCTTATCGGATCCTTCAGTTGCAGCTCGTATTTTTAAAGAATGGAATTTATACACATTTTAAGGGTTGAAAGTTCTAGCTGGTGACTATTGGTTTTGCTGAAATAACTGTCGTCTGCAAATTTAATCAGATGTAGCTCATTAACATAAATTCCATGAGTTGGCCACCACAGAATGAAACTCATGGCTGATGTCAGGTTGGTGTGCTCTCTAAATGGTTCCGCATCAAGTCAAAAAAAGTGTTTCTACAAGGGCCCTCCAGAAAAGTCTATTTCCAGTAAACCTGCAACCACCTTGCTGAAGGATGAGTCGGTGATTTCTCCAACAGGATTCTGCAGGGAGGTCTGAAGCCTCCAGTTAGGGTTTACTGCTCACCACCAGTTTGGTCAACTGCTGGAGCCACAAATTCCACAACGAAGAGCCAAAGTGCCCAGAGGCACCTATCAATCAAGGCAAACACGACTGAAAATATACACTACATGACCAAAAGTATGTGGACACCTGAACATTCCACCCAAATGTGATAGCTGAACATGTCATTCCAAAAGTATGGGCATTAATGTGCCGCTATAACAGCCTCCACTCTTCTAGTCTCAGGCTTTCCAGCTGATTTTGGAATACTGATGCTGGCTGATCAGGCCTGGCTCAGTCGGCATTCCAGTTCATCCCAAAGGCATTGGATGGGGTTGAGGTCAGGGCTCTGTGCAGGCCAGTCAAGTTCTTTCAAATCAAACTGGGAAAACCATTTCTTTATGGGCGGGCCATTATCATGCTCAAACAGGAAAGGGCCTTCCCCAAACTGTTTCCACAAAGTTGGAAGCACACCTAGCATCTCATACGTCATGAAAGTGGCTGGTAGATTTCAGACACAAAATAATGATTTCATATTGAGTGGCTGGTGAATTTGAACATTTATCTGTCAGTGGCTGGTAGATGTTCACAATTTTAAAAATTCATTTCCCACAGGTGGTCATTTGAGTGGGTGCCAGTTTTTTTGACAAATTGTAGTGTTAAACTCATGTTTTGGGATGGGTATTGTTAGGATTTTATTGATACTAATACTCTTGTCAGTACTTTTTCATTACTAAATAATTAAAATAAATAATCTTCTAAAAACAGAATAAATTCAGATAAGGATTAGAATGTAATATTTGAAATATAACTAAATGTTGTTTCTAGAGAAGCAAAAGCAAAGTCATTACATAAACTCAATAATATTTCACTGAAAACAAATCTAAAATGTCAATGAAATAAATCATATTCCTGACACCAAAATACTGAGTGAAGTGAAGAACTCAGACATCAGTCAATATCAGTCCTCCCTCTTGTCCTCTGTCCTCCTCCCTCTGCTGCTGCAATTCACTGCAGTTAAGTTACCGCTGACAGAGAGAGGAGAGGCTGGTTTGTCTCAGCCAGCAGTACGTTTCCAAGAACTTGCCAAATTTTAAGATACGCGACAACCTAAAATAAACAGTAAGACAGCTACAGCTTTCGTTTTAGCTTGTAACAATTCGCTGTTAGCTGAGCTAGCGTGCTGTGCTTGTGTAAACACAGAGCAGGTGGATCAGAGTGCTGACTGCGCTCCGTGTGTGTGCCCTGACACAGAGCAGGTGAGAGGCTGCAGCCTGATAATAAATTACACCACGTATTTTGACAGCAAGGTTTCTTTTGTTAAGTTATATGATTTCAACAAGTATTTACGTATACCCACTTGGTACTTAATTTATTTTCTGACCTGTATTATAGTGTATTATATTTTTTTTGCTTAGTACTCTATTCCTGTGTGCACTGACGTGATAGTGAGCTGCTGTAGCAAAAGAGTTTCCCCTCGGAGGATCAATAAAGTATTTCTGATTTTCTGATTTGTTGTTCACAATGTAGCATTGTCAGGGAAAAAATAGGGTGTGTCCCCTCGACGTGTCGAGAGTGAGTTTACTGCGTCCTTTCGGATTTTAATGTGTCAGAGATCATCACTGAGCTTACTGAAGCTACATGTTTAATTCAATTGTATTTATATAGTGCCAATTCATAACAGAAGTTATCTCACTGCACTTTTCCTATAGAGCAGGTCTAGACCGTAGTCTTTTTACATGTGTAGGCTCAGAAGCCATGCCATAGCTGACATGGGTCTACACAAAAATGTAACTACACAACAGGGCTACGCAGGCTATGGAGATACCGCATGGAGACTGCAAGAACTGTGATTGGTCAGTTTGGGCTGCTTCTGTTTTCTCCTACAAGTTTCTGATGGTGGTGGAGATTGTTGAGTGTGAAAACAACATTAAGCAAGTTGAAGAGAGGCTCAGTGATCTGCTCCCTTTCAGTCACACACATATAGCAAAGCCATCTCCACTGCAAACCCTCTGCTCACTGCAAACGCTGCTCTGTATCACAGTGAATGAAAGAACGTAAACACAATGATTGCACAGCAAGTCTCCCATTCAGTAATGACACAATGCAAAATAGACGTTACCTGGATGTAACTCCAGTTCTGTAAGTACGTGTGTAACCCACCATTGCTGAATATCACAAAGTGAATTAAAGAACGTAAACACAGTTACTGTGGGGATTATAATTAAAGTGCAACATGGCCTAATCAAGTTCAATACAGCTGTCTAGTGCTGAGGTGGTGGCATCAACTACTGAAACCCGACGCTGCATTATAAATCAAAACACAATCTACTAGCAGTAGAATGCGCATCTCCCCACCCCCATTTGCTTCAGTACAGTCAGAGCTTTAAGGAGGTATAAACTAACAGCCACCAGAAGAACTGAAGCTCATCACACTTTAACTTTTTGCTTGGTACACAGACATTCGAGTAGATACAATGCGTTAAGAATAGCATATTGTCCTACAGTATATAAATACCATAGGTATCTCTAGGTGGATCCAGACTTTCTTGGCCCTGCATATGGTGCAACCCTGAGAGACGGAACTGAAAGCAAATCCATTATTTTTAATGGATCACAAATGACTGAAAATGTGTTGCAAGAGCGCGACCCTCCTTGCTACGTTATTTTACATCGTCTATTGACTAAAAGACGAGGTCGGTTACATGTAACGCGTACGTTCCCAGGTTAACTGACTGACGTAGTCCCTTAGCTGCTGCATTGCAAACTGACAGGTGTCATGGCTAAATATTAACCCACAGTTCCCTCTGCCCGGCTCACAGTATTTACCTATGACTGTCATTCATTCGGCAGCCGCACATAAATTCAGTGACTGAGTAAACCTGCTCCGTATGAATGGTTATCGAGCCAGAGACCTAACGTTACAAAATCAGAAATTAGCTTAAGCTAGCACGCTAAGTGCTAACATCACTGCAACTGATGCAATATGCAAGACACACGTCTTTGGGAGCTAGCTAACTAGCTGGCTAGCTTTGACTAAGATAAGTTCTACCTTACCCACTGAGACTTGTTCCACGCCTTTCGTTATCTCCGTCGCCATATCAGACTAGGTGTTACGACAGTTCACTAAGGAGGGGAAACTAAATAACAGTAATGTCTATTCAGCTGCGGACCTGCAACTTTACATCAGCCCAGCCGCAGCTTGCTGTAATCGAGATGAAGAGGAGGAGGCATGTGCTTCTTGCTCTTCTTTTTGTTTCACAGCGGTTGGCATCCAGTTTATTGGTGCATTACCGCCACCTTCTGCTCCGGAGTGTGGAACAGACACAAGAGATCATCAAAAAAACAAAAACAACGCACACACACACACACCCTGAACTATGTTTTATCCTCCATGCTATCCATATCAGCCGCCCTAGCACCCTATTCCGGTTTTTCCATCATATCCTATTAAAAACCCTTGTGTCCCTTAGAAAAGCTAACAGTACCCTGACCTGTGCTCTCTCACCCATGCTCAGTAATTCTTTTAATGTGAATTCCTGCACAACTAATTCCCTCAGATTATTCCTCATCATCTCTCTCTGTGTCCCATACCCCCTACAACTCCTTCCTGACATCCTTCACACAAACCTGTCTGCTGTTTCCTTGCCATCTTCAGCGGGGTTTTTTTAGTGCACAGTGCCCTAACCTTAATCTTGTCAACACTGTTTCTTCTCTCCTGTATCCACTACCTACCCTAGTTACTTTAACATTTGTTTGAATTTTACACAGATGTCCCCCTTTCCTCTCTCTGTACCACCTTTCTTGCCATAATTGATTTGTTTTTTCCCAGATTAAACATTTAACCTTCCTCTGGTGTTCGGGTCGGCACCGACCCGTTTCCAAGTTTTAAATGCATTAAAAAACACGTAAATTAGTTTATTGCGTCAAGGCTTTTTGACTTTGTCAAGAACCTCTATATCAACAAAATAAAACAAAAAAATTTTTTTTCACTAAATTATAAAATGCTCTGGTTGAAATTATGACCTTTGTGTTGTTCGGGTCGGTTTTGACCCGGTTATAAAAGTCAGATTATAAAGCAATAATTAGAACTAAAACTTAAATCATAAGTGAACTGTCAGCCAAAACACTGACAGACAGCTCCTCTCCCAATCATGTGAGCTTTAGGGGATGCTCATTTTGACTTGTTTTCTAGTATTCCTGCACAAAAACAAAACAAACAAAGACGGCATGTCCAGACATGTTACGTCAATTCCACTCATTTGAGTGGTCATTTGACTTGCAGAGTGCACATCTCCAATTTGCAGCATGCGAAAATGAGAAGAGGACTTACAGTGAATACCTGGATGCCTATATTGGTGTTCTTCTTCTTGCTGGAGTGTACAGATCCTGCAATGAGGCCACTGATAGTCTTTGGGACGCATCGACAGGCAGAAATATTTTCCGCGCAACAATGTCACTTCAGACCTTTCGCATGATATCAAGAGTCCTCAGATTTGACAACAGAGATACCAGAGCAAGATCTGACAAGCTTGCCCCCATCAGGGACGTCTGGGAGAGATGGACGCAGCTCCTTCCACTGATGTTCAACCCAGGGGCAGAGGTGACAGTGGATGAACGTCTTGTCCCTTTCGAGGAAAATGCCCTTCCGGCAATACATACCCAGTAAGCCAGGGAAGTACGGCATAAAAATCTGGGCAGCCTGCGATGCAAAAACCAGCTATGCCTGGAATCTACAGATTTACACAGGCAAAGCTGCGAGTGGCAACCCCGAGAAGAACCAAGGAAAACGTGTGGTCCTCGATATGACTGCTGGACTGCAGGGTCACAATATCACTTGTGACAATTTTTTTACCAGCTATGACCTTGGACAAGAACTTCTCAGGAGGAAACTTACCATGGTGGGCACAGTGAAGAAAAATAAACCTGAGCTACCTGCTGAAATCTTTCCTCAAAGTTTGCTTTTACAGACACCACCACTGTTGTCTCATATTGTCCAAAAAGAAAACGGAATGTGATACTTATGTCGACTCTTCACAAAGATGCAGCTGTGTCATCAGGAAGTGACAAAAAGCCCACAATCATCCTCGACTATAACAAAAACAAAGGAGGAGTGGACAACCTGGACAAGCTGACTGCCACCTACACTTGCCAGCGAATGACCAGGAGATGGCCAATGGTTGTGTTTTACAACATCCTTGATGTGTCTGCATGTAACGCATTTGTGTTGTGGACCCACATCCACCAAGGGTGGAACTCAACCAAAAAGCCAAGCGGAGAATGTTTCTTGAGGAGCTGGGAAATTCACTTGTCAAGCCACACATTGAGCGAAGGGAACAGGTGCCCAGAGACCCAGACGCTGCCGCCTTGGTCAGACAGCTGCAGAGCTCACCTTGCACTCCGTCCACGCCCTCAGCAACACAAAGAGCATCCACAACAGCTTCCTCCTCAGTCAGCCCTGCCTCAACACCAACCAGAACAGCCACAGCCACAACCCCCACCTGATTCTAAAAGAAAGAGGTGTCAAGTCTGCCCAAGCAGTAAGGACAGAAAGACAAACGTATTGTGCTTCAAGTGCAAGAAATATCTCTGCAAAGAACACACTAAAAGTGTCACTTTTTGCCACACATGCATCTAAACACACACACATACACATGCATGTTCTTGCACACAGAGACTTTTACTCTGATTTGGTATTTTGGTTTGATTTGCTGGATTGGTTGTTGTTTGTTTGACCTTGCAAATCTATATTTTGTGCTATGACCTGTTCTGCTTTTCATTTTGTGTTTATATTAAAGTTCTATTGCTGAAAAAATACTTTTTGCTTTTTCTTGAAGTAAATATATATGGGTCGAAACTGACCCGTAATACCATAGATGTTACTATAGTTAATAATATTAAAATTAAAAAATAAATAAAACAAATTGATTTAAGAGATGTGTTCTAATAGTGCTTAGTAATAGTCAGGTAACACAACAACCTTTTATTTATTTATATGATTCTGTTGAGGTTCATTTTACCATTTTTTTTTTATTGAAATCGAGGGGTATACTGACAAAAAAAAGGCCCAGAGGCCCACACCAAAAATATTAAAACCAATATTTTCATGGATATGGAAGCCTAACAAGGTAACCAAGAGATGAGAAACAAATTGGATGATAGCTAATTGTTTTTAGTGTATTTTACAGCTGATTTAAGACACGGGTCAAAACCGACCCGTTAACATAAGAGATGGTAACAGAAAGCGAACACAAGAGGAAGGTTAACCTCTGCTTTACTGATACTAATTTGCATTTCTATATTTCCTTTCTTTAAAGCCCTCTTTGCTAACTCATCCACCCTCTAATTTTCCCTCACCCCTACATGCGCTGGAACCCACAGAAATTTTACCTGACCTCCCTGATGTGCTATTCTTGTGACTGACTGAAGGACTTCATATAGTATATCTTGATTGCTGTTTGAATGGAAAGACCTTAAACTTGCTAGGGTTAAGGATGAGCCTGAGCATATCAGCACCTTATCTTGTCTAGTTTTTTCCACCCACCATAGTGCAACCAACACTGCCAACATCTCCACTGTGTAAACCCCTAACATATTGGATGTTCTCCTGTTGATTCCAATTCCTTTTGCTGGTATTGCCACCCCAAATCCTGTCACTCCTGTCTCAGGTTTCTTGGCACCATCCGTATAAATCTGTATAAAATCACTATACTCTTTCATTACATGGTAGGTGAAAGCCCTCACCAAATCAATTTTATCTTTTTCTTTCCTTTTTATCTCTAACAAATACCAGTCTATTTCAGGCCAAATAAGCATCCATGGAGCCACCACAGGATAAACTACTGCGGGGCTTATCCTCAGATCAAACACTCCAAGTTCTTTTACAATGTCATTTCCTACTCGGCCAAAGTTATCCCTCGGATTCTGAGTACTGGCGATGTTTTAAAAGCCCAACTGCACACTCTGAATGCCTACGCCTCAATCACATCCAGTTTTCTTAAAAGTGAGCTCGCTATTGATCCATAACCGACACTGCCGTAATCTAATACAGATCTTATTAAAGCCACATGCATTCTTTTCAATGATGAGCAACTTGCACCCCATTCCCTTCCAGTCAAACGTCTCATCACATTCATTACTTTTTATTTTATTGCTTTTTCCTTCTATTCTCTTGATGTGGTCTGCCCATCCTAACTGTGAATCAAAAAGAAATCCCAAAAATTTAAATGTTGCAACCCTTTCCGATTATTTCCCACACATACTTAGCTTCATCCTTTCCTCAATTATTTTCCTGATGAAAAAGACCGTTTGAGTTTTTTCTACTGAGAACCTACACCCCCAATCATAACCCCACTCCACCACCTCATCAATCGCTCCTTGCACTTTCCTGATTGCATGCTCCATGTTCCTTTCTCTCTTCCACAAGGCCCCAGCATCTGCAAACAGTGATCTACCTATATTTACTGGTACCTCTGAGAAGACGTCATTGATCATAATGATGAAAAGTAGCAGGCTTATCACATTGCCTTGAGGTGTACCATTTCCAGCCATGTACTGACTTGAAAAGTCTGACCCAATCCGTACTTTGATTTTTCTTCTTTACCCAGTTAAAAACTCTCCCACCAAGACCCATCTTGTGCAACTTAATTAACAATCCTTTCTTCCACATCATGTCATATGCTTTTTCTATGTCAAAAACACTGCAATTACTAACTCTATATTTGCCTGGGCCTTTCTTATTTCAGTCTCTAGCCTTATCACCGAGTCCATAGTATTCCTTCCTTTCCTAAAACCACTTTGATAACTTGCCAACATTCCTCTCTTCTCAAGCTTATATGATAACCTTTCTGTTATCATCCTTTCCATTATCTTGCATAGATTTGATGTTAGTGCTATTGACCTATATCTAGTGGGTTTAGATGGATCCTTGCCAGGTTTTCTTATCGGAACTGCTTCCTTCCATGCACTTGATAATCTTCCCTCCTCCCTCACTCTGTTATAAAGCTGCAGCAACTTCGATGGCGCTCCATCCCCTAGATGCTTTAGCATAGCATAGCATACCTGATCTTCCCCTGGAGAGGTTGGTCTTGATCTATTTATTGCTCTCACCATCTCTGCCAAAGAAAATGGTTCATCAATTATATTATCTGCTTCTTTCACACACCTGGATGCTGACTCATCGTTCTTTCCCTTCTTCTTCTCCCTTCTTCTGATAAATTTTCTGAACTATATATTTTTGCGAATGACTTGGCCATGATCACCTGCCCTATCCCTATTGGAGACTGCCATTTCCTCCCCAGATGTCATCATTGGATACTCCCATTCCCTTCTGTCTCCTCCCATCCTCTATCATTCCCCATACCTCTCCCACGGGTGTTGTTCTTCCTATTTTGTTGCAAAAAATTCTCCAACTTTCTCTCTTAGCTTGGCGTGCTGTTCTTCTCACCACTGCCTGTGCCTTCTTATACTGAATTAAATGTTGCATGTTATGGGTTCTTTTGTCTGAAGCATTGTCTGAATGCTCTGTTCGGTTTCTTACAGCCTGACGACACTCCTCTGTCCACCATGGTACCAGTTTTATATTCTTCCTATTTTTACTCCTGGGTATTGATCCATCTACTGCCATAATAAGGTTACCTGACTGGTTACCTGGTTCTTCTATATCACCAGAGATGTCAGTCCTTGTCATTGTTTCCTCACTCAACTTCTGGAATTTATCCCAATCTACTTTCCCAAAGACCCACTTTGGGATTCCACCGCCTGGTCTCACTTCAACTCTTTCTCCCACTGAGCATGAGACTGGGTAGTGATTGCTGCCTACTGTTGTAGCTGTCCAAACTTCCCATTTACTAACTCCAGCCAAGGGATTAGACACTAATGTTAGATCTAATGCTGATTCAGTACCTGTTATTATGTTTACCCTTGTTCCTCTATCATCATTCATACAGACCAAATCCCTGTCATCCATCAAATCCTCAATTACCTTTCCATTTGAGTCTGTATGCGAACCCCCCCACATTGTACTGTGAGCATTAAAATCTGCACACCATATTACTTATTATCTGTTTTAGCCCTGGCATCCTTAGTAGGCAATTCAAGTCCAACCTTTTGAATAGATTGTAGTAATTTTTTTATAACCACCTCCTCCTCTCTTTCCCACACTTCCACCACTATGTATTCCTATTCATCTCCCTTTTCCAGTACCCTATATGGAATATCTTGTTTGATGAAAGAAGCACAACCTCCTCCTGCCCCATGATTTCCATCTTTCCTTATCACTGTATATCCATGTACCATAAAGTCTAAAGTTGGTTTTAACCAGGTTTACTGAACACATACTACATCTGGTTTTAAAGCCATTTCTTTAATGAAATACTTAAATTACTGGCATTGTAATGGAATTACCATAATTAGTATTAACCAAGGGGTGCACGGTGGCAGAGCGGCTAAAGCTCCTGCCTCCCAATAAGGAGATCGTGGGTTCGGGATCGATTCCCGGACCAGACCAACATCACACAATCTCTCTGGGTGGAGTCTGCATGTCCTCCCCGTGTTACCGTGGGTTCTCTCCGGGTTCTCCGGCTTCCTCCCACCGTCCAAAGACATGCATGTGTAGGTTAATTGATAACTCTAAATTGCCCGTATTGAATGAATGTGAGAGTGAATGGTTGTCTGTCCTTGTCTGTGTCTGTGTTAGCCCTGCGACGAGTTGGCCACTGTCCAGGGTGTACCCTGCCTAAGGCCCAAAGTCACTGGGATAGGCTCCAGTCACCCGCGACCCCTAACGGGACCAAGCGGTAGAAAATGGATGGATGGAGTATTAACCAACTCATGGTGCTTCCTGGCTTGACTGATTTGTGAGGTTCTCCCTCACTTCTTCCCATGTCCCACTAATGCTAAATGATTAACTGCTGCTTTGACAACCAGCTGGATTTTATCATTATTTGACTTTACTTCAACCCTACTGTTAATCACTCCTGCAATGAATGTTACTAAAGCCCCTTTATCCACATAAATCCTGTCACTTGATCTTTGTTGTAGCTCTCGAACCCCCATTGCGCCTTGTTCATTAGTAGCATGGCTCTGTTCTCTTGACACTCTTACAGCTTCTGCACAAGTGATCCTTCTTTCCACTCTTACTTTTTGTATTTTATTCTCTCGTCTCATAATCTCACATCCAACACATGTCACATTATGTGTTCCACCACAGTTACTGCATTTTGGTTGCACCCCTGTTCCACACTTCCCATACTCATGGTTGCCCCCACATCTAGCACATCTCTTCTCCTCTTTACAGTTTTTGGCTGTGTCCAAACCTTGGCAATTAAAGCACCTCAGTGGCTTTGGCACATACACTCTCACTGGGAAACACTCTCTTCAGATTCAAGCAATACTGTTTCACTATCCTTTTTCACTCTCTCTTTTGTTGTTTTCAGTCTTTGTGCATTCACTATTTTTCCCACTTTGAGATTCCTCTTTAGTTCCTCCATACCTACACTCATTGGCACCCCTGTGATCACTCCTTTACATCTGCCACCATTTCATGCTCTCACCCTCCCTGTGCTTGTCATCTTATGTTTTTTTATCTTTTAGTTTTAGTGCTCTTTCAAGTTGTTCTTCATCCACACATCTCACCAACAGTGTGCCATCATTAAGGACTTTCGCATATAGTATCTCCCCTATTTTACTTGCCAGAGTAGTAGCATAAATGGGTTGACATATGTTTTCTTGAGCTTTTTCATTAAACCTTATTATGACAATAGATTTCTTAGGTCTTTCCCTCATTTCTTATTCTTTTATTCCCTTTGCCTAGTTTTTCATTCATCAGTCCCCTCATTTCCCCCTCATACTCTTCATCTTTCCCTTTATAATCCATTTCTGCCCAACTGCCTATCTCTGATCCATTCATGGAGCTCAACCGCCACCAAGAGAGAGTATCTTCAACTTGATTTCAAATTTTCACAGTTTGCCAATTGTTGTTTCCTTGTTTGTGTCCTGATAATGTCGCCGCCATCTCTCCGGATCCAAAAACAACCTGGCTTGACCTTTTTCTTTACTTTTGGCACAGTTCGCAGCGTTGATTGGCGAGCTTGGAAGCGTCACTTTCATAACAACACTCTGTGTGGACAGAGCTGACACAGCCTGTCTTCTCTAGGCAGCCAGGTCTGCCTGTGTCGGCCAGTCTCTATGGCCAGGCTGTGATCACTTAGTCTGTGTATAGTTAATGTCTTTTAGACTTTTATAGCATAGAAAGCCCTTCTTTCCTTGTCTCTGAGATCATAAATGGCCAGATTGAAATTTCCTGTAGAGGTAATTTTTAGTTCCAAATATGTGTAGCTGTGTGTGTGTTCTGTGCGCGTTGAGTCCAGTCAGAACCTATTTGGGTTTCCCTGACACCTGGGTTGTTTCTGGAAGACCATAATGCTAGTCTTTTCCAGATTAACTGTCAAGGCCCAGGTCTGACAGAAGTTTTGTTGTGGTTTGTCAAGCATGTAGCAGGAGAAACAAGGTTTTGGACCCAAAATGCAGACACCGAGGCAGAGCAGGTACTGTTAAATGACTTAATAGGACAAAAGGCTTACATGGACGTCCAACAGGCAGAGAGCAAAACCAGGGAATAACAGTCCATAAACACAGGCAACAAATCCATAAGGAGCAGGCCAACAATGCCAAGTTAAAAAAAAGCAGAAGTCCAATAACCATAAGAGCAGGTGAGATCCAGATGAACAAACACAGTATAATGATACATGAGCACACGCAACAACAGCCGGGCCACTTGACACAAGGTATCTCTGGTCTCACCCTCTCTGACACAGAAATTAAATCCCTACTTTTTGCAGATGACCTCATATTGCTAGCTCCATCTAAGGAGGCATTATAACAGCAACTGGATCATCTGCAAAACTTGTCATGGTTTGGGGTTTTTGTCCTGTTATTTCCTGTTTTATTTTGTAATATTCTCCCTCCCTCTTGTGTCTGGTAGTTTTGCTTCCTGTCTTTGATTGCTTTCATTGTTTTCACCAGTGTCAATTGGTTTCACCCGTGTCTCATTGTCTCCCCTACCTGAGTGTATAAGTCTGTGTGTTTCCTTTGTTCAGTGTCAGAGTGTTGTTGTACCTTGTGTCAAGTGGCCCGGCTATTGGTGCATGTGCTCGTGTATCATTGTACTGTGTTTGTTCACTTGGATCTGGATCAGTCTCCTGACAAAAGTTCAATCACCCAATTAATTAATCTGTGGAGTCCCAACACTTCTCAGTCAACAGCTTAAGCAGCGTAAGGATTCCAGCCTATCTGGTCTCCTTGGACCTTGTTGAGCTGACCCTTAAATTCGCTACTACCACTGTTGTGCAACCTTCATAGGTACATCGGGCATGTAGTCCTGGCAGTGCAATCCCGATTGGGTGAGAGAGCACATCCTAGAGATAGGATTCAATCTTAATCTACCCAACATAGAAAAGCAACACACACATAATGTACAAGTACATTCGGACATTACAGGCCAAACTGGACTCACTCCTGTTTGTTCAGCCACACTACCACACACCAATCAGCAACCATTCCACAGACTAGCCCCAATCCTGTCAAGGAGCAAGGCTAATTAACCGCTAACCACCTTTCCTTCTGCTCTCGCTCTCTTTTTTCTTCACCTTTCAAGTCCCATTTTTTTGATGCTGCCATCGATGACTCAGAGCATCAAAGGACTGTGTTCGGGTTAATGACTTGTCTGCCTGCAACATTGGATTGTGTGTGCAATGTATGATATGTAAATATGCCTAGACAGTTAGTCTGCTCAGACATATCCTCAAATGTCTGCCCAGAAACCACTGCCTCTATGAACTGCTGACCCTTTTTCCAATCTAAGGAACAAAAGGACTGTGTTACCCTCAGGTTACCTTCACCCATATGAACATTTTGGTCTTAGAGTTGCTCTGAAGATTGTGTCTAGCACCCCACTTTTCAGACCAAAAGGGGCAATGTTTAGTCCTCACCACATGAGAAACAAAAGAAGGGCCAGCATGTAAAAATGAAAGCCTGAAAAAAAAGAAACCACACCAAACCCCTCAGGTCAGTTGAATCACACCAGAGTGTGACTTTTAAGTTTGAATCCAAATCCTGGATTCCTACTGGACAAGCCGCCACAGGAGAACAGGAAACTCCTGCGACGCGGCCATAACGTCACCAAGCCTATGAAGTTCATTTAATTATGACAAGACGGTGTAGTCCCTTATTCATCAAGGAGTGTTCCATCGTAGAAAGGGTTTCAGTTGTAGTCATCTGGACGTGGTTTTCAGAATCAAGATGTTTCGGATCCCATCCAGAAGTAATTCTCAATTGTGAAAATGGTCTGAGAACTCAGAAATTTAAGCTACTCTGTGTTGCTGTTTACCCTGCCTTGTTTCACCTGAAACTGACCTTCTTTTGTTTCCATGATGGCCCAGTAATCAGGCCTATTGTTTTCTGGCTACACCTCCCTCATCACTGTTAAGTACCTGATTAGCATATGATTGCCTTGACCATGGTGTTAATACACTGTGGTAAATGGTTGGCAAGTTGAATCTCAGATCGCCATTTCTGTTTAAAGAGGGGTTTTCTTTTTTCACAAAAATGGCCCAGGGCTGTCCCCCTCTCAGTGTTATCTGCTCACCAGCAGACACCCACCTGGACCCTCTCCTCCTGGCTTCGCCGTGTAATCTGCTCGGGGCAGAAACATGCAGCAGAACCGAAGTCTCCTGATCTACCAAAGTGCTGCGAAGGCCTCTTAGATCTCTGCAACAAACACACAAAGCCTTCCAGCTAACTTCACATGCCAACAGGAGCATGAAGCAAAGGCATCCCCACGGAGGCCTTGCAGTGGACACGGAAGGTTGAGGCGCTGGATGGCAGACACCTAGCCCAGGTAACCCATTGCACCGTCCTGGTATCCATGGTTCTGTCCGGCAACCACCGCGAAGATATCCACTTCCAGCTCATCTCGTCACCTCGTACACCCCTAGTTCTGGGCTACCCCTGGCTGCATTGACATAACCCACTCGACTGGAAGATGGGGAGAATCCAGAGCTGGAGTCCCTACTGCCTCTCCACCTGTCTCCAATCTGCCCGGTCTCCCTCTGAGGTCAAGACACCACCACCCAAATGGGCACCCCCGGACCTAACCTCAATTCCGAAGGAATATCACGACCTGCAAGAGGTTTTTAGCAAAGACTTGGTCCTGTCTCTTCTGCCACATCTCCCCTGTGACTGCGCCATTGATCTCCTTCCTAGAGGTTCTCTGCCATCGAGCCGCCTCTACAACTTGTCTCGACCCGAACGGGAGGCCATGGAGACATATATAAGAGACTCATTACAGACAGGCCTCACGGGAAAGATCTTCGCGGGACAGTGCCGGATTTGATGTTCTTTGACCCGGGCCAGTAGGTGAGCGTAAAATCAAAGTGCCCAAAAAACAACGCCCATCGTGCCTGGCAAGAGTTGAGACTTTTAGCTGATTGGATGTACTTGAGATTTTTGTGGTCCGTCCAGACTATGAATGGTCACTCAGCTCCTTCCAGCCAGTTGCGCCACTCCTCTAATGCTATCTTCATCACCAATAGCTCCCTGTTGCCCACATCGTAGTTCCGTTCGGCGGGGATGAGTCATCGGGAGAAAAGGCACAAGGATGGAGTCTCTTCTCGGTGTTGGAATACTGGGAGAGTATGGCCCCAACTCCCACATTTGAAGCTGCGATCACTGGCACAGGGTAATCCTGAGGCAAACAGTAACAAAACAACACTAGCAAATGGTACTTAACTTTCTTAAGTTAGAAGCCTTGATGTAGTAGTCATACAAGTGTACGGAGACGATCTGCCACTGGTGTTGTGGGAGAGCCTGGTATTTGATCTGTGGTAGATTGAGGACAGGTGTGCTGGTGATCAGCAGCAGGCAGGAAACCACGGAGCCAGACCAGACACACACACACATACACACACACACACACATCCAGAGACGAGTTGGGGACATACAAGACACACCAGGAAAGGAGAGGGTGGCTGACTTCCACAGAAACTCTGATATTAAATCGTTCACTAGTACAGCTTTAGTTGACAGAGATCTGATGTTTAATAGTCCACATTTAATTCTCCTATTTTGTGGTGCTATTTCAACATTTTTTTTAGGTTTTTATGTATAACTCCTCTTCTGTTAACTTTTGGTTTTATTAATTTAAGTGGTCGGGGGGCAGACACCGTCACTAAGGAGTTTTAGGTGGGTAACTGCTCTGGAAGCACAGAGAAGCGTGTAAGACTGCAATTCTGCCTCCTGGTCTCAACTCTGAGTTGTCAAGGTTTAGGTCCACTACTAATCTTGGTCAGAATTCTGGATATGAGAGCTGCTCCATCCAAAGTAGGATGACTGCTGTCTCTCCTCATAAGACCAGGTCTTCCCCAAAAAGTCTGCCAATTATCTACAAAGCCCACATCATTTGCTGGACACCACCTCGAGAGCCAACAGCAGAATGAAGACATGCGGCCTCCAATAGGCATAATCGGGAGTCGTTACCGCCGACGTGAATAACAATCTTACTGTATTTACGTTTATCCTTAGCCAGCAGTTTTAAATAGGATTCAACATCGCCCGCTCTGGCCCCAGGAATATATTTGACTATGGTTGCTAGTGTCACTAACTAGCTGCAATAATCAGAGTTGGTTTCTCAGCAGGTGTGTCACTGAGTAGGGAGAACTTGAACAGGTTGGTGGTGAACCGTGGGCTTCTGCTTACGGCTATGCTTCCTTCGGACAGTCACCCAGCCGGCTAACAGGACCTACCTCTGAACGGTCTGCACCGGCTACTGGGGGCTGGCTAAATACAGCAGCTTATGATTGAGTTCCCATGGTGCGGAACTGCATTTCCAATTCACTAAGCCTCACCTCCAATGCTACAAATAAGCTACATTTATTACATTTACCATTATCACAGCAGGAAAGTGAGAGGGAGAGAGATAAGCCATTGCTAGCTGCTAAGCTAAAGAACGGTAGCTAGCAAAAATGAATAGATTGTAAACTGTGGGATTAGCAAGAAAATCATTAAAAGGAGAGAGCTATGAGTGCTTGAGCAGAACTAGTGTACGTTTAAATGTATAGCAGATAGTTAGTCACTATAATAAGGAATCGAACAAAATTAATTGTGATGAGCTACAGAAAATATACGCTACTAGTAACACACAAACACCGGTGACAGGAGATGAGACAATACGCTTACGGCAGCACGTCAGCACGTGCACGTCCACTCTCCAGTTATCAGGTGGCCGTGTGGTCGTGTCCACAAGGAATTCTTAATTTTCACTTGCTGATCTGCAGTAAAAAGCAGTGAATAAATGGGACTGGCTGTACTTAAGAGCAGGAAGAAGAAGGAGGGGCTGTTATGCTTGGATTCCTTCCAGGAAGAGAACCGGTTTCAGCAAAGCAGCGTGTGTTGTTAGGCCTTGTTATTTATTAAATGAAATTAGTGTGAGAGAGAAAACTGGAGTTTAACCTAAAAACACTTAAAGTTAAAACTAACCCTGCAAAATGAATTGTTCCATTATAAGTTGTTGTGTCTTGTTGAGATTAAAATCTCAATTTCAGCATTATGTTATCAGAATATAATACACTATAATACAGTTCAGATAAATACAGGTCAGATAAATTAAGTACAAAGTGGATATAAGTGGATATAAGTATAAAATTAAAATAAGTGTAAAGTACAAAGTGGACAGGTGTGCTTGTGATCAGCAGCAGGCGGGAAACCACGGAGCCAGACCAGACACACACACATACACACACACACACACACACATCCAGAGACGAGTTGAGGACATACAAGACACACCAGGAAAGGAGAGTGCAAAAGAGAACACAGAGATGGGAAGTATAGGGTGGCTGACTTCCACAGAAACTCTGATATTAAATCGTTCACTAGTACAGCTTTAGTTGACAGAGATCTGATGTTTAATAGTCCTGTCGCTGACGCTGTCCGACACACAGTGCTGCAGACGCACATGCTGTGGCCTGCCAGTCAGGTAGTCAACAATCCAGGACACGAGGGGGGCATCCACCTGCATCGCTGCCAGGTTCTCACCCAGCATGGCTGGCCGGATGGTGTTGAAAGCACTGGAGAAGTCGAAAAACATGACCCTCACCGTACTTGCTGGCTTGTCCAGGTGGGTGTGGATGCGGTTCAGCAGGAAGATGATGGCATCCTCAACTCCCAGCCGGGGCTGGTAGGTGAACTGAAGGGGGTCCAGGAGGGGTCTGACCATGGGCCGCAGCTGTTCCAGCACCAGTCTCTCCAGGGTCTTCATTATGTGGGAGGTCAGTGCCACCGGTCTGTAGTCCTTGGAGCCACTGGGACGCGGCGTCTTCGACACAGGAACGAGGCAAGATGTCTTCCACAGAATAGGGACCCTTTGAAGGCTCAGGTTGAAGACATGTTGAAGGACTCCACAAAGCTGGGGGGCACAGACTTTTAGCACCCTGGGGCTAACTCCATTGGGGCCTGCAGCCTTGTTTGAGTGGAGTTTCATCAGCTGTCCTCTCACCTGGTCACGCACACAGCATAGGTTACAGGCGGGGGAGGGGGGTAGTAGCTGTATGCATCCTTAACGTTAGCGTACAGCAGGTCCAGTGTCCTCTCCTCTCTAGGACAATTCACATACTGGGTGAAATTAGTCAGTGTTGCTGAAACACTGACATGGTTGAAGTCACCCGAGATTAATATGAGTGCACTCGGGTGTTGAGTCTGGAGTTGTGCTAAGGCGGTGTGAATGCCGTAATATTTACGTAATATTCGTATATATAATACGTATATTCACGTAATATTGCAAAAATCAGGCACATCCTGTCTCAAAATCATGCAGAAAAATTAGTGCATGCATTTGTTACTTCTAGGCTGGACTACTGCAATTCCTTATTATCCGACTGCCCGAATAAGTCCCTTAAGACTCTCCAGTTGATCCAGAATGCTGTGGCACATGTACTGACAAAAACTAGGAAAAGAGATATCTCTCCAATATTAGCTTCTCTGCACTGGCTCCCTGTAAAATCCAGAATAGAATTTAAAATCCTTCTCCTCACCTACAAAGCTCGTGATGGTCAGGCACCATCATATCTTAAAGATCTCATAATTACCCGACTAGAACACTGCGCTCCCAGGATGCAGGGTTACTTGTAGTTCCTAGAGTCTCCAAAAGTAGAATGGGAGCCAGAGCCTTCAGTTATCAAGCTCCTCACCTGTGGAATCAGATCCCAGTTTGGGTTCAGGAGGCAGACACCATCTCCACATTTAAAGAGTAGGCTTAAGACTTTCTTCTTTGATAAAGCTTATAGTTAGGGCTGGCTCAGGTGAGTCCTGAACCATCCCTTAGTTATGCTGCTATAGGCCTAGACTGCCGGGAGACTTCCCATGATGCACCTCTTTCCTCTCTCCTTCTCTCCCTCTCTGTCTGTATGCATTTTTATCCCATTACTGCATGTTACTAACTCAACATCTTCTCTCTCCCGTAGTTCTGTGCTTTCTCGTTTCTCTCCTCTCTCCTTCTGTCGCTTTCAGCAGGTATTTCTGCCTCCGGAGCTGTGGGGTCTGGGTCTGGCCGCCTGCTGCCCCCGTGTTCCTGCTCGACAACTGCTACTACAGTTGTTGTTACTGATGCTGACATTAAAGGAAGTTTTTTCTTGCCACTGTTGCCAAATGCGTGCTCATGGTGGGATTTGTAGGGTGTCTGTAATTAATATTATAAAGGGTACGGTCTAGACCTGCTCTATAGGAAAAGTGCAATGAGATAACTTCTGTTATGAATTGGCGCCATATAAATAAAATTTTATTGAATTGAATTGAATTAAATGTTTACATTATGTAATTTTGCACTTTTTACTCAGATTCTCTACCTCTAAAACATTTGAGAGTTGTAAAACCAGTACATAATATTTTTTTTTTTACTTTATTTGATCTTAGTTGTACTTAAATATGCCAGTTCCAGTTTCTGTCTCAGTAACATACCTCTACAAACATTTGAGATTGAGTTTGCTTCCCTGCCAAAATAATTTGTGATTGTAGTCACAGCTTTTATTTAATTATTTTAAAGGCAGGCTAACTTGAGTTGCTTTGTTAAGGAAGATAAATATTTTTTTGCATAGTTAAATGTTTACATTATGTTGTTCTATTTTTTTGTTAATAAACTATTATAAAGTTTAAATAATAAACCCTCTGGTTTATTCAGGCTTCAGTCTTCAAACTGGCAGCTTTTCAAATTATATATAGTGATAAATATATATAAAAATTGTGATTATATTTTTTGCCATATCGCCCAGGCCTAGTCTCCTCTTTCTGCCGAAGAACCTTTTTCTCTTTCTCTTTAATTCTCTGTTGGACTTGTAGCTGACTTTCTGCAAACTCTGTCTGCCACTTAGTCATTTCTTCTTCAGCTGAGACTTTGTCATGGCCTTTATGTTCATACATGCTCTGTAAAAAAAATAATTGACAAAACATAATTTTTCTTAAGGCAAATTATCTAAATAAATTCTTGAATTTTGTGTTGGCTTCCGGATCACTGATGTTATCTTATCCTATCCTCTGACCTACTGCCACCTCCTGACAGTGCGCAAGCCCAAATGGCTTGACGTTTACGACAGTGCTCTTAAATGCACATTTAGTTCAGCAGCTTCTCATTGGCATCAAACCCAGTGTCTGCTCTGTCTATCATCAAATGTAAATGGACTGTACTTGTATAAGGGCCTTTCCGACTACTTCAAAGAAGTAACTAACCATTGACACGCACTCACACACAGCCCTCAGGAGCAATTTGGGGTTCAGTGTCTTGCCCAAGGACCCGCTCTACCACTAAGCCACAGCCGCCCACCAGATATAGTTCTGAAAGTGATCAAAGAGATGCTGAATCATCTGTGTGGGGATGCTGTCTTAAATTGCATAATTGGAGATCCAGTTTTAACCAAGATGACAAAATGTTTATGTTTTAATTCAATTCAATTTTATTTATATAGCGCCAATTCATAGGTTATCTCATTGCACGTTTCCCATAGAGCAGGTCTAGACCATACTCTTTATAATATTATTTAGAGACCCAACAAATCCCACCATGAGCAAGCATTTGGCGACAGTGGCAAGAAAAAACTTCCTTTAAGAGGCAGAAACCTTGGACAGAACCAGACTCAATGGTGGGCAGCCATCCGCTCATTTTAGTGAGCCCAACAATCATATTAAGGAGAACATGCAGTAGCTGTGGCCACAAGGAGTAGTCACTGGATCCTTCAGTAGAAACAAACAGATCGAACAGCAGTTTATCCATGTCTAGCTGAATACCATTTCACCTATCAGAGACAGTGAATGTCAAATAGTTTGATGCACTCCAATTTTCAGTTGTTGAAAATCTGAAACTCAATTTTGTGTAAACAACTTTTACTACTACAGCCACTGAATCTGTCAAAATACTACTGCTACTGCTTGAATTGCTGCTGGATGTTCTGCTTTTGATGTTGTCGATGATTACATACTTCTTGATAGATAGGGGTATCGGATATGGTCCTCAGTTGGTTCATATCTAGACAGCAAGGGCTATGTTCATTTAATTTATTTATTTCAACGCACATAAATGTGCCAGTGTAAACCAGTTGGCTAATTTTCAACTGCAGTCCTTTGCAGAGGTGTTTTGAAACCAATAGGTGATGGTTAAAATGTACAGACAGAAGACAACAAGACACCATAAAAATAGCAACAGCAACAAAATAAGCACTCAAGACAGTGCACAAGCCATGCAGAGCAAGAGGAAATAGCAAAACATTTGTACAATATGTACTATTCAGTACATGTAGCCATGCAAGCAACAGGAAAAAACAAAACACAGCCAAGCAATACTGATTATAACCATTTTTTTGACACATGCAGACAGGCAGAGCAACAATAAGCAATAAGACATAAATAAAATACATCAATCATTACGTTGATCTCGATCAAATGTTAAAATATGCAATTACAAGGTAGTAAAATGGTAATATCATACACCTAACACATAAGCCATACACCACAGTTGTAACTGGCAATAGAAGTCATTAATCTGAACACTTTATAACATACTGATTTGCGACTATAATGATTGTGTTGATGGTGGAAAAGAGACATCCAAGACCGGGGACTTTTTGGGGGGGACTATACAGCAGGAACTAAAGTTCGACTCTGGTACCTTTAAACCAGGGGTGAAAGTAGATTGAAGTTCTTGCCGGTACTACTACCCAAACCATTGCTTCATATTGTTCTCCTTCTGCCTCCAGCTTCATGCATCCCTGAATACAAGCATTCATTTTTTTAAAGGAGCAGTGTGTAGGATTTAGTGGCATCTAGTGGTGAAATTGCAGTTTGCAACCATTTGAATACTGCTTGCCTCACCTTCCCCTTCCAAGCGTGTAAGAGAAACTACTTTGGCTGCGAAACTCGCAAAAAATGTGAAAGGCCCTATCTAGAGCCAGTGTTTGGTTTGTCCATTCTGGGCTACTGTAGAAACATGGCGGTGCAACATGGTGGCCTCCGTGGAAGGGGACCCACTCCCTATGTAGATAAAAATGGCCTAGTCTAAGGTAATGAAAACACAATGATTTGTGATGTTGGTCTACATAAACAAATAAAATTGAAAAACATTTCATTGAATCATCACTGTTTAAATTGAGATGTTGACTTGTTAGCAAATAGTTGTTTATTTACACATTGAGGAGTTACGGAGCAACATTATCATTCCTTTGGAGTCGTGTTTCTGCCCACCTAATGAATGTAAGTCCAACATTCACTCACAACTGTTTTAGCTCTGTTTTTGGTCCCCACCAACTCTGGTAAATATCTGACTAAACGCTCCACCATGTTCACCAGCTAGTCTCTAACTGGGCCTGTCTGCTGTTTGGTGCTGAGCAGGAAGTGTACAGTGAGTTTCTAGAGCTTTTTTACTGAAAACAGCAAAAATTACACAATGAGAGCAGCGACAGTAAACTAAAACAGTAAAGTTGTGGGCCGGACAGCTAAACAACGAGCTGAAACTCACTAAAAAGCTCCGTAAAGCTGAGGGGAGCTGCAGATTCAGGTGATAATTCTCTGTAGGTTCATCATGACGAGTGACCCCTTTCACACTGTAAATGGACTGTACTTACATAGCGCTTTTCTAGTCTTTTTTGATTACTCAAAGCGCTTCAACTACAACTACAAATCACATTCACCCCATTCATACACTGATGGTATCACTTGAGTATGAAGTAACTCATTCACACACACACCGAAGGCACACTGAAGGGTTCAGTGTCTAGCCCAAGGACGCTTCAGGCATGTGCACTGGGGGAAGCTGGGATTGAACTGCTGACCTTCCGATTGGTGGATGACCCACAGGTACCCCACACTGTTATCTTAAAAATATCAGTTATAGTTGTTATAAAGTGGTTACCAGTTTATAAGGAACTTAATGACTTTCTGATCTGCTTTAAAGAATATAAATACAGTAGATCTTTAGGTGCTACCCACATATCAGCTTTCTGATGTTCTTAAATGTGGCCACACTTTCAAATCTGAAAAACTTTTCACATGCATTTCCTTCATTAAATTGGGGATTTTACTGTAGTGTAACTAAACAAACTGTCAGATGATAACTGAACTCTGTTGTATTTGGGTGTTTGCCCCATTGAACACCACTGCAGTGGAGATACAGCCTTTTTAATTCTTTGAATTATTTCGTTGGTTTAATTTTGTATTTTGGTGCACTGTGGGTGTACATGTACATACTGTATGTTTTCCCTGCTTCATACCTCTGTACAGCCTGAGTACACTGAGCTTCTTGTGGTCAAATTGACAGTACCCAAAGGAGGTATAAGCACTGTCCAGGATGCCATGGAAAAATGCAAATAACGCACACAATGTGCTCATACACAAATAAACTTGTTATACTTCTTACTGAGACTGCTGCTACTGTCTATATTGCAATACTATAACTGTTAACATTCACTGCTGCTAGTACCACTACTCCTCCTCCTCCACCTAGAGTACTTCACACAGAAAGCAGACACGACGCACATGCCTTTGAAAAAGGATTGTGTTTTATTTACAGTGATTTTCATCAGAATTACAATACAAATGATTTATAGACTGAGTCTCCACAGATGGAGAATTCATTCAGAGCTTGAGGAGGTCAGCTGGAGGCTGTGTATTTGTGTGTGTGTGTGTGTGTGTGTGACAGTAGAATATGTGGCAGCTTTGGCTGAGGGAAAGTCCTTTGATGTATCTGCAGGCTCCTCTTCCTCTTCTTCTCATCCTCCCCTTGGTTCTCCTGCTCAGTGACTCTCTCCTTTCTTTCCCACAACCTACATGGCAACAAAATGAAATTATCATCCACGAGTAAAACACACTCACACACAAACCTGAACATAAATGAACCCAGGTTGCTGTGACTGGTCCATACCCTCTTGAAGTCGTTCATGTTGGTGGCCTGTACTGGAGTGCCTATGAATGTCAGGTAGTTGATTTTTGTCGTCTCCTCGTCTCCTTGGTTCGACTTGACAAACAACTTATAAGAAAAACAAAGACAAATACCATCAATAAACATACTAAACCAGTTTAACCACTAGATGGTTCTGCTGGCAGACACCATCTCCACACCTTAGTTATGCTGCTAGGGAGACTTCCCATGATGCACCTCTCTCCTCCTCTCCATCTGTACGCATTCTTATCCCATTAATGCATGTTACTAACTCAACATCTTCTCTGTCCCGTAGTTTTGTGCTTTCTCATCTCTCTCCTCTCTGTCTCTCTCTTTCTGTCACTTTCTGCAGGTATTTCGGCTTCCGGAGCTGCAGAGTCTGGATCTATGATTGCGGGCCTCCTACTGCCCCCATGTTCCTGCACGACAACAGCTTCTACAAATATTATCATTCCCCCCGCCCCAACCCTGCTTGTGGTTTCTGCCTCTTAAAAGGAAGTTTTTCCTTGCCACTGTCGCCAAGTGCTTGCTCACGGTGGGATTTGTTGGGTCTCTGTAAATAATATAAAGAGTACGGTCTAGACCAGCTTTATAGGAAAAGTGCAATGAGATAACATCTGTTATGGGCTGTGGACACATTTGCATTGAAAACCTGGAATTTGTCGTCTCATCCACTGTTCAGTTCACCTTTCAATCACACCTCCTGTTTATATATCCTTACAGGTGGGGAAACGAAATTATTTCTGTAATGTCACCCAGTGTTGAGAAACACACTAACAATATGAACATCTCTTAAATATAGCTGTGGCATTAATATTTTTAAATTAATAATTAAATAAATAAACTCACAATTTGCGTGAATGCAGCTTGTGTTTCCATGACCTCACACCGAGTGGTGGTACATTATCTAAGGAGCTGTACAAGCAGTCAAAATTGTATTTATTATTGCAGAAATTGTAGGTTGTAACTGACCCAAATCATCACTTTTGCAAACTGCATTTTCCCTGTCACTGTGTCACTTTTGCATTCCGCACAAGGTCATTAGAAGAAAAATCTGTCAAAACAATCTTTTGATAAACTCATTCTCATCAATACATATCTCTCCTACAGATTTGTGCAAATATCTCCTGGAAGCTCCTAACTGGGTAGGACGCTTCTGGAGCTCTGTTAAATATCAGTCGAGATAGGAGTCATTTCCTGAGTTAAGAAAGTTGATAACACTTTTACTCCTAGTCCTAAAAGTAGGACCAAAAATGTCTGACTGAGAATTTTAGCCAGTTAATTTCCTACTCTGAACTGCTTGATAAATATGGGCCCTGGTGTCCTGCCCACTGGTTGATCATTCACACAAATCAGAAACTATTCCAGTGATGGGTCTGAAAAAGAATGGCTTAAAAAATGGTTAACATTAAGTCAAATGCCAATATGCTGTATTTTAAGGTTATAAATTGTAAACACAAACTCATAGAAAGAAAGGCTTCAGACCTGCTGCATAACAAAAACATTTTTTATATTTTTTAAAGAGGCAATAAAGAACAGGTTAACTTAACATGAAACACATTTTGAAATGACCACTACTGGGTGTCTCTTGTTGCTGCTGATGTGAGCGTACGATTAGATTACTTATTGAAATGCATTAGCCTGTGCATTTCAATACATTTCAAATTCAAATATTTTGCCTCAAGCCTAACCATGGCTATGTTTCAGCAGTAATGTTGGCAATCTGGTCCTTACCGTTACACTCTGTACGTTCTGAAACTTGACATAGCGCAGAGGAATCAAACCATCGTCTTTGTAGTCTTCCTCTGACAGCTCCAGAGCTTGAGTGGCTTCACTTCGCTCAGCATCGTCAAAACCCATCGACTGAGGGAGATTGATGAACACCTTCACCACCTTAGGGGCTTGGGCTGACACAGAAGGAAGAAGAAATGAAGCAGGGGAGGAAGGAGGAGGCAACGAGTGGGAAAGAAAGGTAGACGGAGGGAAGGAAGGGAGGACGGAGCAAAGGATAGGATGTTTGTTATCAGGGAACTGAAAATTATTACACCTCCAGATGAGAGATTCAGATTAATGACTGAAGTGTAGAGCAGCATAAAAAAAACCCTCACCAAAGTCTGAGGATTGTAGCTTCATAGAGAAGAGCTTCACAGGCTGGTTGAAGGCAATAGTTATCAGCAACTAGACAAGATTAAAAGGACAGCATCATATTAGACAAATTACCATCAAATTCATCTTATCAGACAAGTAAACTGAGAAAGCACAATCAACTACCATGGGGCTGAAATGTGAAGTTTGTGATAGAGGTAACGTTCATCCTCTGACGTAGGGCTGGATATCAAACCTATCAAGTACTGGAAGTTGGCATCGACTTGTGTTTTTGACAAGTTTATATTCCCGAGAGCAAGGTATCAAAAAATATTGTTTTGGTATTGGTACCGAGACTCAAGCATTGTTGGAAATTGCCTGCTCGCTAATCCCCTCCCCCAAACAGTGACTGGCCAATCATAGCTTAACCACTGTTAATAGGCATGGCAGACTTGTCAAACTTTGGATTTCTTTACATGTTGAGTGATACTCTGCATCTTTTCTAACCTTTTGAAAACCAAAAACACAAGAGCAAAACTGCAAGGAATGTATTAAACATTGTGCCTAAGCATGCAATCTATACAATCTCTAGCATATCTGGCTAACTAGCGACCGACAGTAATAACAGATTGTTACTTCCGACGCCAAGGACCACATCATTAACAAACTACCTTAGTTTGTGTGGTTACAGGGTAAATTAAAAGAAAGCCCTCTTCACAACTAGCACTTCCACTGTGTAGTATTTTCCCAATGTAGGGAAGCCGGTCCTGCTATCAGATTTTAGACTAACGTTAGCAGCTCTCTTCATTGGATTTGAGGAACTTTACCCGAGATAGTGTCACATGTCCCAAACACATTTTGATTACAAACTCCACATTTAAGAGTAGGCTGAAGACTTTCCTCTTTGATAAAACTTATAGTTAGGGCTGGCTCAGGTGAGCCCTGAACCATCCCTTAGTTATGCTGCTATAGGCCTAGGCAGCCGGGAGACTTCCCATGATGCACGTCTCACCTCCTCTCCATCTGTACGCATTCTTATCCCATTAATGCATGTTACTAACGCGACATCTTCTCTCTCCCGTAGTTTTGTGCTTTCTCGTCTCTCTCCTCTCTCCTTCTGTCACTTTCTGCAGGTATTTCTGCCTCCGGAGCTGCAGAGTCTGGATCTCTGATTGCAGGACACCTACTGCCACCGTGTTCCTGCTCGACAACCACTACTACAATTATTATTATTATTATTATCATCATCATCCCTAGAATTATTATTACTATTATTATTAATATTACAACTACCAATATATTATTATTATGCACTCTCTCTCTCTCTGTTTCTCTCTCTATCCAACTGGCAGCGGCAGATGGCCGCCCTTCTGCCTCTTAAAAGATCTGTTTGTATTTACTGAAGGATCCAGTGACTACTCCTTGTAGCCACAGCTACTGCATGTTCTCCTTAATATGATTGTTGGGCTCACTAAAATGAGACCCTGTGTTGCAGCGGACTGTGGTCTCACTGAAATGAAGCTGGGAGGAATCTCTAGCCCTTTTTACACAGAGATCGCGCAATACTGCTGTGTAGAAGAGTCTTCACGCCGGCTTTGCTTTTTTTTTAATTTTTTTTTTATAAATGCTGCCCCAGGGTGTGATTTTAGGTAGCACGCCGGCATTCCGGAAAGTACCCCCCTCAACGGTGAGAAGCTGCAGCCTTTATTCACTGACAAACTGTAACCTACACTGTACATTTACTGGCAGATTGACAGTTTCACTGCTCACCTTTTCCTCTGCACCGTTCGCATTCACCGTCACTCTCTGCCGCTCTCTCTTGCTAAACCACACACTCACTACACACGTGTCCCGTCCTGCCGGCTCACCCTTTATACACAGACGTCGATTCGGCTCTGTTACTACCTCTGCTGCTGGCTCAATGGCGGAACTACAATGCCCCCCCCTCCTCATTCCGTGTTTGTATGTTTTATACAGAATACAGTGTAAAAATCCCGCCTTGAACAGGCTGTGTAAAAGGGGCTTCTGACTGACAACACATGTTGTTTGGGAAATAAAAGCCCATATGCAATTACATACAGTATCTGAAAGGCACTTGGCTGGTTGTAGACTGATTTTGTTTATTCTGAGTTATGGCTTGGATGGTTTTGTAATGAAAATAGGATGATTAAAATTTTTTTTCAAACATTCTTCCAATCTGCCCATTTTTCACACAAATATTGGGCCTGGGAAAAATTACAAACATATGCAAATAATGCATGAACTGACTGAATTCCCCTTCATTCTGTCATTGCAAGATCACACATTCGGGCGGGGACGGGTCATTAGAGTTAACAGCTCGTACCTGTTCATCACAGTCAGACTCCAGGTAGGAGGAGTCTTTGATTAAGCAGTTATCGAAGCCACAGTCGTCGCTCTCGTTGAGGCACTCACAGCCAGCTTTGTTGACAAAAGGCATGAGGTCCATCTGAAAACAAAAAGAAGAGAAAATTAACTTCTGGGTCTATTTAAACCTTAATTTAACATTCAATACGTGTCCTTTTGAAGCAACATATACTTATTACTTTCTTCTTTATCTAAATTCATGACACGCTGTGTGTTTTCTTGTCTTTTTGTCTGTCACATAACATTTCTTACACTCTACAGGGATGAGGATGTTCAGACCTGGATTGCTACCAAAAAAGGCATCTTCAAGAGTAATACATAAAAAATGCAAGAGAATGGGGACTATTTCAGAAATGTTGATGGACAACTTTATATTAAATCCTGCACACATACAAACAAAATCCTTCAACAGAGGTGTGAGGAACATTGTCCACTCACGTATCCCTTTGGAATGTCGGAGTCCTCGCTGTTTCCTGGGTCATTCTCTGTGTGCTGTTTGATCTTCTCCTCCAGACCTGCAGCATCCGCGCCCTGATACTGATCCACCCGAACCCGGTTCCTGAAGAACAAGAACGTTGGTGTGGCTGAGATGTTGTTGGCTGCTGCTGTTGCCTGAGAAAAAGAGAGATGGTTTTGTAAAATTAGCCTTGCATCATCGAGACCTTGTCTAAAACTGTTGATTCAAAGCTGTGCTGGATCTCCTTGCGGCAGAGAGTGACGGTGAATGCGAGCGGTGCAGAGGAAAAGGTGAGAGGTGAAGCTGTCAATCTGGCAGTAAATGTACAGTGTAGGTTACAGTATGTCAGTGAATAAAGGCTGCAGCTTCTTAAGACTGAAGTAAAGCTCCTGTGTGTTGTTTCCTAACTGCTGGAATAGCGTCGCTATGACGATCAGCTCCACCTACGTTGAGGGGGTACGTTCCGCTATCTAAATCATACACTGGGGCAGCATTATGCCGGTGTTGTTTGGTTCAGTGTAAAAAAGCAAAGCAGGCATAACGATGGCTCTTCTTTATGTCAGTATTGCGGGATCTCTGTGTGAAAAGGGCTACTGAGTCAGGGCAATGGCGAGCTGCAAGTCGTCGAAAGTGTAGTTACACTTTTCAAAACTTGAGGCAGACAACACTCATTGCATAAGCTGGCGAGGGCAACACATCTAACCTGAGGAAACACCTGGTCAAACACAAAATATATCTAAAAGCTGAAGAGGGTACCATGTTTGATAGTCTGAAAGCCAAGTCCAGCTAGCGCCGAAGAAGTTAACTTACCCTCCATGGATGACTAAACTTTAAGTGAGGCAGTGAGATAAAATGTTCTAAATAAACAAAAATGTTGAAATTGAAAAGTTTGGACTTTTATTACAACTGTAATTACATTGTTGTTATTACTGAGAGAGTAACATGCCGAAAAAACGTACTGCTGGGTAACGGTACCAAATTCCAGGTACCGGTACCATACTGGTATCAGTTCAAATGTGAATGGTACCCAACCCTAGATAAATCTTATTCCCCTGTGCCACAGAGCTCCATTATTCACAATATAATAAATATAATATTAATATCAACGCTACACCTAAGTTTTCAGAGGAAAGTGACTCAACAGCCATTGTTCCTCTTGAATCTTTTCTCCAGCTGTGTCGGGACTCTGTTGGATGAAAACCATGTGGTGAATGTGGCAGATCAGACTTACCTGACAGACATGAACGTCTACTTCAAGGAAGACAACCTGTGGGTACTTGTTACTCAACATGTTGAAAGCTGGAGCTATTCTGACACAGGGCCGACACCTGAGGAGGCAGAGGAGTGTGTGTTAGTGATCTGCTCTGGTCTCTCAAGCAGTGCTGAAACGATTAGTTATTCAATAAGTCAATTAATGTTAAAGAAACTTAATAATCAATTAATTGTTTCAGTTATTTTTTAAGTAAGAAGAAAAACTTTAGCTAGCTAGCATCTCAAATGTGAGGATATTCTACTCGCCTCTCTTGTAAATCATATAAATCATAGTAATGAATAATTTGGGGTTTCTGCCCTGTTGGGATAATTTACTATATATCAGGTAAAAGATAAGAAACAAAACTAAGAATCTGACCATGTACACTACTGCTAAAAAGTTTGGAGCCACCTGTTATATATATACATATATATATATAACAGGTGGCTATATATATATATATATATATATATATATATATATATATTGATTGTTTTTCTTCTTTCCTTCAATACTTGCTATTTTAATATAAACAGTGTAATTATACAACAAATGTATTATTTACATTTGAAAGCATTTTAGAATAATTTAATTATTATTTATTACACAAAAAGTACTGGTTAAAAATGTGATAACATCTGATTGTCATATTTTTACATCAACACAGAACGTGAAGAAACATTTTTGATAGGGATCCCTTAATTCATTAATTTTTTAATAACTGGATATGTACTGAGCAGGTCTTGTGTAAAGACAACGTTACATGGACTGGCAAACTTACAGGAGAGAGTAAAATATAACAGATATTTCAATTTACATTTATATTGGTAGTAATGTTGCTGCTTTTAGCTGGTGACGATCGCAGACTAGATGTGATAGCCCACTCTCTACTTAATTAACCAACAAATCATTAAATCTTACGACACCTCAGCAGCCGAGTTACTGTAATACTGCTATGTCATTGTAAGCAACACAGCTAGTTAGCTAACGCATGCTAATGATAGCATGCTAACCTAGCTTTCCTAGCAATGTAAGCTACTCCTGTCAGATAACGTAAAATTAGCTATCCAGCCCGTGTCAACTACCCAAAACACTTAAACCACGAGCTCTCAATGTTTTCCAGTCTCATGTTGAAAGCAGAGACTAACGTGCATAGGATTTGGGTCACTTATGCTTTCCCGAAGCCGGTTTAGTAAGCTTACCCAGCCATTGTGAACTTCACCACGGCAAGCCTGGAACCTGCGGCCGCTAGCTCCGGCTGGAAGTCCGGGTCGCTCCCGATCACTTTAACACCAACCATGGTACAGTTTGCAGCTGTGGTGTAAGCTGGTTACCCTGGTGATGTTCAGGACGGCAAACTGGGCAACTTAATAAATATAAAGTGTTGTGTTTATAGCTTTCTGTCACTATATTAGCTAGCTAACTAGCTGTCCTGTTTCTGGGCCACACTACAGGTACAGTAAGTAGGTTCAGGATGTGGACTCCTGATTGGCCAATAGACAACAGGACAGGCGGGGTTTTCCCTCTTCTTCTGTGATTTTTGGCAATTTAGACGCTTCTAGCCGTTTTACTGCCCTCCACAGGATTAATAGATAAAAACTTAACTCAGCAGTTAAAAAAAATAAATAAATTGGAAACCCCCTAGATTAGAATGTATAATCTCTTTAAGAATGTACTCCTTTCAATGTTATATTTAGTACAGTTTAGAAAAAAACATGTTGGATTGTTTTAGGACTACCACAGTAGCACAACCCAGCTGGATGTTTTCCAATAATCTATAAACATTTATACAGCCTATGGTGTCCCAGCCTCAGTTCAGTTCATTTAATTTAACTACATCCCTTTGAGTCTGAGTAACACATGAGACTGGAGTTTCCTCTTTTTAAAAAAATAAAAATAAATTTCAAATTAAAATTAGCCTAGTAATGCTGTTATGCCTGAACTTAAAATTAAAGGGGTACTCCAGTGATTTAGTATTGCACTATCATAAAGTTGGGCGAACCACAAAAGACAGATCAAAGAAAGAGTGGTCAAAATTGAAGCATTAGAGGCCCTAGTATGGGTAAAGTTTCAAATACACTACATTTCCCATGATGCAACTTGGTAGCATCTTTCATTAGACCTGCCTGTCTAGTAAATGCCCAAGGTGTCCAAACTCTACATCCCCAGTTTAGGGTTTCTGCTAAAAATGTATGTCTGAACTCCAAGCAGAGATAACCCTGATGACATCACTATGATATCATCAGGGTTATTTTCTCAGACTTGAAAAAGCTCTCTCCAGAGCCACAGACGACATTATATATCAGGCTGCGAAGTACTCCTCTTGACAAATAAACTGAACTTGATCAGTGAAGTGTCCCTTTAATATTCATGGTTCAACTCTCTTGTTAGACCGTTACAGTAAATAAACACAAAATTGGATGTATGTTTGTAAAAAATATGGTTATGTTGTAACAGATATTATAACTGTGAGATTTTGAAGACAGTGAAAGCAGTTTTCCTTAAAGCTACAAACTACAAATAAAGAACCTGGAAACGTTGTAACAAATTCACTGTTAAAATTGTACCAAGCTAAATTCCTGTACTGTATTTCAGCTAAACATCTGATATTATTTTCTGCAGCAGTTGAGGTCCATATTTTGCTGTTAACACCTGTTGTTTATTGACCTGGAAATACTATATAAACAAGCTGACATTCAATGTGTATAGCCCAATGATGAAACCATGTCTCTC
This sequence comes from Siniperca chuatsi, assembly GCF_020085105.1. Lineage (NCBI taxonomy): Eukaryota > Metazoa > Chordata > Actinopteri > Centrarchiformes > Sinipercidae > Siniperca > Siniperca chuatsi. The sequence goes on along the minus strand of NC_058059.1, from coordinate 23,307,117 downwards.
TCTCTCCCGTGCATCTGGTGCCTAAACTGAGGTGCAGGGACCATGAGGGGTCCACCAAGGGCTCTCAGAGTGTCCACAGCAGCAGCAAAACAGAGTGACAATCACTGTTGCAACATAAAAGGTATATAGGTGGCACTGCTGGTCAACAAATGGAGTAGACTCCATCAGAACTGACCAAACTTGTTGTTGGCAATTAACAAAAATCAAACGACACAAGCAGGATGTAAACACTCGAATGACTTTATGAAAGAAATCACAGAGCAGAGAGCAGAAAGCTGGAAGGGTCTGCGCTTAGCCAGTAGTTTCCTTGGCAAAGGCTATTTATTTATAACTCTATATGTGAACCAGGGACAGTTCACCCCAAAATCAAAAATACCTATTTTTCCTCTTACCTGTAGTGCTATTTATCCATCTAGATTGTTTTGGTGTGAGTTGCCGAGTGTCGGAGAGATCAGCCGTAGAGATGTCTGCATTTTTTTTTTTTTGAATATAATGGGACTATCTGGCACTCGGCTTGTGGTGCTCAAAGCACCAAAAAATACATTTGAAAAACTCAACAGCAATGTCTCTTACTGGAAATCACGACCCGGTTACTCAAGATAATCCACAGATTTGTTGTGAGCAGTTTCATGTAGGAACTATTTTCTTTCATTCTTTCTATAAAACTTAAAAATACCATAATCATATCGTATTATCATCTCTCTTAATCATCCCTTATGCTTTAATAATCTATTATGTTAAAGTGGTGTCTTAAAATGAAGGGATTATGTTACATATTTGGATTACTGTTAATTAATTTTCATGTCAAACCCAACTGCTCTTCTCAAATGATTAAAAAGTCACAAATAATAGTAAGTAAATAACCATAAAAAAATCGAAATTTTTTGACAGCAACGGCAGGCATTCCCTCTGTAAACGACCACCTGGTTTTAAAATGCAATTACACACCTTTACCTGTGCTCACGTGACCAGGACGGCTGCGCTCCCACTTCCGCAGCTCCAGCCTCCCAGAATGCCACGAGTTTGTTTTTAAAGGGCTTTTTATTGTTGTTTTAATAAGCATTTGACGTGTCGGACCGGTCCTGCAGGTCTGTGCGGTCAGAGCAGGTGAGGCAGCGGGGGGGAGAAGGGCGGGGAGCCGTCTCCGGAGCTCTCTACAAGTAGGAAGAAGAGGAAAAACATGGTGCGGTGACAAAACGCCCGGACACCGACAGAAAACAGGCATTCACCTTTTTATATCAATCTGCTGAGGACACAAGTAAGTCTAGTTAAATATATAAATGTACCTGTGTGTGTGTGTGTTTGCGTGTTTTGCTTTTTGTTTTTGGGTTCAGTAGTGTTTCAAATACACCGAGAGCAGATGAGTGTTTCACCTGGGCGGCTGCTCAACTCACACTTCCTCGCTGAAGAGACTTAACTCTTTGTAGTTTCTTTGGGGCGCTAAAATATGAGCTCAACACCTATTATAAGCACATTATAGGAATATTATAGAAAGTATCACATATGATGAGACCACTACAAGAGCTGTGGGCTTTATTGGCAATATGTTTGGATTGAAAACGTGTTTCCAAAGTAGCTTGCAATTTTTGTAATAGTTTCTTGTATTGTGTCCATTCATTTTAGATGAACAGCATAGGCACGCAGTAACGAAACAACTTGTGACTGATGTTTTTTTCCTTCTCCTATCTATTTCTTAACTCTCCCACCCATAATCAAATGTATCACCGTCATGACTAAGGAAAACACATCAAGTGTCAAAAAAAGAATACTAAACTTATCAGCATCTGTGTTTCGCGCTTTTGCGTTATTTTGAAAGGGAGGACAACATTGTTTTAATTTGAATGCTCACTTACTGATTTTTAGGAAAACCCTCCCTCAGTTTTTCTTTTAACATCTGTGAGATGGGTGGCCATCAAAATCAGCCATACTGTAGCCAAGTGGTTCCCAAACTGGTGGTCAGAATCTCCACAATGGGTTGCAAGATGATAAAACTGGATAAGAAAGTAGAAAAAAAATACATTTCTGCTACATAAAATCATGTTTATTGTTTTAAGTCTGCTATTCTTTGCTTTTATTTCCTTGCGATTACCTGGATAACTTAACCTCTTCAGAACTCTAAAGATGATTTCAAATGTTATTTGCAATTAGACATTCCTTTTTGTTTTGAGGGGTCACAAGCCCAAAAGGTTTGGAAGCACTGCCATATAAGCTACAGCGGTGACATTTGTAGACTAAAGTGTCCATGGTGCAATTCCTATTTGATTATTAATGCACAAATATTTCCAAAATAGTTTCAGAAGTAGTTTTCTTCCATTTAAAATACATTTCCTCCATGTCCCTTCTGGGGCTCCCTATGTATGTGATTTTTGCTAAGCAGCAGAATTTTAGTTGTCTTGAAGCCACCATTTTTTTGTAAATATTTAGTAGTAGTAGTAGTAGTAGTAATATTAAAGTGACATTCCACCCAAAATCCATCTTGGTAGTTTGAGCACTCATTAAAAATCCATAAAAACGTAACATTTAAACCTGCAGCATGATCTACTCCTCCGCAGTCCATCAGTGTACAGTATGTTCCAAACAATCATTGTTTTACCAAAATACTGTTACAGTGCTTTTTGTGTTGTCATCCCTCTTCTCAAAGCTCAGAAGCTCCTAAAAAAAAAAAAAAAAAAAAAAAAAGCAACCTAATTTATACATATTTAGGTGAAAAGGTGAGTGTTTGGAGAAGTGGATGGTGCTGTAGGAGTGGTTTGAGAAGTTTCTGTGGACTTAAGGTGCTTTTTCTGTTGTGAAAACTTGTCACAATTAAGAGTCTACTTTAACTGACATGAAGCAACACTGACCACACCTGCTGTTTTCTGTTCAAACTGCAAACTTTTTACAGCCACCTCTTGGTCTAAGGGAGATACATCTTTGATCTTGGGTGCAATATCACTTTACTGTCACAACATAAAAATGTGACAGAAGCCTTTAAGTCCAGGTGTGTTGTGAAACACACCTACATAATGTCAGTCGTGTCTGAACACAGCTTCTGGCTGCATGTGTCCAACCAGCCTGGATGTTGTTCGGTAAACAAGCATTTAAGCACTTCTTCTGCAGACGAAGCAGGTTTGAGTCCTTTTGATTAGGGAAATGTTTGTCTCCTTATGTAAATGGTTGACCTTGAAACCAGTGACTGAGAATTTGAATTGTGACTTGAAAGGCAAACGAAATGAAGGTTTAGCTGAGGTGAAGGCGTCGTGGCAGCGTTTTTTTTTTTATTTTTTTAGATCTTCTGTATATTTTCCATGCAGAAGGCCTGACAGGTTCAAGTTTCTTTATTGTACACGTTGTTAAAGGATCTCAGTTTCTGTTAATGATCTGTTTTTTTTAAAATCGGTCTGCAGATCTGTGCAAACATCCATTCCAAGTCTTTTGTACCAAATGTTAACCAAAAACGATTTAAATTAATTCATTTACCCCGTGGAGCCACAAGTCTTGGCACATTACCACCACCAATTATGGAATAGTGAAACAGTAACACTTTCACGGCTAATCTGAGAGATAAAGGCCAGATTCTTTTACCATAACACTGGGCTATTTGATGTGAAGGCCTAGCTAGCAAGTGATGAGATGTTGTATTTATCCTAAAATTGTCTTATATTAGCATAACGGATCAACACATGTAACTGGAGACAGGCTAAGTTGTGTGCTCAACGTTAGCAATTAATATAAAAGATAAATCTTCAATTAAAAAACAAAAAAACACAGTCTCATTTTGTAAATTTATTCTGGCAGGAATGTGGTATCGTCTCACTCATGTGCTAATACTTGTACATGTGTATTCTCCTGTATGCCAGTCACTATAAAACAGAATCCCCTAGCTTTTAACCTTAATATCCCATTAATTTGCCCATTAAACATGATGTATTTAACATATTTTTAATGAGATTTTCAAGCAGGTATTAATGGATTAAAGGAGTACCTTTTTTATATACCTCAATACCTTGAATTGATATTTAAGAGATTTGTCAAATAAATGTGTAAATTAATGGAAAATCTGAATCCCTTAAATTCTACGTAATTTGCTCATTAAGGGTCAATTAAGGTTTTAAGGTTTCTATTTTTTTTGTTTGGTCAAATAAATTAGAAACACAATCGAGCAGGGTAACTACCTTGGAGCCCCAGGGGCCCCAAAAGCCCCAGGTTCCCTGTCAATAATTCATGTGGTAGTTTGAATTAGTTTTAATCAAATTTCATCAAAGAATTTGCATCACTGAGGTACAATATTAACTAAGGTGGTTCCTGCATTATGACCTTCATGTGGCCCTCTATAGGGTCCCTGTGTCAAAATCTAGAGGGGCCCAACAGCAAATTTTTGCCTAATACATTTCACTATGGTAACATATTAGGCAGGCTATATCTGGGGATGCTCCTACATGCTATGTTAAATGGCTTTCACCTTTTTCAAATGAATTGACTCTGGCTAGATTCAAGTGTTTGGTATGGTTTCAGGGGAAAATGAAGGATTAATTATGATATTTTAAGAGATTTTTGTTTCTTTGAGTAGAGCATGAGATACAAAAAGATTACCCAATTATTCATAGCGATACCATTGGTAAAAAATAAAATAAGAACCCAAACCCCACAGGCCCCTTTAATCCAGCCACAACCACGTTTTTAACCTGGGACTTGAGCTCTGCTGCGGTTTCAGTCATCATTCATATGTACTGTAAGTAACATAGGCAAAGTTGGAGTCAAATATAATTTTACTACATAGGGGATGATGTCTGTGTGTGTGTGTGTGTGTGTGTGTGTGTGTTGTTGGAGGCGGACTGCATGATTTCACTTTGTAAATAAAGGTGAAACATAACTACTGGCTTTAGACTGAGATGAGAAATCATAAACAAAGGCAAAGAAAAATCTAGAGAACATTCTCATCATCCAGAGGGGAGTTGAACCTCTTCCTCTGGCAGTTGTCTGTTAGTGCCTTGCTCACGGGTTATGGCAGTGTGGGGTCACATTTTGCACTAGCAGCTGGTGTCCTTATGGACTGTCTGTCTGTCTGTCTGTCTGTCTGTCTGTCTGTCTGTCTGTCTGTCTGTTTAATCATTGTCTGGACTCTAGCTGTGAATAAAATACTGAAGAATCTCAGTTAAGTCTGGACTCATTAACCTTCATTAAGCTCCACTAACCACTATATGCTTTTATATTTACTAGTTCTGAAACCATTAGTGGGGTAATTAATTAGTCGACCAACATAAAATAATTTTATTCATGAAGCAGACATCAGGCTTTAGTGTGAGGATTTGCTGCAATTCATGATTTCCCCCCCTGTTAACAGCATTGTAAATTGATATTTCTGACATTTTATAGACTAAACAATTAATTGATTATTAAGAAATAACCAATTGATTAACAATGAAAACAATTGCAGTTACAACCCTAAAATTTACTCTGCTAGTGCATTAAAACATATTTCAGCACAAGTTTAGCATTTAAAAAATGAGCCAACTGAAAAGGATGAAAAGAGTGGTGTGTTTGTTTATTAATCCAAAATCTGTTTATATCAGAATAATTGATTTACATCATTAGTGTTGATTTTTGAGCAAACTGAACAGTAAATGAGAAGTATTTTTTTTAAAAATTTCCGATAGTTATTTTAAAACTTTACAAATTTCTAATGTGATATTCATTAGTGCCACAGGCTCTGAATGGTGATGATCAAATTGATAGTTTTAAATAATACTTTTTTTATCCTTAAGTATTAAGATCTCACACAAAATATAACATCCTTTGTTTAGACAGGATGACTGTGAAATAACACATTGATATATGAGAAGTATGTCACAGTTCAATTAAATGGATAAATGGCGATAAATTATGATATTGAATAGGACGATGCTTTTAGGCCAAACAGACTGAAAACATCCGTGCCTTAAAATACTCAAGGGGCTGTGTTGTGGGTGTGTTGTTTCAGGTACAGGTGAGAAGATGAAATACAATCCAGGAAGTCCAGATTGAGTAATAGGTCTAGAGTCACTTTAAACTAAAAACAGCACAGCAGTTTATAATACTGTGAGACAGGATTTTACTACTAGGAAATACCCCATTCACATTAAAGTGCCCATAATCTGTAGTTTTATAATAACAATGTATCAAATGACAATGTGACTGTGAAAGAGGTCGCTCGTAGTCATGAACCTACAGATAACTATTACCTGATTCTGCAGCTCCCCTTGGCTTTACAGAGCTTCATAGTGAGTTTGAGCTCATTGTTTAGCTGTCCAACCCACAGCTTTACTGTTTTGGTTCACTCTCACCGCTCTCATAGCGTCGTTTTCAGCCACAACAGGCAGCTGTTTTCAGTGAAAAAGCTCTAAAAACCAATTACACTGACTGCTCAGCACCAAACAGCAGGCAGACACAGTTAGCAACTAGCTGGTGAACATAGTGGAGCGTTTAGCTGCCAAAGAGCCAGATATTTCCCTCAGGGGTTGGTAGAGACCAAAAACAGAGCTAAAAGAGAGTGAATATTGGACTTACACTCATCAGGTGGACGCAAACACAACTCCAAATGAATGATAATGTTGCTCTGTAACTGCTGGATGTGTATAAGCAACTGTTTGCTAACAAGTTCACCATACCAACTTAAACAGTGATGATATGTCAATGTATGTCAATGTTGTGTTGACAGCTTGTTTTTGTTGCCCCTAAGTGGCCAAGAAAATCAGTTACTGCAGGTTTAAGTATTATATATATGCACAGCAGTGGCCAGAGCTTAAGTGCAATACTATTTGTGAGCCAGGTTAAACTTATTTACCTGGACAACCTATTTTTTTTTGCTAGAGCCTGTCCTCGTGGACCTCTACTGTGCAAACGCAGTGGTCAGTGGTTTCATTCAAATGAATGAGGGAGCTGCCTTTTTTAACAAAGGTCTTACATCAAACTGAGCATGACCTTAGACTGATATTTTTACACTTATTTAAATGTTGAAGATGATCACTTAAGCGAACTTCTCAGAGGGAATTAGTAGAAGGCGATAAAACAGGAGAGTGGTGGATGGTTTGTGATTTGTGCTGCTCTACATGCAAAGTCACTGTATTAAGTGGCAATCCAGCAGAGAACAGGCAGCCATTGTTCATTTTGTTTTCCACCTGTTTGTTACAGACATCAGCTCAAACGGATTCCCCTCAGGTGCTGCAGAAACCTGACAGCATTAATCTGACTGATAGCATCTGTTCTCGCCCCAGCCGGGACGCTTAGTCTGAGACACAAATACTTGCCATTCCCCTCCGCTGTAGCCCACACCTCTGTCACCTCAGAAACCTGAACAATTATGAATAAGTAAAATATCTTTCACTTTTCTTAAAGGTCCAGTATGTAGGATTTAGTGGCCTCTAGCAGAGAAATTGCAGTTTGCAACCAATTGAATACCTCCCTCCCGTTCCAAGAGTGTAGGAGGAACTACGTTGGCCACGAAACTTGCGAAAACGCAAAAGGCCTTATCTATAGCCAGTGTTTGGTTTGTCCGTTCTGGGCTACTGTAGAAACATGGCGGTGCAACATGGTGACCTTCGTGGAAGGGGACCCACTCCCTATATGTAGATATAAAAGGCTTATTCTAAGGTAATGAAAACACAATTTATTATTTTCAGGTGATTACACACTAATGAAAACATACTTCTGAATATTATATTCCATTTCTGCCAATAGCTCCTCCTAAATGTTGCATACTGGACCTTTTAAGCTTACCTCTTGCGCTTGCTACCGTATATGATCACTTCAGGAAGGCCAATACATATGTTACGTCTGCCAAGGAGATTTTGTTCTGTTCCATTTTTCTGTTTGTTAGCAGGAGATCTCAATAACTGTCTCACAGATTTCAATGAAACTTTGTTCAAAATTCAGCCACAGACAAACGGGTGATTTAGGTTTGGTCGATCAGAACCCAAAAGGGCCTTCATGTGGCCATTTATAAAACAGGTTCTTTTTTTTTTGGTCATTAGAAGCTAAAATATTTTTATGTATGTACTATGTAGGCTGTGCTCTTGTTTTTAAAACGTGTATTCTGACATTTAGACATTTTCCGATTTTTTTATTTTTTTTTTATCACTTTCTTTTCATCTGCAAATGTCATCTGATCTTAACCAAATTTGGTGTAGAGCATTTTTGGCTCTTTTTACATCTTTTTTTCAGTCGGTTTTCCTATTTAACAGGAATTTTATTAATTCAGGGTTGAATACAAGGAATTTCGCAGGGATCCTTGCCAAAATCTTCTACCGTGTCCTTAAAGAAATGCCTCTTGGTACGTGGGATTTTGGGCATGTGTCTGTGTTCCTTGTGTTCACAAACTTAAAGGGACAGTTCACCCCAAAATCAAAAATACATATTTTTCCTCTTATCTGTAGTACCATTTCTCCATCTCGATTGTTTTGATGTGAGTTGCCAAGTTTTGGAGATATCGGCCGTAGAAATGTCTGCCTTCTCTCGAATATAATGGGACTATATGGCACTCGGCTCAAAGTGGTGCTCAAAGTGCCAAAAATAAATTTGGAAAAACTCAACAGCAATGTCTCTTTCCGGAAATCATGACCTGGTTGCTCAAGATAATCCACAGACATTGTTGTGAGCAGTTTCATGTAGGAACTATCTGTAGGAAGTAAATAGTTCCTACATGAAACTGCACTGTTAGGGGTGAACTGTCTCTTTAAGTCTCCATTATATGAATCCGAAGTTTTAATACTATTTATTTTTTCTGCATGTATTTGCATTCATAAATACAAAAAGTATGATCACAAATGTAAAATAATATTTAAAGAATTTCTAGACAATAGACTTCTTTTCTTTACAGGATACGCAGTGTTTTGAGCTTTGGCAATACATGTCAAATGTCATGCCATTAAAGCCTATTGAATTGAATCGAGCTGGAAACTCTGGCAGTCATTAACAGAGGAAAGAAATATCTACAATCCCCCCTTTGTTTTCAGTGTTTTGGTCTCTCCTTACATTTTGTTATGGTTTTCTGAAGCCTCCTCCTCCTCACCTCAGCTGTCTGAGCGAGAGCTGAACCTCCTCCCTCCTCTCAGGTTTCACTGTTGTCGATCAGGTATGTTCTCCTCTGCCCCCCTCCGTGAATCCCTCCCTCCTCCTTGGTCTTTGTTGTTTTCTGAGATGGCCAATCCTTGCAGCCCTGCTATTGCTGCTGAACCTCCGATTGGTCAGTTTTTGTGAGTTGAACAGAGCAGCGACTGTTGAGCTCTCAGGGGGGGAAACAGATGAATTTGTCTTTTTTTTTTTTTCTTTTTTTTTTTAAATTTTTATGAGGCTGTTACCAGGCTCTGTAGATGTCTCAGGCAGCGTTGCAGAAATTTCTTACCTTAAAAACTTGTCCCTGAAATTTCCTCCTGGGTTCACTTAAGGCTGCAGATTCTATTTTCCATCTTCTTACGTCACTGTTTGTTTTTTGTCAACCATAAAGGTGCGAACTGGTTCCGTAAGGAAAAGTCCCATCCATTTTTCCCATAAACAATGTAATGTGACTCACAGCTGGAGCACTTCAATGGCTTGGATTGGCATGAAACTCTCTTGGTTGAATCATTTGTACAAAAGATTAACAACTGTGATAAAAAAGAATCTGGCTCTTTGATTAAAAAGTTGAAGGTACAAGCCTGCGCACATAAAAACTTTGGGTTAACTAGTTAACTACGACTTCCAAGGTGCTTTTTGGCAAGAAACGCCCAGTCACCAAGCTTAAAATTCTTTGACTTGCATCGCTAACAGGCAAGTTTGCAGGGAAAATAATGTTTAGCTTCCACCTGTCATACAGATTAAACAAACGAGATATAACGTGCTCATTAATGAGCTTTAGAGGCGCTGGTAAGTGGATTTTGTGGCCATTGGACAGAGCCAGGCTAGCTGTTTTCCCCCGTTTCCATTCTTTGTGCTAAGCTAACTGGCTGCTGGCTGTAGCTTCATATTTAACAGATAGACATGAGAGTGATATCAATCTTGTCATCTAACTCGCCACTAGAGTGAATAAGCATATACCAAAATGTCGAAGTTTTACTTTAAATCGATTCACTTTTGGATTCTGGGTTTATTTTGGATGAATTTAGCTATGTCTGCAACTCCAACGACAAGTGTTTTTTAAATGTGCTACACTTCTGATTCGCTGCTCTGACTGGCTTCTTCTCCATGGCAACGGCGGCCGAGGCTAATGGGTATTTAGCAGTATTGCTGCATTTAGACCCGCCTGCCATGCCAAAATGATTTCTCAGAAACAAAAGCCCTAACATAAACCTATAGGATTGTAACGTTATCCAGGAGAGGCCTGTGTTTCTATGTTAAGTAACATTGAGGATATCGCTTAAAGAAAAGGGAATACAGAATTGGGGGGAAAACACTTCCGGAACCAGCAGCTCCACACACTTCGCAACTCAATTAACAATATCAGGAAAACTAGAAACAAAATGAGCTAAGCATAAATTTAATAAACTAAACTAAAAATGCTTTGAATATGAACAACGCTTTTCATTTCACATGTTTCTCATGCTGTGCCATTGATCCTTCATGTTTTGGATATGACTGAAAGGTATCTTCATAGCCTGCCAGCATCAGAGCACTTTAGTTTAATTGTTCATGAGGAATATGCAGCAAAATATAAGGGGGTGGGAAAGATAGAACTGGGTTATGTTCAAATCCACTGTCTGAATTAGAATATAACCAAGAAAAAAAATCATATGATATGCATTTAATACTAATCTGGCAGCAAAAAAGAACAAACATACTCAAAATCTAGATGCAGACCCATTTTTATCAAACAACAAACGAGTTACAAGTTGGTTGTTAACCATGACTTGACTTAGCACTTCCTGCCACAGCTTCACAATACAATATTCCCCGGTGGGTTGCAGGTGGAAAGCTTTTTAATATGAAGCAGCTGCAAGATGTTTTTGGTATGTTTTGTCAGTAGATGAACACTGCGGTGGTGTGAACACTACAGTTCTGATAGCACAGCCAAAGAGAGCATATCAGAAAACAGTGATGCTGCTGTCTGTTAAGTGACGGTCTAAACAGAAACATAAAAGTGAACCTCCATCACCTGCTCTGATACACAGGAACTCCAAAACTACTGAGGCTTTTAAAATTGTCTTCTCTTGAGACAACTGCACTGCCTGAAATCTTGAGCCAATCAGATTTGTGAGTTGACTGTATCATTACACCTCAATGATTTGAGATATGAACATATTGTATTAAAAACAGACAGAGGGATGTGTCTGATTTTTACCCTCCAAGCCAGTTCACTGCAGTGAAATAGACAGTGGTCTTTTCTCTCTGTTTTGCAATCAGAGAAATCTTTATTTTTAATGGCATGCATACCTTCAGTGAGGACTGGTTTCCACATAAGAGTGGGTGGATGAATGCAGGTGTGACGCAGGGCTTTAGTTGAGGTTGTGTATTCCTTTGGCGTGGCATGTTGTTTGACTGGATGTTAACAGTAAAGGGGAAAAAAAACACACTTTGAGGAAACATTTATCCTCAGATGAAGACGTTTGATGTCGCGGTGTTTCCTTTAGTCCATCTTGACTCAAACTGACAAACGCTGATATTGAATAACTGACTCTAGATTCCTGTCAAGATAACTATTTGTCATCTTGAAGTTACTCCGCTGGGAAGGAAATAATTAGGTCTTATTTTTGGTTCATTGTTCAATAGAAATGTTTAAACAGTTATAGAATTATACTTTTAAGAGACGTTGTAATACTTATTTAAAATCAGAATCAGAATCAGAAATACTTTATTGATCCCCGTAGGGAAACTCTTTGTTACAGTAGCTCGCCTTTACGTCAGTGCACACAGGAGAAAGTACTAGCAAACGATATGATACACTATAAACACTATAAAACAGGTCAGAAAATAAATTATCAGGTGGGTATAAGTATAAGATAAACTAAGTGTCGAGTACCAAGTGGGTTTACTGGTTGATGATGAAAGAACAGTATAAATACAATGTAACTAATTATGTAATAAATAATATTAATAAGCGGAGGTGCATGTACTGTCGAAGAGTAATTGAGGTATATAGTATCAGTAACAATAAATAAGAAAAAAAAAAAAAACTAACAAGGGAAAACTAATATTGCACAGAAGTAGTACACAGAATATTGCACAATTATTATTAATTATGGCGGCGATGTAATGCTCAATGTCCAGTTTAGTGACCTAGGGTCAAACAGACTAACCCTTAGAGGGAGGAGTTAAAGAGTTTGATGGCCACAGGCAGGAATGACTTCCTGTGGCGCTCTGTGGTGCTCTTTGGGGGGATGAGTCTTCCGCTGAAGGTGCTCCTTTGTTTGACCAGCACGTCATGGAGCGGGTGGGAGACACTGTCCGAGATGGCATGTAGTTTGGCCAGCATCCTCCTCTCTGACACCACCAACAGAGAGTCCAGCTCCACCCCCACAATGTCACTGGCCTTACGGATCAGTTTGTTGAGCCTGTTAGCGTCCGCTACCCTCAGCCTGCTGCCCCAGCATGCAACAGCATACAGGATAGCACTGGCCACCACAGACTCATAGAACATCCTCAGCATGGTCCGGCAGATGTTGAAGGACCTCAGCCTCCTCAGAAAATAGAGGCGGCTCTGGCCCTTCCTGTAAACAGCCTGAGTGTTCTTGGTCCAGTCCACTTTGTTATCTAAATACCTAGTAGTTTAAATAGTTTGGCTGTTTACTCGCTATTCCAGGTTTCCCCCCTCCTTATTGTTTTCCTCCTCTCATAGTCTCTACAATTCTTTTTTTCCTCCCCCTCCTCACTCAGTTTTCATGTGCAGACATGTGTGACCAGCTAGAGCTCATTCAGTCAAACCACAGTTTCTTTAAATGAGTTTGCTTTAAAGCTGTTTTGAGGAACTGTTACATGAGTGCCCACTGGGCACATTTGAGTTTAACTTTGGGAAACTTTACTGTACTTTACTTGACTGTAGTGCTCAATTAGAGCAGAGGTGGCTGGTTCCTGACCTCTAGTATATAATGTTATTGTTATAATGACATTTTGTGTTTTTCTCACTGACATCTAGGATTGAGATTGAAACTCTATTTTTTTGAAAACTGACGTAAACGTGTCAAACTGTCAAGTTCTGAAATTTGGCATTAAATGCTTGGTCAGATTGGTAGTCTTGTTTACTTATTCTTTGGTCAGATATTCCCTAGTTTTCCTACAGCTGCTTTGTGTTAAGACAAAATTAAAACTGATATTTGGGTGAATTGTGAAATAGGAAAAAAAAAGATTTTGTAGGAAAACATGTTTTTTATTCCTCAGTGTGAGGCATTGAAAATATTGTTTTTGTATTGGTACAAAAACCTATTGTATTGCACTGGTATCTGGAAAAAGTTAAAATGATACCCGCCCTACTGACATCTTTTCTACTGCAGGAACAGCCCTTGTTTACACTGTTCTCCACCTGTTTTAGAGTTCCTGGAACAAAATTTTGGCTCTGCTCAGGAGGTGATACTACTACTAGGAGGTTGCCGGCAGTGCTGTCGATCATGACATCGTGTTGTCACATCATAACAAGCATGATTACATCAAACACGTCGTCTGGCTTTTTGGCTGGCTGGTTTTCGGCCTGAACGACTGGCAATGCTAAATGTTTCCTTAATGATTTTAAGAACAGGCTAAATATCCAGGGTCTACAATCGCGTCGACATTCTTTTCATGTCAAACAAGTGGATAGGAATGTATCTTTGTGCAGCTCACATCTAAAATACAAACACACGGAAATGGGGTGGACAAAGTAATAGAATAGACACATGTGAAAGGTGGTTTTTAAAAAAGAATAAAAAAAAGAAACAGATCTAGAGAGGAAAATATTTGGTTAATATAGACTCCAGACAGAAATATCTGCCTTCAGTCACCAGATCTCAACCCAGTTTCACACCTATGGAAGTTTTTGGACCAATGTGTAAGACAGTGCTCTCCACCACCATCTCCATAAAACCAAATTATATAATATAATCTTTCATCTTCAAATCTATCTAGTGATGTCTGTGACTCTCTCTGGTGCTATATGTTCTTTTTGTTATGTCTGGCTATGTTTGTTTTTCTTTCTATCTGCTGTACTTAGATCTCTTTTGCAAGAGAGATCGTGATCTCAATGAGATTACCTGATTAAATGAAGGTGGTATATGTAAATGAGGGAATATCTTGTGGAGAAATGGTGTTCATCCCTCAGTAGAGTTCCACAGACAGCAAAATACTGTGAACAATCAATAGATATTAACAGCAGCCCTCTCTATGTGGATTAGTCCATTCAATTTAATTGGGCTTTATTGGCATGGGAAACAGATGTTAACATTGCCAACGCATGTGTAAAATAAAAACATACATAAACAGAAGAATTGTGATATTAAAATGTGTTTGTGTGTGTGTGTGTAGGTCATTCACTGTCCCTCAGGCTGTGGCATGTTGATATATATTGGGCAGCAAGATATGCCCTGTCTCCTTCCCCTAGGAGTATTTTTAATTTTGAGAGGTCATTTAGATATTTGAAATCTGAGATTACAGAGTTGAACTTGTTACAATAAACGTTCCTTATTTCATTGAATGTTGTGTATATTGTCTTGGTCAATTGAAAATTAGTGGAGATCAACAATTACCAAAACCTTATTTTTCCCAGCAAAAATTTAGCTTGAAGTCTGCTTTGATCAGAATCAGAAATACTTTATTGATCCCCGTAGGGAAACTCTTTGTTACAGTAGCTCGCCTTTACATCAGTGCACACAGGAGAAAGTACTAGCAAACAATATGATACACTATAAAACACTCCAAAAACAGGTCAGAAAATAAATTATCAGGTGGGTATAAGTATAAGATAAACTAAGTGTCAAGTACCACGTGGGTTTACCGGTTGATGATGATAATACAGTATAATAATACAATGTAACAAATTAAGTAATAAGCAGAGGTGCGTGTACTGTCGAGAGTAATAGAGGTATATAATATCAATAACAATAAATAAGAAAAACTAACATGGGAAAACTAATATTGCACGGGAGTAGTACACAGAATATTGCACAATTATTCAATTATGGCAGAGATGTAATGATCAATGTCCAGTTTAGAATACTGCTAAATGAAAGTTTGCATTCTGCACTCACACTATTTTTCTTCGAACTTTTTTTGTCCAGCAATGAATAAAACATATCTAAAATTACAAAATAATTCTTTCTTTGTATAACGCAAGGCTTTATCCTACGTCCCTACCCTGTCTGTGGCACTGAGCCTATAACCCACTGGTTCCTACTGGAGGCGTAAATCTTAAAGGTCCAGTGTGTAGGATTTAATGGCATCTAGCTGTGAAACTGCAGTTTGCAACCGTTTGAATATCACTCTCATCACCCTCCCCTTCCAAGCGTGTAGGAGAAACTACGGTGGCCACGAAATTCGCGAAAACATTTACGGCCCTATCTAGAGCCAGTGTTTGGTTTGTCCGTTCTGGGCTACTGTAGAAACATGGCGGTGCAACATGGCGACCTCCGTGGAAGGGGACCCGCTCCCTCTGTAGATAAAAACAGTTTATTCTAAAGTAATGAAAACACGATTCTTATTTTCAGGTGATTATACACTAATGAAAACATGCTTTATAAATATTATATTCTATTTCTCCCAATAGCTCCTCCTAAATGTTACACACTGGTCCTTGCCTTGTTTCATGTTTAAGAAAGGCTCAATACTTTCCTAAAACACCTGGGCACTGTAGTTTTTTGCTAATGTTACTCAAACAGGAGGAAATAGTGTTTGTGTTGGAGACTATTTTGGCAGATTAATACACATTTTGGTGCTCTTGTAAGTATTTCCGGCAGCAGGGAATAATAATAATAATAATAATAAAGGGATAAACTTTTGTGTTTGCGTCACCCAGTGTGTTTTTAATGGTCTTTGGACAACAATGGAGGTCTATGGCACAGAGGAATAAGATATATCAGGCTTTGGATACACACACTATACTTAGTAGGATACATTCATTTTTGGTTGTGATCTTTTCATAGGATTTGTTGTTGTTTATGTGTCTGTCATATGACTGGACTTCCTTCCTTTTAAATACACTCAAGGTCAGAATCTGCGCTTGTGGTAGATTGTGTTATGAATGACGACTTCTTCATAAAAAAATCTTGAGAATCAGCTGTTAGAGGTTCATCCTGCTTTTCCAGTCATACCATCCCAGAATCAAAAACCTGATGCATTACAAATGTAGCAGTGTTAACAGAGTTTCTCTGTCCTTTTTAATGTGAAACAGGACACCAGGTTTCCTGTTCACACTGACATGTCTGATGTCAGGTTACTTCTAAAAACAGACGTAAACACACTGAACTGTAATGAGTCTTGAATTGAAGGTGACACCCACTCTTGTGTGGAAACCAGTCATCACTGAAGGTATGCATGCCATTAAAAATAAAGATTTCTCTGATCAGGAGGGTGTAGTCACATTCCTCAGAGTCACATGTATACATAATGATCGACTACATGACATTAACACACAATCACACACTGCAATGTCATCACACACGCATCAGATATGACACTGGGAGGTTTTCATATCACACAGTAAACCTCAACTCCAGCTCTTTATTTCTGTAACTGTTTACTGAGTATCAATGGCTGTACACAATACATCAAGGTTGATGTTCAGTTTTTATGACAGTTTCATCAAATTTTAAATACTGTTAAACATTTTAATCTATTCAGGCAGACCCGAGTAACTGATCCATCAGCTGTAGCCAGACATGCAGATTAATTTTATAACAGCTGTCAGAAATAATCTTTCTTCTTTCCTGATTTATCTGCATTCTTATTCTGTCTGTGATGTAATCTCATATGCCACATCAACACACTACACCTTACAGTTTGATAGATTATGGCGTGCGTGTAGGTACGCGTTGTAAGTGGAGAGCACATGCTTACTTTTGATGTGCTGCAGCAAATGCCTACACACCAACATGCCTAACCTAGAACTTGTATCAAGAAAACTCATTTACTATTACAATTACTATTCCACCAGGGGGCATTGACTTTTTTGTGAAAGGCCACAGTGCATATACAACCACACGCCTGTACTGGGAAACACAGTTCCCACCGCTCTGGTGGGGTACACTCTCGTCCTCTGCTTGTGACGCCCAGCAAAATACAATAAGGTGTTTATAGATATTGTTGGTCCCTCTGGATGTGCATGCGCTGTCTCACTCCCTTATCATCTCCTTGCAGTTTTGCTCTGGCTGCATCTATGTTTATGTTCAAGTTTGCGTTCTGTTGTAGTGTAAAGCGTTGTGAAATAGTTTTAAAATGTTATTAATAACTATTAGATATATAGTATGATGTCATTATATAGACTTGACTTTCTCTCAGCACCCCCAACTCTGATTGACTTCCAGCATCCCTGACTGTAATACTTACATTCCAATGCTAACATGCTGATGTTAAGCAGGTATAACGTTTACTATGTTCGCCATCTTAGTTTAGAGTGTTAGTATGCTAACATATGCTAATTAGCACTAAACACAAAGTATAGCTGAGGCTCAGGAATGACCTGACCTGATGATGACACTAGATGAAAAAGTCAGAGGATCTCCAAAGTTAGTACAATTCATCATGAGGGGAACATGAATGTCTGTACCAAATGTCATGGCAATCAATCCAATAGTTTTGAGGCTTCACTCCAAACCACAAATGTGCCCCCTCACCCCCTAATTTGTGATGTGAATGCTGTAAAAATATGAATCATTCATACATTTATTGGTCAACTCAAACTCTTGTTCTTTCTCAGAGATACCTGTGGTACAAAGATGAGTCGGGGGCGAGCAGACTCCCAGAGTTCCCTGGGGCCTGACGATGAGGTCATGCCGTACAGTGACGATGAGACGGATGACGAATTGGATGTCAGCTCTGAAGAGGAACCAGATGAGCCACCAGGAGCCCCGCACCCCCCAGTGGAAGCTAAACCCAGCGGTGAGTCACTAAAGACCTACTAGTAATGACATTATTTTAATTCTATTTTAAATTAGCTTTATTTTGGGAAATCCCTTTTGTTAGTCATGTTTCCCAGAGTCAGATGAGAAGACAGATATCCGTTTTTCATTATTTGTGCATCCAGTACATAGAGAGGTTGAGGATACATTTAGCCTAGCTTAGCACAAAGAGTGGAAGCAGGTGGAAACTATCTTAGCTTCATCAAGAGACAAAATACGACTCCAGACGTTGTCTGATTTACATGATGTATTTTACTCGTGAAGGAGCTACAAAAACATTATATATTCTGTTATTTACACATTACATTATGTTAAGGAAACCATTTTTAATGACATCTTCTTTTTCAGATATGGGATGGAAGGTGAAAGCCAACGACCGGCCTTATCACCACCTGCCAGAGTTTCAGAAAAAAGTCTTCCTGTGTATCAAGAAGAGCAGATACTCTGTAAGTAACTGTTTACATAAAACTGCTATTTAATGATCTCGTCTGAAGGTGCCTTTATCCTCCCTCCTGGTTGGTCCTGGTAGAAACTAATCCTGAGCATATGGAGTCGAGCATGGCTGACACACCCTGGACAAAGAGCAGGACAAGTGTGTGTTCTGCGTGTTTTTAAATGAGCTATTCATCATGCCAACTATTTTTCAAATCATCCAACAGTCATTAGATTGATTTTCTTACTTGAAGGCTGTCATTGGTTTCAATTCATTTCTATAACAATCAACATGCAGAGAATTAAAACTTGCCGTAGAGAGATGTCAACATTTCTTGATAGTTACTTTGTCATTTTGTGCAATGCAGTGGCGTTTAAAGCAACTCTAAAGTCTGATATTCAAAGACTGGAGAAGAACATAGTATTCACAAGTCATACTGATAAAAATCCAAACCTTCAAGACAAACACTAAGTAAATACTAACTTTCTGTTAAACAGTCTGATCCTCAGAATTTCCAACAAGCACTTGAATGTGCCAACAAGGAAGAGTTTGAAAAACAGCCTGTACTTTCAACTACATTATCACATGATGATAATGCATAAGGGACTGTCAATGAGTTTCTACCTGCAGAGTTTCAAGATTTTCATATAAATGAATTAAAACAAATTGTTCCATGGAGGGAGGGAAATCAACCTAAAACCTAATGGATGATTTGGACTATGATCAGCAGTGTTTTTTGTTGTTAATGAGCTAAAGCAGACAAAACCATCGGTGTGGTTAGAATTCTGCACAGCCTTTAAACCCAAACCTGTCCCGTACCTTTTCCCGACCTGAGACCGTATGCTCACCAGGCTAATGCAAAACATTATTCTCGCTCTTTCTGCTGGGTATTGTGTATCTTCTTGCAATACATGACACGGAAAAAAAGAGAAATTTCTTCATAAGTTACATTTGAAAGTTTTTAATTAAATCCCGATCCCAGTCTGAGCCTGAAGCTTCACGCAACAAAACAGCCTGAACCCAACCCAAATCCTGATACTCTGTGGGAACCTATCAGGCTTGGATATGCAGCAGAACTGTACTATCATTTTTAAGTATTTTATCTTAAATTTAAAAAAAACAAACAAAAACAAACACTTGCACCCCAGGTAACTTGTCGTGGTTTGTTATGCATAAACACAACGACTGAAACAGGGAATATGTTTGCTGTACAAAGAGTGTGAAAGTTCATTCTTGACCTTGAAAACAGTAGTTACAAAAGAAATCTTAACTCACAGCACACTCACTAGCTTTTTCTGGAACTTTAATTCGCATCTCATGGTTCGCAATTGACTTTTTGCAACTGGGAAAACTCCTTCTGTGGATGAAGCCCATAAAATGGAGTTGAAATCTATGGAAAAAGCTAAGTGGACTTTTTGAGTTGATTAATCAGAGATGATAAATGTCTATTTAAGTGTATGTACCATTTGCTAAACAGTGCCTACCTTGGCTACAAGTGACAATTACAGGACCGTGGTATATGCTAACATGTAGTGTAACAGTAGCACAAATAGATAAGTCAAACAGTCAGCAAAGTGACTCGCTAATGTGAGTTACATGGCAATGTCTAAAGTTTGCAAACATTAACTAACATTAGCCACCATAAGCTAATGGTCATACCAGACCAAGTAAGGCTATACCAGCAAAACCCCTGTGTGTATTGAATCCGGTATAGGGGGGGAGCAAATACCACCTCGAAATCTTATTTTTTAATAAAAATGTTTTATTAAAATAGTAGAATAGCAATTGTAATAATAATAATAATAATAATAATAATAATAATAATAATAATAATAGGATTGACAACTATAGGGGAAAAATGTCAGTATTAGTAACAGAGCCAATAACAACAACTGTAGTTGTCAAGCAGGAACATGGGGGCAGCAGGTGGCCCACAACCACAGATCCAGTCTCTGCAGCTCCGGAGGCAGAAATACCTGAGGAGAAACGAGAAAGCACAAAACTACGGGAGAGAGAAGATGTTGTGTTAGTAACATGTAGTAATGGGATAAAAATGCATACAGATGGAGAGGGAGAGAAGGAGAGAGGAAAGAGGCGCATCATGGGAAGTCTCCCGGCAGTCTAGGCCTATAGCAGCATAACTAAGGGATGGTTCAGGACTCACCCAAGCCAGCCCTAACTATAAGCTTTATCGAAGAGGAAAGTCTTAAGCCTACTCTTAAATGTGGAGATGGTGTCTGCCTCCCGAACCCAAACTGGGATCTGATTCCACAGGTGAGGAGCTTGATAACTGAAGGCTCTGGCTCCCATTCTACTTTTGGAGACTCTAGGAACCACAAGTAACCCTGCATTCTGGGAGCGCAGTGTTCTAGTCGGATAATAAGGTATTATGAGATCTTTAAGATACGATGGTGCCAGACCATTACGAGCTTTGTAGGAGAGGAGAAGGATTTTAAATTCTATTCTGGATTTTACAGGGAGCCAGTGCAGAGAAGCTAATATTGGAGAAATATGATCTCTTTTCCTAGTTATTGTCAGTACATGTGCCGCAGCATTACATTGTAGTGTTTCCTAATAATATTGCCTAGAGGAAGCATATATAAGGTGAATAGAATCGGTCCAAGCACAGAACCTTGTGGAACTCCGTGACAAACTTTGGCGTGTGCGGAGGACTCACCGTTAACATGTACAAACTGAGATCGATCTGATAGATAGGATTTAAACCAGCTTAGTGCGGCTCCTTTAATGCCAATTACATGTTCTAGTCTCTGTAATAGGATGTGATGGTCAATGGTGTCGAACGCAGCACTAAGATCTAACATGTCAAGTACAGCGACAAGTCCATTATCTGATGCAATTACAAGGTCATTTGTAATTTTCACCATTGCTGTCTTTGTGCTATGATGCACTCTAAATCCTGATTGAAAAGCCTCAAATAAACTATTGTTATTTAGAAAGTCACACAACTGATTGACGACTGCTTTCTCAAGGATCTTAGAGAGAAAGGGAAGGTTAGATATAGGTCTATAGTTCGCTAAAACCCCTGGATCAAGAGTGGGCTTTTTAAGAAGCGGTTTAATTACAGCTACTTTTAAAGGATTGTGGTACATAGCCTGTTAATAAAGACAGATTGATCATATCCAGTAAAGAGGTGCTAACTAAAGATAAAATGTCTTTAAGCAGCCTAGTTGGTATGGGGTCTAAGAGACAGGTTGATGGCTTAGATGAATTAATCGTCGAAGTCAGCTGAAGAACATCGACAGGAGCAAAGCAGCCAAAACACACATCAGGCTCTATTGCTGTTTCCAAGGTTCCTGTGTTTGATGACAAGTCGGCACCGGTTGAATGTAGGACTTTTTTTCTAATAGTTAAAATTTTATCATTGAAGCTCATGAAGTCGTTACTAAAGAGGTAAACGCAGTACTAAGGCTATCATTTTCAACATCCACATGAACGTTGAAATCACCTACAATAATTACTTTATCTCTTTCAAGGACCAAACTTGACAAAAACTCTGAGA
Organism: Siniperca chuatsi; assembly: GCF_020085105.1. Taxonomy (NCBI): domain Eukaryota; kingdom Metazoa; phylum Chordata; class Actinopteri; order Centrarchiformes; family Sinipercidae; genus Siniperca; species Siniperca chuatsi. The sequence continues at coordinate 23,285,159 of NC_058059.1, read as the reverse complement.
ATTCAGATTAAAATTCAGAATATGGACCAAGAGCGCGATACACTATAACAAATAGAATTGGCTGTCTTGTTTTCCAGTTAGAGTGTGAAAGACTAAGAGCAAGGCTTTCGAATGAGGTAGAATTTAGTTTAGGTTTAGAGTTGATTTAATAGGTTTGAGTCGAAGATGGCTGCAACTCCACCTCCTTGGCCGGTGCCTTGAGGAATATTAATGACTTGGCAGAGTGGATTCATTTAGGTTAACATTTTCTTCATGACCCAGCCAGGTTTCAGTATAAAACATTAATCCCAGGTTCATGTAGGAACGTGTTGTACATCACCAACAAGGAAGCGTGCTGTGTTTATTTTGATAGGTGACATCAGGAGGAAGCAAACAAGAAAAACTGTTTTTGCTGAGTCATTTCTGACTCCATCAGGGCTCCCTGAGCTGCTGAAAGGTCATGTTTTAAATATGTTATATTTACGCTTCGGCAGTTCTTTTATGTTGTACACCACTTGTTTTGAATGAAGATGTAGATGAAAGGTAAGATGAGGTGGAAGCTTGTGAATGAATGAAAACTGCGTGCTGTACTTGAATTAGTGGAGAGCTTTCATACATTAGATCATGGCTTTTCTTGGTTCCTGTACATTTTTGGTTTATCACGCAACTCTTTTGTTAAATTAGTCTACCCTACACATGGGGGGAAAAAAAATTGAAATGCTTTTTCTAGAATTTAAAGCTCTAGCTGATTGGTCAAATGCTGAGACTCGCTGGTGTGACTTTGTTTTTGTGTCTGAAGCTTTGTGTCGTCGATCTTTTGTGGAGGCTGAAACCTGATCATCCAGCTGAGCTGACCTGTATCTCACTAATTGGCACATTAGACACAGCAATACTGAGTGGGACTGAAGCCAGAACATGTTAGAAACAACTTAAACAGTAATCTTCTGTACATTAGAGTCTTAGATATAACGAAGTTTGTGGTGGTAAGGTAAAAACGGTGGTGAATGTTTTTTCCACCCCTGTTTGTCCTACAGCTGAATCACGACTAAAAGTGGTCAGAGTTCAGATGGTTATCTGTAATGAAATGCAGCTCTATCCCATTACTGACGTCCCCACAAACTGGACCATTGCCTGCACAGTCAACCAGGACACTGACTGCTAAGTTGGAAATGCTCTAACCTCTGTCCACATACTTTTGGTCTGGGGCTGTTTTTTCTGGTTTGTTCTAGGCCCCTGAGTTCCAATAAAGGGAAATCTTAATGCTACAGTGTCCATTGATATTTTAGGTGATAGTGATCTCCCAACTCTGTGGTAACCGTTTGTGTTTGGCCCTTTGCTGTTTCAACATGACAAAATCCCCGTGCACAAAGCCAGGTCTATAAAGACATGGTTTTCCCAGTTTGATGTGAAAGAACTGGACTGGCCTACACAGAGCCCTGACCTCAGCCCCATCCAACACCTTTGGGAATGCCTCAAGTGGAATGCTGACTGGCCATCCAGATAGCACAGATGCATGGAGGTTATTCTGTGAAATCAAACTCTCCAAGCAGACCTGGTTCTGAAAGGGCTTCAGCGTCTTGCGCAGGGACACTGTGGTAAGGAAGGACTCTCCACTGAGTGGAAACCAGGCTGTAATGGAGTTCAGATGGTTATCCTCTGCTGAAACACAGCACCGCCTCAGTATTGACACCATGGTAACTGGACTGATACCTGCTGATTCATGCTGAATACAGGGACTAACTGCTGCCTCTAAGGCCAGTTTGTTTCCTGATGTTTAGAATTATTTAAATTTTTTTCATGCTTAGATGCTTCGCTTTCTGTACATTCTTTCAACTATTGAAAAGAAAATGGCAGACACACATTGGGCTGACACATTATTTTCAAACAATGCCATGGCTTCAGAGAACCTGGGTTGCTAAGAATCATTGACCAAACTTTCACTTCAAACCTTCAGTAGATTTCCAGTAGTTTAAAAGTAGTTTTTCAGCAGACCTCTAGTTTGTAACAGACTGTTGTGAATTTGTATTCTCTAAGCCCAAGCTGAGATAACCCTGATGACATCACTATGACATCATCAGAGTTATTTTCTCAGAAGCTCCCTCAGAGCCACAGGCGACATTATGCAACTGTTCTCACAGGTTGAGTAGTACTACTAATGACCAGTAAACTGATCTTCATGTGTAAAATCGGTGGAATGACCCCTTAGGATGCATATTTTCTGCAATTTAACAGCACAGAACAAAATACTAACTGACTTTGTGCTCATCGTTGTCTGCTATGTGTTTTTCCTCTGAAGGGAAACGCCATCAAGACGTACAAGTACAACATTCTCACCTTCCTCCCCCTAAACCTGTACGAGCAGTTTAAGAGAGCTGCCAACCTCTATTTCCTGGCTTTGCTCGTCCTACAGGTAGGTCTGAATATTAACCACCTGTCTTCTGATTTACAGTGTTACAAAAAGCAAGGGCAGATAAGTGCCATAAAATGTTTGTTTCTTTGTTAGATTATTCCAGACATTTCCACTCTGCCCTGGTACACGACACTGATTCCTCTGGTTGTGGTGCTGGGAGTCACTGCCATCAAAGACCTGGTGGACGATCTGGTAAGAATCCCCCCGCCCCCCGTGGGGGACAGTCATTGACATAATGCTTTCCCTTGCGCCTAACCTTAACCATCACAACTAAATGCCTAACCTTAACCATAACCTAATTGTAGCCTGTACCTTAAAACCAAGTCTTAACCCTCAAAAAGCAGTCTCTACCCATGGGGACCTCAATTTTTGTCCCCACAGTGACACAAGTCCCCATGGGTTAGTGTGCATTAAAGTTAAAGTCCCCACCGGGATATAAGAACATCAAACACACACACACTGCTATATCCACTACATGTGGTTGAAAGCTAAGAAAAAAAGATCTAGAATTAGGATTTTTTTGTCAAACTACTTAAGGCTCAGGTTTTAGCTACGGTACATGTGTTTCCAGCAATCATTCAGTCATAGAACTATAGGAAAACGCTGGTATTGCTGGCAATAACTTGAATTTAAATTAATTTTCTACCAGTTTTAATGTAGCCATTGCACATGGGTATACCTTTTTTGGAGCCTGACCAATGCTGGATATTTTGAGGCAAATACTGATACTAATAATTGAGAAACTTTTTTTTTTCTAATCTTCCTTCTTTGCATCAACCATTAAAAAGTTTTCAAATAAAGATTCATAAATTAACTCACTGATATTCAAACTAGAGTATATTGCCTTGTGATTATATATTAAATGTTATTATCTGGTTTGCTCTTTTTAATTTTTTTTTCTTCTTCCAGGCCCGGCACAGGATGGACAAGGAGATCAACAACAGGAAGTGCGAGGTCCTGCTGGACGGCAGGTCAGAACAAAGTTAATTTTTTATTAGCTTTGATTTATAAAACAAGATATCCACCATCTTTAACTGGCAACATTTTTGAGAAATGCCATTAGCCCAAGTCCTTGGTTGACAGCATGTTAAGATACTGACAAATAAACAAAGAAATATTTTTTTTAGCATTTTATGTAGCATTTTAAAATATGATCTGCTTTAAACCTAGTGTATATCAAAGCATATTTTGTTTTGTATGTGAGGTCTGTTGTTGTACAATGTGTGCCAGTAAGTAAATGCTGGCGCACATTGTGCATTCTTTCTTGTCCTGGTATAATATTAAAAAGTGATGACAACATCTATGAAAACCTGTATTAAAAACTGACCGGTCCTCTCTGCTTCAGGTTTCAAGAGTCAAAGTGGAGGAACATCCAGGTTGGAGATGTGGTTCGTCTGAAGAAGAATGACTTTATTCCGGTGTGATGATTTAGCCTGCATAATTGTGTGACAGTTACCTGACTGACTTACTGATGCGCGTACACAGGTTGTTTAAATGGGCATGTGTGACCTGTCATTTCAAACTGACCCAATGGGGCACCTTGAAACCACCAGAAAAGTCTCTCGAGCATCCACTAAATACATAGCCGACGTGCCAACTTTGAGAAAATCTCATTTTCTTTTAAATTTTCATAAGCTTATTATTTTCAGTCAATTAGTTGTTAAATTACCTGGTTTCAGGACAGTCACCCATCTGTCAGCGAGCTAGCAATAATGTGGCTTACTGCTGTAGATCTGTTTACAGTATCATGATCAGTAAGCTGATGAATTTCACATTTTTAATATGTACATTGTTTATTTTCTTCAGGCTGACATCCTGCTGTTATCCAGCTCCAACCCAAACAGCCTGTGCTATGTAGAAACAGCTGAGCTCGACGGGTAAGACTCAATATAAAAAAACCTTAGTCTTTATCATAATTCAGTGTTATGCCCACTTAGTTTTTATCTGTAATATCTATATTGCTATATTCAAATTGAATACTGAACTATATTTTATATAGAGTGAATGCTGGAGCAGCATTCTTTGCTCTGAAATTTTTTTGTTTGATCTGTAGTTTTTGCATGCGTTCAGTCAACAAATTACTCACTGATATGAGGAGAGAAAATGTGTAAAGAGCTTTTGCCAAGAGCTTAACAACCTCTGCCAAGCTCAGCCATGTGACCAGTGTCACCGTATATTCTGCGATTTAAGTGAGAAACGCCTTGAAATCAAACAAACAGGCCTGCACAGGTGTCTCTAATGGAACTGTTTTACAGTAAATGGCAACTTAACTGATACCGACATCACTATCACCTTTCTTTGTGTTTTTCAGGGCTTTGTGGCATGCAACTTGCATCAGAGAACGAATTATGAACTCATTTGTTTTCATAAATAAGCTTTATTTATCCAGGCTGGCCAAATCGTCCTTTACAACATGCAGAGAAACTTTACTTTTTTAACAAATCCTTTCCCCAAACTGTTTTAACTGTAATTCTGCTTTCCTCTGGGCTTGGTTTTCAGTCCTTGTGTGTATGTTTTTTTTTTCCTCTGCAGAGAGACCAACCTGAAATTTAGGATGGGACTCAGAGTGACTGATGAGAGACTGCAGGAGGAACGTCAGCTGGCTGAGTTTGATGGTAAGCATGGTTCACAACTGCAAGCCTAAGTTTATTTACATAAACCTAAATCGCTTTAAATCACTGAGAGACTCACCTGAGAATAAAACCAAATTTTTCATTTTTGAAATGAAAATATAAAATAGAAATAATTGCAAAAATATAAAATTATTTTTAAAATAAGTGCGAATGATTAAATAATAATCACACACTCACACTGATAATGGCATTAGGCGCAGATAAGAATTAAGATTAAGTGTGTTTGCGTTATACAGTGTGTGTACAGTGTTTTATGCAAGAGATTCTCAAGAGTAGGTGTGTTTGCAACCTTCTTGATATTTGTTTGAATGTTTCATTCTTAAATGAAGTTTTCAGGCAAGATCTGGTAGTTTTTTTTTCTTTTGTACTTTTTAAATGAAAATGTCTTTTTTTATTTTTATTTTTTTATTTTAAGTAGTTGTTATAGGGGTATTTTTTCATTTTCATTACAAATGTTTATTCTCAGTTAACATTAAAGTTGTCAAGTAGGGTTGTCAATCGTCCCGTAATTGAAAACTAAAAGACGTGTTCCATATTCAGCTGATACGGGACGTACTTTTGTTCCGTATTTTTGAAAATCAATTAAGTGAAAGTCTATGGGAGAAAAATATTACAGGTTAGACTATTAAGACAGGGCAGTTTGTATGAGATAGAAGTAAACCCTGCTGCTCTGTTATCTCTCAGCCTGTCTGTCATGTTATGTTCCACTACCCAACCTGATGTTGTCCATCTTTGGTCCAGAGCAAAATATCTCAGCAACTACTGACAGACTGTCATGAAAGTTACTAAAGCTAATCCATGCTGCCCAGACATGAATGCTTGACTGGAAGCCCTCCTTGTGTCCATTTGTGTCTCCTGAAGCACTGATCGAGTGCGAGGAGCCGAACAATCGCCTGGACAAGTTCACAGGGACGATGCTGTGGAGGAAGGAGCGCTACCCTCTGGACCTGGATAACATGCTGCTCCGAGGCTGCAAGATCAGAAACACTGAGGAGTGTCACGGGCTGGTCATCTTCGCAGGTGTGATCTCTCGACTGCATCACTGCAGAACTCAAAATTAAGGAAAATTTTAGTACTGACATCTTTGTGTTGCTGATACACAGCTCTAATTTAATTGATTGCAAAGTAATCACTTTTAGCAAATGTTTACAAATTTATTTCACGTAACCAATAATTTTTTAAAGCTTATTTAAAGCTGGTCTTTACATAAAATAGATTTTTTTTTTTCCTTTTCTTTTTCTTGCATATGGATGAGATGATGCCTAATGCAAGAGAAATCCACATTAGTTCTGAAACAGTCAATCGGTTAACGAATTGTTGAACAACAGAAAATGAATCCGCAACAATTTTGACATTTGATTAATTATTTAGATAATTCTTTAAGCAAAAATGCCAAAAATTCTCCTCCAATGTGCTACTTTTCTTCATCTTTGGGTTTTGTGTTATTGGTCCGACAAAACATCTGAAGACATCTCCTTTGGGCATTTGTCATTATTTTCTAACAGCATTAATGATAGGTGATAACGAATAATAACAGGTAGCCATGGCTAGCATTCACCATTTTGATATATGTTGCCGTAGGAGCTGACACCAAAATCATGAGGAACGGGGGGAAGACGAGGTTCAAGAGGACGAAAATTGACGAGCTGATGAACTACATGGTTTACACAGTAAGTCTGAGTCAGATGCGAAATTCATCACCATCAGTATTCATTTTCATTTTTTAAATATATCTCCTTCCATCATCTCTCATCATTTACACTTATACCATGGTCTGGGTGAATACTTGATTCTAAATGGCTGCAGGGTGTCCATTAAGAGTTTCCCCTCGGGGATCAATAAAGTATTTCTGATTCTGATTAATTCCTAAGTAGTTCCAGTGAAACTGTCTGTTCACAATTCTAAATGAATGCGCTGGCTACAGTATCAGCATGAATACAATTATCTTATTTACAACACTGAGCGTAGTCCTTCAGTGCCTCATCCTCTGAACACCACAGGATGGCGACTAACACACAAACTGCAAGAAGTACACTGCCCCTCTCAACTTACTGATGCTTCCACAAGCGATCATCTCATATCCCATTCGCTATTCAACTCACTACTATGACAGTACACATGGCCTATCATTTGTTTGTGAAAATCTTGATCTTGATTTGGGGACTGACATGTCTGGATAGCTAGCTAGTGCTGTTGTTAAACATACTGTCCAATTATATTTACTGTTTGTTAACAGTACACAATGTTATTGACTTTGAATCTTGCTAGCATAACATTAGCTTTCTGGCTCATAGCTGAGCGAAAGGGTTTTTACGAGCTGAGCGTATTAGAAATATCTCCTGTTGCCAAGTCGTATCTAAGGTCCATCCTATTTACTGGAGTAATGAACAACATTTCCTTTGCATAAGAACCTTATGGGGTGGTAATGATTATTCTAGGTATTAGTCAAACCCTTAGGTGGTACCAGGGATATATATATATATATATATATATATATATATATATATATATATATATATATATATATATATATATATATATATATATATATATATATATATATATATATTTTTTTTTTTTTTTTACCAGGGTAAGCGGAATGTGTCCTGTTCACTTTTTTAAATAACAGGTTATTATAAAAGTTTTTTGTTTTCTTAATATTTTTTTATTAGTCACCCAGTGTTTAACTGTGTTTCTGTTCCCGCTCCCTGTAGATCTTTGTGCTACTGATCCTTGTGGCGGCAGGGCTGGCCATCGCTCACACCTTCTGGTACGAGGACATTGGCTCGAAGGCCTGGTATCTGTATGACGCCAAAAACCAAGGTTCCTCCTACAGAGGCTTCCTCAGCTTCTGGGGATACATCATCGTCCTCAACACTATGGTGCCCATTTCGCTTTATGTCAGGTCAGTAAAACGTTAACCGCATATTTGTGTCTTGTCCACATATTCAGCCTTTCTGGGAGAAAGTGGGATGTCTAGCGTCAAGGATACTGGGTTTGAGTATTGATGTCACATTCTCCTTCCTATCTTATCTTGGAGGAAGGCCCAAAGGTTTGTGTAAAAGTGATATTGATCTCCTGAAAATCTTTATGGCTGCAAACAGCATTATTACAAAATGCTGGTTTCAGAGAAACCCTCCTACTACTGGCCTTTTCATAGGCACTGTCAACAATCTACGCTCCATGGAAAAGCTGAATTATACTTTGACTAGATAAAGACATGGGTGAAATGGAATTGTTACAACTCTCAGGAAACGGATATAGTTTAATATAGTTTGTTCATTTCATTCATCAAAGCGCTTTGAGTAGTCAGAAAGACTAGAAAGGCGCTATATAAGTACAGTCCATTTACCATTTACCATTTGTTTGTCCAATTGATGGCCTCATTCTAGTCCTCATGGTCCTTGTTCAATTAAAATGTTAAATGGTTACCCCCATATGGCTAAAATATATACTGTTCTTTGAAAGCTGTTAAATGTTAAGGGAAAGATGTAATCAACAAGGCTTAGAGAATTTAACATTGCTTTCTTCTGGCAGTTTGGAAAACACAACATCTGCATCTATAAAGATTTTGCATAGTGCAGCTTTAAATCTTGAGTCAAAACATTGTTTGAGTTGGTTAGTTGAAGTTATAAAAATTTGTAACTACTAGAAAAAACTAATTCAGAGCAGCATTAGCTGGTTACAAGTTGGGTTAGCAGTAGATCGGCTTCATAGTATTAGTTTACTCCTCGCTACCTTGTCCCTTTTTCACTTGGCTTCAGTCTAATGTTACAAGAAAAACTGACTACTGTATGTGAAAACTCCAAAGAGCAGCTCTGCCTCCAAGAAATAATTGTGAAAATATAACTTCATCTCCTGTTTGTCTGCTTTGTGTTCAGCGTGGAGGTGATTCGTCTGGGCCAGAGTAAGTTCATCAACTGGGACCTGCAGATGTATTTCACAGAGAAAGACACACCAGCTAAGGTACATTATTACTGGTTTTAGAATTATTTTTAGCTTCCTGACCTTATTCCATATGTAACACACATCACATGCACAGAGGATTTATTACATTTTCCAGGAAACAGAAAGAACCAAAGAATCCCGATTAACAATGTTTCAATCCTTAGACCTTCATCAGCTAAAATTCTTTACGTACCAAAACGTTGTCAATACTTGCCTGCAGGTTATTGCACAATATATTGCAGATTATTTTTATTCGAATGATTTTTAAATGTATAGTGACAAAAATAAAATCTATACATACCATAACATAACACATTATTGACGATATTGCAGGCGGTCTTTTACATCAAATGTAAAAGACAAGTACAAGTTTTATGCCCTATTTTCTTGAAACTTTCTACGTTAAAAAGCCTGCAGTCTGTGAGTGTTACGGCACAATGAAAAAACATTTATCAGTTTTAAAATACTACGGAAATACGGAAAAAAGTATTTTATGTACTTCCAATGCTTTTAGGCAAGAGAGAATACCTTGTCGTCATTGTAAAAGTTCATATTCATGTTTTTTTTTTTTTACTGCACGTCCTGCATTAATGATGAAAATACAGCATATCTTTCTTAAAATGTTATATTACCAGAATAGTGCATTTCATATTCAACAATCTGTTTTTCTAATGATTTAACTTTTCACAGCTAAAAGCGAAAGCGAACAAAACCTTTTTTCCCCTTTTCCTGACAAGCTTTTTCCAGAGCTTTCAACAGTCTCGCAGTTTTTCTATAAATTCAACAGCGTGTTATCATCTGACCAAAGTTCAGTGATATCTTTTCCCTCTGCGTCATTTCGCACGTTTCATTAAATCAGTTCTTGTCACTGTGCAGGCTCGAACCACCACTCTGAATGAGCAGCTCGGTCAGATCGAGTACATCTTCTCCGACAAGACGGGAACTCTGACACAGAACATCATGCAGTTCAAGAAGTGTAACATCGCTGGACGCAGCTATGGTATGCATCTGCCTTAGTTCACTCAAACATTAAAATAAATCAAAAAATTTGCTCCAAACTTGATACTACTGTTTGACATTTTAGTGGTTTTGTTACACCATAAAGACCTTAACAGAGGTATGTGAGCCAGTGAGAACTGAGACTCTAACCCTGGCAGCATTAGTGCCTGACTCAGATGTTGAACCTCTACCTATTGCCTTACTCAAGGGAATTCACCCTCTCAGGTTAGTGAAATAAACTGTGAGGAAAAATGGAAATACAGGAAGGAGACCAGTAAGAGGAAGTTGTGGAGGTAACGACAAAAAAAGAAAGCAAGTGAGTGACACCTGCCACAAGCAACTTGTCATTGTCTCAAAGTCTGATTGATGTTCTACACATACAACCAGAAACTAAGTGGTGTGTATGTTTTCTCTGCCTGTACCGGTTGACAGCATTGTGTTATCAGAAAGATTAAAAATGAGCTCTAATGATCCCTTTGGGGGAAACTGGTTCACTGCTGTACGAAGAAGTGGAATTTAGATAAGCGCAGAAATACAGATTCTTGAATAACAGCTACAAAAGATACAAAGACTGTAACACAGACACAGTTACAAAGTGCTTTACAAAGGAAAGGAAAAAATGCAGAACAGGGAGCAAATGTAGGTTGGTTAGGGCAGGTATGAAAAAGCATGTACAACTTCATGTAAATTAGCACAAGACATAAGCGAACAAATAAAAAAGACATTACTGGACAATATTCTTCATTTGATCATCAAAACAAAGATCTGCAGCTAAAATTACACTAAGATGTCCAGCATTCTGCTTAATAATGCTACATACTCTATGAACTCTGTTTCTCTTTCTTTGCCACTGTCCACATGTGCTTAGTGGCTTAGTCAAAGTCCTGACCTGAATCCTATTGAGATGCTGTGGCATGACCTTTAAAAAGGCAGTTCATGCTCGAAAACCCTCCAATGTGGCTGAATTACAACAATTCTGCAAAGATGAGTGGGCCAAAATTTCCTCCACAGAGCTGTAAAAGACTCATTGCAAGTTATCGCAAACGCTTGATTGCAGTTGTTGCTGCTAAGGGTGGCCCAACCAGTTATTAGGTTTAGGGGGCAATCACTTTTTCACACAGGGCCATGTAGGTTTGGATTTTGTTTTCCCTTAATAATAACAACCTTCATTTAAAAACTGCATTTTGTGTTTACTTGTGTTATCTTTGACAAATGTTTCAGATCATCAAACTAATTTAAATATTAAAGTGTGACAAACATGCAAAAAAATAAGAAATCAGGAAGGGGGCAAACACTTCTGCACACCACTGTATGTGTTGTTTATTGGTTTTTACAGTTATACCTGTACGGTACATCTGCAGTTTTGTCATTCCAAGTTTTTGTTCTCCTCTCCACAGGTGACCCGACCACTGTTGAGGGAGTGGCGCTGGGCAGAGGAAGGGTAAAATATCAAATATTTACTTTAGAAGAAGAGTTTAGTCCAAAATAAGATGATTCGAATGTAAAAGTTTCACTGAATGTTTCATTTGTAGGAGAAAATATGATTTTCAGATATTGATTGAAAATAACTGCATATACTGAAATAGATGAATGATAATCTGCATTTGTAGTCTAAAATATCACATTGGCCATGTTTCACAAATACTGAATTTTACTTTATTTGGGACATACAAAATGTACAGTACATATTTTATTTTTGTGTATATAACTTTATTTAACCAGGTTTGTGCCTCACTTTTTACAGGACTATCATGGCCATGATATAGCAGCAGCACATAAAACATAGATGTTAGAAAACACAAGAAGTTAGAACATAAAACAGAGGTTAGAAAACATATAACACAGACTACTTTTAATGAAATAGATACAATATTAAGAGAGTTAAGGATACTGATTTTAATCTGGTAACTACTTAACTCAACAGAATAATTACTGACCATTTCTACTGTAGTTTTCAAAACCATTTCCCTGTTTCCCTGTTAGCCGGTGGACTGGAGCTGGAACCAGTACGCTGACAGAAAGTTCACATTCATGGATCATTCCCTGGTTGCCTGCGTCCGATCCAGGAAGGATAAAGATGCTACAGAGTTTTTCAAACTGCTCTCCCTCTGCCACACCGTCATGGTGGAGCACAAAGACGGTAATCCTAAAATCCTAGTTTAGAAGAAGAAGCAGCCTGAGTGGAGCTGAGGTAGGATGAGTAAATTGCGACCACTGTGGCTGACTGTGGCAGTGGCACCTGCCAGTCAACCCAAACATACCCTAAAGAGGACTGAAAAAAAACCTGTATAGAAAGGTGTTTTACTATAAAAGAGAAAACTGCAGGCATTGCATTGGACATGACCTCTTCATATATGGGTTCATATCTTTCTCTCAGGTGATCTGGTGTACCAGGCAGCGTCTCCTGATGAGGGCGCCCTGGTGACGGCAGCCAGGAACTTCGGCTATGTGTTTCTGTCTCGTACGCAGGACACCATCACCATCAAAGAGATGGAGCAGGAGAATACCTACGAAATGTTGGCGCTACTCGACTTCAACTCCGACCGCAAGCGCATGTCTATCATCTGTACGAGTGCACGGACACACACATACTATTGCACATACAAACACATGTCATTTCTGGTTTTGTTGCTAGTAGTTATAATAACAGAAATAATAATAAATATTGACATGCTAGCTGATGAAAACCTGTTTAGTAGCTTGAACTAACAGTAACGGTAGCTGCAGTCAATTCACACGAACGCTTAGTCAAAATGTTTTTATATTTTGTTTTTAAGAAACATACTTAATGAATAAAGGATACGTCTGGCCATACTCTTAATACTTATAAATAATCTAATATTTATAATTTATAAAACAATTACTTGATCTTACAGTACTAATATTGTCTGTGCATCCAAAGCCTGGAATATCTTATTCCTCTGTGCCGTAGAGCTCCATTGTTGTCCAAAAACTATTAAAAACACATCAGTGAGCCACACTGTTACACTTTTTGACATGTTCCTTCATTACTATGAACACATCCACTGTAGTTTATTTTGACTCAACCTCACATACAGCTATATATTTGAGACCTCTTTTATATTACCTGATTTATTTCTTCAGTTGGAACCAGGAGCTTGGTGCTGAGTGCCACGGACAGGGTAGTGGAGTCAGACAGTGTTAAGAGACGGACTAACGTTGATTTTTCGTATTTTTATGGGATTTGTTGACCTAAAGAAAAATCTAGAATAAATCTAGCCTTATCCTTTTAAGTACTGCTGGGCACTCTGGTTGCTCTGGTCGCTGGCTACTTGCTACCAGCCCTCGCCAGGGGGCGGGAAACTCCGATCAGTTTCGCCTCCATTGTCAATATGAAACAAATAATAGGGAGACATTTACAGGGGGAAGAAAATCAAATCCCAATCTGCAATTGGTTGCTGCATCAGTGTGTCACTGCTAAGTCGCATAAAGTTCAGCTCCACTCAACTTAAACTCGTCGCTCTGGTCGCTGCGTCAGACGCCTCTTGTCGCCAGCTCCCACTGAAAATGAATGACTGCCTGCTGCTTTTGTAGCTCATGAAGCTTCTGGTCTCTGCACACGGTAGGATTTGACAAAATCAAAAAAGCAGGACTTGAACGCCAATGAATCCAACAACAGCCAATCACGTTGCCTGAGCAGGAGGTAAAGGTGCGTTTGGCAGTGCGCACCAGCAGACAAACAAATAATGACTTATTTAGAACTTGAAACACAAAGTTAAGGACTGGTCTTGACTTGGGACTTGACTTGACTCAAGAATTCATAGCCAAGGCTAAAGATTTACTTGTGACTTACGAAACAGTGACTTTGTCCCACTTCTGATCCTCTGTCCTACTGTCTCTTCTCTCTCTTCAGTGAGGTTTCCTGATGGTCGAATTCGTCTCTACTGTAAAGGAGCTGACACTGTCATCTATGAGCGACTTTCCCCCAACTCTAGACACAAAGAAACTACCCAGACAGCTCTGGATGTGAGTTCATATGACTTTATACTCATTTGTACTGCATTTTTTGCATACATACATACATGCATGTATGAGGCATGCATGTATGCAGTTGTTTTTCTCTTTTTTTTTTTTTCTCTGTGGAAGGAAACATGGTCTGTGTTGTGTGCTTTAGGTCTTTGCCAACGCGACCTTGCGGACGCTGTGCTTGTGTTACAAAGACATCAGCGCAGACGAGTACCTAACCTGGTCCAGGAAACACAAAGAAGCCCAGGTGACCATGTCCGACAGAGAGGGTGCCCTCGACAGCGTGTACGAGGAGATCGAGAGCAACCTGATGGTGAGTGGGAAAACAACAAATAAATCAAGAATGACCTTTCATGCTTAACAAAACTTTGGAAACTGGGGCATCGCAGCGCTGACATATACAGGATTTAGTAGGAAAACGGGAAAGAGTAGAAGCACACGACTCGAATCTGGAAATGAGTTTGACCACTCTCTCACTCACTCAAACCAAAGGAAGCTTCTTGGTATCACTATTTTTTCAGCATAGACTGTAAGCCAGACATAGAAATTGAAGCTGGGTATACTAAATAAACCAATCCAGGACAAGTGGCAGAGTATCATAGTGTGGTCCATGAGCTCCGCCTGGATAGCGCATGGTTTCGGTGATATTTCAGGGTCTGATCGCCGGATTGGCCACTGCAGCATGGCGTTGGGTTGCGATTCTCCAAAAGTTGATTCTGTTTCAACTGTGTGCATTAATAAGAGAATTGAAGCAGACATTTAAAAGCAACGCAGTGTCCCTTTTTAACTTTCTATCCTCCACACCAGAGAAGCCAGTAATATGTGACATGGTGTCCTTTGGCTGCAGCCGCAACTTTTTATAAATCCAACTGAAAAACAGTCTGGGCATTTTTGCTGAAAATCTGTAAGTGAAGAGTAAAGGGCATCAAAGTTAAAACAATGAGCCTCAGCCATATCTAACCAGCTGTGTCCCTCTGTCCAGCTGATTGGGGCGACAGCCATCGAGGACAAATTGCAGGACGGAGTGCCAGAGACCATCGCCTCACTGGCCAAGGCCGACATCAAGATTTGGGTCCTGACTGGAGATAAGAAAGGTACCATCACCTCAGACTACAGAGGAGTCATACTGTTAGTCGACCTGTACTAATGTACCAACGAGCCAATAAGAACCAATATGCTACATGTGTCAATAAAAAACCCCAACAATGGTTAAAGTATATTTTTGGATTTATGAATTAACCTGCCTCTCTAAAATAATACATACAACTGGACCAACTATCTGAAATTAAATAATGTTGCTGTTAATGGATGATATGAAATGGAGTTAGTTTAGCAACTGCTTCTTCCTTAATTTGGTACATAAGAAGTGAACACTGGAAATACTATTTTTTTTTTTTTTCTAAATTACTGATCATATTTTTCTGCAGTGCTGCAAGTTTTCCTTTTGGGTCACATTTAATTAGCAGAATCATCTGATCAGATCTGTTCTGTAACAGCTATAATTGATATTTAGAAAGATCTGTGCCATGTTTTCGCCACTTTTAATGTGTTTTATCTTTTTCTCAGAAACGGCAGAGAACATTGGATATTCTTGTTCACTTTTGACAGACGACATGCAGATCCACTACGGAGAAGACGTTAAGTGAGTTGATTTAAAATGTCACAGCCTACAACAGTAATATAATTAAAATCCCTTAAGATCAACTAGTGTTTGTGTGTCAGAGAAATTCCTTTTTTCCATCAATGTAATGTCTGGAATGAAGAGAGAGCACATTCTTTCTCATACAAATGAAAAGTTTAATTAGTCGGTATTAAAGGATAGGTTAGGATTTTTTCAAGTCTATTTTGATAGTACTCACATTCCTTATGTATGTTGGATGTTGAAAGAGTTACGGGTTGCTGTAATCATTCCTCCTGTCAATACAGGCTCCCTTCAACAGTTCAGCTGAAGCTAATAGGAGGCTTCAGCAGTCTAAATTACACAAATCAAGTGGGTTTCTTTGTCCTGGTAGTCGTGTGTATGTTTACTGCCGATGTTTGGTTCCGGCAGCAATCCTACATAGTAGTGGGAGGGATATGATTGCCAGGACGAATCCGTCTGCCGCGACTCAGCAAGGAAGCAGTTTGTAGAAACACACAGAGGTAATTTTGTACTGAAAAGCTGTAGCTTTGGAACATACCCACTTGTTTTGTCTAACTCAGACTGCTAAAGCCTCATATTAGCATGTCTACATGTGTTCAAAAAACATGTATGTCTTATATTTAATATTACATATTTTTCCTATTTATCTGTATACTGTTCCTACCTCCCTCTCTGGTATGTTTCTTGTGCTGCTGTAATGCTAAATATCCCCCCTGGGATCAATAAAGTTTTATTTTATCTGCTCTTATATGGCATGTAAGTATTACTGAACCTTTTCTTAAATTTATCATCAACTCGGTACACTCAGGGCTTTTGCCACTTGGTCTTGTTCGACCAGTTGCTAATGTAAGCTTATGCCAGCTAACTTTAGCTAGATATAGTGTAGCTGAAATATCTGAGTTGTCTGACTTCCGGAAACTTATCTCTTGTTGTTTTCTGCTCTTGGTAGGGATGTGCAATATCACCAAAATCACATCCCAATATATGTCATTTCATATCCAGATAACGATACATATCACAAGGGTTAGTCACAAAGAGGTTAGTGGTGTTTGAGTCTGTTGTGGGGACCGGTCTGCGGCATAATTTGCTGTTTTAAATAAGTTTTCTGTTCTGTATCTGACTTTTCATACCCAAACAACATCCATGTGACAGACCAGCCAAGACAAAACGAGGAGCTCGTACCTAAAAGAGGGGCTACTTCTGAGTCCTCTTTCTGTTCGGAATTAGCCCGTTCTGTATCACGTAACGTTCACTCTCCTCCATGTTTGTTTTGTGTTGCTTTCATGCAGATTTCCTTCCTGTATCCGTTCCATGCGGAAGAATGCAAAGCATTGTCCAAATGATGAAAAATATTGCCGTAAAGAGTATGAACGAAATAAACGATAGAACATAATATCAAATGATGGACATTTTTCGTCATATGCTATATATCGTCATATTGCACAGTCCTAGCTCTTGGTAAAACAAAACTCAAGGTGTATTTAATTATAAAACATATTCATATTCATCACTGGTAAATCAACTTGCCTCTCTCTCCCTAACTTGTATACCAATCCCTCCCTGTTTTATGTCTGACCTCAACATCTTGGTTTCAACAGCACACGAAGATCCAAGTCTGTGACACTGTGTAAGAGTTTGTCTGTTGTTCCTGTGTCTCCAGTGAGAAGCTGAGGCTTCGTCAGGGCAACAGGAGGAACGAGCCTGCAACTGTTCGTCGAGGCAAAAAAAAACCTGCGGAGCCTTTCTTCCCCGAGCCGGGCAAAAACGCTCTCATCATCACCGGAGGATGGCTGGTGAGTTCGATTCAAGATTAAAACTGTATTAAAATGATGACAAATGTATTAATTTTAGTATTTTGTTTTTATAGTATTTAGAAATGCAGCCATGGGAGAAAATGTCATTCTAAATTCTTATTTCCTGTTTACTAGACAGGCGCTTTGACCAACTAAGCCACAGCGCCTGCTGTTTTTTTATTTTCTTATTTCTTATTTCCCACCTGCCATCATGGTGGATTGTGCTGATTTATTGTTTTTATTTTCTCAGAACGAGATTCTGTATGAAAAGAAGAAGAAACGGCGTCGTCTGCGTCTTCGTCGTCTGGGAAAGCGACCGCCTTCCAGCAGCCCTCAGGATGGACAGCCGATGGACGACTGGGAGAAGGAGATGAGACAGGTACGACGCAATAAATGAAACATTTTAAGATATGTATAAAAGTGAGATATGATTGCATGGACAGTGCATTACATGATAGCAAACATGGTGAAATGTTTCTACAGATTGACTTTGTGGATATGGCCTGTGAGTGCGAGGCGGTCATCTGCTGTCGTGTGACACCCAAGCAGAAGGCTAATGTGGTGAGTTTGGTGAAGAAGTACAAGAAAGCCGTGACACTGTCTATCGGAGACGGAGCCAATGACGTCAACATGATCAAGAGTAAGGACATGAAAGATCTCAGCTCACGTTAAAGGGCACATTTTCTTTTGCATGTAACACGTTGCAGTGAATGTACTCTAATTTCCCTCCCCGTCCTCTGTCCCTCCAGCTGCAGACATCGGTGTTGGTATCAGTGGTCAGGAGGGGATGCAGGCCGTCATGTCCAGTGACTACGCCTTTGCTCAGTTCCGTTACTTAGAGCGCCTCCTGTTGGTGCACGGACGCTGGTCCTACATCCGAATGTGCAAGTTCCTGCGTTTCTTCTTCTTCAAGAACTTCGCCTTCACGCTGGTCCACTTCTGGTACTCCTTCTTTAGCGGATACTCCTCACAGGTCAGCAGCACTGCAGCATTTCCACATCTGTCTGTCTAGTCAGGCCATTATCAGGCTGATATCATGTAACCTCATCCTGACATACGTTGGTTTACTCTCACCACCTGACACTGAAAAATTGTTTTCCTGTCTCCAGGTCGCTTATGAAGACTGGTTCATCACTCTCTACAATCTCTGTTACAGCAGCTTACCTGTTTTACTGGTTGGACTTCTTGACCAGGTAAGAACAGGCTTTGTTGTAGACACAGAATGGTACAGAAAAGGGTCATTGGCTGGTCATTGGTTTACTTTTTATGCATAAATCATAAGTCTAAAATATCAACACGCATTTACTCTCTGTAAATTCACAGCAAAGTAATTAGTACAGTTGAAATTGCACAGATTGATGTGAAAGTTTATAAGATATTCACTAAGACGCAGATTGATGTGCTAGGAGTTGATAAAAATAAAGGCATATGGCATTTCTCAGGTTTGAAATTTGACCTCTGTAGTTTTAGGAAAATGAAAAGAATGCCAAAAGAAAAATTTCAGTGTTCTTTAACAAATGTTTGTTTTTACAGATTCAAGTAACTATTACTGAGATACAGCCTTGTTTTCATTATTCTCTTCCATTATTAACCTGCTTTTTCATAGTGTGCGATGTATTTTTGCGATAAATAGCAAAAATTTTATCCAGAACTTCCACCCTCTTTGTTATATTATTTATGTCAACAAAAAATTGTAATTGGAAACTCACAATGCATTGTAATACAGGTTTGGAAATCTGTTCCATCCTCTTCTGCTCAATAAGAAAAAAACAAAACTCCAGAACTGTCAAATGATCCCTCCGCTTCCTCCCCCTCCTCCTGCTGCAGGATGTTAACGACAAACTGAGCCTGAAATTCCCCAAGCTCTACCTGCCTGGCCAGCAGGGGGCATTGTTCAACTATAGGAACTTCTTCATCAGCTTGTTCCATGGGATCTTCGTCTCGCTCACCATCTTCTTCATCCCCTACGGAGCCTTCCTGCAGACCATGGGGCAGGACGGTGAAGCCCCATCTGACTACCAGTCCTTGGCCGTCGTCACCGCCTCGTCGCTCGTTTTTGCGGTCAACCTGCAGGTTAGTCGGACATTAGTGTTTTAGTTCTAGCAGCCCTGTCAGGCATTTTTAAAAACTATTAGATGAGAACATACTAGTATGTTAACATTAACATGCTGATTTGCATCAGCTACAATTTAAGATCAGATTAATTAAGATTTTATATCTTTCCTTGTTCATGTATTAGCTTTAAGTAATCAAATAAAAAATGAATCAGTATATGTTCTGAATTCTCACTTGAAGCACTCAATCAGAAATCCAGAATACATATCATGCATACTTTTCTTACCCTAAAGCTAATAAAGGAGAAATATAAGAAGAAAACTGGAACTGATTGTATTTTATGTGAATGACCTGCTGACCTTTGTTATCTCCTCCACCTGTTGTTTGTCAGATCTCTCTGGATACCTCCTACTGGACTTTTGTCAACTGCTTTGCAGTTTTGGGCAGCATAGCCATCTACTTTGGCATCATGTTTGACATCCACAGTTCTGGGATCCACGTCATCTTTCCCTCAGCTTTCACCTTCACCGGTCAGTTACCAACCATTCCACCGCAGTGTGACACAGTCAACTGGCTTGTCTGGCTTTATACATACAGTCGGTATCTCGTCATAGCTGGGGGCGTGGTCACGGCGGAGTTGGTGAGGGGGGAAACAGTCCTTTCTCCCAGTCTGGAAATGCGCGGTTTTTAAACTCATATGCTAATGTCAACAAAGTGTCATGTCTTGCATAAAGTCCTTGCTGTCAATTGACAAAGAACGCTACATTGAAAAATTAAACAGGATCGGATTGCTGTCCATATCTCATAAAAGACTGGAAGAATGATCCAACTTAATGGCCCGAAGTGTTATTCCCAGATATCTTCTGCTATCTGGTTGGATCGCCTGGTAAGAGACACTTTTACATTTACTATAGATATGATTTAATTAAATAATATCAGTAACGTTGCCCTACAGCCATTAACGCTATGATGTAACGTTAACAGACTAGCATGTTTTAGTGAATTCCATGCACAGTTTTGAGACAGTAGCAACGCTAACGTTAGCTGTTGTAAAACGTGTTTCAAGGAAAGCTACTCAGTTTGCAAAGTTTAGGCTAAACATTATATGTAGTTCACTTAACTTAGATTGTTTGAGGAATGCCATGGGTGTTGGATTCCTCTTTCTAACACTGTTTGGCTAAAGCGAACTTAACGTTAACGGAATGAAGTGCCGACTACAAACATTTTTTGATTTCGGATTCCACACAGGCGCCCAAACTCATCCTGCCGCCGGATGGCTTGCAGCCACCCTGTTCTCCTACTTGGTTCTGTGTCTTGATTCGGTAAAATATAAAACTTCAACTTTGGATTTTTAATCTTATTTGACGTGCAGAAAGCCACACAGCAAACTTTAAATTTGCTACTGAAAGTTTCCTTTTTATTGAAAACCTTACTGTTCCCAAACACAGAAACCTAAGAGTTTCCTGGACAATATACCGTTCGTCCAATCATGGCTTAGCAACCGTAACTAAGGCCTGTCAAGCTTCGGATTTTTCCACATGCTGAAGCGCTGTGCACGGGGCTGTAAGTAAGATACTCTGCATCTAAAGTTGGAGACTAGTCTGTTTTTTTTGTTTTGTTTGTTTGTTTTTTTCAGCCGGTCATGTATGATAATATTTCATAGTGTAGATATTAGCAGCTCTGTCCTGCTCCTAATTGGATTTCGGTTAGTTTATACTCCAACAACCCCAGCCAAACACATTATCCGAGATATTACCCGAGCGTTATGTTGCTCCACATCGTCAAAGCCTTTTCTCTTGTAAAGTTAAAACTTAAACACACTGTTTGACAAACAATGAAGCTTATATCTAACCTGTTTCTTGCTTGATAATTATGAACTGGATCCCAGTATGTAGTTGTTCCTATCCTAAAAAGCTATGCTCTTCGGGACTCGTAGTTGACTTCTCTAAAGTTGTTATGGATACAGTTTTGTACCTTTTTTTTTTTTCTTTGATTTTTTTGATTTATTTTTTGTTTTGTTTTTGAAGCTGAATTGTTTTTTTCATGTTCATCCAAGAGTCAGAAATGCTCCAGCAGACAGTCAGCTAAATGGTAAATGGCTGCATTTATATAGCGGTTTTATCCAAAGCGCGTTTTCCCATTCACGCATGCACTCTCACACCAATTGCATTGAGCTACTACGCAAGGTACTGGCCAACCATTGGGAGCAATTTCTTGCCCAAAGACACTTTGACATGTGGACAGGAAAAGGTGGGTTTTGAACCACCAACCTTGTAATCAATGCACGACCCGCTCTACCCCCTGAGCCACAGCCGCCCCCGCAGCTAACATAGTCTATGTGGAAAATCTCAACATCTAACGGGACCTTTAGACACCACATCAACACCGCCCCCCTTCAGTACTCTCTTAACATGTGTGTATTTTGTGTTTTTAGGTGCAGCGTCGAATGCTCTGCGTCAGCCCTACCTGTGGTTAACCATCATCCTGACTGTGGGCATCAGCCTGCTTCCAGTCATCTGCATCCAGTTCCTCCATAAAACCATCTGGCCCTCTGTAGGAGACAAGGTGAGACCTCCACTAGGCAACCCACCAACCTGCTGCTGGGACTGCTTAAATAATCACCAATATCAAGAAAAAGTAGATGGGACTTCTTAAGATAGGGCATACCAAATTTTTAGGATAGGAACAACTACATACTGGGATCCAGTTCTTATGTCAATTTATTTATTTTTTTCTTATGTCAAAAAAGGCAAATGGTTATAGTATGGTTGTTCTAGAAGCAACAGCAGTTGTTTTTTTCCCCCCTCATAATTATGACTTAGTGTCTCATAATTGTGTTTTGTTGTGTCCCATAATTATGAGATTTAAGATATATACGCACAGTAATATAACTGACCAATTTTCTATCATCAGGGTTAAAAGTCCCAAATGATTGCATAGTGAAAACCAGACATGGTTGAAAGCTATCAAACCAAAAAAATATGGCCTTGTTTTAAAAAAAACTTGTTGTAACTAGTCTGCTTCTGCATATGTTTTATATGGAATATAAATATATATGGAAGTATCAGAATTATCAAATCAAATTGAATCGTGGACAGGATGAGAATAGAAGTCAAATGGTTTCATCTAACTGCAATTCGATTAAATTAAACAACTTTGAAATTAAACTGTCGTGAAATGTAATTTGCTGAAATAGAAGTAACGCTGTACCTTCTCTTTTCCCATAAGATGAAAAAATTACACAGCAGTGTTTTTCTAATGTTACCTGCATATTTCCCATTATCCTCCAGGTCCAGAGAAACAGGAAGAAGTACGAGTTGGAGATGGAAGAGGAGGGAAAGAAAAAGCCGCCAGTCTTCCAACGCGGCCAGCGTTCCCGCCGCTCCGCCTATGCCTTCTCTCACTCCCGTGGCTACGCCGACCTCATCTCGTCTGGGCGGAGCATTCGGCGGCGCCCACAGGCCCGTGGTGGACCCCAGGACAGCATCAGGGAGGTTCCCCAGAGAGAGGCCGAAAACATCTGAAGAGGGCTGAGCGGGAGATGGAGCAAAACTGTAGCCAGAGAGGTTGTAAATATTTCGGAAAGTGCAAGGAGTGCAAGGAGTGCTGGGTTTATCTTCATTGTTATCTGTGGAGTCGCTGCTGAACTGGTCAACATCTGAAGCTCGGCATATAAACGACAGCCTCCTCCTTTGGGGTATTCAAGTGCCTTAGAAGGTGATAAAAGAAAATAAGTGCTCCTAAAGGTGCTCAACTTTTAGAAATGAAATGAGGGGCTTGAGTTTACCACCAGTGTGTTAACCTGATTTGCAAAAAGTTAAATGAAGCGCTACTGAATGTGTTTTTGCTCCAGTCTGAAACCCTGACCTCACTGCCTCCAGTTCCTTATCTATGCACGGACTCTTTGTTAAAATGCAAATGGGGGGGAAAAAAGCTCACCAAAGAGACAACCGCCGTTACCGGGGATTGAGGTCATGCAGTGACTTTGTGACTGACAATGCTATTTAACTCAGGACTTTTAAAATAAGTCTTATTTTTAGTCATTTTGTCCCTACTTAACTTTACTATGGCTGGATGTGTTGCCGTATCGTTGTTTAATAGGATACTCTTTGACCTTCACAGTTTTAGCCCAATGTCTGCGGAACACTTCATATGTTAGTGTTTTATTAAAATGTCAAAAATATATATCGGGCTGCAACATGTTAATTTAGTTTTATTTCCATGCATTGAGGTGCAAATACTAACATTTTCATTCACATTAAAACAATGGGCTAAAGCTAAAAATGTCAAGGTATCCTCTTTTAATGTTTTATTATAGATAACGGTGGGATGTTACTATGCCAGGCTATGCAAGGTGGTCGGATGTTATAAAGTGTGTCTTAATTTAAATAAGTTGTGAATAGTGATCTTTTCTCCTCTGCTGTATCAAATGACCCAAGTGCTCTTAGAGAGAGTGTTGTAGTCACTCATTTGAGGGACTTCAACTTTGTTTCAAGCTTAAAATCTTTGAAATACCTATTTCAAACCTGAATCCTACTATTATTTGTTCTATACCTCACCTTTTTGTTCTTTTTTTATTTTCCTAAGGTACTGTAAACATACTGTAGGGAACCTGCAAGGAGCTCTAGTTTGTCAATTTTTTTTACTATTTGCAGAATGTAAATTCAAGTGCTCCTTACACACAGCAAGGAGGTCTTTGTTTATGTTCATTTGATTATGTCGTAGTAGTTTGTTCTTTCCTTTCTATTAAATTTCTTTTACTTCTTGGAATTTAAATCACATGTTCCTTAAGTCATAAAAAAATGAGGAGAGAGAGTGTGTGTGTGTGTGTGTGCGTGTGTCTGTGTGTCTCTCACTGGTTGTTTACATCGAACCCAAAATTTTTTTTTGTCTTTTTCCAGTCCTATAATCAGATTTAGGATATCCACTAAATAGTGCTAAGGCAAAATTCCCGTTCTGACTGTTACTGTATCCCTTTCATGCTAGTGTTACTGTATGCAGATAATGTCTTTATTACTGAATGAATGAAAGTAGATGAGGACTGTTGTTGATTGCACCAGCAACAGTTTGGTCTCTGTCATGTAATGGTATTTTATCATGTGGTTAATAAAAGCTAAGGGCGCATTTAGCAATCTGAAAGAAGTGTTTATTTTATTGTGGTGCCTCTCGCTTTATGTATGATTGTGTTGATTTTAATTTAACATGATTAGGTCTTAGTTTTTTGAGCTTATAGAGATTATAGAAATTTCCACAGAACTCACTAAACCATTTTCATGGGGACTACTAGTGTCATTTATTACATTAGGGGGGGAAAAAACGTTAAACACTGAAGTCCGAAAACACACGAACACAACACCCCAAATATTAGTACAGTATATACATCACCCCAAATACGCTATCAATGGCAGAGGAGTTGAATTTATGTTTCACGAAACGCTGGAATTTGTCTTTTTCATCTGTCTTATAGTACAAATTGTGTTTTCATTATTACTATCTATTTACTTATTTTGATATGTAGAGAGTTTGTATTCACTATATGGATACGCTTTAGTGTGCACAATAATGCCTGTACTGAAAACTCCCAGTAATAATCCCCTTGACTTGACAGAACATTTTTTTGGGGGAATCTAGAGGATTTCCCAAAAAATAAAACAATTAAGAGACTAGACGTCATAACTGGGAGGTAGAGTGGAGAGGGTTAGCAGTTCATATAGCTGTCACATATAAGGATATTAGCAGAAAAGAAGTAGAAAGTGAATCTGGAAACAATGACAAGTCTGATTGTCATTGGTCAGATAGTTGATAGTTATGAATTTTATGAACAAAATTGGTACTTCCATCTCAGGTCCAGAGACCTCCAGAATAGGAGTGTCTCTGGATCACAGGGCAGGTATGTGTTTCTATAGCATCTCTAAAAATATGACTCTCCTCCACATTCAGTCAGCGACTATATGCTGGACTCAGAGCTTATGTTTTGTTTTTGTTTTTTGGTTTCGGATCATCTGCTGGGCTTTGTGAGCTGAAAGACCCCCCCCCAGAAAACCAAAAAATAATTAAAAACTGAGAAATTAACTAAAATATTAGAAAATATATTGACAACATAAAATAAAGGCTTAGATACCCCCGATTTCTAAAAGAAGGGACAGACAACCAGAAGGGGATTTACAAAACTTTAATTTGTGAATATAGAATATCATTATTTAAAATATCAGCTTTGCCTTGTTAGATTATAGGCTATTTGTACCAATAGCAGATGGCCGCCCACCCTGAGTCTGGTTCTGCTCATGGTTTCTGCCTCTTAAAAAGAAGTTTTTCCTTGCCACTGTCGCCAAGTGCTTGCTCATGGTGGGATTTGTTGGGTCTCTGTAAATAATATTATAAAGAGTACGGTCCAAACCTGCTCTAGAGGAAAAGTGCAATGAAATAACTTCTGTTATGAATTGGCGCTATATAAATTAAATTGAAGTGAAATTGAATTGTAGATAAATAACTTGGATATAAGGATGTATGGAATGATTGAACCAGATTCCTTTGCCACATTTACAAGGATTTACTAATTGGATATGTGAGCAAAATCAATCACTAAAGTTTATTTTTTTGTCAAAATGAATACAGTATTCTTGTGTGTTCATTCCAAAAAGTATTAAAGCTACAGAAGAAAATATGAAAGTAATATGACAGTAGGTCTATGGGGTGGTTGTGGTTTAGTGGCAGAGTGGGTCGTCCACCAATCGGAAGGGTGGCGGTTCGATCCCAGCTTCCCCCAGCCCACGTGTCGAAGTGTCCTTGGGCAAGACGCTGAACCCCAAATTGCTTCCGAGGGCTGTGCCTTTGGTGTGTGAGTGTTTATGAATCATTAGCTAGTGTAATGGCAAGAACAAACAGACTCTCTGATATAATAACATACAGATGCTATACATAATTTTTTGATGTCAATACTTGATCTGTGTATGATTGTTTGGACTGCGTGATGAGAACAGTACACTGATGATGATGAGATGTAACTTCAAAACATCCTATTGACTGTTATGTCCAGACTTCAGGGACACTCTTCTCCCAAGGCTGAGGAGCCTGACCCTGAAGACTGGATAAATAACTGATGATTATACTGATGTATGTTTTGCTGCTGTGAGTCGGTCTGCAGACGCTCGAAGTAAACCTACAGAAAGATAAGTGGTTGCCTTGAGTGTGTCTTTTTTTCCGCCGAAATTGCCACTACACTAGTTTCTTTGAACTGATGAGCAGGTAGCACCTGCCATCAGTGTGTGAATGGGGTAAATGTGATATTTCGTGTGAAGCGCTTTGAATAGTCGGAAAAACTAGAAAGTACTACACAAGTACAGTTCATTTACATTTATAACTGAGGGCATTTTCCCACTATAACATAACAAAGTGCAGTCGAATGTAGAGAAGTAGAATCTAGACTAAAATGAAGCAGCAGTGGAGTTAAATGTCTGTATGAAGTCAATGGGCCCCATTCACACATTTTCTTATGTTTTATCTAAACATTATTACCGATAGGAACATTTTTCCCTATCTATCGGTAATGACATTGTACTCACTTTGCTCCTTGCTGAGATCTGGAAACAGGACAACATCACTACAGCACAGTCCGAAGGGGCAAAAGAAAAAAAAAAAGAAACGATCAGAAAGATCACCACAAAAGTTATATAACCTTTTATTCATGTTGTAAACAGGGACGATTAACACACACAGTCAAAGTTCAAACTGCTCCTCTTCCAGGGATGAAAGACTGATAAGCCTGTTATGCTGTTAAACACACTGAGTCTGATTCGGTCCAGATTTTTTCAGTTTAGACGTACACTGTTCTTTGAGAGGAAAAATGGCGCAGCGAAGAAATCAGCTGGACCAGAAAAAACTTTCGTTCTGTCTGGACCTACTGAGACATTATATTGCAGCTCATTCTCTCAGTAGGAATACAGCTGTAGTCTGGAGGCTTTTGTCTGTGGACTTTTCGTGGAATTTAGGATGAAGCCTGCAGAAATTATGTCAGCTGAAGGAACATACTTACATACAGTATTTCCTGTTTAACTAGGATTTTGTATTTGATAGGGACAGTGCTAAACAAATATATACTGCTGCTGAGAAGCTCCACCTGTAGTCCCTGGGTGAAATCCGACACCCTGACAAGGGTGCTGACAAGACAACAGTGCAAAGAAATTTAAAGAAAAGGAACAGGAGAGGCTCATCCTGCAGTGACACTAACTTCATTATTCACAGCATATGTCAAAATGAAGATCAAATGATTAGAAACTAAACAGCCACAGTCTACCTTTTGATTACGTAACACTAACAACATCCAGCGGAGACTGTGGTGAAGACAACACTCCCTAAACATACTCATATAAAAACAAAACCAAAAAACGGTTTATTTATTCGGGGCATCAAGGTCCTAATGTGCAAACAGAAATTACTGTTGATATACAGCATACCTCAGTGTCAAAGCAGCAAATGAGGAGAAAACAAAAGGGCAGCCCACAAATCAGCCTAAGAGTGAAAGCCTTTCCATCAGTGTCACTACTGTGCTTATATACCTGCCTGCTGGTGAGCTCAGGGTGACCAGACATCCTGAAAAATTCGGGACAGTCCCGAATTACGAGCAGTTGTCCCGAATCCCGAATCCTGACCTGTTTGTCCCAAAAATGAACCGTTATAGTAACAGATAATACTAACAGGCTTAAACGAGAACTGTCTGTATGCTGTGAGACTCGAATTGACTCGAGACTTGAAGGCAAAAATGCTGAAGAGACCTGACTTGGTGACACAGTAAAATTGAAAGATGCTGCACAGATAGTATTGTGTATTTTGGAGCGTTGCCAAATTGTCATAATAATAACATAACAGATGCGAGCAAAATGCTGCTGCTGTCACTAGAATAAAAAGACTCAAATTCAAATGAGAGAATGCTTTTATTAAATTATCAATTACATTAGCATAGTAGATGAATCGTTTTTTTACTCTCTGAATCCGTGAACATATTCTGATCAAACCACTTAAGTAGGTTATAATTTCCTGATTTTAGTTATTAAAAAATGCCCTGTTTGTTTTTGTAAAATATGTAAGTGTAGGCTATTACTGATGTGTTTTGACTTGTCTGTTGCACTGATCATAAAAAACGGATTGTTGATGTCATTTGACCTGTTTTAAACCAGATGACAGAGAGTGCAGCCCCCTCAGCGGGAGCAATTTGTGATAAAAATATGTGTGTTTGTAAGATCCTACAGCTTAATGACAATCTTAGCTGCTGAAAAGACGTTTAAAATGATTGTAACACACCTGTCACCTGTGCATAATGGTTCATGCGTGTTGTAAACACAGCCAGGACACTGTGCTTCATATCATCCTCAGAATCTGTAACTGATCTTCATAATATTACAGTTTTTCTCGATTGCTTAAACACTATAACCAGGCTTTTGAACAAAAATTTCAAAACCATAACGCCATTCATCAAAAAGCACACCCATTTCCCTAAACTATAAACACTATTCCCCTGTTTTGACACACGAGTCAGATTTGTTGAACTGCAAAACTCTACACACAAATCCCTTCATTTCTCGTTGCCTACACCATGTGGTCATTTAGAAAGCACTCAAGTCAGCACAGCTTGAGAGCAGTTAGCACACCATTACCCAGGTGGAAGCACTAAGAGTCAGAATCGATAGATAGATAAAAGGGCCCAAGTCAGTTCATTCAGTTTTGGAACAATGGATCCAGAGAGACGTGAAGGAAGAGATTGAGGACACCGGAGAGGAGGAGAAAGAGGTGAAGGAAGAGGAAAAGTAGGGGGTGGAGGAGGAGTAGGGAGAGGAGGAAGAGGAGGAGGAGGAGGAGGAGGAGGAGGAAGAGGAGGGGGAAGGGCAAGGGCAAGGAGACAAGCAGTCTCGGATGTAATTCGTGCCACTCTAGTTGACCATGTCACCTCGATCATAAGAACCTTCAGGGAGGAAAACAGGTAGGTGTGCTTCAGACTGCTCTCTACTGTAACTTTTGAGTGCTGTACTCTGTGCAGTTACAACACATACATGTACTGTAGCTGTTGCACTATACTAATAAAAATAAATGCATCACATTGCCTCACATACAGAGAGTTTCTGTATGCTTCCATTTTTTAGAAAGGATGTGCTACAGTTACAGTAATCAGTAGTTCTATTTTTGTAGGACACAGAGACGACCACCTGGTGGAGGGAGGCTAAGGCTTTTGTCGGAGGAGTAAGAGAGGGAGCTGGTAAATATGGTCATTGCCAACAATGTAATCCGTTGATTCAAGGACAGTGATTGAAGACAATCACCAATTTCGAGGGATAAATGCCATCAGCCTCTCCACAATTGATCGCATCCTCCGAAAGCACAGGTTGTGGATGAAACAGGCCTACCGCGTCCTTTTAGAACGAAACTCTGTCGTTTTGTTCAAAAAGGACACGGTAGGCACGTCAGGAATATGTTCAAGTATGAGTTTTTAAATTGTATGAAGTATTGAGTACCGTTACAGAATAGCAGTACAGCAGTTTATACTGTAGCACAAAGTACATATGCTGGTCTGCCATTTGTACCCTCTTGACCTGTGCTTCAGGGTAGTCATTTACTGTGTTTCATGTGTTTTGCAGAGAATCTTTAAGATTGAAAGACAGCCTGTTCCCCATGAGATTATCTTTGTTGATGAGGCTGGATTTAACTTGACCAAAAGAAGGAGAAGGGGGAGGAACATAATTGGCCATCGGGCTATTGTGAATGTCCCTGGGCAGCAAGGAGGGAACCTCACTATGTGCACGGCCATCAGTCAATGAGGGGTACTCCACTGCCAGCCATTATTGGACCCTATAACACTGTGCTCCTCCTTGGTTTCCTTGATGGTCTAAGAGAGTGTGTGTTCCAGCTTGGCCAGAGGGAGCCAGCACAACCAGAGCAGCCTCACTATGTTGTTATTTAGGATAACGTCAGCTTCCATCGCACTGCTCTGGTTCGTGACTGGTTTACCAATAACCCGAGGTTTTCCAACATCTTTCTGCCTGCATACACTCCCTTTCTAAACACGATAGAGGAGGTTTTTTTTGGCATGGCAGTGGAAAGTGTATGACCTCACATCTGTGTTCACCTCCTCCAGGCCATGGAAGAACTCTGCCTTGACATTTCAGTTGATGCGTGCCAAGGGTGGATCAGGCATGCAAGAGGATTTTACCACCGCTGCCTGGCTAAGGCCAATATAGCCTGTGATGTTGATGAGATTCTCTGGCCTGTCCCCAACCAAAGACAGGATGCTGGGGGAGAATTATTTTTGTTGTTGTTGTTTGGTGTATTGTACTGTACATTAAGAATTAAAAAAATGTACAAATGTATACATTTGTTGTGTCTTTTGTTGTGTTCAACATGTGAAAAGGTTTTTGAGGGGGAGAACCACAAGCACCATAACTTATTACCGGTTTTTGTAGTATTGTTTTGAATTTATCTCACCAGTGTGTAATACTATGTTGTAGTGTGTGTGTGTGTGTGTGTGTGTGTGTTTTGAGGACTTGTGTGTCATGTCTGAGGGCAAAGCTTGGTTTTTCAGCAAGATTGAATGGTTTTGAGTGGAGAGCTTCATTTTGACATGAAAATATGAAGTTTGGGGAATTGGGTGAGAAGTTATGGATTTGTGTTTAGAGTTTTGACAAAAGGAGGAATAATTTCAAGAAATGTGTTTGAGCAATCGAGAAAAACTGTAATAACAAACAGAGTTAGAATCTGATGTTACTCTAAATTATTCTATAGGCTACATTTTAATCCTGACACTTAAAATTAAGCCACCCATTTGAGTCAGTGGTTCAGTTGTTGTTGTCATTTCTTACTGTAGATCTGTCCCAATTTTCAAAGCTCATATTAAACGGGTTAATAAACAGGTTTTAAAAAAAAACAAACAAACATCTTTGTTTCAGTACAGTCGTGACAATGTGGCTACAACTAGCTTTTACAATGATCTTCACTTCTCACAAAAAACATATTTCCTAGGAATTAATTTGGCAAGATTTAAAATTCAACAAACAGGCAATAGTCCAAAAAATACAAGAGGTGAACACAAGACAGAAATTGTGATACTGGGTTGCAAAGACTGAACTGAACTGAACAAACTAAGGAAATTAAACAAGTGAGAACAATAAATGAACACTGTGTAGCACAGGTGTAAATAATAAATTAAATAATGGCTGAATTCCATCTGCTGTGGAAAATCTGTGTATCTGTCACAGAGGGAAAACTAAGGCAAGTGGGACACCTGGTGGTGAAAAAAAGAACATGAAAAACAAATCCAACCACTCCAAAGAGTAAAGGGGCCAGGAGTGGGGACAGATACTGTATTTTCATTTGCTCTTTTCCTGACAGGTTGCCATGCTGAACTTTAAAGGAAGACCTCAGGAAGTGGAAAACATTTGTGGGATGTTGTGCTTTCTGATCACTCACAGCACTTTGGAAACAAAACCACCACAGAGAAGTTGTAATGGGCAATCGCTCTAAAGGGTAACTCATTTTGTTGTACAACCTTGTGTTGTAAAGTGATAAATAAATTACCTTGAACCTTGTATCTTGTATTTTCAACGACTGCTCTCTCTACTGATGATGGACTCAGGATCAATGTGGTTCTGATATGTTTTACCAGTGAAAATGAACAACTGGTCCACTTTAAATATGTCATACCAATACTGCAAAAAATAACCATTTTCATGTCCCTGGTGTTGTAATAAACCCTGGGAGATATGAAGAGTTCAAAGCTAGGTCACTAACAGCACCAACATTGCCTGTTTCTTTTCTACATGAGCAGGTCAAGAACACCGTTAATAATTAATGAAAGGAGTGTATGGAACAGATTTGTTTAATCATGTCACACAGCTGCTCCAAACAAACCTAAGAGTACTAAAGGGTGAGTGGACTAGGTTAACACATCAACCTCAAACTGACTTATTATCTGAGCAGGGTAAGCTTAGGTTGTGTATTTTTTAGCTGGAACTGAACTAGTCTGATGTCTCAAACTCTTCACTTCATGTTCTAAACAGGGGCTACAAGAACACACTGACTGGCTTGAACGGCTCCTCTTCCTGGAATGTATCAAATTATGATACATACAAATAACACACATACAACGCATAACCGCGCCTTCTTCTCCCTGCTTTCAAGTACAGCCAGTCCCATTCGATCCACGTGTTTCCGGCTTCATGCCCCATTCAGAGAATCTGCAAGTTTACAGATCAGTGCAACCAGGGCTGCCAACTTTTCAATTTAGTTTGGAG
Organism: Siniperca chuatsi; assembly: GCF_020085105.1. Classification (NCBI taxonomy): domain Eukaryota; kingdom Metazoa; phylum Chordata; class Actinopteri; order Centrarchiformes; family Sinipercidae; genus Siniperca; species Siniperca chuatsi. The sequence continues at coordinate 23,252,439 of NC_058059.1, read as the reverse complement.
TGAGATTCGGTGTCAGTGAAGTTGGTGCATTTTATGAGTAGACCTTCTGTGACATTACCCACCGCAGGGGTCGGGGTCATCACCCCTCAATCCCCAGGAATATATTTTTAAAAAGTATACATGAAAAGCCAAGTCAATAATCATGGTCAATGATGAATAAGTATGGTTGAGCAGCATACCACACATCATGGCCTAAATTGGGAGACCAAACCTAACCAGGGTATCTGGCGATCTTCCCCCAGAAAATTGTTAATTTCAGAGACTGTTCCTGAATTCTAGTGAATTTATGGAGTAATTTTGTTGCTGAAGTGTGGAGTCGGGAGGACAGGAGGGAAGGGAGCATGAGAAATGGGACAAATAGGAGAATTTGGAGGGTATATATATATATATATATATATATATATATATATATGAGCGGATATGATTACATTTTTTTCACATATATTGTTAATGGTTGCTATTGGTGATTTGATTTTCAAATTTGTAGTACTCACCTCAAGGTTTGAAAAGTGGGGGTGACACAATAAAGCAGAAAAAAAGGATTTGAATACCGTTTTCTGCATTTCTAAATGCTTTTATCATATTACCAGCTACTTAAAAGCAACACATTATTATTAAGATGACTATCACATCACATGCTGTGGTATTTAATTAGGAATATAATATAATATATACAATATAAGCTATACTTTGAAGAATAGGACTGGTAGATCCATGGCATGTTATTTATGTTCCATTTGCAACTTCAATAACAACATATAAGAAATGTATCAAAATATGAAATATAGGCTATATATATTTGAAGAAGTCACAAACTGTCAAGAGTTTTATCAAGATCACTGTAAATGAATGTTTTATTTTTTGCCCCATGAATTGATTTTTAGGGGCATTTACTAAACTCTGAAATAATGTATAATTATTACGTTATATGTCAAACACTTAAATATTAGTTTTATTTGAAAAAAAGAACAAGTGAGAACAGCAACGCCCCCCCAAAACTTTATGAGCATTCAAGAGCACTTTTGGTCCAAGCTCTGTTCATTTCTGACCTGGCCTCTGTCATGCTGCTGCCGCACTTTCTCTTTCCCCAAGTCTGCTGTAGAGAATATCGATAAATTGTTGAGAATTTTGACGGGCCGTTTATATTTTTACTAGCGCAGCTTTTCTAGCCTTTACGGTACTGGTTTAGCGACCTGCGAGTCGAGTCAATGAGTGTGGGGTACACACACAGTAGACAGCGGAAGAATTGAAAGAATTGTCATGGTACAGCGTACCATTCCAAGTGTTTCTGTTTGTTCTCTGTGGGTTCTCCTCCTGTGCTTGTCTGTGTATGTGTGTGTGTGTGTGTGTGTGCTGGTGGGGCGCAGCCTCCAAGGAACCTCCAATCAGGAACTGACACACCTGCTATTCACCTGCTGTTACCCACCTGCTCTCCATCCACTAATCAACACCTGGCAGTATATATACCCAGCTCTTCTCTCCAGTCCAGATTGTCCGTTTACCTATGTGTTATTACGCCTCGGCCGCTACCTGTGATCTATGATAACTTAACTAACCTTCTGAATTCCCGTTTCCAGGCTCACCTCATCTACCGACCTCTGTCTCCAACCCTCACCGGTTCCACCAGCTTACCACGGATTCTCCGCCGCTCCGCCTGCCTGCTCTCACCAGTCACTCTCCAGCCAGCCGTCAGCGCCTAGTCCACAGGCTCCTGGCATTTCCCTCTACAAAGCCTGGAGTCTCTCATGTTTGTAATAAACTGAAACTAATCACTCCATTTTCCTCTGTGTCAGTCGTGCTTTTGGTTCCAGAATCTCTGTGTGTCATAACAAGAATGGACAGACGCTTACATGTTCAATCTTCCCACAGGCAGTTCAAAACCAGTAGGCCTATCATATGTTCTGAGAGCGTGGCAATTATTAAAAGTGGCAATGTGAAGCGCCACTACGAGACAAAGCACGGAGCATCTTTTGAGCAGGTTAACAAAGGGGATGGATTTTGGTTATTTTGCTAACAAGGGGGATGGCATCCCCCCTCAAATAGCCCACTGCATGTCTCCATACTTAACTTTTACATTTTAAGATTGTAAAAGACATCACTCAGGCTAATCAACAACAGATAGATCAATTCTTCAAACTTGCTCTTGTTGGTGATGCTTATTTTTTCTATTGCAAAACTCTACTGGTAACGTTACTCTAGTCACTGTCTGCGACTCACAGTGTGAGACTGGGTCCACTTGATTACTATCCCGGCGTACGCTGGTGTCGCATCGAGTTGATTTGCGTCGCAACATTATCGCTTATACATTTGTTTTTCACTGCGTGAGAAAATGGACGTGTGGTGTGAGAGCGTGTGAAAAGTGGCAATTGCGTGGTCAATGCAACGAGTTGGCAGTCCTGGTGTAACCAACATGCTGTGAGTGCAAGTGCTCTCATGCCCCATCCAATGCATAGCAGTGAGTGAACATGAAAAAGGGAACTCAGTTTTGGTTTGGATAAGTTCCCAGCTTTTTTCTTGTTCTAGAAAGTGAAATTATTTGACATTCACTGTCTCTGAGAGGTGAAATGGCGCAGCGAGGAATTCAGAAGGACAAGGAAAAACTCTGTTGTTCGATCTGTCTGGATCTACTGAAGGATCCAGTGACTATTCCCTGTGGGCACAGCTACTGCATGACCTGTATTAAAAGCCACTGGGATGAAGAGGATCAGAAGAAAATCCACAGCTGTCCTCAGTGCAGACAGACCTTCGGACCGAGGCCTGCCCTGGTGAAAAACATTTAGTGGAGGAGCTGGAGAAGACAGGACTCCAAGCTGCTCCAGCTAATCGCTGTTATGCTGAACCTGGAGATGTGGCCTGTGATGTCTGCACTGGGAGAAAGCTGAAAGCCATCAAGTCCTGTCTGCAGTGTCTGGTCTCTTACTGTGAGCAACACCTCCAGCCTCACTGTGAATCCCCTGCCTTTGAAAAACACAAGCTGGTCGGCCCCTCCAAAGAGCTTCAGAAGATCATCTGTTCTCGTCACAATGAGGTGATGAAGATTTTCTGCCGCACTGACCAACAGTGTATCCATTCTCCATGGATGAACATGAATGCCATGACGCAGATTCAGCTGGAACAGAAATGACTGAGAGGCAGAGAGAGGTTAGGGTGAGTCGGAAAAAAATCCAGCAGAGAATCCAGACCAGAGAGAAAGCCTCCACCTTCAGCCTGAGGTGGAGGCTATCAATTGTTCTGCTGATAAAGCAGTGAGGGACGTTGAGAAGTTCTTTACAGGGCTTGTCTGTCTCATTGAGAAAAGAAGCTCTGATGTGAAGCAGCAGATCAGATCCCGGCAGAAAACACATCTCAGTCGAGTCAAAGAGGTTCAGGATAAGCTGCAGCAGGAGATCTCCAAACTGAGGAGGAAACACACCGAGCTGGAGCAGTACCAAAATCTGTCCTCTGAGCTACTTTGAGGCTGTAACAGCATCTGTGTCAGAGGCCAGAGACAAACTACAGGACATTCTTTGTGAGGAATGGATCAAGATCTCAAGTACATTGACTAACCTGGATGTTTTACTGCCACAAGCAGAGCCCAATATTCACATCGAATCACACTGGATGAAAACACAACAAACACACAATTATTATTATCTGCTGGAAACAGAAAGGCAACATATATGAGTAAGAAACAATTGTATTCTAGTCACCCAGATCGATTCATTAACAGGTCCCAGGTCCTGAGTAAAGAGAGGCTGATTGGACATTTCTACTTAAAAACTCAAGTGCAGCAGTAGTGGTACACAGAAAACAGAAAACAAGTGAAAAAAGAAAAGTGCAACTTAATATGACGAGAAATTAATAACAAACAATGACTGAAAGCTTCAGACATAAGAACCAGCTATTAATAATTTTAGGGTGTTTCTACTGTTACATCTGTGCAATGAAAATAATTAATTTATTAATTAATAATGATATTATTATTGATAATCAAATTTTACAATTATTAGAGGCTCTTTACATTTGAGGAACTAAAACAAAAGTATAAAATTCCTAATACCTACCTTTAAAATATTAACAGATAAGACATTTTAGAACTAAAACTCTGCATAATTCTTTAGCCAAACCCTGCCTCCCATTTGGAAAAAAATCAAAGAGTCTCTTTCTGGTCAACACCATTTATCTGTTCTTTGGTCATTCAAGCGAGGTTCATTCGTTTATTTCCTGGAAAGTAATCCCATGGAGGATTTCACAACTCAAGAACTCTTACTGGTATTAAAGCAAGACTGTCAAACTGATAAAACCAGAAATAACACAATCTTCATTTTACAAATGAAAACTTAAATTATAAGCAATATAGTGCACCTTTGCTCAATTTGACGGGTTTTGCTGCTACAGCCTTGCTTGGTATAGTATGACCAGTATTTTATACAGGCTAGTGTTAGCTATTGTTTGCTAAATTTAGATAGATATTAGTGTAAGATTACTGACTTTATGATTCGTCTCAACTTGTACTACTGTTACACTACACTTAATATTTATCACGTTTCCGCAATTGCTAGATATGGCCACAGTTTAGCAAATTTCATAGTTCTTACTTTGAATTATAAAGCAATTACCTAAATAATATATGGAGAAAATGATGCACCACCACTACATTTCTTATTTATGTATTCATTTAGTTTCTGTAGTTGCCTTTGCTTTTTTCTTTAAAAAAATTGTACTACTACTACTAATATATATATATAAAATTTCCCTTCACCCTGTGGGGTCGAATGTGTCATCCTCAAGTTCGGGTCCTCTACCAGAAGCCTGGCAGAAGCCATGGGGTGAGAGGGGAATTTTATGAATGAATATATATATATATATATATATATATATATATATATATATATATATATATATATATATATATATATATATACATTTTCATTTCAATATATATTAAACAGTATATTGTAACAACCAATCATTTTTGATAGTATAATTATATAAACGATATAATAAAAGTATATCATTTTGCTATCACAGCTGTCAAAATTCGTGACCCACTATCTATGGGGTAAATTGTTTTTCTGTATAGCCATCAATATTTGTAAGATCATTTTAAGAATTTCATTTTGAGGAAGATTTCAAAAATCTGATGTATGTTGACTTTACTGAATTTACTAATCAAATTAATTATTCCTTTTGGAGTGAGTGGATTACAATAAAAGTAAGCAACAACGTCTTTGTTCCTAAATATTCTATTTCTTAATTTAAACAAAGATGGTATAGCTAGAAGTGAAATATACCCTTGTTCAATCTGAATGACATGAACTCAAATTTAAACATCTTATTTAGGGGTAAATTAATTAATACTAATGTTAATTTCCATTATTTTCACATTTTCATACATATTTATCTGTTTATATTTTTCTTGTGCCATACTATTAAGTGCATAGAAGCACAAGTTTCTGTTCAAAGATTATAATGTGGTCCCTTGTGACATAGCATTAATTCAGATGAGTTTTATAAATGTATGTTTGTGTCTTCATCTGACTGTAAACACTTAACACAGGCCTTACTGACAGTGTATTAAATTACTGTTTAAGAGTACTGTCAGTGTAGTGAACTGCAGCAGGCCTACTGTGTATTTTAATAGAGCAGTGCTGTTTAGAGTCTCTGGGTGTCACTGCAGTCTTTCTCAGCTCTGCTCTGATTAGTTTCTGACTCCAGTGAAACATCATTGTGTAGTTCAGCTGCAGCAACAGAGGATGGCAGCTCACATGGCACCGAAACATCTGAACAGGTTTCATCACTCATATTTTCTCATGTATTCATGCATCTTCACCTGACTGTGCAGTTTAAGGGCTGTTTAACAATTAGTGGGGATGTGATTTTTTTTTTCCCCAGGCAGACACAGTCCTCACTCCATCAATGAAGAATCACAGCGATTTTTGTTTTTGTGCCTGAAGAGTACATGCAGCTGGGCAAAGCCATACTGGACAAATTACATGATTCTTAACACATGTATCTTTGATTGGTTAGATAAAACGTGAAAGTCAATTTCAAGCTACAAATCAATCTCTTAATATGTCCTTAATTATAGCTTCTTCATTCTACACAAGCTTTGGCATTTTTTGTTTGTGCATATTAATTATTACTTATTACATATATACAAGATATATTTCTCTCAGCACATTCTTAAATCAGCATCATTTGCGAGTTTCTTTTAGTATTATAAAATATAAAATATAAAGCTCCCATATTTGCGGTCACAGCTGCTCAATACATCACTAAAAGTTTAGAGTAAACACTGCTACGAGCTGACAGCAGGTTCAATATTTTGTTTCCTTTTTGATGCTAAATTTCTCTCAAATAGAGATCAGTTTTGCATTCTGCTAGTAAAAGCCATACAAATAGACAGGTAAAATAATTAAAAGACAACAATAAATGATACAAACAATAAATGGCAAATCATAAAAAGTTCAAATGATTTAAAAAAAAAAAGGCTTTGATGAATATAAGCCAGACACAATAGAACAGGTAGAGGTGGCAAATAAATAAAGATCAATCTGTATAATTTCAAAGTGACAATCGATAATTGTCCACCCAAAATCTACTGCCTTTTAAGAGTCAAACTTCACCTCCTGTAGACATAAAAGGTCTGTAGCAGCTGTGATCAGTTTGAATGCATGTATTTTTGCTCTGGGTTTTGTTCTCCACTTGAACATTGTATCGTCATGTCAACACTGAGACAATTATATACTGTTAACACAGAGCCACCATCAAAGCACCCACTACTCGTGCTATGCAGGAGTTAAAACAAACGAACCCTCCTCACTGAAGCTAGCAGACATAAACACTGACTTCAGTGCTCTTCTATGTTCGCAAGCTTGTTGCTAACTGTGTCTGTTTGGTACTGAGCAGGTAGTGTACAGTGGGTTTTTAGAGCTTTTTCACTGAAAACAACTGCCTGCCGCTGTGGAAACGACGCTGAAACTCATTATAAAGCTCTGTAAAGCCAAGGGGAGCTGCAGATTCAGCTGATAATTCTCTGTAAATTCATCAAACGAGGAACCGCTTGTCTTTTGATACATGTTATCATAAAAAAAATCTATTATTATTATTATAGTCGAACTCCCAAAAGTAATAATCTCAATTATTTTGAGTGACATTGAGCTTGCAAAATAAACAAATGACCCAACAACTGTCATCAAATTCAAAAGTTGCTAAACACTGATTGGTGCATGGAAGTTTGTGACATCACCTTTTTCCAACTGAGCCCCGTCCACTTCAAACCAGTAAGAAGAGCACAAACCCCCACCTCATGTGAAATAACCAAAACTGTTTGAACTTTGTCAGAAAATATGGTCATGTAGCAACGCGCCACTCAAAGTAAAATTGAAATTGAAAAAAAAAGGTTTTATCTGGGCCTTTAAGTGAAGCAGAAGTATTTTTTTTGCATTGTTGGTGTTTTAACCATCCAGTTTCTCTAGCTAGTTGCTGCTTCACATTAGCTTAACACTACAGCTTATACATTCCCACTGTATGTTGTTAATCCACAGTTGCTGTAACACAATACATATTTGAGTACTACTTCATACACAGTCATATTTTTAAACCGTAGGCTTTTTGTATTTCCGTACAGTGAAAGAATGAATGTGGAGAGAGGAGACAGACGTGAGGGAGAAAGGTAGGATATAGCCCTATAGTGGAGAAAGAGAAACATGGAGAAAGTAAATAAGGTGCAACTGATTCCAGATCAGACATTGACACATTCGGAAGCAGCCAAAGAGTCAAAGACGGAGAGACATGTAAAAATTCTGAGAAGGCAGTGGTGGAAGAAGTACAGTATTCAGATCCTTTAAAGTACCAATACAGCAATGTAAAAATACTCCATTACAAGTAAAAGTCCTGCATGAGAAGCTTAAGTAAAAGTACAGATGTATTAGCAGCAAAATATCATTTAAATAAAATCATGTGAGAAGTTTAGAGTGAAATCCCTAACTTTGGTGGAACTGCTAACAACTCATAGCCATCTGAAATGTGACAACAGGCCCCAACTTCACACTGCTTTGTTGTGAGAGGTCACATTCTGAAAAGGTTGGAAACCACTGGCTTAATTTTTAAGAGTTTGTTGTATTTTATAAGCTTATTATATTTTTCTTTAACTATAGCTGTCAAATAAATGTAGTGAAGCAAAAAGTAGAATATTAGTATAAAGTTAGTATTACGTAAAAAGTGGCATAAAATGGAAAAACTCAAGTAAAGTACAAGTACTTCAAAATTGTACTTAAATACAGTTCTTGAGTAAATGTACTTTGAAAAAAATGGTAAGATCTAACTTACAGCTGTATTGAGATAAATGACTGTTCTGGTAAATATTTCAAAGGCACACTCTAATCAAAGTGTAAAAACGGAGTGGACAGGCTGCTTAAGCAAACTTTAAATTGTTATTAAGTAATGGAAGAGGAGACAGGGGAGCATCAGCAACATTTAAGTCTTCACTTTGGTCTTGAAAGGATCAAATTAATTTGGAGTTAAAAAAATGTCATTTAATTTTATACCGTAAAAGCCCCTTAAAAATATTTACATTGATGGTTTCTGTTCCTTACAGCAATCCTGCATGAATGACATCCGACTCCATCAGGGTTTTAAAAGTTGAAATTTTATTAGATTCATGCCTGCAACCAATAAAATTACTGCTTTAACACTACTAACAGCATGTTAAATCACCTTTTTTTTGGCTGCTATCTCTCAGTCTCTCTGTCAAATCTGCATCAGTTCCACATCGGAGGCCTCCAGGCGGACTTAGATAATGCTCTCCATATTTACAGTGGCAGGAGGATTGGGAGGGTTTTTGAATAGATCCCATTTGTGTGAACCTATTAGTACTGAGCTCTCTGAGCTCCCTCTGATACGCCTCTGAGATTAGGCAATGGTATTACTGTAAGAGGATCGACTCGCCTCGAGGTGAGGGCCGAATATACAGAGGGAGAGAGAGAGGAACACACACAAAAATGGGGACATGCTCGCACAGATAGGACCACACACTCCCCAGAAAAAAAACAAAACAGAACCTGGCAGTGAGAGCGAGAAAGAGATGGATGGAGGAACACACACACACACTTCAAAATGAAGAACTGAAACCAAGTACCTGCAATGATAATGATGGTAATGAGAGAGGAAACGTGTGTGTGTGTGTGATAGTGTGTCTGAATGAGAGAGAGAGAGAGAGAGAGAGAGAGAGACTGAATTGTTAAATTGAAATGATCTGTTTCACTCTCCTGAACATGGAGTTCTTTAACCTGATGTTATTTAACCCCTTAGCTTGACGCGCTCGCAACTGCTCAACACTTGCTCGCTCGTCAAGTTGACTTTTAAGACTTTGGAGGCGGGGATGGAATAGACAGTGGCTGATGTCTCTGCTCCTTTGATTGGTCACTTTGAATACTGACCATGAACTTTGATTGGTCACTGACACAGTTGAAGACAGGCAATTGCTAGCACTGACCTTAACTAACTTATGCATTGGGTCTACATTTTGGGTCTACATGGCCCCAAGCCATTGATCCTTGACATAAAATTGCAATCAAAGCAAAATAACATTCACACATAGACCTGCGTAATAAAATAAAATAAAAATAACAATAATAAAACAAAACAGATAAAGTCTGCAATATGAGAAACTTAGAATAAGTAAAATAACATAAAGATCATCAGAGGTTTGAGAGTCCAATCATATTACAAAATTAGATTCTACCATCTTGAAGCTTTTCTGTCAACTCATCTGCCACAGATTCCCAAGCCTCAAGAGTTGAGGCTCTCGCTTTATTTATTCTGGCCATTGACAGTTCTAACATTACTATATCATGAAACTGAAATAGCCAGTGTCGCACAGATAAAGTATTGGGAGGGAGCCATCTTTGCGCAAATATCTTTTTGGCAGAGGTTAGTCCTGCCAGCCAAATCTTTCTTTGTAGCTCTGTGAATTTTGTCTACATTTTTGAACATCAGCAAGACTAAAGAACTGTTAGTGGACTTTGGGAAAAAACAGGGAAGAAACTATGTCCCCCTTAATATCAATGGGTCCTCGGAGGAGAGGGTGGACAGCTTCAAGTACCTTGTTGTCCACATCAGAGAGGACCTGACGTGGGCGCTGCACACTGACTCAGTGGTGAGAAAGGCAAGGCAGAGACTGTTTCATCTCCGGCGCTTGAGGAAATTGCAGGTATCCCCTCAAATGCCGAGGAATTTCTACTCCTGCACCATCAAGAGCGCCCTGACGGGGAACATCACTTTCTGGTTCAGAAACAGCTCTACCCTGCCTAAAGGATATTTACACCAGGCACCGCAAGAATAAGGCTTGGAGAATCATTAAGAATCCCAACCACCCGGATAACGGCCTTTTCTCCCTGCTGCGGGAGTTAAGGTACCGGATACACCAGGCCGGCATTGAGAGGCTCAGGAAGAGCTTCTACCCTCAGGCCACTAGGATCCTAAATGAGGTCACTGCCAAAGACTGCCACCCTCCCCCAATAATACACATATATTTATTACTATTACTATTCTATTTAAACTTTTTAAAATGCACAAATTGAAGGAAGTGGTAATATTACATTCCAATGTGATTGTACCTTATATGATTTCATGTGACAAATAAACTTGATTGATTGATTGATTGATCCCAAGGATTAATTAGACCTGATCCAAAATGCGGTCCACCAATGGATGCATTAAGAGAACTGAATACTGTGCTCTACGATAGCTCTCCGTTCATTCCAATGATTTGTGCTCTAAAAATACATTTTAGAGCACATTTTAGGTGTCATTTTTCCTGCACCTCACAGTTCACACTCTTCATCTGACTCAAAAAACTTGTGAGAGTAGAGATATTCAGGTATAAAATTTCCATGCTTCGATTATTTGTGGCCAAAAATATCACGGTAAACGGCATTATTTCAATGATCATCAAACTTTCCTGAAATACTAGTATTAATGCAAAGATAAAGTAAAATTACTTCACACCATGATCACCTTGGATTTAATCAGACCTTACATAAGTGAACAGTGACACATACTGCATCTTTATTGGATTACTTTAAATGCAGCATCATGACTGTGTCTCTTAGATTTTATGAACCAATTCATGATTTATTTCTTGTTAATATCATAATTTCAATCTGAATGATCATAGAGACCATACAATTCAGTTTTAAAGGACTTAGAACCCAAAAACACAATGTGATCCCTCCATTACTGTTGCAATGAATAATCTAATATTTAAGTAGTATTTGGCTTTATTATTTATTTTGTTGAAGCACCTGAGGGAGTAGAGCAAAAGAAAAATCACCTTCTGTGTCCAAAGACTTATCTTAGAGAGTTATTTTAGATTGAGAGAAGGAAACTGAGATGCAGAGATAAAGGGTGATGATGTAGGAAACAGAGAATCAGACATAATAAGTAAATATGCATTTAAGAGTAGATGGAAGCTACTGCTCTGGACTTTGTATCTCTATAACCCCCACGACATGAGGATTTAGACATTTGAGGGGTCTAACAGACCCTCAAAATAACTAATGTCACAAACTAGGATGACTGACAAAATGTCAGTTGTGACTGTGACCTCAAACAGTGAGGAAGTGAGGGCAAACACAAGGGTTAAATCATTGTGACATGAGATTTTCCTCAATTCTTCTACTGAGAAACAGCCAGAAAGTATCCAAGTACATTACTGAACTACTCTACTGTTTATTACAACTTCGGTCTTATTTTCATTAATAACATTGTTTTCACCAAATTAGTTGCTTAGATCTGAGAACACGGTGACGTCACTAAAAAGAAGTCTGATAGATCAAGAAACACGAGCGAGTGATGATGATGATGATCAGACAGGTTGTTACAGTTTATTCAGTTTGCAAACTGATGGTTAGCAAGCTCATTGGCTCAGAGAGCTTTAGACTACTTTGGAGGTAAAACTAAAAGTCAGCGCACCTGAAATGTCAGTAGTAATCACAGGAAAACTGTGTGCACACAAGCCCTGAAGCCGGTCTATAAGCTCTGACGGTTTACTAATGTCTACTACTGACATTTTGGGTAATAATTTTACTTTTTGCCTTGCTTTGTGTTCCTAGATCTCAGTAATTAACTTGGTGGGCACACTGTCATTATTACTGATAGAAATCATGGACAAAACTATGAAAATAAGACCAAAATTGTATGAAACTGGAATTTTTACGTCTTTTTGAGTCTTTCTTCCCTCCATCCTTGTAATAGAGAATCTTTCCATTGTGATATTCAAAATTCCACCATGAGCAAGCACTTGGCAACAGTGGCAAGAAAAAACTTCCTTTTAACAGGCAGAAACCTTGTGTGTGTGTGTGTGTGTGTGTGTGTGTGTGTGTGTGTGTTAGACAGTAAACCTCGGTCAGGAAGAGGAAGACTGACAAAGTGGAAGTCACAACCCACCAGCCCAGCAGAGGGAGAGGCCTTCATGTCATAATTTATGCCTTAAAAACCATGAATTTTTCAGCACACAGTGGCATAGATAGCACTTCATGTTTACGACAATCATATCCTTAGTGAATGATTCATGTGGATGTGACGCTTATGAATCTTTCAGGGAACAAACAGAAACACTGATGCTCAGAGCTTTATACTCCTTCGCTGGTTGCTGCTTCAACAGCCAAACTGAGTGTCTGGGAGCGGAACAAACAGTGAAGTGATCGTGGGAATAATAAGCCTACCTGCCTTGTCCATCCTTTTGAGAGTCACAGGAATATTAGTATAGCTTGACAATTTGGATATTCTTCTCATATGTCGATTTCTGGACAGGAAATAAATTTAGGTTTCTTAGGTTTTTCCAATGGCTACACCTGAAAATGATGTGCTCTTAGTCTTGAGATCCCAGATGCTGAGCTAGGGGTAAGGGGTTATGTTCCTTAATGAATATAAAATAAAATTGCATGTATGATGCACGAATTCTGTCGGGTTGAAATCTTATTTAGTTCACCTGGATTTCTTGTTCCTGTTGGGCCAAGAACAGCAGCCTCAAGGCCTTGTCATACCAGTATTTAAAATGGTGACGTTTTGATGTGACTTTTAATTTTTCTTTATTCCAGTGGAATTGTTGCGATTAGTTTGATTCTCTTGTGTGGGTGAAACTCTGTATCGAGTGAACTCTGGTGAATTTTGACCTGCAAATTTGTGTCATTGACCAATAGCAAGCTTTCTTGACTTTGCTGATCTTTGAGGGCATGGAGAGCTGGAGAGTCCAAAATGGAGGAGCTTAGCTTTGTTGCACCATCTAGTTTTATGTAACATCTGTGTAACATCTGTCGGGGTAATAACTGTTGAACAAAAGAGGCATGGTTTGCAGACAGTTATGAGACAGGATTGCTGGGTACAGAGAGTTTGCCAGCTAGCCCTCACAGTATAGTCATTATGTCACCACACTCCTAGAACCGAAAATTAGGGTCACACAGAATATTAATTATCATTATTAATATTTGAAAATGAATGTTACCTCAAATATATCATAGTCATAGTTTTACTTGCGTCTTTGGTTAGTTTACAGCGTGAGGCTGACAGGACGCTTTTTAAATACGTTGTTAACGTGATTATGATGATCTGTCTCTGGTTAGTGAAGTTGTTAGTTACCTAGCTTGTTACGCGCTAGGCTGATTCTGAGGTAAATTATCCCGTTTTGAAGTGAGGAACTATTACAGATGTACTTGATGCAATTAACTACTATGTGGTGATCTTTTTTCGATTTCAAATAGGCTATACATAATAATGACGGCGCCAATATGAACTGATTTTACCGTGCTGTAACGATATTGTTTTCCATGTCTGCTGAAAAGGCAAAGAAAACAAAACGAACATTAACTAGTTAGCTCACAACAAAAGTATTTCACGATATGCCACAATATCTGTAATAGGGCTGGTCGTTGTTCCTCAGTTCAAAACGGGATAATTTACCATCAGTGCAGTGATTAGCAAGCAAGCTAGCTAACAACATCAGAGACAGATCATCATAATCACACTCAAAGAACGTTATTCCGCATCAACTTTTCAGACAGGCGTCAAACAGTGTTTACATTCTGAATTTGCGTGAGAGCTGTTTGACGCGACTAACTGTCGTAGAGTTGGCCAATGAAATTGACCCTGAGAAAGCGTCAGGGTACTTCAGAGCGTAGGGGCAAACAAAATCAGTTAATGCAGGTTTATGTTTTAATGATGCAACCTGATTTAGTAAACCACTTGAAACTATAGCTATTAGTTACAAAGACTTTACATACAAACTTAGTGATGGATTGCCTTTCAACATCACAAATTTGCAATTAGAGGTTGGTTCCTTTTAGGTAGTCAGGTAAACCCATTATCACTAACACACATAATTAACTCAACATTATATTATATTTAATCACATGGTACTGTACTGTAGTTTTGCCCCCATCCCTATTTGTGTATTGTTTTACATAATGATTTTTCATTTTATAGGTATTCTGGAATCTGCAGTTCATCTAATGGCCACAAGATGCTGCTCAAAGAAAACTCAGAGAATAGGAAAATGGTGTTGAAATATTTTTTTTCAGTATGTATGAATTGAGTTGGTTCAGGTCAAGCTTGTGCCAAAATATCAATGTGGTGTTACTACTTTGTACAAAGTGGCCTCCTTAGCTGCCATCAGTGCACCAGAGCTTTGCAACAAGGCATTAAATGCACCACTGTTGGCAAAAAGCTTTTCTACATTTTGTGTGCTGCTGCCAGTCAGTCTGTATGACTGTATTTTATGGCTAATATGGAACCAGGCTATTATTAGTTAATATAAAAATGTTGGCTGGGCCACTGTCCCCCTGATATTTACTGTCACTCCTCCTGCTCAGTGGAAGCATGTCCTCCTTTAAAAATCACATTTTTCTGTTGCCTGGAAGCTGCAGTCGCCTGGTGGAAATCTTTCATCTTGCCTGTGTAGAGCCCTTCAGAGGGCCCTACCGGCTGTTTGGATTTTAGCCAAGGTTACTATAGAAACACACAGAGGGAGAAGTACAGGAAAACAGGAAAGGCTTGCTCATGCTAATGGAAAACATGCTTATTGATTCCCACAAAAAAAAAACACATTTCAAAATGTGAACAAAATGTAGACATCAAAGGTTTAGTTTTGTTAGTGATCAAACAGTTTGTATAACCTCTCCTCATGAATAATAATAATAATTAATAAACTTGAAAGTATTTAAAAAGCAGATAGATGCACTGATTGATCATTTAATTGATTGTCTGTTTGTTGGATTGATTCATTCACTAAAGGCATCAGAAGATCATGGCACAAAGACTCTCTCATCCACAGATGATCGTGTTCACACCAAAGCTGAAGCCTTTAAAGGGTGTTCTGGAAATGTATTAAAAAATCTAATTTTGGATAAATTATACATTATCCCTTTGTTAACAATGAAAACAAAATTTAAATAAAATTTAGAAAGATATTTTCTTAATTGTTGCTTGTCTCAACAGAGTTGATCAAATTAGTGTGATGTGTGATGAAAGGACTCCATCCAATCACAAGCTGTGTATGTGTGTGAACTCAGAGGAGTGTTATTCTCTTTGAGGTGAGTTTGATAGTCATGGCAGACACCTGCACAGATCACAGCTGAAAAATTTAAATCGTGTTGACTGGGAAAGTATGGAACCAACGATCAAATGAACAGAACAGATGAATTAATTAAACTGTTGATCAAACGTATTAAATTAAAATGTATGTTTGATTGAAGTCAACCACACCAAATGCACTCAACATGTATATTGCAAAAAATACATCAACATGAATAAATGCACACACGTGAGAGAGGAATTAAGGGAATGACTGAATGGATGAACAAATTTACAAAAAGTGAATGAGTAAGTAGATAAAATACATAAATGACAGTGTGTGAATAAAGAAAGTGAATGATAATAGACAATGTTTAGAAATTGTTTACTGATCAGCATCAAAATACAAATGTTGCTTTACAATTGTGTGGTTGACTGATGGCTAATTCCCACCTGGGAATGTTGGCACTTTGTTCAACTGTGCAAAATGTGCAAAATTCAAAGTCAGTTAGACTCATGGCTGCTGTCTTATAGCCATTCAAATCAATCATGTTGCTGTACTGCCACCTTTAGATGAAATGTCTTCAAATTTTGCACGTGCATGTGTCATCTAAATTTGGTTGCAAGTTCATAACGTGTTCAGGAGTTGTGGCAGTTTTGGGGAAAATAGGCCTCACCTACAAGAATTTGACATATGGAATGTCATGAAAAGAAATCACACATTTTTGGGCTCATAAAATATTATATATCACATTTCATAATTACATTTGTAGGAGCAGAAGTAAAAAAAATAAAAAATAAAATAAAAATTATTCTCTAAATGGCAAATTTATTGAAATGGAACGGGCATGGCCTAAACTGATTAACCAAGGAATTCACAAAGAAAATTGCTTCTATGCTGCAGTGTGAGTTATGGTCCAAAACATGCAATGTTTTTACATGGACACATGGTTGTGTTATTGGGTCTGAATGAACATGTATTACAAAGTACTTGCACACCAGAAAGTCTTATGGACAGGTGCATTCAAATCAAAAACCAAAAAATCCTGCACACTGTTGATCACTTTACTCACTTTATTTACTACGTTCTGTTCCTCAGACTTTCAAGATGAAGGTCATTGTGTGGGATATTTTGGTTGTTTTATAGTCTGGATTAACACTAAAAACTAATCATTTGGGGGTTTTTTGGCCCATGGCTTGACTTTTCCACTAAATTTAATCTGTTGTTACCAACTAGACAAATGCAGACTGTCCGCCGCAGAAAAATTACAGCATTAGTCGTTTGAGCATAAACAACCTATGTTTATATTCAAGTGAGAGCGCCTTCGAGTAGCCGTACAAATTATGACTCTTGTCCATCAGGAGCAGAGGAAGAAGTCAGGTGACATTATTATTGAGTGATAAATTTGACACAGAAGATTGCTGTTCACTTCCCATTTCCCTAACCTTAAAGCTGAAGTAGGCAATATTATTTCATTATAATTTCAGTTGAAATGCCTATTTTTGACCATAACATGTCACTAACCCTATTATTTGAAGAAAAAAAGAAAAGAAAAAAAGAAAAAAAATGTGTCTGTGGATGTCTGCCGCTTTGTATTTTGCTTTTTATACACTATATCCGGTTTCTATGTGTCTTGGTTCCCCCCTCCAGAGCCATGTAGAGAGGTATGCTACATGAGCGGAGTGTAATGCTTTCACTTTTCCCCCCCGTAATTTACGCCTATGTGGCTCTGGAAGGGAGGAGCCAAGACACACGCAGAAACTGGATCACCCATGTTTGTACAGGGTCACTGTGATTGGCTGGTTACCTGTTAGCTAAGCCTGATTGGTTGTTTAATTCAGACCAGGTCCAGTTTAAAAAAAACATTAAATACAAAGGGGCGGGCAAACCACAGACACACATTTTTTTAAAGGCACTTGAATTAAATATTATTAGTGACATGTTCAAAATTAGGTATTTCAACCAAAATTATAATGGAATAATATTGCCTACTTCAGCTTTAACCAAGTTACTTATTTTAACCCAAACCATCATCTTTCCCTAACCAAGTTGTTTTTGTGCCTAAACCTAACCAAACCTTAACCATAGCTGCGAAGATTAGAAAACAGTTATATTTTTGCAGCTGTGATTTGTATTGGTTTTGGAAGGCACTGACAAATCACCCTGCTAATACAGATAAAAAATGCTTCTATGTCTGTTACGGACTGCTTCCTTTCTGCCGGGTCGAGTTTGCGGTAGAAAAAGGCACATGGATGGAGCCGAGCTGGTTTCCCCTGCTGCTGCGAGAGCATCCACCTCCACTACGAAGGGTTTCTCTGGGTCCGGATGAATGAGGAGCGGTGCGCTGGTGAAGGCTTCTTTTAAGGTGTTGAAGGCCCCGTCGGCCGCTGCAGACCAGGACAGTGACTTAGGCTTGTTACGGAGTAGGTCGGTGAGTGGATGCACAATGGAGCTGTAGCTTTGGATGAATAGTCTGTAAAAGTTTGCGAATCCTAGAAATCTCTGGAGCTCCTTAACTGTTGATGGAGTGGGCCATGACTTTATGGCGTCTACCTTCCCCTCCATCTGGATGCCACTGCTGCTGATGTTGTAACCTAGGAACTGCACTGAGGGTTGGTGGAAGGAACATTTCTCGGCTTTGAGGAAGAGCTGGAACTCCCTCAGGCGTTTCAGGACCTCCGCAACGTGGTGGCAGTGTTTGGCCATGCTTCAGGAGTAGATCAGAATCTAGACCAGGATGAACCTGTAGAGAAACTCCCGAAGCACCTCATGAATGAAGTCCTGGAATACGGAGGGGGCATTGACCAGACCGTAGGGCATAAAGCAGTATTCGTAGTGTCCGGTAGGAGATACAAAGGCTGTTTTCCATTCGTCCCTCTCACATATTCGGATGAGGTTGTAGGCGCTGCAGAGGTCCAGTTTGGTGAAAACAGTGGCACCACGGATATGTTCTAGGGCCGCAGGGATGAGGGGAAGTGGGTACCGGAATTTCACCGTGATCTTGTTCAGGCCCCGGTAGTCGACACAAGGCCGTAAGCCACCGTCCTTCTTGGCTACGAAGAAGATGCTGGAAGCAGCAGGGGAAGTGGATGGATGAATATAGCCTTGTTGTAGGGCTTCGTTGATATACTTCTCCATGGCCTTCTGTTCAGGGATGGATAATGGGAAGATCTTACCTCGGGGCACTGGCTCAGATCAATAGCGCAGTCCCATGGCCGGTGTGGAGGCAGCTTTAAGGCTTTCTTTGGACAGAAAACGTCCCTGAAGGGGGCGTAACAAAGCGGGATGTCCACAGGCTGTTTCTCCACCAGACTCTCGATGGATGTAGAGCACACAGGGAGCGTCTGGGAGCTAGAGGTGGGAGGTTGCGGTCGGTGTGGGAAACAGTCCGGGAAGCAGGTGTTGCCCTATTTCAGGATCTCGCCGGTGGTCTAGAAAATGATGGGGTTATGCTGCTCCAACTACGGACGCCCAAAAAAATCACCTCAGTGGTGGAATCCAGAACCAGCAGATGTATTTGTTCCACATGTAAGAGCCCGACCTGGAGGGTGACAGGACCAGCACTCCGCTGCACCTGGCTCCTGCTGAGGGGTTTACCAGTTACAGAGTGGATCTGGTAGATGGCCTGTGTGGTTGTGTTCGGGAGTTTGAGCTGGCGGCAGAGGGCACCCGAGATGACCAGTTGCCAGATGACCGGGAGTCGAGGAGAGCATGGACTGGAATGGAGAAAGTGGGTGCAGTAAGTCTTACGGTGGTGGAGAGTGGTTTCATTTTACATTTGGAGAGTAGGATGGTACTCACCGGGGGACAATATGGACGAATAGGGCATGTCGTGATCACATGCCCCGGAGTACCACAGTACAGGCACAGACCCCGGGCCAGCCTCCTCTGCCGCTCAGCCAGTCAGTGTCACACGGTTATTTTCTAGTTGCATGGGTTCAGAGGCTGGTTCTGGAGAGTTGCTGGGCTCTGGCTGGCGGAGAGATGGTGAAACTGGTGACTGGCCCTGGTGTTCTTCTAGACACAACTGCATACGATTGGCCACATGGATGGATAGTTGGCTGAATCGTTCTAGGCCAATGGTATCTTTGTATGCAGCGAGATGCAACCGCACCCTAGGATCCAATCCCTGGCGAAACGTAATGAGGGATTGTTCCACCCACTGGCTGCAGCAAGAGTCCGGAACCTGATTGCATAGTCGTTAATAGATTTTGAGCCTTGTTTCAGATGGTATAGTTGCTCACCAGCTGATAAATCTCCTGGTGGTGGTGCACAGAGAACAACCTACTACTCAACGTCAACAAAATCAAGGAGCTGATCGTTGATTTTGTAGTGAGTAGCTGAGCTGAGGTGAAGGATGGACGGCAGGACCATTCATGGCCCTACAGAATGGCTGCAGCTGCTATGGGGTAGATTTCGAAGAGAGCAGGGGAGTGACCTGGCTTTCGCTTGCGAGCTCCGGAGACCATGCTGCTGCGAACCATCTTCCATTGTAGACACCCCCAAAACCGACAGAAGGAGCAGCGTCAGTGTACAGACTGATGTCATGTGGGTGAGTTCAGCACGGCTTGTACTGTCCAGGGAAATGGAACTCAAGAGTGATGGGACAAAAGAAGCGATTGACAACAGGTGGGAGATGAAGGCTCGTCCTTGTGGAATAATGCGTAAGGCAAAGTTGAGGTGGCCTAGAAGAGAGAGCAGTTGGCGTTTGGTGCAGGATGGAGTGAGGAGGAAGTTGGAGATCATAAGGCTGATACGGTTAAGCTTTTTGAATGGGAGAGAAGCCTGGAACATTTGTGTCGAGGGTGATTCCCAGGAACTCTAGAGATGTGGAGGGGCCCTCTGTTTTCTCTACGGACAGTGGAACCCAGGGGTCTGAAAAGACTGAAGTCAGTGTGATCAGACCTGATGTGACGATGAGGGAGGGGAAATGATGAGGAAATCGTCCGAGAAATGGATGAGGAACGGAATCTTATAGTTATTCGACAAGATGCAACAGAGAGCTTCTGACGGGGTGTCGAAGAGTTGACCCTTTCCCGGCAAGTTTGATGAGGGTGATGGCATGGTTGATGATGGAGTAGTGAAGGGAAAAGTCTTCGCTTGGAATCAAGCTATTGATGGTGGGAATGGAACTGCTGTGGGGTGCTGAAAGATCAATAATGAGTATTACCTTGTTGCAACGCCGAGGGGGTTGATGGTTGGGAACGGAGGATGAGCAAAAGGGCCGATCATGAACCCTTCTTTGACTTCCTTGGTGATCAGGTGATCGACGGATTCTGGCTCGTTAATGGCTTAAGATTTTTGCTTGAAAAAGACATGGATGCTATTGCAGAAAACTGAGCAAAAGCTGGATTAGGATGGTTTTGAAGTGCTGCTGCTTAGGCTGGGATGTCAATGGGTGTTGAAAGGTGCTTACCTTGCTGCAAGGTGGGGTTGTGCGGGCACACAGGGCTGGCATGGCCTCCACCGCAGTAGGAGCAGACTTGGAGGAAGCGGCACGTGAACATGGTGCATTCAACCTCGTTGAAGTTGTTGCAGATGGACAGACCTCCTTGGATCATGATTGGCCTGCCTGTTTTATCTGTGCCTTTGTTTATGGGGAAGAAGACAGTAGGGGCTTGGGTTGTCCTCGGAGGCGATGGAGTCAGAGAAGGGCAGCAGGGGCGGTGGACTGATCTTGAGTGTCTTCTTCCACTTTTTGGTGGGGGAGAAGGGCTGGGGGAGACGGCTGATTCGTCGGATGAATTGTATTGGTCTTGGATGTGGAGGACGGATGAACCAGGCGGGATACGGACCATGGAGGAGATATAATAATAATATGGATTTTCTGGACTCACCAGCTTCGTGGTTGTCTTTTGGATAAAGTTAGTGGGCAGTGGGGTCTTAGGCACGGAGGCGGCGGAGATCTTTCTGGCTTCTGTGTCTCTTTGGAAATAATCCAGTGATTCCTGATTTCGTCCAAAAAGATCGTCGTCAGATGAGGATAACGAGATGGAATACATACTTGGATGAGGTGAGTGGCTGGCTGGGTTGGTCATATATACAAACTTGAAGGTAGCTAGCGTGCTGGTGTAGCTCAGTCTCGGTTCAAGTGCAGAATACGAGAGCGAAGAGGAGGAGATGGGTTAGTTAGGTATTTATGGGAATGCCGGATGTGGCATGGTTGAGGTGTGGTCCTGCTCCTGAAACTCTACTAGATAACTCCAATAGCACTGCATTATAGTTGCAGTATAAATGTCATAGTTAGCCTCTATGTCCTCCCTGATCCCTGTGTGTTCCATATGTTTTCCCCTCCTTGTGTTTTCCTGGTTGTCCCCTGTTCGTTCCCGTATGTGTGTATGTGTGTGTGTTTGTTCTGGTCTGGCTTCAGAATCTCCTGCCTGCTGCTGATCACTGGCACACCTGTCATCAATCACCTCATCAGTCACCACAGTATATGTACCAGGCTCTCCCTCACTACCAGCGCCAGATCGTCTCCGTACTCATGTACGACACCACGTAACGGCTCCTACCTCGAACTCAGCTAAGTACCAGTTCGCTTTTGCTGTTTTGACTATCGCTCTGTCTTTGCCATCCCAGTTGCTCTCCGCCGGTGATCTCAGCCACAGTCTGTCCTTGGACCTCTGCCATCTCAGACTCTGCATCCAGCTCCACGCTACACTAGCTAGCTGCCTGCCGACCTCACCCCCGGAGCCTGTCGCCAATTGGATCCACAGCCTGGACAGTTCAGCCCAGATCCACTACGCCAGCCAGACCAGAACCTGTCGGGTTCAGTCTCCCTCCAGCACGTCGCCTCTCCCTCCTCGACCCGGACCGGTCGAGTCCCCAGAAGCGACGGTGAAACGTAACGGTGAACTACATCGGAATTGTACACAGAGATCAAGTTCTACATCTTAATAAATCTGTTGCATTTATACCCAGCTCTGCTCTGTTGTGTGTTCTGCATTTGAGTCCAGCAATCATTACTATGACTGAACAATCTGGCCAACATGGACCCCACAGACGACAACCCGGAAGTAGTCCCGTTCCATCAGGCATTAACCAGCCAGGGGATTCTTCTGGGCCAACACGAGCAGATCCTACGGGCCCTCTCCAACAGCAACCAGGCCATGGTCACTCAGATCACGCAGCTAACCCACCAGGGATGACAGCGTCATCCACGCCGGCCACTTCAGCTATCCCCGCTAGCCCGCTGGCAACACCACCACCTCCCTGGGAATCCTACGCCGCTGACCCGGATCCCTTCTCCGGAGATGTCACCAGATGTCGAGGTTTCCTGCTACAGTGTTCCCTGGTTTTCTGTCAGCGCCCGGCCACCTTTTTGTCGGATCAGTCAAAGGTAAATTACATTGTGGGATTGTTAAGGGGTAGAGCATTAGTTTGGGTTGAAGCCACACACAGCCCGGAGCCCCCGGATCTATCTCTAATTCCAGAGGAATACTATGACCTTAGCGAGGTGTTCAGCAAGGACCAAGCCTCGTCTTTACCGCCACATCGCCCTTATGATTGCGCCATAGACCTCCTCCCGGGAGCCCCTCTTCCGTCTTCCCGGTTGTACAACTTATCTCGACCCGAGAGAGAGGCCATGGAGAACTACATTCGTGACTCGTTGTGCACAGGGCTCATCCGTGCGTCCTCTTCACCAGTGGGGACGGGCTTCTTCTTCGTGTCCAAAAAGGATAAGACACTTCGGCCGTGTATCGACTACAGGGGCCTCAACCAAATCACTATTAAGAATAAATATCCCTTACCACTGATAAGCTCCGCCTTTGAGCCCCTTCATGGGGCCACGGTCCCGTCTGCATCATTCCCAGGACAGCAACCCCGGACCCGATACTGTCCTTCACCCACCTGCGTTGTGGCCGCGGTCTCCTGGGAGATTGAGGCTGTAGTCAAGGCGGCCCAGCGTGACCAGCCAGACCCCAGTAATGGGCCCCCTAATCGCCAAACTCAGTTCGTTCCCAGGTGCTCCAGTGGGTGCAGTGGGGAACTCTCGCTTCGCCTGCCATCCCGGGGTGACCCGCACCCTCTCCTTGCTTAAAAGACATTTTTGGTGGACCACCATGGAGGCAGACACCCGAGCCTTCACGGCCGCTTGTTGCATCTGCGCTCGGGGTAAAACCTCTCATCAACCCCCAGCAGGCTTACTCCGATCACTCCCTATCCCCAGCTGTCCGTGGTCCCACATTGCACTAGACTTTGTTACTGGGTTGCCACCTTCACAAGGTAACACCACCATTCTTACCATCATAGACCGTTTTTCCAAGGCGGTACACTTCATTGCGTTAACCAAACTCGCCTTGGCTACAGAGACTGCTGAACTTCTGGTGCAACACGTGTTCCGCCTCCATGGCATACCTCTGGACATAGGGTCCAACCGAGGCCCCCAGTTCATCTCTCAAGTCTGGAAGACTTTCTGCCTGGCACTGGGAGCCACAATCAGTCTCTCCTCCGGTTTTCATCCGCAAACTAACGGCCAAACTGAGAGAGCCAACCAAGACCTTGAGGCAGCTCTATGTTGTGTGGCAGCCACAAACCCATCATCCTGGAGCTCCCACCTTGCCTGGGTTGAGTATGCACACAACTCATTAACTAGTTCTGCTTCTGGTCTCTCCCCATTTGAGGCATCTTTGGGGTACCAGCCCCCCCGTTCCCATCCCAGGAGAGTGAGCTGGCGGTTCCCTCGGTCCAACACCACATCCAACGTTGTCATATGATTTGGAAGGAGACTCGAGCAGCACTGTGCCGATCTGGAGACAGGAACCGTCAGATCGCGGATCGACATAGGACCCCTGCGCCAGCATACAAACCAGGTCAGAGAGTTGGTTGTCCTCCAAAAACATCCCCTTACGAACTGAATCCAGGTAATTGTCCCCCTGTTACATTGGTCCTTTCCTCATTGAACGCATCATTTATCCTTCTGCAGTAAAACTTGAATTACCTCGTTCTATGAGAGTTCACCCCACTTTTCCATGTGTCACAACTGAAACCAGTCTCTGTTAGCACACAGAGATCAAGTTCTACATCTTAATAAATCTGTTGCATTTATACCCAGCTCTGCTCTGTTGTGTGTTCTGCATTTGTGTCCAGCAATCATTACTACGACAATAAATGCATCACGTACTGTGACACTTACACTATGTACAGAATATGCTCTCTAAAGATGCCTACTTATTCATTAAAATGCGTTCTCCTTTATGTTTAACCTAATTCTTCATAACATTTCAACTCCCTCGGCGCACTTCATCACCTGAGGTTTCTCGTTTGACTCTGCATATCTTCCTCTCATATTCAAATACAACTACTTTATTATTATTAAACATTTATAATATTATGTCCCATTTAGCTGGACAAAGTTAGCGCTCATTTTTAGCATGTGTGGCCCCACAGGGAATCGAACTCTCACCCGGGCTATGTTAGTGCCTTGCTCTGCCGATTAGGGACAGTGGATCAGTAAACTGCTTCACCCAGGGGATAAAAAAAACAGAACATAGGAGGTGTGAATTTGAACCGATAAATCAAACTGATACAGGATCATTATGTAAATTTTTACCTCGGAGGGCAGTTTCACTTAGTACTGATGTAGAGGTGTGTGTGTGTGTGTGTGTATACACACCGGGAAGCATTTCTGCATCTATCTCACACACATGCACCCACATTCACACAGAAGACATTGTACTCTACCAGCTGAGACCCAAACAATAAAAAACAACAAATTATAAAACTCTACTCTGTCTCTCCCTCATCCCTCCGGGACAGACAATCCCTCTCTCGCGGTCCCCTCTCTTTACCTTTCTTTCTTTCTTTTATTAAGACTCCAATGCCACACAGTAAACATACAAGGTTTGTTTTCTCTGTATTTTTTTTCTTTGCATCTCTCTGTCTGTCACTATTTCTCTGTCCCTGTTTAGGTTTTGTTTTTTGCAGCCAAGACAGAAAGAAAATTCTGGGATTTTGATTATTTTGTATTTAAAGCTGTTCTAATCAATATTTTTATATTAACAGTGGATAAGGTGAAAGGTGACTTATCACCCAGTCTCAGTGTTTCCAGCAGCAGCACGCAGCTGTTTTCAGCAAACAAGCTCAGATAAAACCACTGTACACTAGCACCAAACAGCAGACAGACCCAGTTAGCGATTAGCTGGTAACGAAAGTGGAACATCTAGCAGCTAGAGAGCCAGATATTTTTCTCAGAAGTTGATGCAGACCAAACCAGAGGTTCCTCTGTGTCTGCTGGATGTAGGCAACATGTACGCGAAAAGAATACAGTAACACAGTGATAATACGTCAGATGTGTTTTCAGCTTATCCCCAAGTGGCCAAAAAATCAGTGAATGCAGCTTTAAAAAAATGGTCGTTAACAACATCTGTTTATTCACTTTTACTCATTCTCAAGGCTGGATTACTGCACCACCCAAGAAGGTGGGCAACAGTCCCAGGTTTACTGGATGTCAATTGGTTTTCATCATTGAGTCAATGCAAAATTGTGCAGAGATAACAAACGAAAATACAATATCTATGATATACTTTGTATTGTTACTTATGCCTTGGGCATACCTGCCAACATGTAGGTTTCAAAATACAGGAGCTTTTTTCAGTCACAGCCCCCTGACAATGGCCTGTCTGCCTGTGCAGAGAGCAGCTGCACACACTCCCTTTGGATGGGGTGTGGGTTGCCAGGTTGCAGCAACAGATAGGTTGAAATTGTATGTAGTGTGTGGATTGTGTTTCATAGACCATCTGGCAACTGGGGTGATGTCAGAAAAACATCCAAAATGTGGATCCGTGCATGACGATTATTCAGAAATTTGAGGGCCAATCGGAATGATCTAATATGACTTCACTCCAAAAATAATGTGATAAGTTCTCTCAAATATTGGTAGGGACAATTCTGTCTTCCAAAAATATATGCAAACCTACACCCTTGATATGAATGTGCAAATCTTAATGTGTGTGTGTGTTATTTCTGTCTGTTTTGGCCTTTGGTGGTGCAAAATACAAAAGTATTTTGGTCAGCCCATCACTTTCGTCCAGACTGAAATATCTCAACAACTATTTGATGGACTGGCACTAAATTTGGTACAGACATTCGTGGTGCCCAGTTACTTTGTTGATCCTTGATTGATTTTAAAGTCCTTTTACTTGAACCTTACATGCCCTAGCACCCTCATACATCAGCGACTGCCTCTCATTTTATGTCCCAACAAGAACTCTCAGATCTTCCACTGCCTTTCTTTTAGAAGTTCCTAAAGTGTCCCACAAGAAATCTGGTGAGGCTGCTTTCTATTTTTATGGCCCTAAACTGTGAACTTTGTGTAACTCCTTCCCTGTGGATCTCAGGACAGCAAACTCCCATGGTATTTTTAAAAATAAATTAAAGACATATCTTTTTAACTTGGCTTTTAATTTGGGTTGACTTTGCTGGTCTAATTGATCAAACTTTGTTTATGTTTGGGTTTTTTTCTTTCCTCTTTCTATTGCCTTTGTTATTTATTATTGATATGATGTGTCTTGTAAAGCAGTTTAGGCTGCATCTTTATATGAAATGTGCTATACAAATAAAGTTATTATTATTATTATTATTATCATCATCAGGTCAAAAATTGTATTTTATGGTCAAATACCTGCAAAACTAATGACATTCCCATCAGCCTCAGATGTACTTTGTGTTTGGTGCTAATTAGCAGATATAAGCATGCTAACAGGCCGCACTAAGATGGTAACAACGGTAAACATTTCATGCTTAACATCTGCATTTTAACATTGCCATTGTTAGCAAATTGATATGCTAATGTTTATGCGTGCATATTTTTATGCTTCAAGTCTATTTTCATCCATTTTTCACATGTAACAAGACTGTATATAAAGATGGATGATGTGTCTCCGCTTCCTCCCACTGTACAAAAATGAAGCCAAAATATCCCAGATACAGGAGCTGCCATCTTGCGCTGCATCAAATAACTAATTAGACTAAGACTTAGAATTAGACTTAGACCAAACTTACCAGAACACTTGAACATACATCAGCGTGATAAGAACTACCTAAAATGATAGAAACCATCTTTGGGAAAAATGTATTTGACCGAGTTTTTAGTCTGGCTTATGTCCGGGCTTTATTTGGTCATAAAACCTAAAGTGAGCGTACAGTAGGTAGAAATGTACAGTAGGTCAAAGTTGAAGCAGGAAGTGGCTCTATACACTCTGATGGATGTTTAGAACCAACAGTTTGGGTAATAATTTTACTGTTAATCTTTGTTTTCAATTCCAAATAAATTTGGCTAACCTGGAGATTTATTTACAACCTATCTGATCATCTGACTGAGTGGTGGTAGATCAGAAGATTAGTCATTTTTGGAACAACCTGACAAACAACCCATTTTGTTGTTCATGTATGAGGACTTGCAGTAAAACCAGTATTGCAAATTATGTGTGTATAACACACACACACACACACACACACACACACACAGATGATCAGTGCATTTTGCCGGGTGATTAATTGGCGCGGCAAGCGTTCGAGCCCTGAGGTCGGCCCAGGGGTGTCGCCACGATCTCTGCACCTGCCACTCTGATCCACTGACAACACCCCCCCAATACACACACAACCACACATTCATACACAAACATAAAACCGCAGATAAATGAACAGGAGATGCAAGCATTGTGCATAGAGGAAAAAATACATACACAGAAGACACAGCTACATAATACAGAGTAAATTCACTAAAAAAGGCACAAAAATAAAATAAATAACACAAAAACATTTTTTTTACAATGACATCAATATTCACAAAAATCATACAATTGAAGCTATGGTAGGTAACGTTGGAGGAACTAGCAAGAGACAACAAAATTTTGAAGCTATCCAACTGAAAAAATCCCACCCCCTCCCTTCAGGGCTCCCTTCAAAACACATTGTCATGTGCAATATGTGCACAGGCAGAATGCGGGCAGGTAGGCAGGTATGTAGGTAGACAGGCAGGTAGAACAGCCAGTTATTTCATTTGATTGAATGGGCTTATTACAGGCCTGCGGCAGCCACAGATACCAGATTGTTTTTCTTTTTTTTTCAGAGCATTTGATTTATTGATTGATGTCAGGATTAAAGAGAATTTCAACAAATAGGTCTATAACAAAAAATGCTTCTGAAACACATTACCTACCCTAGCTTTAATGGCTGAATTCCATGTTCAATTAAAACATTAACACACACATTTAAACCTATTTTACCTGCCTGAAGACAAGAATAAGGAAGAAAAAACATACCTGCTCCTGCAACAACACAACAAGAACGGATGACTGCAAGTAGTAAACTGACATATGCAGGGTTAGAGGTTCAACTCCCTAGAGCAAGGCATCTGTCCACCAATAAGCTGCAAATACGTCAAACATGCAGCACACACATACACAAACAGGGCAAATTCAGGATACCTCTAAAAATTTAAGAGCAGTAGGGTCCACAGCACAGCACCTTATTGACCAGCTCCAGTTCTGGGACTAGAGCCTTGCTCAAGGGCAATGGCAGGGGGATTCCAAATAACCAAGAGCATGGAAACTGGAGAAACTGGGGCACCTGAAGAAAATCCATGTGTTCACGGGGAGAACATACAAACTCCAGATTATAGCAACCTTATAATATTGCTAAAATATCACATATAAGTATCACATTTAGTTCAACTTGTGTTCAACAGGGATATTTGAAATCAGTCTAAGAAAGGCCTCATGGAAGCTTTTAGTTTCTCTCTGAAGATACAAAATGCATAATATGCAATTTATGGGTCGACTGTGGCTTAGTGGTAGAGCGGGTCGTCCACCAATCGGAAGGTTGGTGGTTCGATCCCGGCTTCCCCTGTGTCGAAGTGTCCTTGGGCAAGACACTGAACCCCAAATTGCTCCCGAGGGCCATGCCTTCGGTGTGTGTGAAGGATTTGCTTTCTTTGAATTGATGGCGCCTGCCATCAGTGTGTGTGATATGTTGTTGAAGTGCTTTTAGTAGTTGCTATATAAGTACAGTCCATTTACCATTACCATAATAACTTGAGAAACAGACAAAGGTCCATGTGGTAGCTCAAGTAAATATTAACATAATATTTCAAACTTTGCTGTCTGTATTTGTTGAATTTTGTGCTTAGTTGTGATCTACAACCACACAAGAAGACAAACTTGATATTTTGTGCTATACTACACCATTTCTTTCTTTCTTAAGAACTCAAAGAAGTACATTGTACTAGGTTCCCAGCTTTTTGTATGAATATTTTATTCTAGAAATCTTGCCAAAACAAAAGATGCCTCATTAAAAAGCCAACTCAATATATCAATATTAGACAGCCAAAACAAATCAGAATACTTCAACTGTGGATTCCTTATGTACATGGGGAAATGAAATACACACAAATTCATCCTTTGTCATCTCTCTAAACTATATTTATTTATTTATTCTGTGTTGTAATCTTATCTAATTTGGATGTAATTTTTAAGCTTTGGCTTATTCCAGATATCCTTCTCCCGTGATTCCTCATAATTCATCAATGATGACACCACCAAAACAAAAATAAACAGAAATGATGGGCATCTTCTTGCTACATTTTCATTCAGAGGATAAGTTTACTCTCTCTCTCTGTGACATCCTCTGCTCTCTCACCACCTGAGTTGGAGGAGGGCGAACATGTGTCTCAGGCCCACACTACATCTGTTACACTCCAACGTGTGTGTGTCACACCACCGGTTAGCATGTGCGTGTCTATATATACTCTTGGTGTTGTTGGTGGTGGTGAGGTGGTGTGTGTGGCAGCAGATGTCATTTGTTCTGAAATCAGCAGCTGGATCCTAAGTTCCCAGTGGGACCTTTAATGTCTACACACACACACACACACACACACACACACACACACACACACACACACACATCCTTGTACTTCTATCTTTGTGAGGACCGTCATTGACAAAATGCATTCTCTAGCCCCTTACCCTAACCATCAAAACTAAATACCTAACCTTAACCCTTACTCTAACCGTAACCTAACCCTTAAAACCAAGTCTTAACCTTCAAACAGCCCTTTGAAGTTGTGAGGACCGGCCAAAATGTTCTCACTCTGTAGGTAAAAAACGTGTTTCAGTCCTTACTATGTAGCACACACACACACACACACACACACACACACACACACACACACACAAGAGCTGTCCCACATGACATCTGCCTGTGTGTGTGTGTCAGAGACCAACAGGTTGTGTTCCCTAATCGTTGTGGAGGTGAAGCGGTGGTGTGTGTGTGTGTGTGTGTGTGTGTGGATATTAGCAGAGCTGAACTGCTGACCGTTATATGGAGCAGATTACCTGCATACATTAACCACAGGTAACACACACACACACACTCACAGATTTACATATTACAATACATATTTTCTGAACAAATCTTTGAAAGAAGTTTTCCAGAGTTCAGAGGGGAGAACAAACTTCATCTGTAAAACTTTCTTTTCTTTCTTTTTTTCTTCAGCAGAAACTGATGGAAACAGAAGCTTTAAGCTGACAAAGAAAATCACATTTAAAAACAAGGACAAGTATTAAGTAATAACTGTACTTATAAGAGCAAATTTTTCCATTATTATTAGTCATATTTTGTTAAATTAAAAATGTTTTATGAAATCAGTGAAAATAACTAATAATATTTATAAAACTATCAACATAAATTTAAATAATTTTAAATATCAATAAATGCTAATAAAGCATTTGTCTGATTAGCATTTACATTTTAATTGTATACAAATTATATTCATCATTATATTGTTCTTTCATTCATCATCTTTTTCATGTCAAAATCAAAAATTTAAATACAACTAGCAGTAAGTAATAGTAATAATTACATATTGCGTATTTACTAATCTGAACCCATTTTCCTATCATACATAACATTTTATTTTTAAATGATGACTCATTAATTTGTCTTACTGTATTTCAGAAAATACTTTTACTTTTAGGTCTGACAGCTTCCAAAAAAATGCTCAGGTGGAAACTCCCTATAAACTTCACATTACTCAGTGAATTCTGTCATTATTTCAATCAGGAGATATAATAGGGAAGATGAAGAAAATGTAAAAAAGTCACAAAGTCTTTGGCGATTAGACCCCATCTTAACGTCATATTTGAGGGGGTAGCGATGTCATGACCTGTACAGGAACATCCCCCTGATGGAGTCTAGACACTGCTGGTGGTGGTGGTGAAGGGGTGAAGAGCAATGGCTGAAGATTGGGATGGATGAGATGTGGAGCGGGAATTCTGATGAGCTCACCGGAAGGACCAACTTGGAAGACTAGTTGTGATGAAAACAGGGTGAATGAGGTGAAGGAGGGTTGCACCGATCTGACACTGAAATGATAGCTGACAGCAGCAGAGAAAAGAACAGTTTTAAACTTTGACAGCAACGAGATGATTGGCTCACAGAGGTCGTGGTAAAATCTGATTGGTTTAACTGAAAGAGTGAACGCCCTCATTCAGCTATATTGGAACTCCACAGATGAATTCATTCATTTGGGTGATTGTTAACTGAACTTTTGTTAGGAGACTGCATTCTCTTTTGTCCCAAAACCCTGAGAATCAATGAACACAATATTGGCCAGTCTGACCGGTGACCCGGATGTCACCAGGTCAATAAAAAGGTCAGCGATCATTTGTTCTGACTCTCTTTCTTCTGGAATCCTTCACTGCGGCAGACAGCCATGGCTGTCCCCCCTCTCAGTGGGGCCTATTCACCAGCAGATACCCACCTGAACTCTCTCCTCCTGGCTTCGCTGTGGAATCTGCTCGGAGCAAAAACACGCAGCAGAACCAAAGTCTCCTGATCTACCAGAGTGCTGTGAAGACCTCTTAGATCTCTGCAAAAGTTTAGCGCAAACGGCTGC
Organism: Siniperca chuatsi; assembly: GCF_020085105.1. NCBI lineage: Eukaryota > Metazoa > Chordata > Actinopteri > Centrarchiformes > Sinipercidae > Siniperca > Siniperca chuatsi. Next base: position 23,219,989 of record NC_058059.1, on the reverse strand, counting down.
CACACATAAAGCCTGCCAGCTAACTTCACATGCTAACAGGAGCACGAAGCAAGTTAACGCCGAGCTGTTAACTCTGTAAGGACAACCACAGACGGAGCGACCGGCTTCCTTCGATCTCTACAAGTGGACACTGCACTGAAAAAGACACTTCCACAGCGGAACCACAATTCTTCCCAGCTTGGCTCGTCTACAACAGACTGACCGCGAGCTAACAGCAGCACTAAATTCAATTAAATAAAATTTTATTTATATAGCGTCAATTCATAACAGAAGTTATCTCATTGCACTTTTCCTATAGAGCAGGTCTAGACCGTACTCTTTATAACATTAATTACAGAGACCCAACAAATCCCACCATGACCAAGCAGTTGGTGACACCCATTTGGTGCACCCAGACCTGCGCACACACACACACATACACACACCCTTTGTTCTGTAGTTTAGTGTTTACAGTTAGGCCAGGAGGCTGGGCTGACAGGCGGAGCAGGTCCGGATGATGACCAGACGTGTAGAGCAACTCTGGAGGCCGGTGGCGAAGGCGGAAGCCGGATGTTGCTGCGGGTCGAGGGGATCAGGAGACTCCTGAGGTTCAGAAGGCCACTGCGGCTCAGCAGCGTCAGGTGACTGTTGCAGCGCAGAAAGTTCAGGGAGATCAGAAGGCTGCTGCAGCTCAGGAGATTCAGGTGGCTGCTGCAGCAAAGAGAGTTCAGGTGATTGCTGCAGCACAGAGAGAGCAGGTGATTGCTGCGGCTCAGAAAGTTCAGGTGGCTGCTGCGATCCAGCATCGGCAGGACTTGGCGGCGGCAGCCCAGCAGATGGTGGCGGCAGCCCAGCCAGGACAGGAGATGGCGGCGGCGGCGGCGGCGGCGGCGGCGGCGGTCCAACCGGGACAGGACTTTGGTGCAGCGCATGAACTGGAGACCACCAGGCTGCCGACTGGAGAGCAGGAGCAGGAGTTGTTTATGTAGGAAAACTGTGGGGGATATTTACTAAGCCTGTCACTAATTATTGCCAGGGGCACAACATTTTGTGTCACCACAAGTTTTCAGTTTGGTGGGGTCTTTACTAAAACTACAAATGTAAATGAGCCCAGTTGCAGTTCATCTGATTTGCATTAAGTGCTGCTAAATAAGATCTGATGGGGGGCCGTTTTGAAACGTGTTGCACATATCTGAAAAGGAATGAAACGCAAAAGAAAGTGCTTTTTTCTGCTGCTAAACTTTAAAAATTGGTTGAACAGAAGACCTTTCTTGAGTTGTATTCATATCGCAAGAGGAATGCTGTTTGTATGGAAATATTAAATAGGCTGATGTTATCAGCTCTGATTGAATGAGTTATAGAAAAAAGTAAATATATATATACAGCCGACTTACTGCTGCTTCAATCATATTGAAGGTCTGGAGATGCTGTGAAAAATCAAGTAAAAAACAGACTGTTGCATTGCTGCTCTATTCTGTTGAGTTATGGTGCTGAGTGTGTACCTGATAAAACTGCTGCAGATTTTAAACCTGCTTTTCTTAGATGTTATTTTTCAGACACAGTTTCCTCTGCTGCAGTGGTCAGTCTGCAGTGACAAATCAGGTGCAGCGGCTATTTGTATGAATTTTGGTGTCGCTTTTCCAGCACAAATCCTTGATGTGGTCCTTTAGTGAATAAGGACAAATGCAATTTGACTGTATAGAACATGAAAAGGGCCACAAATCCTTAGTAAATATCTTGCTATATGTTCAGTAATATGTATGTATGCCTCAGCAGTTAGTGACATAATAACCTGATATTTGTTTTGCCCTTCAGTAACAAGAGATAGAAATTTGATCACAAAAATAGACTTATTAATGTTACATGCTTAAAGTACAGCTAAGTGTGATAAAAGCTGAGCCAGGTCTGACAGAGTAGAGGTGAGCCTTATGAGTCTGAGACGTCCTCAAAAGGCCACCATACAGAGGACAAACTTTATATTTAGAACTCCCGGGACAAACTTTACCCGCAAGTGGTAAAGATCTAAGAATAGACAAGTTGTCTCTTTATTTTTCATCCTTTCACCAAATTTGTTTTCTGGGATGTAATGAGCATTCATATAGTATATAATTTTCTTTTGCAGTGTGACCATTTCACATTCACCTTAAAATGCCCGGGAGTTTAGCCCTGTAGCTAGGCACCATATGGCTGTCTCATACAAGATCTACCCTCGTTCCTGACAATTAGGACCACAGGCTAAAACCCTCCTGGATCTGGAACACAGCCAGATGAGAGGAGGACGGAGAGAAACCGAGAGAGAGAGAGAGAGAGAGAGAGAGAGAGAGAGAGAGAGAGAGAGAGAGAGAGAGAGAGAAAATGAGAGCAGATCTAACAAAAAGGCAGCAAATGAAGAAAAATGTACATAGAAAGTGTTAAAAATGTGAAGAGTGATGCTACACAAGATTCATCTGAGTGACAGAGAAACAGGGTGAGGAGAGAAAAAGGGGAGAAGGATGGATGTAGAAATAATGACAATAATAATAAAAATAAAAAGAATAGAAGTACAGGATGAAAAACTGACTAAGTGGGCTAAACAATGTTTAGCCAATTAAGCGTTGCAGAGGAATCCATGTGCACAATGAGCCACCCATGACTGAACGCAGAGACAGAGGCAGAGCTGCTTAATTACAGCCTGAAGAGATGGGAGTCTTCATCAGAGCGGAAACGGAGGGAGGGAAGAAGGAAGAAAGGGAGGGAGGAAGTAATTTAGTCTTAGGAAGGAAAGAAGGAATGATGCAAGGAGTGAAGGAGGGAAGGAAGGAAATAAAGACTTTATGAGCTAATCTGATGATATGAGGATACTTTGTTAAAAAACAAGTCACTTTCATTCATAATGGAATCTTTGCCTATTTATTAGATATTCCTTCTAATACCTGTGAAATACAAAACATGACAAACATAGTCACACATACAAAACAGAGAGAAGAGGGAGAAGATGAATTTATGATGGTGAAATAAAAACACATCAACCCCGGAGGCTTCTAAAAAACATCTCACCTCCAAACAAATATAACGTCAACACAACATTAGTGTATTCAGGTATAATTTAACCAAGATCTAAAAATGATCAAATTTAACAACTAAGAACAAGAAATAGAGGTCAAAGTGTGTTTGGAAGCAATGAATAAATATGAATAAACCTTTCAGTGAAGAATCACAAAATGAATACACTTTGCTGTGAATACAAATGTAGAGAATAAAGTCTATGGTGAACACAATGTTCAGTAGAATAAATGCAACCAATAAACTTCGCAGTGTAGAAACCTAACTATCAAGAAAAAACAAACAAACATACAGTGAATAATATAGTTGAATAAGCCCAATATCCTAGGAATTATATTTAATACTGGATGATTCCATATATCATTTATTGATTTATTGTCTTTGTCTTTGTTTTATGGTATTAACCTGAGCAAAAATGAATTTCCCTCACTCAGTTCCCATATTCATTGCCAATGCAGGAAGTAGCTTTAGTAGCGAGGCGGAAAGTACGGGTGTGGAGGCCAGGGTGGTGGTAACCACCTAACCCTAACCATACCATAGTTCCAGTTGCAGATATTAAATTTTTTTTACCAACATTGTCATTCAATGTCCATTATCATCCATCATCAATGTTCTGTTTGGCGACAGGGTTGAAACAAAAACAACCATCCAGAAATACAATCAGTGACTGAAAACATGTCAGCACAATGTGTGTATTCAGGTATAATTTAACATTACTGCAGATAAAATCGAACTATTAAGAACAAGTATTCACAGTGTGTTAGGGCGCTGTAAATAAACTTTACAGGGAACAAGCATGAATATGAATAAACTACACTATGAAGAAAAACTTGAGAATGAAGTTTGTGAGTGGAGATACAAGAATGAATGGAGGATGGAAGGAATAAACTGTGCATAAACATAACCAATAAACTTCACAGTGGACAACCTTGCAGTGCAAAGTTCTGAAAAACATACACTGAATAATATAATTCCTTCTTTATATTCTTACATTTAATTTGCCACTTCAACATCTGTCAGTGGTTACTCTTACAAGTGCCACTCCTTCCACTGGTTACTTCTCAACTTCTTTACGTTCCTACACTTGAACTCCTTTATGTCCCTCTTTGTAGATGTGGCAGTTGACACATACCACAACTGAAACAAGACTCTTAGAGAAACACTTAATATTGTACAACTGAGAATAAATAATTCCTCTTCAATCAGTTAAAAGCACTTTGAACCTGCTCTAATGTTATTAAATGTAGAGCACAGTATATTCAGTTTATATGTCTGCTTAAAGTGGTAAAATTAATGATACTAAACAGTTAAGTTGATGGTATGTATCCCTGTCCACCTGATGTATGAGGGTTATATTACAGTCCACTGGAGGGAGGGGGGAAAGAGAAACTTCTTCATTTATTTTCTGCTGTGCTGCCTGGCACACATGTTTAGCCCGGGGTGACGGCGAGCAGGAAGTATTTCTAAAAACAGGGCAATTCTGGAAAAATCACTGGCAGCGAACCCCCCCCCCCTTGATGTCTTTGGCTGGGTCATTGCATAATTTAGTAATCAACTAAATTAAGGTATGGAGAGATGAACTTGCAGCTCGTGAGCATTTGTGTCAAGTTCAGCAGCTTTTGCAGGAAAATGGCGTCCAGGCAGCCACTGTGCTTTAATGAATCTCAAACTGCCTCCGATTTTCATCTGCAGTGACGAGGGAGGTAATTAGCTGGGGCCCCTGCACACACACACACACACACACACACACACACACACACACACACACACACTCACACACACAAACACACAGGAAACAGGCACCATTTGGTGTTTATGTAAATGTGTAAAAACAAAATGGCTGACTGCCAAATCCTGTCAGTAAACAAAGCTTGTTTGAGTGCCAGGCAGAGTGTTGTTAAGGTGGACCGCTCAGGATGGAATCTGAGCAGTAGGTGGCCCGGTGAGGCTGAACACCTTAAACGAGGGTGCCGGTGACCATGTAAAACAGCCATTAACTTGTGATTGAATGCAGGAGCGTTGGTCTGCATCTCTAAAACAGGAACATTGTTCCCGGGCCTCTTGGTTTGGGGGATGGTTGGTTGTCATGGCAGCCAATAATCATTCAGAGCAGAACAACAGATCTGAGGTGGATCTGACCTACATCAGCTCATAGGTTCTGACTGAAGGTCCACTAAAATAATGCCATCCAAAGGCAGAAAAAAAATTGTGTTTCAGATTTGTGATCACTGCAGAGTTCTCTTAAGTCTGAGCAATCACTTAATGTTCAGTCACTTCAGAGGAAGTGGAGGGATGTTTTCTCCCATAATCCACTGCAGTTAGGGCCTATAAGATCACATATCATACTCATAGCCATTGTGGTCAGTTCATTTTTACACCCACACTGATGTCAGTGAGGTTGGATATTGGAAAATATTGAAAACACTGACAATGTCAACACAACCGGAACACAACAAGCTTCATAAAGTTAACCTTTTTCACAAGGTTGTTGTATAAGGTACTTCATGAAGAAGTTTATAGCACACTACTACCACTTACAGTAATACCTGTGTGACTACTAAGACTACTGACTACTCCTTTCTGTGCTTACACTACAACTGCCACATCAATTCCTTTCAGTGGTGACTCTGCCAATTCAAATTCTTTACTTCCCTATGCTTCACCTGGCACTTTGACCCTTTATGTTTTTTTCACTTCAACTGCCACTTAGCCTCCTTTTAGTGCTTACACTTCACTTTCCACTTGAATGAATTCCAGTGATGACACTTTGACTGCCAGTGTAGCTTCTTTCTGTGCTTACTCGTAAAACTGCCAATTCAACTTCAGCGTCTCACTCCGTTTATGTTCTCATTCCAGCTATGAGTGCTTTTTCTAATACAGCCACTTTAACTCCTTTATGTCCTTACACATCAACTAGCAATAAAAATCCTTTATATTAACTCTTCAACCTCCACATCAACTTCTTTCATCTCAAGAGTATCTTCTGTACTGTAAACTATAATGGTTAGTATCAATAGTACAGTGTAGTAAAGTGTCCTTTACATTCTTACATTGCAACTACTTTTAGTGCTAAGAACCAGTTCATCTTCTTTACATTTGTACACATCAACTGACATTTCAACTCTTCTCTGTTTTTATAGTTAAAATGCCATTTCAACTCCTTTCAGTGCTTATTTTTTACGCTTCAACTGCCACTTTGACCCCTTTAGTTTTTTAAATTTCAATTGCATCTTCAACTCCTTTACATTCTTCTTTTAACTACCACTCCAACTTTGTTAATGCTTCCACTTCAACCTCCACTTCAGCTTCCTTCTTCTCTAGAGCATCTCCTTTACTGTAAATTACAATGGTTAGTGTCTTCTTGCATCAGGAAACATAACTTTTGGAGTGTTATCTTTCACTACATTTTTTCAGTGAAAATCAGTAAAAACTGAAAACAATGAGTCTCATCAATTTGTACTATCCACTTGGGAGCTAATAATAACTTTGTTTTTCCCAGGTGGCAGTCTGTATTTATGGTAATCTATGCTTTTTTTCTTTTGTAATTCCAGTTTTTCAACAACATAATGCAACACAAGACAACATATTACATTAAATCAACGAAGAACAGGTAACAAAGCAAACATAACAAAACAAAACAAAACAAATCTCGGCACATAACCTAAGTAAAATAAGCCACACCAATAAAATAAGGAAAAAACAAAAAGACAACAGACAAAAAGAGGGGCATAAAATCTAAATAAAATACCACATACCCCATAAATGAAGTAGGACATTTTCATTAAAAAGGTAGGGCTATTCCCACAGGATATTTTTTTTCCTATTTGAATTGATGGTATAACATACTTTTTATGACATGAGTTTCTGTGACATCATTGCTTCTAAATCAACAGGACATTCTGAGTTACATGGTTACAGGTGTGACTGTCCACCCTGTCAGATCATTTGGTTAACACACTAACAACTAATTGATAAAACAAACATGTATGATCTGTCATCATATGTGTGACTCTAATTATTTTCAGTCAGTGATTGGATTTTCAGAGTCTCCAGTGTGTCCCTGAAGGCCTCATCAGGTATCTTCAACCACTTCATAAACTCTGAAGTGTGTTTGGAGGCTTAAAGGACCACACTGACCTTTTCATCTTCAGGGAGGAGATAACATGTTTGGTACTTAAGGGAAGAATTCATTAGCTGTGTATATGATTAATAGGTGTCATTGAGTGTGTGGTAACACTTTATTTGAAGGTGGGTTCATAAGACTGACATGACACCGTCATAACCATGACATGACACCTGTCACGAACATGAAGGAGTCTTTATGAAGGTTTATGACTGTTGTCATGAAGTGTCATAAGCGTCAATAGTTTCTTTAAGTTTGATATTTAGGCCATTTACTGGTACCTCAGAGGCAGCAAACAGCTAAATACACCAAAGAACCAAATGGAACAAGGAATGTTTATTTTCATCTATTCTCTGCTTGGTAAGTGGTTGTGATCATTTCTTGGTTCAATAAAATATAAAATTAGAACATCTAATATTCAAACAACATATCTAAATTTTCTGATTTGTTTATTTTTCTGGTATTTATATGGAAATACTGTTGCATTTAAGGACATTTCTAAGTTTTAATTCACTGAAACATCAAAAGTTGTAAAATGTATTTCCTTCCTTCCTTTTGTCTTTCCTCCCTCCTCCTTTTGGAAACAGCAGCTGTTGTTGATGTTTCACACTTTAAGAACGCTGTTCACTTTTAAATAATTCAGCATAAATTATTTTTGAAATTATTGTCTTTAAAATAGCTCTTGTACTCAATCTTACTTCCTTATTTTGCCTGTTTCATTTTTCTTCTTTTTCCTCTTGACATACACTCCTGATATCGTTCCTTTTCTCATTCTTTTCTTCCTTCTTAGTAAATATTACGTTACCCCCTGCACTTCCTCACTCCATCCTATGCTTTTGTACCACCTTCCATCCATTCCTCCTGAGATAATTTTTCCCTTATCCTCAACACTTTCAATTCAGTTCAATTCAATTTCAATTCAATTTTATTTATTCTAGCGCCAATTCATAACAGTTATCTCATTGCACTTTTCCTATAGAGCAGGTCTAGACCGTACTCTTTATAATATTATTTACAGAGACCCAACAAATCCCACCATGAGCACGCATTTGGCGACAGTGGCAAGAAAAAACTTCCTTTAAGAGGCAGAAACCTTGGACAGAACCACACTGTGGGCGGCCATCAGCCGCTGCCGTGTTAGGTTTTGAGAGAGAAAAAGAGAGAGAGAGAGGGAGAGAGAGGTTTAGAGAGAGAGAGAGGTCACCTTTTCCCTGTTCACTTTTGTCATACAATACATTCCTTAACATCAATCCTTTCTTTCTGTCCCTCTCTCCCTCTATCCAACTCTTTTCCTCTTCTTATTCTTTTATTTTTATTCAGTTTCCTCCTCACATTGCTGATGATGATGACAAAGAAGAAGTTATTATTATTGTGTCATGCATATATCTACTTTACAACTGCTCTTCATCCCTTCCATCCTCCCTTTCCATCCTCCCTCTTTTTCTCTGATTCTTGTTTAAATTTTATTATGTTGCTTTTTGACATTAGAAGGTAGGATGGAAGGAAAGAATGGATCATTCTCTTCTATCTGCCCCTGGCTCTCAGTTTGTATAACCGCACAGCAAACTGGGCCTGGATTAATTTGGTGAAAGTGGCGGCGGACGGGGCCCCGCCCCCTGCAGCGTGGTGCTGTATGTTCAGCTCGTGGACGGACAAGGGGGAAAGAAAAATACACTGGCTAATTATTTCAGATAATGCAATTAAGATATGCATATTTAGCATAAATTCTACAATGGAAATGTAGACGTCAGCAGATAGAGAGTGTGTATGTGTGTGTTTCCTATGCATGGTGGGAACATGCAGTAGTCTCTGGTGGCGGGTAGCAACATTAATCTCGCCCTGTTTTGGGTCTCTTAACTACACAGAGGTTATAGTCTGTATCTGAACATGCACGTGTGTGTGTGAGTGTGTGTTTCCCCAACTAAAAATAAGAACATTTGAAATCTTTTTTAAAAAGTGTTTATTTATCTCTGTCATCCTCAGCTCTGCATACTCACTCTCACACACACTGTATGCAATAGGCCAGGTGCAGCAATGTGTCTGTCTGCAATGTGTTTGTTTGCGTGCATATAGTGGTTGATGTGTGTGTGTATCTACCTGCTACACTAATGATCTGCAGCTGTCACACAACACAAAAACACATGGAAAGCGGAGAGAAAGAGAGGTGGAGGGAAATGGATGGGAAAATTTTTAAAAACAAGGATAAGAGAGAGAAAAGGAAAGGAAAGGAAACATGGTAGGAAAAGATCAAATAGAAAAATAGAAAGGAAAAATGGGAATGAAAGGGAAAAATAAAGAGATGAAAAAGAAAGGAAAGTAAAAACAGCAAAAATGGAAAAGGAGTAGAGATGAGGGGTGAAAAATATTGAAGGAACTAGAACGAATTTTAAAAATAACACAAGGAGATGGGGGAGGATTGGAAAGGCAAAATCAGAAGACAAGAATGGAGGAAAGAAGATAGAAGGTAAGGAAAGATGAGAGAAGGAAAGTAAGAGAGTCTAGTTAAAATAGGAAAGGAGGAAAGGAGAGGAAGAAATAGGAAAGTAAATGATAGAAAATGGGATGTGTGGAGGGAAGGAAGAGTAATGGAAAAGTAAAAGAGATGAAAAAGGAGACACAAAAGAAAAGAGGAAGAGAAGGAGAGAAAAAGAGGGGAGAGAATTGTTGGCACCCGTCCAAATAACAGCCTCTTCCTTTCCTCCGTTCTGGTTTGAATTCTGCTGCATGTCATTAGACCTGCCAATCAACAGCTGCTAACGCTCTGCTGCAGCGTGCAGCTCGATGCAAGCTGACAGCTGCAGCCGTCGCACAAACCCTGAACGCTGTGCGCTTCAGGTTTTCAAATGGGTTTCACTCGCAGGACTCCTAGTCTTTACGGTAACATGCCTGACGAGGTTAGCAGGTCCTGATCAGAATCAGGATCACTATTCAAATCTTAGACCTCCTTTGATGTGATGTTACTTTTACAGGTTTGCTTTAACATGATACTTTTTTTTTTTTTTTACATTTAAGAAGAAGTTTAATTACAGCTACTTTAAAGGACTGTGGTACATAGCCTGTTAATAAAGACCAGATCAGATCTAGTAAAGAAGTGCTAACTAAGGGTAAAACTTCTAGTTGTGATGGGGTCTAAGAGACAGGTTGATGGCTTGTAGCCTATACAGGCATAATTCTGAGGCATAATTGTTTTTTGCCTTTAAAATGACTAAAAAAGTTTGAGAACCACAATGCTGTATTTTGTGTCTGAAACATATAAACAGTGACTAAATGAAAAAATTGGCTGCGTTGGCTGGCTTTCTTTTGAAATAAAATAAAAGTTGCTAAAAGGCTCTTAAAAGTCACCAAGTCTAGCGAAGAATTTGTTAAGTTGGCGACACTGCTAAGAAGCTGGTTTGATAGCAGAAAGTTTGTAGGTTCAAATCCTGTCTAGATCTTTGAAAACAAAACGTGTTTCTAGTAAGGAAATAATTTTATGATACTTTTAAGATACCCTTTACATACATTTGACTCTGTGCAAACTGAAAGAAATATAAGCCTTTGCTATAGCTTGAAATCAAAATTAAATGACAATTATTGGAAGTGATACACTGGGAACCTTATGATGGTGCCAATGGCTGGGAAGAATTTGTGTTTCACATGCACAGCCTTGACATGATGGACAGCAGGGTACTTTTAGATTTTGATATTTCTTTTATGTTTTACTTTGGAAAGGAAACACTTTGGTTGTCTCTACTCATGCACATTTTCAGAATTGCCAGTCACTTTTCTGCCTGAAGAAAGAGCAGAGAGAGGAGAAGGGCTGTTTGAAAAAAAAAGCAATAATGCTATTTTAGCTTTGGGTAGAAGTTGCTTAATTGGGTGACTTATATTGAAAAACTGTCTAATGTTTGTTTCCATTTTGTCTTACAGGTGTCCTGCTGTCCATCTACTCTCCTCCATCAAAGCAGCTCTCTGTGTTTGGAATTTTGAAAACTTTGCTGAGTGTAAACAAGTGTAAAAGTAATACCACTGCACACATTGTATTAATTCTCCCTGATTCACTTTGTTTTAATCAATAAGTGTATATAAGTGCTTTTTTGTTTAAACTTTTATATACTTTAATAAATCAACCATCAGCTGTAAGGATAAACAATTCTTTCTACTTCTAAACTCTTCTGATTATTAAATATAAACCTGAATATGTATACACTGTTTAAGAAATTGTATTCAGGTTGATGTCACTGACATAAAGTCATTTGTATTACTAAAATATACAAATACCATAGTGTTCAGTTATTGTCAGTTAAGTACAACATTTGAGCATCAGTACAGTGCTTTAAAATACTGAACAAACAGCCTTCCGGTCCGTCCCATATCTAAGATTGAACTTTGTTTCAATATTTTCAGCAAATAGAAAATCGTTAGTTGTTGACTCTTTTGTTGACGCATTTGTAAGTAATGGTAGCATTGAAATTGTGTGTGTGTGTGTGTGTGTGTGTGTGTGTGTGTGTGTGTGTGTGTGTGTGTGTGAAAATTAAATAAATAAATAAAATATTCATCCTTTCTGGTGTACCTTAAACTTTTGTTTTACCTTAGATATTTATAATACCTTCACAGGCTTGACAAAAATAAATTGAATAGTCTTAGACGTCAAGTTTTTCTTTTCCTCGCCTAAAGTCTGCTCACAAAAGTTTTTTCTTAAACAAGCCTTTGAGTGCCTCACTGTTAAACTTTATCCTTTTTTGCCACTAAGCCTTGCAATTTGTACAGCACGTTTTCCTCTTAGTTTTCATCTGGCCAACAGAATTACTCAAGCCTAGCTGAATAAGTCAGTGTAGCCAGATACATTTTGCTCGACATCCAGCCAACTTTGAAAGCAAGAAACAGAAACAGCCCTGAAACAAAACTGCCAGACCGGCTAGGAGACCTCATCCACTCGGTGACCAACTGCTCTCAAGGAGTCACCTGGGAGCGTAACCTGCAGTTGGGCTCCTAAGAGACGGAGCCTAAGTCACAGGCAGACAGGCCTGCACCTCTCGCTGCACGGTGGTCTCAACCCTGCACACAAGCCGGAAAGCCAGCGGGAATGTCTCATCTCATTTAGATAAGTTGATTCCAGGTTGGTGCCCTAGTGAATGAGTGTAATTATTTAATATTAAAGTAGTTGATCCACTACAATAACATGAAATAGTATATAACATACTGTAAGTAACATAATATGTAGCACAATGTTATTAACATAATACTTGAACAAATTACATAACATATAAAACGTGCAAATATTTGCCTCAAAGGGCTTTACAGTCAGTAATATGTAGGCAAAATAAAAAGGCAAATTTTGTGGTTGTGGCCTACATTAGAAAAACTGACTTGACTTGACTATAACCTACTGTACCATAACCGAACATAGAATAGAATAGAATATGACACACAGTAATGTGACATATTGCAACACACAACATAACGCAATGGAACATAATGAAATGCAATTAAATGCAAAGTAATACAGCTTAACGTAACATAGCTTAATTTAATGTAGCTTAACATAGCACAGTATTGAGTACAATACTCAAAGTCGCCCCAGTGTTCTTCTCATGTCTTATCTTTACATTCAAGTCACAGAGGTAAGCATCTCTTGGAAAAATATATACATATATCTCGGAATTCTGAAAGACTCTTAACTATCTGGATGAATATATTCTGTCCACTGCATGACAATAAAATATTTTTAAACTGTTTCTCAAGTTATGACTGTATTTCCTAATCAAGGTAGCCAAAAATGAAATTTCTTTGCTCCTTTTGTACAGCACAAGAAAAGTGACATCTATATAGACAAATACAACTGATAATAACTGGCCATTTTTAAATTTTGGTTAAAGTTGTATAAATTAAGCAAAGACTTAGAAAATGTTTTTTATTGTGCAGTACACGGAGTATATTTTCATTCAGATGGTTCGAAAAGTATTTTTTTGGAAATGACCTTCAGAACAGTTACATTTAACAACCTTCTGGGTTTTTCAAAGATCGACAGGTAAATGGATGCTTACCTCTGTGACTCTGTGTAATGGTAATATGTGGGAGGCATATACTGGGGCTAATCTAGAATCTGACAATTTGATAAGATATTTTGAGGGATATGTAATATAAATTGTATAAAAACATTTTGAGAATAAAGTGAGTATAAATTAAAGATAAAATTCCACTGCAGTTTAGATGCTAGGCAGAACCCTTAACCTTTGACTATTCAACATTTCTTTAAGATGACTTCACACACCTGCTTCAGACTGGAGGGGAAAAAAAGAAAAAGAAAAAAAAAAGACAAAAATGTTATGTTACCAGTGGTCAGATTTAAATCTGATTCCCTCATTCATCACGTAACGTTTTCCAGACGGGAAAACCCAAACGTCAAAATATGGGACAAGAAGATAATTTGATATAATTTTTTTTAACTTACTTACTAACTATTAAATAAAATTGACTTGCCTTAAATAACTAAAACAGAGCATATTTTCTCATCAGCTGACTGTTAGGGAAATGGATTATCCTAAAACCTGCAAGTTTACATTTCATTACATTTCCACCTTAAAGCCACAACTCACAATACATCACAATATCAGACACACAGTTCACTCAGTGCTAAAGATCCCTGATTGTTCATGATATGTAGTTAATGATTTAACGAAGAAAGAAATGGAGCCGTGGAATGCTGAAAAGTGAGAGAATTTACAGTTCAATTCAATTCAATTTTATTTATATAGCGCCAATTCATAACAGAAGCTATCTCATTGCGCTCTTCCTATAGAGCAGGTCAAGACCATACTCTTTATAATATTATTTACAGAGACCCAACAAATCCCGCCATGGACAAGAATTTGGCGACAGTGGCAAGGAAAAACTTCCTTTAAGAGGCAGAAACCTTGGACAGAACCAGACTCGGCGGCCATCCGCCACTGCCGTGTTAGGTTTTGAGAGGGGGGGGGGCGGCACAGTACACATATGTTCAATATGTGCACAACTACAGGCACTTAATGGCAAGAACAGTAGTTAATGATGAAAACTCAAATGGCAACTTGGTGGCAAGTGTACTCAACAAAGCTTACAGATACACAGTCTGACATATTATCGTGTCATAAAGTCTGGCCCACAGCATACAGTTGCCTACTTCCACATCCAGTCGACAGAATATAAGTCCAATAGGCAGTCTCATTTGGTCTCCCACAACTATAAAAAAATATCTTGCTCTTTAGTTGCTAAATGCAATATTTTGCTGTGGCATCTTTAGTCCAAAACTGCTGTTCAAAGGCTTCTGCAGAATGAACCATCACTGTTAAACTCACTGGTAAAAAAAAATAAATGGCGGAATTTGAAATGATGTGTGGATTTAAAATGGTTCTCATCAGCCTGCAGGTGCACTGCCTGAGGATGGTGACATTGGTCAGTTGGTGAATGACCAAACTTTGGTTCAGAAGGCCACATTCCTAGTTAATAGTTTGTTTGTTTTTTGCTGTAGATATTCCTAATGATTTTGGTAAACATCTGATCTTCTTTTAGCACCACCATCAGTACAAAGCATTCTCTTCTTAACAAAATAATAATAATAATAAATATCAAAATCTAATGGACAAATTGTAAAAAAAAATGTCCTGATTATCTTCCTTTCCTGATTATTTCTGTAACACACACACACACACACACACACACACACACAACTCCCACCTTTGTCAGACTGCAGGTGCAGCTGTTCAACTCGCTGCTGTGGAGGAAAGTGTATGTGTGTGTGTGTGTGTGAGAGAGAGAGAGAGAGAGAGGAGTGGTGGTATTGGGAAATGTTTCGGTGTGGCATTGGAGTCTTAAAAAAGAAAAGGAAGGTGAAGAATGATGATAGATAAATAAATAGAACATTCCAATTAAAATATTTGTTTTTATAGTTACATTGTCACAAGTAACCTTTGTATTCACATTTTATGTTTGTTTTTATATACTGTGTATTTCTATATTTTGTAATTATATTAAACTTGTTGCTGTTGTATTTAGAGAATGATAAATGAAATCAATGTAAAATGAAAAAAGGAAGAAGGGAGAATGGAGAATAGTTGGACGATTGAGGTAAAGGAAAAGCAGCGAGAGAGAGAAAAAAAAGAGGGAGGGGGGCGTTCACCATGAACATCTGGCCCTGTGGCTATGAAAGGACTCCCTGCCACACACACACACACACACACACACACACACACACACACATACTCCTCCTCTGTGTAAATCTGTCTGGCCAGGTGAGGTTTAAGCAACATACGTACTACAATTATAATCTGAGTCACAAGTTTAGACTGAAAAAACAAAACCAAACTAACAAACATGAAATGTGTTCACAGTGCAAAGTGAGCCTGATCTCACTGGAGATGTGTTCTTTTATTTTTTTTGTATAAAAATGTAATTGTTTTGTCAATAAACTGTAAAACTGGAGTTTTTTTTTTTTTTTTTTTACTGAGCAGTTCCATCAGCAGGTGGGGTTAAGGCTTTTTCTCAAGGGCACTTAGGCGGTAGCAATTAAGGAGGGGCAGGTGCTGCTCTGTAAAGGAGCTGTATGCGACATTCACTGCTACTAAATGTCGCACTAGAGCACCAGCACCTCACACCAAAACAAATGGGCGCTATGGCCCACTAGACTCCACTGAAAAAAAACAGTTATTTTACCTCGTAAAACACACTTCATTCAAACTGGACAGACCGGCTGTATAAACACAGCACAGAGAGGCTGCGTACACAGGTAGGGGAAGTGTGACGTAGTTCTCTGCTCAGGACGCCATTACTCCACTATATCTTTACATAGCAAATAGTTGTTTGCTGCTATATCAATGTTCAGAATCTCATATACAGAACCTTTAACTTTTTCCAACCTGATTTATCCTGCCAGTGAGACACTTATATGTCTCACTGATGCTTTATGATAAATAATGATGTATTTCTACAAAGAACACAGAACAATTTACTGCCTGGATTGATATTCAATTCTAGTGTTTAGGAGAATATTAACAAAATAAAAACATAACCAGAAAAACATACAGATGAAGTGTAGAAGTACTTTCTTCAGCCCTGAGTAGTGCCCACAGTCTGACTCTCAGGCTACATAGACAGCCACAATGACCTCTACCAAGAAGGTCGAGTAGCCTGTATCTTGCCTGGAGGTGAAAGTCAGCAAATAATGCCCTTGAGTTAAACTATTAGAAAAAACTTAGTTATAACTTAAGTAACTAATAAATAATAAACCCTATTATGAACCAAAGTCAAATAAGTCAATGCCAACAGTCACTTTTTTTTTTTAACCTCTCTCCATGTTCTCTGTCTAACCAGTGTTTTCTACAACAACCAGTTTCAACAGCCAACTGCTGATCACTATCTGTAATTAAAATTTAATGTCAGTGTACATGGTTTTACTGTAATTTTGATTAAATATGGTTGTAAATGGATTGGATTAAATATGTTTTCTTATTTATGTCTCTGTCTCAGTCATCACTCTGTCAGTCTGGTGGTTCATCTCTGAGAGCGTTGACAGTTGTTCACTTTGTCAGCAGCTGAGGTTAAAACACTTGTGTGTGTATGTGTGTGTTTGTGGTGTGTGTGATAGTATTTAACGTCCACATCACCAGAAATATAGAAAAAATGAATGCTTTTAGATTTCTACAATTAAAAACTGATGTTTTATTTATTATTATTTTTGTCGTGCTCTGTGGATTTGTGTGTGTGTGTCATTAAACTCTAAATAAGGTCACATCCCGCCGGCCGAGTGTTGTCTGCAATCTGCTATCCTGCAAATCTGAAAGTCAAAGGTCACGCCAGTCAGAGCCACATTCTGCAGCTCCACTTTTACTAATGAAATTAATTAGAATTAAATCTATAGAGTTAATATGAATCAAATGTAATGAACTGAGGCCAGAGCAGAGGAACAATCTGGAATCATCTCTGTGGAGGATTAAAAGCTCTACAAGTTTTACGCTGATTATGTCATGTCATAATGAGAGACTGCAGGGTCATGAGGAGCTCATCATTCAGAGAGAAGATGGAGACGTTCTGTAAAAGAGAGTTTATGATGCTAAAAAAATCACAGTTCTAGTTTACAGTAGAGGAAGACATGGGAGGTCAAACTGTCATAAAGCTAAGCCTAAGCCTAAAAAAGTCTCATCTAAACACCTAAATCTGAATGAAGTGGCTCATTTTGAAAGAACTTTTCAGTACTGTGCTCTCTGCGACCTTTTTCAAGTGGAGCATCTTTCTTTGAATTTATGATGTATAGGGGGATAAATATAAGCATAGGACTCTTATTCGGTTCAGTATAGTAGAAGTGTATTTAAACGGTCACAAATAAAACTGTAAACCAAGAAGAGAGCCAAGTGCTTAACGCAGGTCCAGGATGGACTGAAAAGGTCTTGGGATGTTTCCAAGTTAACTCAGTTCATTACTGAGGATCATGTGACCGAAATATTTTTAACTGAAAGAATATATTTCATAAAATCTTAAATTTTCTTAACCCCTCTGTCAGTCAGTACAAACTCTTGTTCAAAACCACGTGACATGATATTTCGACATTATTTCAAATTATACAGTAATTGTAGTTTTTACATCATACAAAACCCGTCATTTTACAGGGGTTTATTTGCCAGACTTTTTCTTGTCTCCACTGGTTGCCTGGCAACTGCTCACAGCCAAGAAGTCCAGCACATAACCACCCGTAAAACAGTGAATGGTAGTTTTGTACAAGCGAGATTTTATCATGTTAATTAGCTGCAAATGTTCTGGTTGGCCAGTTTTGTAACCTTTGGACAGAGCCAGGCTTGCCGTTTACCCGTTTCCAGTCTTTTTGCTAAGCTAAGCTAACCAGCTGCTGGCTGTAGCCTTATATTTAACGGACAGACATAACAGAGGTATCAATCTCGTCTAATTCTCCGCCAGAGAGCGAATCATTTAGCATCTAAATGCTAGTGGAGACTTTCCAAAGATACCAAATATGTCAGACTGATCCAGTCATCAAGAATATTTCCAATTGATCAAAAGGTGCAGCCATAAACAACATGGAGTCTTGGGTTTGAATATTGATATTGTAAACATCATGTAGCTTCAATGAAGAACTGATGCACAATATACATGTAATACAGGTAGACAGTGTGGAATAACATTATTTTGTCAATCTTAAGGTATAACTATAGTGTGAGAACTGGATTTTAAGAGGTTAGAAAATTGTAAGATTCCTCAAAAAAAAAAAAAAAATTAGGGACAGGGAAGCAATTACTGTTCAGGGTCACGGAGGGCTGGATCCTATCCCAGCATACACTGAGTAAGACAGACAACTAATAAAATAAATGGAAGAGAAGGATAGAGAAATAAACCTTTTCTGGACATTTTATGCCTTTATTGTAGACCGTAGAAACAGACATGAAATAAGGGGAAAAATGACATTCAACCAATGTCCCACCAGAAAGACTTACATGGACTTACATGGACAATTATTTTGCATTATCACATGGCCACACCGGCAGAGTAAATACACTTTGTAATATCATATTCACTCACTCTCACTTCACTTTGATTTTAACTTTCGTCACATTTAGTTAGGTTATCTAAAGTTACAGTTAAGTTTTTTTCTATGTCTATGTGTTGTTTTTTTGTGCCTATGAGTTGCGTGCATTGACGTTCATGTCAATGTTTCATTAATTTGTGTTTCTTTTATTTGTGATTTTAGCTACCTGCTCTGATCTGTACAGCACTTTGGTCAATGTCTGTTGTTTTTAAATGTGCTTCATAGATAAATTTGTCTTGACTTGGTCAGCGAGTATACATGTTCCTTTTGTCATTGAAAAAAAACCCAAAAAAACTTCTTGGAACATCCTTTTGGACCAGTGGTTTCAGATACTGCACATATCATGTAAATGTGTACCCAGTTTAATTTAAGTATCTAATTTTGGTCTCCTCTTATTTCCCTAGTGTGAACTGTCTAAAAAAAGACCGAAAAATGATCTTGCTGTAAAGAATACCATTAAATCTTTTCATCCGATTAATGGTCATGGTGGGTTTCTATCACTTTTGAGACGGTCCCTGAAACTTTGCCTTCCATCTCTTCTCCTTTTTCTTTCTCTCTGATGGACTAATTATTGTAGTTGTTCTGCCACTCGCGCTGCTGGTTGCCAAATGGAATTAAAAAGCAATTATTGATAAATGAAGAGTGGCTTTAGCTGTGTGTGTGTGTGTGCGTGCGTGTGTGTGTCTGGAACCGAGCCTGGACCAGAGTACTACATCTGTCATCCAAACGCCGTGACAACCACTCATGTGTGGCGTCGCATCCTGTGCATTCAACACACACATCTGCACTGCAACGCCTTCGCTGCAAGAGTGTGTGCATGAAATATGATTTACTGTGCATCTGTGCTTTCATATGTGTTCAGATGTGTGTATGATGTATATCTGTGACATTTTAGCATGTGCATATGTACATATATACAGGTGTGTGTGCAGATGTGCGTGTGAGTGAGTGAAGACTCATGCTATCTTTGACTGTGTTTGTTGTGTGTTTTCTGTGTTTGTATGACAGACTGACGTGTGCACAGATGGTGGATGATGAACATATGAATTTAACTTCACACTTTACATGTTTACATGACAACAGTGTTAAAGCACATATGATTTCATAAAACAAATCAAATTAAAACAAACTATTGATCCGTGTGGAGTATTTTGATCACCGAAAGGAATAGGATTCAGCACAGGTGAAATAAATTAGATCACAAAAATGACATGTCATGTCTGTTCATCCTGGAAGGAAAAATAGAGGTTGTATACTGTACAGGCTGTAAAGCCCTCTGAGACAAACTTTTGTGCTTTTGTATGAAATGACTTGGACTTGACTTAAAATATCATATAGTAGGATAGAAATAAAATAGCAAAGTGCAAAAAAGAAGAAAAACATGATCAGGCAAGTTTATTTGTACAGCACCTATAAAACATAGTGGCAATGCAAACTGCTTTACAAACAAACAAAGACATTCCTTAAAACAATTGAACACAATGAAGAGAAAAATAAAACAAAGTATAATAAGATAATAAAAATAGACCAAACAAAGAACAGAGCTCTGAAATGTGTCTACTTTGACTTGTTTGTCTTTTGCTTTGTGTGTGGTTATATTCACATCAGAAACTTTAAAGGCCCTGCACACCCATACACAGGTGTTTTCAGTTATAGCTGATTACACCTCTGCTCAGGTTGAAATTGGCCAGAGTCATGAGGGTCGTTAAGTGAGGACATCAAACTCAATAAAGAAAGTGTGATGGTGAGGTCAGACCAGAATTGATGTGGTGAGATCATATACTCTTTTGCCTATAGTGACATCACACACTACCCACAATTCTGCACGCTATCATCCGCTATATTGTTGGAGGTGCAAACAAACGAAACAAACACATCAGGAGGTGCCTTTTTAAGTGTGCAAAGAAGATATGGAGTTGATATATATCCCTTTTTTGCATTACATATGTCAGTATGCCATCCGATTACATCTCTGTGCTCCCTCTTGATTAATAAAACATCTAAAATAAGCAAGTTCACTACGTTTGTGCCTTTGTACATCAACTGAAATGAAACTGTAGGATTTATGAATGAAGTCTGGTGAGTAAGCAAAAAGCACTACTCTTACCGTTTACAATGCTAATTAATGTCATCTCTCATCCCACACTGCATCATCATTAGGTCGGTTTTTCATTCAGATCCTCCTGGAGATCAGGTTTAACCGCTGGCATTGTGTGTTTCCATTTCAGGAAGATGGCAACCCTAGTCCCTACAGTTTGCCTGGTGATGTTTGGTTAAATGATCCTCAAGAATGGCCAGTTGACTTCGGAAACATTTACCTGATAAACACTCCTGGTTAGTACATATCAAAATTACATTGTCATTAATGTCATTATTTGCTCATGCTATGGGTGGCTGATATATTGATTACTCATAATGACATTGTTTAGAATTTCAGAATGATAATATTGAATGTACTACATTGTAACATGTTAGATACTTACACCAGCTGAACACCTGTCAATAATGAAAAATGACAATGATTAGAGTCTGAAATCTCAATTTACTGCTCACTATAGAGTAAACTATTGAGTTATATAGGGTAGTTGTAGTGAAAGAGTGAATAAGGGAGTGACTTTGAACACAACCTTATACTCTGTAGCCAGTACCATGGACTGGCACAGTCAGTGGCTTATTTGTGTTTTCTTACCTTTATTTTTTTATTCTCTATTAGAGAGGTAACTGAGAGGGAAGCTGAGAGGTAACCTCTTCTACTGTAAATTGTAAATGTCCCATAGAACACATACATTCTGCATAAAAAACAGCCTTTCTTTAAAAAAATGATGAGCCTTAATAACATGATTAATTCAGACACAGAAAGCACATACACAAATGTCTACTTACATACAGTTTAAAACATGCCCTCCCACACACACACACAGCAAATTATTATTAATCCCAGTAATAACGGTTTCACTATGAATCCATCAACTGATCTCTATCTGTAAGGACCAGGCTATTTTTAGAACTGCTGCAAGGGAATATGTGTGTGTTTCCACATGGATTTTATATATATATATATATATATATATATATATATATATATATATATATATATATGTGTGTGTGTGTGTGTGTGTATGCGTGTTAGTGGGGGGTTAGTGGGGTTTGTGGAACTGGAGTTGTTTTCTAGAAAATAGTTTTATAATTACATCTGCGAGGGGGGAAACTCGTTATCTGTGTTAGCAAGCGGCCGATGGCAAACGCTTTGAAATATGGCTCCTCTTCAGCGCGGCAACGCCAAAATACTGGTAATAACTGCTGATAAACAAGGCAAGTGTAATTGCATCTATTTGCATTTTTAAATAATGCTGCTGAAAAATAAATGTGTTTGCTGTAGACATTGGCTGCTAGGTGTAAACTGCAGAGTCGCTCACACACGGGGAGCTGCTTTTTAAAAAAAAATATATTTCTGCTTGTTTTCATTTCAGATTATCGTTTCAGCTTTTTAATAAGCTGATATATTATCTCATTATTTTTAGGATTAATATTAGTATTATTTCAGAGGTTTAACCCAGGGAGACACTGCTGCCCTTCAAAAAGTTTGAAATGTCTTTCAATGACAAAAAACTTTTTTTTTTGTTTACTAATTTTTCTGGTGCTTTCACTGGAGCCAGTTCCTTTTCCTTCCTGTCTCTGTCCCACCAAAACACACATCTGACTGATAACCCTGTTTACTCTTAACACTTAATACTTACAGTAACCTAAAGATGAGCTCTACATTAAATTATTATTATTGTTATTATTATTGTATTATTATTATTATTATTTTGCCCAGTACACATAATCACGTACTATACCTTTTTAGTGTATCATGTTAATACCGGATGGGAGCCGAAACGTCTTGATTCTGAAAACAGTGTCAAGATGACTACGACTGAAACCCTTTCTACGATAGACCACTCCTGGATGAATGAGGGACTACACCGCCATGTTAATACAGATGATTTTTCAAATAATACTCATATTGTGTGAAAACTGCTTTTATTGCTCAAAACTAACTTGTATGTGTCTCCTTGGAGGTGAAAGGTCAGGTAAGCATCTAAAGCTTCTGTGGCTATTTCCGCAGCCATTATGAAATAGCCAAGGCTCTGAGGTTGTCGCTGATGTGATAATGATGGTCATTCGCCATCCACCACTCCCTATACAGGGAACTCAGCAGAGGACTACTGTATATTGTGTGTCAGATGACAAAATCAGAATCAGCAGCTGTCTAAATGTACATAGTTATTCCTGTTTGTAATGTGATTGTGTGTAATACATGATTACTGCAGTAGACCATTATCAGATTAGACCAAATTACTGGGTATTAAATTCGATAATTTACTGTCTTAGTTTGATCACATTGATTATATTGTTTCCATGAAGGGAATGGGCATTGCAGTTTCAAGGAAATGTTCTGCAAATGTTCCATCTTCTGTTATGATTGACGTTATTCGGTCACTTGTTCTGCACAACTGCACTACTGCCCAGTCATTTGGTCAAGTGCTAACTTCAGATTTCACAGAATAGAGCAGTCAGATCTTTCTGCGCTAATGTGTGTGAGATGCATAAAACTATTATCTTGGGTAACTGTGGAGGCTAAATTAAAATCTTGTCTTCTGTTATTCATGCAAAATGTAATTTGGATTAATACAGGATGAAGTCTTTTGTGAAAAACTAGTATATATGAACTATGTTTTTGTCATCTGGTTGTGCCAAGTCCACAAGCTAAATGTATGATAAGAACTGTTCTTTACAGAGCATCTTCTGCCTGGAATATGCTCCCCACCAACATCAGACCAGCAAAAGTAGATTTTCTTTCAAAAAGTCACTAAAATAAAAATGGCTGAATCTCACATACATGTTACTGTAGTTATTGCTGTTAAACCTTTTTAATTGTTTTTTATTTTCTTGTTGTTGCTATTTATTTGTAACAATTTTGTTGTTTTCATTGTAAGCTACTATTGTCTATCTTTTTATATGTTGAGTCATTTCACTTATTTTCTGATCTTATATTTGGCTTGTTTTGCTTTTTTTATTTTATTAATACCATGTGATTTTAAATTGCAGTTGTTTTTATTGTTGTTCTTTTTGTGTGAAGCTCAGGAAGACTAGCGAACACTTTGTGGAAGCTAATGGGAATCCAAATAAAGAATAAAGAAGAATAATAGCTAGCTCTCACACTTTGGGATAATTTGAGTCCACTGTTTATGATATAATATGTTTTTGTGAGTGTATCTTATGGGGAAAAAGACATCTTTAGGGACTTATCTTGATACATGATGAATGTGAAAAAATCTCACTGCTAGTCTTCCTTCCTAAAAGGTCTCCATGAAATAATTTAGTATACAAATATAATTAAAAAAAAAAACCCCAAAAGTGTTGGACAAATTAAAATTTTGATGGCGCTTTTATGATCGTTAGGTGATCACCAACATCACTGGGATACGTCATCTGAGAACCATGAGTGTCTGTATAAAATGTGCTGATCCATCTAGCAGATGTTGCAATATTTCAAAAGGTAAATGAAAACATTGCACTGTTATTGGTGCTAGATAAAAAGTCAGGGGATCACCAAAGTCATCTGGATTCATCCTCTGGGCACCATGGAAATCTGTACCAAATTTCATGGCAATCCATCTCAATGTTGTTGAGATATTTCATCAAAGCGGTGAACTGACTAAACGACTGAACACTAGCGTTGCTAAAAAGAAACAATTTGTTAAACAGCAGCTTATAATTAAAACCAACTCATCAATTTGACTTAGTGTGAGAGGAACATATGACGTAAAGTTCCCAAAACAGCTGACAAATTCCATTATATTCTTCACCAGTTTAATTATTTTTTTATCAAGAGTTTTATTGTTCATTTTCACCAGATTCTTCACCAGTTTAAAATTTTCATTTAAATTCAGTCGTGAAAACTATGCTACCAACAAGCAAGCAACAATATCCCCACTTTCCCTTGGCTGTAGAAGCCCATTCGTGTTAGCTGTCCAGTGGAATTCTCCCTCTTAGCGGTGAAATCTGATTGGTTAGTTTTTTGTATTTTACTATTCTTACTCTCCCTTCTCTCTTTATGTTTTGTCTCTTCTGCATATCTCCATCTTACTTTTCTTTCTCTCATCACTTTTCTCCCCCTTTTGTCTTTTTTAAATTTGTTTCTCCCCAATTTTTTCCTCAGTTCTCTCCTTCTTTCTATCTCTTTTCCTCCTTCACACGTATAACGGGGTGGGGGTGTTAGGGTTGGTTTAATTAATACCACAGCATCTCCTCGCTCTGCTCCCCTCCCTGGCTCCGGACATTAATCAGAGGTATTTTCGGGGAAAGCGAGGCGGCGCAGGTGCAGATCGTCGGGGCAGAGAGAGAGAGTCAGATGATATATGGAAATACACGGCAGACCCTGATCTGCCTGGCCAATCATCATCCATCACCATCCGGTCACCGGGCGGAACAAGTTATTCCCACCAATGGAAAAAAGAGAGGCGACGGATTTTCGTCTCGCTCATCAGGACAAACAAGGTGGACGGTTAGTAAGTGGAAAATAGAAGGCCAAGTTCCTCCAGGTTCATCTGGACTCAAAGGAAAGAAAATGTTATTTGGTGCTTCTTCTTTCTTTGACCACACTGTATTTCAGTTAGTGATCTCCCACTTTTCTGACAGTACCACAAAGACTCTCTTGTTTAAAACTCAATTCCATTTTATCCACGCTTTTTCAGATAAATGCTGTACTCAGCAGCAACATTTCCTCCAAAAATCTCTTTTGCTCAATACCAGTCAATGTGTTAAAATCTGCTATAGGATGAAAAAGTAGATTTTTTAAGTCCAAGACCAAACTTTACACAAAAAAAATATACAAAGTTTGTTTTTCCCAGGGGTGCAAACTTGTCAGCAGGATAAGCACAGGTGTAATCGAGAACATTAAAAACGACACACAAAAAAAAATTCCATTTAGGAGATGAAGTTCCAGTATCCTGGTATTGTGCATTCTGGCTCACTGTCACACTGTCTTACTGGGACACTTGATTGAACTGAGCCATCATTAACAAAATGTGTTTCTCCTGTGCTTTTCCTGCTAGTCAAGATGTCTGCTGTGAAAAATGTGTGTTGTGTTTCAAGTAGGGCAGGTTTGGTTATCAGCAAAGAAAGATGCAAAGGTGCAAGAAAGATGGTGGATGTGACCATGTGGGTGGTCGCCACGAACAGATCCAAAATAATTCCTGAAACTCAAACAAAGGGGAGAGCCAAAATGGAGGACACGCTCTAGTTGTCAAGATGGCGTGGTGCATAGCTGGTTATGCTACCACACTATCTGGGTTGTTAGAGATGTATGTGTACGTGTGCATGTAAAGGTGTGTGGGTTAGTGAAGAGGAAAGAGAAAGAAAAGCACACCGAGTAAGGTACAAGAGATCTCAAATGTTGTCATAAAGCAGCAAACATTCATTCAACAGCTGTGTTACTGGACTTTGCTCTGATAAAGCACAGTTATTAGCTTCCACAGTGGCTACAAAACTAACACAGTTAAGTGGTCCAGTGGAGTGGTACCGATACACAATGGAACGTGCTAAGCACGAAAACACTCAGCAGAAACGTGGCCGGGTACTGTTCGTTAACAGCTTCAATGGCGAAACTGTTCCTTCAGGCAGCAGTGGAGGAAAGCAGCAGTAGACTTTTAGTGGGGAGAGAGTGGGTGTCAGTGGTTATCCTTCTCTCAGTGAAGAAAATGGTAAAACTTGAATCCTCCTTCTGCAGGTACGGGATTGTTATATGGAAGATAATTATCCACTTTATCCAAAAGTGTGTTCAGCAAACACAAAACAGTCTGTTGCTCATTCAGCGAGTTAAGACTTCACCTAGGGAGAACCTAAGTTCATGCAATGTGTCCCCTGAAGTACCCAAAGTTAAAATGGAAAGATAATGAGAAACCTGTACGCTCTGCTTTTATAGAGGTGATGACATCATGGCTGGAGTGCCAGGAATTCCTGCGTTCCTTTGGCAGCTTGTCCAGTAGGAATCCAGAGTTTGGATTCAACTGAAATCTCGCGTCCGGTGGTGAATTAACGGCTGGTGGGGATTTGACGCCATTTCTAAGAGTTCAGGCTTTTTGGTATACCAAGGGCCTCTGTTCTTTGTTCTTCACACGTTGTGAGGCCCAACATTGACTGAACTTGCACATACAGTAGGATACACATGTGGTTACTGGTTCCAGCATTGCATGCATTTAAGTGAATGTAACATCCTTGATGATTGCAGACCTTGATGGATTTCCAATTTTCTCGCTTTGGCTAGCCCACTCTTCTCTTGATGTAGGTAGTTCAGGTTATATTTTACGGATAAAAAGGTCGGTAAGCAAAGTTTCCAAATTTTCACACAGTCCAAAACAAGAAATCAAACAATTCACCTTTGTGTGATTGTCTTGACGTGGCACAGCTCCACATCTCCACAGCTGCTCACCTGACATCTCACATCAGTGGTTAATAACAGCTCTCATGTGTGACGTCTGTTCTGACCTTCCAATCTCTTCCTACACACACCCTAATCTACCAAACTAAAAGACTTATCATAACAGTATATAAATACTGAATATGTAGTATAAACATGATACATTGAGAAGATCTACACTAAAGCTAGCTACTTTTGAACCAGAAATACCATTAAAATGAATGAGTTAAATGATCCTGAAATAAGGCTTTATAAGTCTGGTGATACCAAAAGCAACAATTAATTAATCCCACTAACATGTATTGTGTTTATCCAAAGCCTGATATATCTTATTCCTCTGTGCCATAGAGGCACAGAGGTTGTCCAAAAACTATTAAACTATATTAAACTATTACACCATTTTGCTGCCAGAAATACTCTCATTAATACAAATATATATTAATCTGCTGCTGAAAGTAGTCCTCAGGACATGCATTTTTTTCCTGCTCTTTGAGTGACAAAACTACAGTGTCCAGTTGTTTAAGGAAATTACTGAGCGTTTTTTTCTAATGTCTTTAGTAGGAACCAATGGGTCTGCGGCTGAGTGCCACAAACAGAGAGGGTAGTCTTATAATGCTCACCAGCCTCATCCTTTAATTACAACTGAAGGCAGTTAGAGGTGACACAGTCAGATAAACATTTCACACCAGCAGCTCAAATCAGGGTTTAGAACAAATGAATTAAATATTACATAGAGTAAATTAATTGTCGATATTACTAATGAGCATATAAAGGATGATGATGATGGTCATGATTATAGAAAACAATGAAAGGACAATAACAAGCAGCAGGCAACAGATAACTGTAATGGTAATTGCTACACCAATAATGTCAGAGTTATCTGATTAATTATGATAATGTTGTTAAACCAGGCGAACACACTCGCTCACTCTTCTAAACCTCTCTCACTATCTTTCTCTCTCTATATGAATATAACTCATATGTGAATGTCACTGAAATTCATGGATTTACATAATAATTATCAGCTTTTTTTTCTTTTTAATTTTCCAGGCATTTATGTCTCATCTCTTTACCATAGTACACATGTTCTCTCTCTCTCTCTCTCTTACACGTGTATGTGTGTGTGTGTGTGTGTGTGTGTGTGTGTGTGTGTCGGGTCAGGCTTGGTGAATGCAGATCAAATAGTTCCGGCTAATTGGGAGCTTTAATTCAGTATCAGGCCGACTTACCCCCAACACACACACACACACACACACACACACACACACACACACACACACACACACACACACACTTAATGTTATTACTTGTCATTCAGCGTCTATTTAGTCTAGTCATTATTAGAGCCTAATGCCCTTCATGATTAACAGTAAAAGCCCACCTCTTAGCACACACACACACACACACACACACACACACACAAAGGTAATCCTTTAATTTCAATATGCTTGTGCATGTGTGAAACACAGTTAAGAGTAAGTGTAGTTTCATGTAACTGTGCCTGTATTCATGGATTATGTTCACTGCCAAGGTTCTGTCTAGTCTACATTCTTGTTCCGCATATTAGTTGCAGGGAGGTGGATGGTTGGACATACAAAGTTCAGGCCTTTGACACTGGAGACCAGGGTTCATAACCAGCATATTCCATCTGTGGTTAAGTTTAGGCTACTAAAACACTTTGGTTGGTTTTCGAAAAGGTAAACACCTCCCATCTCATATCAGACCAGACTTTTTCAATATTCAACCAATGCACAAGCAACATGGCTTTGAGTTGTCTCGACAGAACAATGAAAATGTTAAGAAGGCTTTAGTTGCTACAAGCGGATATTGTATTGCAGGATAGGATGTTATAGGAAAACAACTGAAGCATGTTGTCAGTGAATGTTTTTCAGATGTTCATTATGACATTTATT
Source organism: Siniperca chuatsi (assembly GCF_020085105.1). Lineage (NCBI taxonomy): Eukaryota > Metazoa > Chordata > Actinopteri > Centrarchiformes > Sinipercidae > Siniperca > Siniperca chuatsi. The sequence goes on along the minus strand of NC_058059.1, from coordinate 23,190,920 downwards.
TTGACTTCCCAAATACATTTATGTTAAAAATGTCCTCTTTATGTTAATGATAACATAAGCCTTACATTTCTCTCACAACATTCTCTGCTTCAAATATGTACTATATAACATAATATTCGGAGGCAGTCTTGCTTATTTATCCAGAGTATCCAGATATTTTTGTCTAAATTTGTTGCCATTCAATTTTTAACTTTCTACATAGTGTTGTGATATATGTATATATTAGTTATGTCTTTGGGCTTTTTTTTATTTATAGTGCAGCTGAAGATAGGACTAAGCCTTGGTACATGGGGCACACACTCTACCAGGTGAGCTCCCAGGGCGCCCCATGTTATGTTGTATATTAATTATTACAGTTGTAGTTAATTTTCCCTCTTTCTTTTTGGCTGGCTGGTAGAGGTTGGGCTTATAAATTCAATGTTAATTGCTCATGTGTAGCTGCTTTGTGGGACAATTATGTTCAGCTGCTGTTGGACTAAGCTTGAGCCTGCACTTTATTGTCCTCTATTGTACTTACCCTTATTTTGAGAACTGCTAAGTCTAGCACCTACAGATGTATTTTTTCTTTGGACCAACCTTAACAACAAAACTTGATTGAAAATTACTTTAATGCATGTTGTTTGGGCTGGGTGCTTGATGGTGCTCTGCTTGATCTAGTTGCTGATACCGACTCATGGTAAGCCTAAAAAAATCCACTGGACTGTTTGTGTAGCTCATGTTTATTCACAACAAACAGCTAATGTACCGACTGTACAGATGTTGGTTGTAAGTGTAGCTAGCTGGCAAGCAACATGCCTGAGTAATATTTACGAACGCTCCCGATTTTCCAGGGAGACTGCGTTTTTCATTGCCCTCTCCTGGTTTCCTCCTGGGGTCACAATTCTCCTGTGTTTCTCCGATTTATGCACAACACGACACACTTTCACACCTTTTTTTCCTTTTCGTTATCACAACCTGTTTCTAGCACCGTATAACATGTATAAGCTAGTGCCCGCTCGCTTGCGCCTCATCCTCAAGGAGTGAGAAACAGAGAGAGAATAGAGAGTAATAATAATAATGTAATAATTTAACACAAAATGCTGTTGAAGTGTACTTTTTTTTGTTTTCATTCTTTAAAAGCCACTGGAATGCAGAAAACAAAGTCTCTGAAACTCAAATTTTTCTGAGGGAGGAGGCCCAGACCCCACGCTTTGGTTTCAAAATCCTCCCTATTTTTGACGTATCAAGGTTGGCAAGTGTGTGTTACAGCTCAGACTCTGACTGATCCCAAAAACATCCCAGGAACCCAGGACCCAGGAATTCCTTCTACTATTTTACTACAGTTTTTCTCCTTTTTCCTCATTAAGTGGAGTCATTCAGCTCCAAGATATGAGCAAATATTTTGTTTTTTGCTTAGACACATCTTTTCCTCAATTCACATCCAATCGCGTCTCTCCACTGACTTTGTATGCAATACGCCTGACATATCACAGTAGGAAAAGCACAGGTAACGTTACACTTTTCATGACCATTGAAGTGCCAACTTTTATTTAAAAAATCTTTTGAGGAAAACAAATAAAGAATTTTGAGTTTCTGTTGGTATATTTGGATGTGTGTTTTGGATTTTGTTTGTATGTGTGTAACTTAGTGAATTTGTCTGTGTACATGCTATTATGAGCCTGTGTGTGTGTGTGACAGCAGAGCGGCTAAGCTAATGCTCTAGTATTAATTTGGGGGGAGGTTATCCTCCTAGGGTTGTTTTGACATGGCCGCTAATCTCACTGCTGGCTCTCCTTTTAATTTAATTACAGTTAACTGTGTTAATATTTCATTAAAGTATTAGATAGAAGAATGTGTGTTTTAATCAGACCGATGCTGCTGCAGCAGCATTCGTACAGCCTAGTGTTGAGGTTCGTCCCTCCCTCGCCATCATCCGCTGTCTGCTCATCCGTTTGTTCTCTCGAGACCTCATCTTTTCATCCCCTCTTCTGACAGAAGCTGGTGCACGCGGACACACACACACAAAATAACACACATACAAAAATACTAAAAGACACAAAAAACACACACTTGCAACTGCACACATGCAAGAGTGTCGGCTAAATGCCCAGGAATAAATGTAAATTAGAAGTTTTCTGTGCAACCCCCCCACTCTAAACACACACGCGCACACACACACGCATACACACACTCAGCTTGTTCTCTCCACAGGCCAGGGCAGATGTCTCTTGTCAATGTGCACAAGCGTCAAACGACCAGCCTGTCATATTTCCATATTTAACTATTCATCTCATTCTAATTTATGGAGTTTGAAAACACAAACACACACACCTTCAAATATTTAACATTAAGCATGAAAGGTTTCTTGCAGGACAGTTAAAGTATTTGCATTTTATTATGACCTTAAATGTAGCTTCTATTACCTGCAGTCAAGTGATTCTTCTCAAACTGAACTGTTCAGGTCTCTTGAACTGTCATAATTCTTTATATAACAGAATGATAGTCTTAGTTTAGTCTCAGTTTGATTATTATTATTACTTTTTTAGTTCTCCCTATTGTTTTCATAGACTTGTTCAAACAGATGACAACCCTTGCATTATTTTAGAATTTGCTGTGCCTTGCAGTTGCTTTTGGAAAAACACTTTTTAAGAATAAGATAAGATAAGAATTTAAGATAAGAAACACTTTATCAGATTAGTCTTGTTGGTAAAGTTTCCCCAAGACACTATTAGTCCAAGTAGAAGAGTCCTCATCCTTTGATGCTTGAAGTGAAACATTTTACGATGAAAACATACTGCAATTCATACTGCATAACATAAATCTCGCATTTGTGTAGCTTGTCCAAGTTAGATTTCAAGTGCAGCTAACTCTTCATCTGTGACATTCTGTAACACCAGTGATTCTTGGCTGCCAGACAGATGATTCAGTCGCCAGTCTATTTTCTGACTCTTTTTCTTCGTCAGGAAATTATTTACTTACTGGAAAATACACACTTTAAACGGACTTTAAAAAATGCGCTAGTCTAGGAAAATTAAAGAGGCCATATTATGCTTTTTGGGGTTTTCCCTTTAGTGTATCATGTAGCTTTTTGGTGCATGTAAAATGTCTGCAAAGTTACAAAGTTCAAACTTCACGCCAAAGGAAGCCATTCTCTCTGACAGAAAACACTGCTCCTGAACTGCCTAAAAACACCTCGTTTGTAGTCCAGCCTTTTCTTGTTACTTGTCCATGTCACTATGTAACACAGCACCACCTCCAGCTAGGTAACCGTCCACCTAGTGAATCTACCTCACTGTCTGCCGTTGTTATTTCCTTGCTAACGTTGACTCCGGTAACATGAAGATGTGGAAGGTAGGAGCAAAGCACACCAATTGTTCTGTTGTTGGCTGCAAAAACCAACACAAAAGTCTTCATCTACTCCCACCATCTGAGGAAGTGAAGACCCAGTGAATTAACTTTTTGATGGAAATGTCCCCACAACAACTGGAAAACTCTTATATTTGTGCGCTAACCATTTTACATCAGACTGCTTTCTCACCAAGGGCAGTACAAAGCTAAATACGGTAACTGCTCTGTTGTTGGCTGCACAGACCAGCACAAAACGCTATATCAGCCCCCAGCCTCAGAGGACAGAAGAGCTGAGTAGATAAAGCTTATTTTTGATGGCAACTTGTTTCTCAATGAGGGCTGGTAACGGTTCAAGCTCAAAGATGGATCAATACGTGACATAAAGCTGTAACTTAGTGGCCAGCTAGGCAGTAACTTAGTGGCCCGCTGGGCAGTAAGGCCGAGGCTAATACAACCATTCTGATCCACAGATACACTTAATAATATTAAGAATAATAATAATAATAAACTTTATTTATTAAAGTCTTAAAGTACAAAGTGCTTCACAGAGAGGGAATACCATAGTGAATGATAAAAAACATTAAAAACAATAAAATAAACAGACAGCTCAGGTAAGATCAGGATATGCTTATATGCTTTCTGATAAAAATGCGTTTTGAGAAGAGACTTAAAAGAAGACACTGACTTAGAAAACACAATTTCTTTTAGAAAGTTGTTCCAGAGCCTCTGGGCCCTGATGGCAAAAGCTCTGTCCCCCTTTGTTTTCATCCTGGATTCAGGAACAGATAGAAGACCCCTGGCCGAAGATCTCAAACGATATAAAGGTTCATAAGGAATTAAAAGGCCTAAATATAATCTGGAGCCAGTCCATGAAGAGCCTTAAAAGTAATCAATAAGATCTTAAAATCCTAAATCAAAACAAACAGGGAGCCAATGTAAAGAAGCTAAAACAGGTGTGATGTGATCGTACCTCTTGGTCCTGGTTAAAAGCCTAGCAGCTGAGTTCTGTACAGTCTGCAGTCGTTTCAAAGTTTTTTGATTAAGACAAGTGAACAGGCTGTTACAATAAGGCATGAGGAGATAGAAGCATGTACAACAGTTTCTGCATCACTAAAATTTAAAATAGATTGGATTTTTGCAATATTTCTGAGGTGATAAAAACATGATTGGACAAGCTTAGTGATATGTTGCTCAAAACATAAATTGCTATCAAACAGCAGCAGGCTTGATATGTTGTGACAGGTAACCAGTAGATGGCAGTATTTGTTTAGTGGGGCCCAATAACAAGGATTACTGTTTTATTTGAGTTGAGCTGAAGAAAATGTATTGACATCCAATTTGTCAAACAGGCAGTCCTGCAGAGAACGCAGCGTACTAACGTCAGTGAGCTTGACAGGGAGGTACAACTGTGTGTCATCCGCATAACAATGAAAAGAAATACCATGTCTGCGGATGACATCACCCTAGGGGAGCACATATAAGGAGAACAGTATTGGTCCCAGAATTGAACCTTGAAGCACACCATAGCTGATATGGGAAAAGGATGACATGAAGTTATTAATGGTGACACAGAATTTTCTATTTGACAAATATGATGAGAACCAGTTTAGGGCAGTGCCATATATGCCCACCCAGTGCCTCAGTCTATCTAAGAGAATGCCATGATCAGTAGTGTCAAAGACAGCATTTAAGTCCAGCAGCAAAAGAACTGAACACATGACTGTGTCGGCATTCGTTAAAAGGTCATTAGTGACTTTGAGAAGGGCTGTCTCAGTGCTGTGGTATGTGCAGGTTTGTAGCCTGATATATTAGGACTACTTTGACCTACAATGAGCTGTTGCAGCTTTTAGTAGCAGTTCTTATTCTGTAATATTGCTATGTATTTTTCGTACAAGTAACACTGAATTTGCCATGTTTTACAGATCATCTGAGTGATCTGATTAAGCTCAGGTGTTCCTGGACCTATCAGAGGAGGAAGTTATTGCTTGGCAGGTGTCATGCCTCAGTCAAGAAACAACCTGAAGACAACACAGCGACCAGCGGCATCAGAAAAGTCTTGGAATCCACAGGAAGATGCATCAGGATGACCACTGTGACCTGAGAGCTCTATTACCAGCTGACACTTCAGCATACCAGAAACCCTTTACCTCAATGAAGGACATGATCTGGACAGTTTACATAAAAGTTATGGCTTTGCTACTTTGTGTGTTAGATATACACAATTTATATTTCCATTTTGTTGGCTGTGAATAAAGTGCTTTGGTGATTTTTAAATTTAGTAGTAATGTGGTATTAGAGGAATAGATCATGTTCTTTCATAAAGGTTTTATGTAATTTCAAAAAACTTGCATTTAGGAGGGTCAAAAAATCTGGTTCATTTAATAAAGATGTGAAAGAGTTTTGCTTGTAATCCTTTACTACAGGTAGTAAATAAAGACATTTCAGTATCACAGTCAAACTTTATTACAATGTTGACAGATCACAATACAAGTTATACGATATTCACTACAGTATTTTATGGTTTCAAACAGATAATCTGCAGCTTTGACAAACATTTTAAAGCATAAATATGGCAATAATTGTCTGACAATTAAAACTTCTCAAGTGAAAAGATCCAAGTTACTCTATAACATGGACACAGTACAGTTCTCACAGTAGCTGCAGATTACTGAGCAGTTTTTCAACTACATAAGCAAGTTATCACATCATAATAACTACGGCTGATAATCAGTACTCAATACCTTTAAGGTATCGACCAAAATAACCCAGTACCAAGTAGTATCAAAACTTCTCCAGTCAAACGATACCTGCATTTGATCCTTTTTGTACCCATATCTAGAAAAAAATTGCTACTTGTATGGTTTTGCTCCCAGCCAATCACCGCAAGCGTTCTTCAAACTAATGCAGTGTGATTGGCCCACTACCGCAGCTACAGTCAACAGCTACATACAGTAGTAATGATGGGAAACGGCTCTTTGAAGGGAGCCGGATCATATGGCTCCGTTAATTGCTGAGAGCTGGCTCTTTCAGCTCCCAAACGGCTCTTCATTTAATACCACTTCTGCTGGTCACTGCCTATGTTACATTTTTATTTGTTGCAAGAAATAAATATGCAAGATTCTTCATCTGCAATACATTGTCATATTCATGGTTAAAAAGTGGGATATGTCAAGAATAATTATCCTATAACACTACAAATGAAATAATATGGTTAATAAATAATTACACAACTCTATACAGACACATACAATATATTTCAATTTAATTGGTATGATGTAATATGAAACAAAAAATATTTCTGCTCTGTTCAAAAGTGTAATTTGTCCATTGTCATGCACTTATTTTTGTGCGATTTAAATGTGTGCTCCGAGCAGGGTGGGGTGGTGGGATGAAAATGGCTCTCAGACAGGAGCCGGCTCCCATCATTAACTTATAGAGCCGACTCGTTCACGATTGACACACCACTAGTCTGTGGCGGTGGTGGTGAAGTCGAGCACGTATTTGACTGCTGCTCTCTCACAGTCACTTCAGAGCCTGTTTCACTGCAGGAGTGTCTCTGGCCTAGGCAAAGCGGACAGGACAGGTGTCCGCAGCATGGGCTGCCCTCCACACACACTGAGCACTTCACCTCATTCTTCTGCGGGCTTGTCCCAGACCCAGCTCACAATCCAGAGTGAAGTGGTGGCATTTTATGCAACTGAATGCTGCCATTCAGACAATGGATATCGAATGAAGTAGGGAAAAAAGGTTTTGAATGAATTACTCTATTGGTATTGGTATCACTTTAAGGGTACTGGTACACTATTAATCTCGATTTCATATCTAATTAAACAATTCAGTTACAATGTACTTAAATTATTTAAGTTTGATTGCATTATTAGCAAATGTAAGTATGTTCTACTAATTTGTAGACATAGTTGATTGTGTGAATAACTTTAAGTTAAATGGCTTAAAATTCCTAAGTTTTAGTCATGACCACATGTCTTTATCTCCATAAAGTTGTGATGGAGCCACAGGTTCTGGAAGTAGGCTAAATAAATTATACCACATGGTTGTGAGCAGTGAAAAACATTGTTTTAACCAGTTCAACCAGTTAATTTTTCACCTGTTAGCGCCTTGGCAGACACTGCCCCACATTGAACCTTCTCTCTGTGACACAAGAGGCACCGCTGATGATATGGAGGAGTTAGAAAAGGTGAGGTCTTCTGTTAAAAGAGATCAGTTCTGTACATACCAGAGAGTGCTGTGTAAGAAGTAATACAACAGTTTTGTCAAATCACTAAGCTGTTACAGCCACTTCTGCATAACAAAGTAGGGGCCATAATAAAAAAATATTATGTTGACATGGATGAACAAGTTGTGAGAGAGGTTACCAGTGCCAGGTACCAGTCATATGTAACATGATGACATTTTGTGCCAAAGATGGATTCCTAGGAACTGCTGGTAAACCCCATAGAATATTGTGTGGAAAAAGGCAATAAATCACTTGCATACAATGATAACCCTCAACTCAATTCAGCTTGCTCTACTATGCAATACCTCCACAGTCAAAGTTCTGCAACCTCTTATATATGATCTAAAGTTAATGGAGCAAAATAGTGTTGACCTGGAGTAACTAGGTGAGAGTGTAAAAGGCACAGTATGATGTATGATGCTGCTGATAATCTTGCCCACTCCCTTGCAGGATTCCTGGAGAGCTTCACTGTTGACAAGTTCTGCAGATTCTGTTTGACAAGCATTAGTGACCCTCAACACCAAGAAGTATGTTCTGGTTTCTTTAAACTCAGAGACAGACTCTCATGATAAGCAGGTGCAGGACGTGAGAGAGGATCCAGGATTGAGTCGGACTTATGGTGTGAAAAGGGCATGTCCTTTAACTAAGAATCTTGAGCCCTTTCATGTGATCACCAGTTACCCTCCTGACATCTTACATGATATCTTGGAAGGCGTTGTTCCAACTGAGTTGTCCCTGTGTCTTAGAGACCGGATAGGCAAGGTGGTATTTCACGCTAGATATTCTTAATTTCAGCCATCAGGTACTTTAACTACACATTTACTGACATAACAGACCGACCTGACTTTATTAGAAAGGGATTTTCCTTCAAAGGGACCATTGGTGGAAATGCCCATGAGAATTGGTGTCTCATAAGGCTCCTTCCATTTCTTATTGGTCACTGTGTCCCTGAGAGTGACGCAATTATCATACTTCTCAAAACTATTGTTGAGCAAGCTGTGCCACCAAGGCATACTGAGGAGACACTGCATTTCCTGGACTGTAAGATAGCAGAGCACAGACAGCCGCTGTTGTCGACATTTCCAGATTTTCGTTTAAGGCCAAAGCATCACTATGTGGAACATTATTCTCAGCTCGTAAGGAAATTTGGTCTCCTGTCTGAGGTTTGGACAATGTGTTTTAAGGGGAAGCATAAGTTCTTTAAAAAGGCATTTTGCAAGGTGCAAAATTTAAAAAATGTTGCCATGACACTTACTACCCAATATCAGAAAACAGTCAGTACCATTTTGACTGTAGCTCATTTTTCAGACCATCGGTTGAGATGACAAAGGTTACCTCAGTTTTGCTTGCCTCTTTCCCTTTGAATGTTCAGAGAGTAATCACTCAAAACATTACAAAGCCAGGGTTGGTTCTTAATGCGTCATCTGTCTGTGTAGATGGAATCAAGTATCATCCAGGCATGATACTCTCTACTGGCTCATGCTCAGGTCTCCCTGAATTTGCCCAGGTTGAAAAGATTGTTGCAGCTAACACAGAAATTATGTTTGTCTGCCACAAAATGACAGCATTGTACTGTGAGCATTTGAGATCTTATCAACTTCTCTGTAGTGATGTCCCTTTCATGCGTGTAGTTCAGATGTCAGAGTTGAATGATGCCCTCCCATTATCAGCATACAGGGTACAAGGAGAACTTATGGTAACACTGAGACAATAGGTTATTTGCTAAATACCTGTCTTATAATTTTTTCCCAGATGGCTGTGAAACAGAAATGAACCATTAGGGTTATTGTCTTCGAGGGAGATATAAGAAAGATGACGATGACAACACGACCTGACATACTTGAAGATTTGATTGGCTGGCTTAAAGGCATTCTCCAAACAAACTACAGTTTCGCCTTACCATACCAAGATCCTGAATGAACAATAAACTGTGTAACCTTATCAATCTCTCTGAGCTCCCAGAGAAGCCAACCATCAAAATCATCCCTATGATTGAGCTTGTACCAATCTCTGCAGAAACTGTATTATGTAGTGACACAAACAGCCAGGTAGACACAGAGATCCTGTCCAACTCCTCTCTGGATAGAAGTTTTCAGTGGCCAGAGGTATTTAACATTCCCAAATTTTCTGATGATGTTGAGTGTATAATTCGTCAAGGTAACCTGTTGTATCTCAGGGATGGAACCTATCTCAAAGTGACAAAAGAGCTGAAACATGATATACTTGTGAAACTGGCTGCGACCATATGCATTTAAAACATTCCCAAAAAAGGAAGATTTTGAAGCTGTTACAAAAGCCTTAGTACAAACACACCCTAAGAATCAGGGTCATCCTCCGGCTGGGATGGATGGAAGAACAGTGTGACGTTCAATATGTGTAATTTGTATTGCCAAAATGCACCAGCTAGGTTGAGTTGATGTCACTGTCAACGGTGGTAAATGTGGAAGGTACACTACAAATGGTGACCCTCCCAACAAAGACATCAAGAAGCCAAGGAAAGGGGAAATACATTTCCTACCTGAATATCCAGAGGGGATGGATGACCACAACCTGGATGGAGCTTGTCAGGTTTTGGTCAATGAAATGATGAAGACAAAGCCAAATGGATCCCTTGTTAAGAAAGAGATGGGCATGATGTTTGCTCTTTGGAGAAAAGAAGTTGTCAAAAACAAGCCTGCCATAAGCCAGATGGTACATCGATGGCCAGGTCTTTTCACAGAAAGCCAGGTTGACTGTTTTGAGTATTTACAAAAAAGGACTTTATGTGTTAATGTAGTGTTGAGTTTAGCTTGTTAGGGCAACTCTTTTGCCATTAGCCCTTGCACTACCGTCGCTGTTGTTCAATTGCATTGAATCAGAGCCCTAGAATGAGAGCACTCACCAGCATTTTGTAAATGTTCCTGCTACATCTTTCGCTCATTTTGTCATCTATTTTTAGATTTTTAGCATTATCATGTTTGACAATCACATTTCAGGGTGTTACCTCTCCTCTTGTCCTCTCTTCTTCAGTACATAAAAAATGTGGGGAAGTTCTGGCATTTATTTGATAAATACATGTGAGTATCCTTAGCAAATTGTGTGTTCAATTCAATTCAATTTTATTTATATAGCGCAGTTCATATCAGAAGTTATGTCATTGCACTTTTCCTATAGAGCAGGTCTAGACCATACTCTTTATAATATATTATAGTATATTATTTACAGAGACCCAACAAATCTCACCATGAGCAAGCATTTGGCGACAGTGGCAAGAAAAAACTTCCTTTAAGAAGAAGAAACTGTGGACTCAATGATGGGCGGCCATCTGCCGCTGTCATGTTAGGTTTTGAGAGAGAGAGAGATTTTTTGGTAATTGTGTGTAAGCATTGGTAAAAATCTGAAACAGCACTACAATGTATCACACAAGAGGGTTGGGGGGAGGTTGTAGAGAGAGAGAGGTTTAGAGAGACGGAGAGATAGAGGTTATAAAAAGAGAGAGAGAGATTTGGGGGAGGGGGGTGGGGGTGCAGAGAAGCTAATTTTGGAAAAATATGATCTCTTTTCCTAATTCTTGTCAGTACACGTGCCGTAGCATTCTGGATCAACTGGAGAGTCTTAAGGGACTTATAGCCTGATAATAAGGAATTGCAATAGTCCAACCTAGAAGTAACAAATGAATGCACTAGTTTTTCGGCATCATTTTGAGACAGGATGTGCCTGATTTTTGCAATGTTGCTAAGGTGAAAGAAGGCAGTCCTTGAAGTTTGTTTCATGTGGGAGTTAAAGGATAAATCCTGATCAAAGATTACTCCGAGGTTCCTTGCGGTGGTGGTGGAGGCCAGGGCAATGCCATCTAGAGTAACTATATCTTTAGATAATGTGTCTGAGAGGTGTTTGGGACCAAGTACAATAGCTTCAGTTTTGTTAGAGTTTAACATCAGAAAATTGCAGGTCATCCAGGTTTTTATGTCGTTAAGGCCTGCTTGAAGTTTAGCTAACGGGTTAGTTTCATCTGGCTTGATCGATAGTTATAATTGGGTATCATCCGCATAACAATGAAAGTTTATGGAGTGTTTCCTAATAATATTGCCAAAAGGAAGCACATATAAGGTGAATAGTATCGGTCCAAGCACAGAACCTTGTAAAACTCTGTGACTAACTTTGGCGTGCATGGAGGACTCACCCTTAACATGTACAAACTGAGATCGAAATATGTTCATCCACTGGCCCAGTTTTGAAAATGTAACTCCTAAAACACAAGCCACAATATGTTCTGGTAAACAAGCCCTCTAACGTTACTGGGGAAGTCAACAAACAATCCAGTTTGAGTGTGTACATTTAGGTTACTAAATTGATTGTAGGATAATAAGATAGCTATATTGTCAATTTGACACTAAATCAATAAGTAATTGATAACAAAACAGAGACTACATACCTTTCCGGTGATGGTATTTGATAATCTGAATCACTACTGTTGTCAGGGTTTGGTTCTCCATTTGCTCCACTGTTGTCATGTCGTTATCGTGTTTTTGCTACATGCTTATTTACTTGGTTGGTGTTTGAATTGTGCTTCGTTTAGATAAAAATGGTTAGCATGAGCTTTTAGCTGAGCTTCTTCTTGTTAAGTGGGTATGCAGCATGAATATGTTTGTATATGATTATTAATTCCTTGTATGATGTTTGATGTGAGATGAGCAGCTCATCGCACCGAGGAATTAACACCCGGAGCTAGACCGGATTCTGCTCTGTTCCAAAGCTGTTTAATGTACTGGCGGGAGGAGAGCTCAGTGCTGACCTCCACTGTCGTTATTGTAGCCGCCGTCTGTGGGCAGCCAGAGCTTTATGATAGCTACTAATTCATATTTATACAGAGACTGGACAAAAAAGAGATTGCTTGGAGAAAAGAAAGCGAGGACTACCAGGTAAGTTCTGAAAATTAAGTAAGTTACTTGATTCCTGCTATCGGTTGTACTTTACTATGAACCAAGTTAGCATTAGCATCAGAAAACAAGCATTTTAAAAGGTGTTTGCTTGTTGTCTAGCGGACAGACCTGACAACGCACAAATCGGCATCATAAAGTAGTTATTTCTGTATCCTTTTGGTCCATTTATTGCAATTAAATCACAGCAAAATCAGTTTAGTTTGGGTAGTTAGTCAGAAAGGGTGAATATTCGCGGGTTGTATTTACTCGCGTTACTTGTGAGAGTAAATACAAATGATCTGGTGGTCAAACTCGCGCGAGTAACACTAGGCGAATATTTGCTTTGTGTTTGTTGTGAACACACCTTTACTGTGTGTATGTCTGTCAAATCACTGTCAGTGTGAGATGGGGCAATAAGGAGGGGCTGTGGGGGTTTTCCTTTTTTGCTTTGGCAGTACAAATGAAAGGAAACACTTAAACGAATGCTTACTTTTTGAGATTAAAGGACAATACTGGCCTTAAATTGACTTCTCATCAACTGCCATAATTGTATCTGTACATTACAAGTATTGGTTGCAAAACTAGTATCCTGGCAGCTAAGGAGAGCTTACCCACTTTCAGTCCCACTCCTGTTGAAAAGATGTGGAAAACTGCTCCCAGAAACGTAAGTTGTATGACTCCCTTTACATTTGCCTAAATGGCCTTTTTACTTTACTGTCACCATTTGAAATCTCCGCAAATGCTTTCGGCTCCCTAACTCAAATGGGAGTTTTGAGTTGAGTTTTGAGATTGTTGTTAAATCCTGGTTTCCTCCAGTCAGCAACTAACTTACTAATGTAACTTCCATCTGGTGACAGTAAAGTAAAAAAGCAATTAAGGCAAATGTACTGGGAGTCATATGATTCACAAAAATTTTGCATGGCAACATTAAAGTTTCTGGGAGCATTTTTCCACAGCTTTTCAGCACGACTGGGACTGAAATTGGGTAAACTCTCCTTAGCTGCTAAGCTACAAAACCATATTTTGTGCACAGTGTTGCAACATATAGTTGTAATGTACAGATCCAAATATGGCATTTGCTGAAAAGTCAATTTAAGACCGGTATTTAAGTCCTCTCCTTGTCAATTCCATTTTTTCTCTGTTAGGATGTAACTGACAAGGACTTATACAGTCAAACTCCAGTGGGAATCCTCTGCAAATCCTCAGCTCAACCCATCCAGAGTGAGGATCATCTCGGAAGGCTGTGTGGTGATGGATGAACTGGCCAACCTGCCTCAGGCCTTCTGTGTCCTTTTTGGACAGATTTATGCCCTGCACCTGGACTACCCCAAGTGCATGAAAAACACTTTCAACTTTATTCAGCAGGTAATGCTCAAACTAGGTAGAAGTGAGCTGGTACCCAAAACTTTAAAAAAAAAATCAGCTTGAAGTGTAAAACGGGGTTCCGAATGGTTATACTACTGCTCTAGATATCGAGTGCTTAGTTTGTAATGTTGCACTTTTAGGAAAATATATTTGCTGTTGTACACTGTGAGTATATGTTATATGCCAATAAAACAATATATATATGCCAATGGTATTGGCACTGATTTTTGCAGTTAGATTCCATTTTGCTTCACAAGGTCCCTATTTGATACAGACTTTGATTCCATTCCATTTCAAATCAGTTCGGGATATTTCAGTTACAATACCAACTGAAAATCCAAAATGCACCAAGACATCTGCCTTTTAGGCTTGTTGGCAGTAGTTTCAGAAGGGGAGTTCCTGTGTTTGTAAGTTAATTTGTTCAAAATATGTACTTACATATGTACAACCAAATTCCTGCACACTGACACTTCAGCAAACTATTTCTGCAGGACTGGAGGGGTGTTAAAAATAATATTTGGCAAAAATCTTTATACATCCACTGAAAAAAGGCAGAGAGCTTAGTTTTGGGATTGTAAGAAAAGAGATCTGATAGTTCAAAGGAAGATCAGAAAATTGTATATATATATATACCCAGTCCTAGTAATAACACAAGTAAACCCCATAATGTCAGTATTGTGAACTCAGGACCTGGATGTCAAGAATTTTATGCTACAGTTTGAAGTTAATAGTTCAAGATTGTTAGATATGTTACATAATTAATTGTAATAGTGTGTAATATAATTGGGAATGTTCACCTACAAACACACAAAAAAAGTATTTTTCGCTACCAGGAGTGTAAGATATCAAGCAATACAGTTATAATGTGATTTGTTGTGATTCTTAGATATTGACTGATAATGTTCACATGCTTGAGCACCATAAATGTATTTGTTATAACAGTAGAGGCATGATGTTGCTAGACTTTTTCATGTTTTATGTGAAAAATGTTCAGGACATGAATGACACAATTTTTTAGCAGATGGTTGGTTTAGGATTGCCAGATCATGCTGACAAAATCCTGCCTACACAGTGCTGAAAACCCGCCCACTCCGATAAAAAATAGCCCAAATAATAACTACTAGATACTAGAACACCCAACACACTAATTACATTTGCACATACTCAGTGTCACATCCACAGCAAATGACAAGAGCATTTGGAGTACAGAAATACTCTGCAGCAATCATAAAGCAGAAACATAAAGCAGGGTTTCAGGTAATATACAAACACCCACTCACAAAAAGTGTCATAAAACATCTACCACAACCAGGGAGCAGTACAAAACATAAAAACAGACCTTAACATGAGTTACAAAAGTTTCAAATTTATAAATGTAACTGATATCAGCAAAAATATAACTGACATCATAAATGTGTTACAATAATAAGACAAAATATTATCTCCTGTTCTTTCACTCACATGACAGTAAAATGGCCGTACAAGTAACAATGCAAACAGAGGTAACAAGGAATAACTAAGTCCTCTCACCTATAGTGTCTCCTTCTACGTAATCCATCTGAAGAACTTGAATTATTATTTTCTTGAATTTGGAACATACTGGAACTGAAGAAAACTATATATAGTCCTTGACAGATTCTCTGGTTAATACATTGATGAATCAAACATCTCCAGTAACTGTCGGGGAGGTTTAAATGTTTCAGATGTCAGTCCATTTCTGCTCAGGCCTGATTACACATTGATGAGGTTGGAGAGAAGAGGTAATCCCATGCAATTTCTTGTTTCATCCTTAAGAAGGTTCTATTGAGAAAATGCCCTCTCCACATGTACATTTGACATGGGCATGGTAAGTAACTGGCACCGAGTGCTAATTCCTCAAAACAGTGTCAATGGCCTGATCACTCGAAAAACCTGCTGATGCTACATTCCTCCATTGAGACTCCGAAGTGTCGGCAGTGCAGGAGAAAAACTCCATTGGTAACTCTTTGAATGCTAGCCTGCTGACAGTTGACATCATTGAACCGGGGCTGAGCAGCTTCAGTTTGTGTAACATCTCTAGTGACGCTGGTTGGCGAAGTTGGTGCTGAACAAGCAGCTCTTTCAAAAAATGCAGACACCACATTGTCATACCTTCCAACATTTAGGTTTCAAAATACGGGAGTTTTTTTTCAGCGTCAGCAGGGGGGGCTGCCACTGTTATTGTTTCATAGATATTTTTGTACTCACCCTGGTGTTTAACTGAGTGTGTAAAGCAGTTATATGTTTCCCTGATCATGTATTCAAGGTTATTGCCTAGTTCGCAGCTAAATTAAGTGAGTAGCATAACAAATAAGCTGCAGACTTGGTTGTTGTAGTTTGAGCAGAGTAAAAACTGAATTATGTTTTCCTACAAGCCCAATTTGTCAGTAATCGCACAAGACACAATTTTTCTGCCCAAGTTGAAGAAAACCAGCCAATCTGGCAACACTGGATGGAAACCATTTACATTAAAGGAGGGATGACAGAGAGCGAGTGAGAGAGAGAGGCAGAGTTAAAAAGTAAAGAAGTTTTTTTTTTGTTTTTTTTTTACACCTGATATAGATATCTGTATGATTTTCTTTATATATAACACACAGAGAGAGACACCTATATTAAAATGTGTGTGTCAGGAGTAATATTTGAAGCTTTGATACACAGATGGTGGTGCTGTCTACACCTGCCCTCCACTGGGACCTGAGTGTGTATGAGTGTTTGTGTGTGTGTGTCGGTCTCCAACACTTGAAAGAGACTTGTCAGCATTCCTCTCTGAACTACCTCTGTCATCTATTAATCTCTCTCTTTCATTCTGTCATCCTTTGCTCTCTCTCTATCCTCTTCTCCCTCACCTTAATTTTTGCTCACTCTTTTTTTACCCTCTTCCTCTCTCTCACTCTATTAATCTCTCTCTCATTCCTCCCTCTGCCAGTTCTCTCATTTCTTGCCCTCTTCCCCTCCCTCACACTCAATCACCTCTCTATAATCCCTTTCACTCTCCTCTTTCTTTAAGTTTGGCTTAAATGACTACAATTAATACATTACAGAGAAATGAAATAGATTTAAATAAAAGGTAAATAAATGTAATAATAAAATGAAATGCAATTGGAGGAGGATGGGATTCAGAAATGGCGATATAGTGAAGAGCTAGCCTATTTCCATACCTCTGGATTACTACCCACATCTCTGAGGTGTTTAGTGATTAGAAATAGGTCTGGAGTTGTGATCATGGATGGATTTTTCTGTTGTCTGGAGAAACTGTTGACCCATCAGAGTTTTTTAGGTGAGATGAAGAATGGGGACGTCATCTTCCTGCATAGCTAGCTAGCTGCTGCAACCATTAGAAATAGCTACAGAAAAATGTGCACAAAAATGGTGTGTGTGGACAAGACCGGCGCAACTGTATATGGTTGTTATATGTTGATTTACAGAAACAACAGCTCTTAAATTAACATTTTTTGCTGAAAAATGTTACCTGCTCGTGGCAACCACTAATGCAGCTTCTGTTTTGACTGAAAATGACGTCAGCAGGAGAGATACATTCAGTTAATTTTAATTCAGTTTTATTTATATAAAATTACACAACACAACAGATGTGTTCTCATTGCACTTTTCCTATAGAGCAGGTCTAGACCGTACTCATAATATTTACAAAGACCCAACAAATCCCACCATCAGCAAGCACTTGGCGACAGTGGCAAGAAAAAAAACCCAACTTCTTTTTAACAGGCAGAAACCTTGGGAGAACCAGACTCAATGGTGGACTCTGCTGTGTTAAGTTTTGAGAGAGAGAGAGAGAGAGAGAGAGAGAGAGAGAGAGAGAGAGAGAGAGAGAGAGAGAGAGAGAGAGAGAGAGAGAGAGAGAGACGGGGGGCAGGGAGAGGGAAGGGGGAGGCATGGAAGCACAATGCAAATACAACCTACAATTTTAAAATAGTAATAATGTAATGGCAGTGGTAATATTAAGTCATTGTCGTATGCAGTGTGGTATGTGGACCAAACGCAGATTACCAGGGAACGGAATGAGGGTGAAGTAGCCGGATGGCTACAGTGTTTATTGGGGGTGATGTGGTTTACAGGCAGGTACAGGCAGACAGACCGGTAGGTAGACAAGAAAATAAGCAGATATAGGTCCAGCTACAGGGAATTGGTTTACCGGGTGGCAGTGGTGGAAACAACAAAGTGAGTCCAAGGAGGCTAACCAAGTCCAATAGGGAGCAGGCAAAATTCAAAATCCAGAATCCAGGCACGGTCCAAGGGAGATAAAGAATCGAAAACAGAACTCACAGTAAGAATGTGGGGGAACTGGGTACAGGAACCAGGTACAACAAAAAGTGCACCAAACGGCGACACACACAAATGTCATGAACAACACTCAAGACAGGTGCAACACCAGACAGGAATCACAATGATCCAACACTGAACAAAGAAAGAGACCTGGACTAAATACCTTAGGGGAGGTGAGACAACGAGACACAGGTGCAAACAATCAAGGAACGGCCAACAATCAAAACTGGAGGGAAAGTAAACAAAGACAGGAAGTAAAACCACAAGACACAAAAGGGAAGGAGAATACTACAAAACAAAACAGGAAATGAAAAACCCTCAAACTAAAACAGTCATTGGAATAATAATAACAATAATAGCAACAGAGCCAATAACAACAACTGTAGTAGCAGTTGTTGAGCAGGAACACGGGAACAGCTGGTGGCCCACAACCACAGATCCAGTCTCTGCAGCTCCAGAGGCGGAAATACCTGCTGAAAGTGACAGAAGGAAAGAGGAGAGAAACGAGAAAACACAAAACTACGGGAGAAAGAAGATGTTGCATTAATAACATGCAGTAATGGGATAAAAATGCATACAGATGGAGAGGGAGAGGAGGAGAGAGGAAAGAGGAGAAACAGCATAACTAAGGGATGGTTCAGGACTCACCCAAGCCAGCCCTAACTATAAACTTTATCAAAGAGGACAGTCTTAAGCCTACTCTTAAATGTGGAGATGGTGTCTGCCTCCTGAACCCAAACTGGGATCTGATTCCACAGGAGAGGAGCCTGGTAACTGAAGGCTCTGGCTCCCATTCTACATTTGGAGACTCTAGGAACCACAAGTAACCCTGCATTCTGGGAGCGCAGTGTTCTGGGGAATAAGGTATTATGAGCTCTTTTAAGATACGATGGTGCCTTAGGAGCTTTGTAAGTGAGAAGAAGGATTTTTAATTCTATTCTGGATTTTACAGGGAACCAGTGCAGAGAAGCTAATATTGGAGAAATATGATCTCTTTTCCTAGTTCTTGTCAGTACACGTGCCACAGCATTCTGGATATAATTGAGTATCATCCACAAAACAATGAAAGTATATGGAGTGTTTCCTAATAATATTGCCTAAAGGAAGCATATATACTCTGTGACTAACTCACCATTAACATGTACAAACTGAAATCAATCTGATAGATAAGATTTAAACCAGTTTAGTGCAGTTTCTTTAATGCCAGTTGAATATTCCAGTATCTGTAATAGGATGTGATGGTCAATGGTGTCAAATGCAGCACTAAGATCTAACAAGACAAGTACAGAGACAAGTCCATTGTCTGATGCAATTGAAAGATTATTTGTAATTTTCACCAGTGCTGTCTCTGTGCTAAGATGCAATCTAAATCCTGACTGAAAATCCTCAAATAAACTATTGTTATTTAGAAAGTCATACAACTGATTGGAGACTGCTTTCTCAAGGATCTTAGAGAGAAAGGAAAGGTTAGATATAGGTCTATAGTTGGCTGAAACCCCTGGATCAAGAGTGGGCTTTTTAAGAAGAGGTTTAACTACAGCTATTTTAAAGGACTGTGGTACATAGCATGTTAAAGAAGACAGATTGATCAATAGAGCTGTGATTCTTTGTCAGCCTGGCTACAGTGCTGAAAAGAAACCTGGGGTTGTTTTTATTTTCCTCTAGTAATGATGAATAGTAGCTGCGCTGGCATTACGGAGGGCTTTTCTATACGTTTTTTAGACTATTTTGCCAGAATAAACGAGATTCTTCCAGGTTGTTGGAGTACCATTTTCTTTCAAGTTTTCGCGATGTTTGCTATAATTTGCAGGTTTGGGGATTATCCCATGGAGCTAACCTTCTTTGTTTTATTGTCTTGTTTTTTAGAGGAGTGATAGAATTGAGTGTCGTTAGCAGTAAGCCTGCAGCACTATCAACAAGATGGTCAATTTGGGAGGGGCTGAAATTAGCATAGGAGTCCTCTGTTATATTGAGACATGACACTGAATTAAATGCAGATGGAATCGCTTCCTTAAATTTAGCTACAGCACTATCAGATAGACATCTAGAGTAGGAGTTTTTTCCTAATGGCATGTAGTCCTGGAGTTCAAATGTTATTAAATAATGGTCCGATAATGAAGGATTCTGTGGAAAGACTATTAAATGTTCAATTTCAATGCCATATACCAGAACAAGGTCAAGGGTGTGGTTAAAACAGTGAGTGGGTTTATGTACACTCTGACAAAATCATTTTCAACATCCACGTGAATATTGAAATCACAGACAATAATTACTTTATCTGTTTTAAGGACTAAACTTGATTTAAAAAAAAATCTGAATAAGGACCAGGAGTGCAGTACACTATAACAAATACAATTGGTTGTCGTGTTATAATATTTATAGTTATAATTTAGTTTAGGTTTAGGGTTGACTAATAGGCTTGAGTCGAAGATGCAACTCCACCTCCTCGGCCGGTGCCTTGAGAAATGTGAGTATTAATATGACTGGGCAGAGTGGATTTATTTATGCTTCTTCTTCATGACCCAGCCAGGTTTCAGTAAGACAAAATAAGTCAATATGATACTCTGATATTAAATCGTTCGCTAGTACAGCTTTAGATGATCTGATGTTTAAGAGTCCACATTTAATTGTCCTATGTTGTTGTGCTATTTCAGCGTTTCTGTTTAGATTTTTATGTATAACTCCTCTTCTGTTAAATTTTGGTTTTATTAATTTAGGTGGTCGGGGGGCACATACCATCACTAAGTTGTTTTGGGTGGGTTACTGCTCTGGATGCGCAGAGAAGCATGTAGGACTGCAACTCTGCCTCCTGGTCTCAATTCTGAGTTGTCATAGTTTTGGTCCACTAATAAACTTGGCCAGATTTCTAGATATGAGAGCTGCTCCATCCAAAGTGGGATGAATGCCATCTCTCCTAATCAGACCAGGTCTTCCCCAAAAAGTCCGCCAATTATCTACAAAGCCCACATCGTTTGCTGACACCACCTCAACAGCCAGCGTCAGAATGAAGAAATACGGCTAAACATGTCATCACTGGTCAGGTTTGGCAGGGGCCCAGAGAAAACTACAAAGTCCGACATTGGCTATGTACACACCGACTCAACATTAATTTTAGTTAGCTCTGATTGCCGTAATCAGTCAGTACCACAGATGTGAATAACAATCTTACAGTATTTACGTTTTTTTCTTAGCCAGCAGTTTTAAATAGGATTCAACGTCGCCCGCTCTGGCCCCAGGAATACATTTGACTATGGTCGCTGGTGTCGCTAACTTCATGTTTCTCAAAATGAAGCTGCCAATAATCAGAGTTGGTTTCTCAGCGGGTGTGTCACTGAGTGGGGAGAACTTGTTAGAAACGTGAACAGGTTGGTGGTGAACCGTGGGCTTCTGCTTAGGGCTATACTTCCTTCAGACAGTCACCCAGCCTCCCTGGCTTCGGCTAACAGGAGCTACTTCTGGTCTGTCCGCACCGGCTACTGGGGGCTGGCTAACTACAGCAGCTAATGATTGAGTTCCCATGGTGTTTCCAATTCACTAAGCCTCACCTCCAATGTACAAATAAACTACATTTATTACATGTACCATTATCACTAATGGAGGCAGACAAATAGCTAAACATTTGACAAACCGAGCAGGAGAGAGCAGGAGAGTGAGAGGGAGACAGAGAAGCCATTGCTAGCTGCTAAGCTAAAAAACAGTAGCTAGCAAAACTGAATAGCGTGTAAACTGTGGGATTAGTGTGAGAATCAAAAACTTAAACAAAGGTTGCTTGCCTATTATATTAATACCATGTTGAAACTTTTCCCCGAGGGTTGGAGTCCCGTGAGTTTAATCACAAAGCACCGAAAATAGGGCTAGAGTCCCTAAGACAGAGTGAGAGACATTAATGACTTATCTGGGGATTTGTGTGTATAATAATATTGAGTGCATGTGTCATTAATATATGGGCGGTAGACATAAAAAGCCCCTGAGGGTTGGAGTCCCGTGAGTTTTATCACAAAATTACCAAAAAATAGGGTTAGGGTCCCTAAGAAAACAGGGTTACAGTCCCTGAGGGTTGGAGTCCCGTGAGTTTTATCACAAAGTACCAAGAAATTAAGGTTAGAGTCCCTACGAAAACAGGGTTAGAGTCCCTGAGGGTTGGAGTCCCTAAGAGTGAGTGAGAGAAATTAATGACTTATCTGGGGATTTGTGTGTATAATAATTTTGAGTGCATGTGTCATTAATGTGTGGGTGGTAGATATAAAAATGGGAATTAATGTGAAACAATTGGGTTAAAAAAAACTTAAAGGAGCACTAGAAAAAAATAAAAGTATGTTTTTTGGGAATAAACTGAACACTTACTATTGGGAATGAAGTGGTTTCACTATAAAATCAAATAAAGCTAAACAGAATAGTAATAATAAGACACAATAATACATTTTGAAATTTAAATTGACTTTATGGTTCAATCTTAAACTACAGTGGTTTGGGTTGTATGATCTATTTGAAAAATATTAAAAGGACACCTGAAGGTGTATGTGTACAAACATAATGGGAGATCAGATGAGTTTGGGCCAGTTAAAGGCACATGTGATACAAAAGCTAGAGGAAAAAATAGGTAAAAAAAAGACAAGGGACAGACAAAGAAAACAGTGGAAAAGTTGTGGGAGAAATGGGAGAGACAAGGTCTCCTCACCAGCAACCAGGAAGCTGAGCTGCCCACCATCATGTGCATGATGACTGCCACAGCTGCAAGTCATTGAGAAGCCCTTTGTGATTGGGAGACGGCAGGAAGCCATAAATGGGGATTGGCTTACAGGAGACTAGGAAAAGCTAGAGACAGAGATGTGACCACCACAGCCATTTGCACAGTAATGACAGCAGCAGGCAAGAGCCAGGGGAAGGCCAAGAAAGAAAAAAAAACAAGGGATCAGCAGCAGCCTCAGCAACAGCAATTGTGTTGCCAGTCTCCCCATCAGCACCTCCAGACAAAGGGGATCTGCCCAGCCAACTATACCCCTCCCTACCGGAAATGGACCCTCTCCCATACCATACAACTCACAGCTCAGAGAAACCCTCCTCTCCACCAGTGCAGGCCCCTGTGGTACTTGTAAAAGGAGGACAGCTGGATATCGAAGCACCAGACGATGAAATGGCCAAAGCCTTCCATAAAGAAGTGGCAGGAGCCATGGGAACACTGACTAGGCTCATGGAGCACTCCATGAACCGAGTGGATGATTTGACATCAGCTGTAGCTGGTCTCTCTAAACCAGAGCACCCGCTCTACCTATGTGCCTCCAGGAGAAAGCCTCACTGTACCCACTTCAGCTTCACCATCGCCTGCAGCCTCTAGAGGAACATCAATGAGAACTCGTGCTGGAGATATGAGAGAGGGGGTGCAGGTTGCAAAGTAGTTACTTAAGATGGCAGGAATACAATCTGCGGATCCTGATCACAGGCCATTCAACACCTTCAGGAACCTACTGTGGGATGCCTTAAGACAAGAATATCCAACTGACCGAAGCATAGATGGAGTAGGAGATTAGGATAAACCCTGGAGAAGCAATACTGGAATATTTGAAGAGAGCAGCTAAACTGTGGGCACAACATACGGGAGCCAGACATGATTCCAGCAACACTATACAGGCTCTGTGGAAAATGCAGTGTGTGAAGGGGCTGCCGGAAGAGGTGCAGAAAGCCCTGGTGAGCGTGATAGGACTCCAGAAAATGACTTACAAGCTGTGGGTGGAGAACCTGGAGCACCACAACCGCCAGTATCTGGCCTGCAAAGGCCAAGAGGAGGAGGAACTGAAGGCTCTCTCTAAGAGGCTGTTACGCCGCCAAGTGGCAGAAAAAGAGGATGAGGTTAACAGGAACAAAAGTAAAACCAAGCAGATGGTAGATTTACAGGACTACTGAAGGGGCCCCGGAACTAACAGAGGCCAGTTCTTCACACCTATAACAAAATCAATGGTGGCTTGTGATATCAATGGCAAGACGTACTTGTTAATGGTGGACACTGGAGCCACTTACTCCTGTATAAACTTGCAGTTTCCGCTATCCTCCAGGAGCCTTGCCATTGTTGAATTCTCAGGGAAGCTTCAGACACAGAATCTCACTGTACCATTGGCAGTGACACATGTAAGCTCCAAGCAGACACTCACACATCAATTCCTATAAGCCCCCAACTGCCCTGTGAACCTCCTCAGAAGAGATCTCAAATCTAAAATGCGCATGAATATATATTGCTGCCCAGACAGTGTCCATCTCTCAACCAACGATCTTCACCGGCCTTACTATCATCCATATTCCACGGTGTTATACCTGGCTCCGCCTACATCCCGAGCAGAACCACACACGTGGGTGTACTGGATGAGACTGCTCTCCGACAGCCCAGAATCCCTCCACATCCAGTACCAGTACATGCTCTGGAAACTATGTTTGCAGACTCTACATCCATACAAGGCCCCGCTGGATGATCTACATTGCACTTTTAACTATCTCACTCAGCCAGATGAGATCTATGAACAAGCATGGCAAGAAGAAGTAAACTCCACAACGTAGCAATTACAAATCACTTCTGTCTATGCTGGAAAGGAGGGTGTGGCGGCAGGCTGCTCACTGACAGAAGATCAAAAAGGATGGTGTGCTTTAAACACCGCCCACATGTCACCCTGGCAGTAGGGAGCCAGTATGAAGCTAGATCATTGGGCCCAAAGGTGAAAAGAGCACTCGCACTCACATGGAAAAGTACGGAGGCCCCTCGGGTATGGAAAGCAAGAGAAGACATGTGGTGCATTTCCGTCCCCACAAAGGAAAAAACAGTATTTGTCAGGGAACAGACAAGGATATCAGTTATCTTGGCAGAGAAAATACAGACCATCTGGATACTCCATGACTATTAAACAATGTACCATCAAAAATTTGGACAATATTACCACAGGATGTGGGACTGGTTAACACTCCCCCTATCCATATCACTGTCAAACCAGGGCACGGCCCTATATGGCGTCCTCAATACTGCCTCAAACCAGCACAACAAGAGGCTATTGCAGACACAATCCAAGGTCTGCTTCAAACTGCCATCCTCATTCCATCAAGTCCACATGGAACACTCCCATTCTACCTGTGACAAAAGGGTAAGGAAAAGGCTGAAGGGTGGTGCAAGATTTCTGCCCGGTAAATGCTGCCACAGTACTTGAGGCCCTCCCTGTTCCTGACCCATACTTGGCCCTCCAAAACATTGATCCACAGCACCAGTACTTCACAGTGGTGGACTTGGCCAATGCATTTTTCTGCTTACCTTTGGACAAAGGATCAAGAAAATATTTTGCTTTCATGTATAAGGACCAGACATATACTTACACCAAACTACCACAAGACTATTGGGACAGCCCTGGACTGTTCAACGCTGTACTAAAACAACACCTCACACCCTTGGCTCTACCCCAAAATCAAAATGTAGTGGTCATACAGTACGTAGACGCCATTCCCTTGGCTGCGCCTACAGCTGAAGCCTGCCTGACTGCTACACACTCCTTGCTCACTTTGCTCGCAGAACAGGGGTACAAGGTCAAAAAGGAAAAGGTGCAGGTTTGCAGACGCTTGGTTGTGTTTCTAGGTTGCAAGATCTCTCATGAAGGACACACCCTCACCACCTCACAGAAGTCATCCATACTGTCATATGACGGTGTAGTCCCTCATTCGTCCAGGAGTGTTCTATCGTAGAAAAGGTTTCAGTCGTAGTCATCTGGACACTGTTTTCAGAATCAAGACGTTTCGGCTCTCATCCGGAAGTCATTCTCAATTGTGAAAAAATTGGACGGGAACTGGAAATTTAAGCTACTCTGAGTTACATAAGCCCTGCCCTCAGGAAGGAATCGGTACAGTGCCTGATTAGCATGTGATAGGCGGTACATAGGCGAGACCAAACAGCCACTTCACAAAAGACTTTATCAGCACAGACGACACGCTAACTCAGGATTACAGAGCGCCGTGCATTTGCATTTAAAAGCTACAAACCACACATTTGAAGACAGCGAGGTGAAGATTCTAAGTAGAGAGAAGAGTTGGTTTGAACAGGGCGTCAAGGAAGCCATTTTTGTGAAAAAAGAGAACCCCTCTTTGAACAGAAATGGTGGTCTGAGATTTAATCTGCCCAAAGTCTATCAGAGTGTATTATCACCTTGGTCACGCCTATCACATGCTAATCAGGCACTTAACAGTGATGAAGTAGATGCAGCCAGAAAACAATAGGCCTGATTACTGATTACTGGGCCATCTTGGAAACTATTAGGTCAGTTTCAGGTGAAACTAGCTATTAACAGATACTCAGGCAGATTCCTTCCTGTGGGCAGGGCTTATGTAACTCAGAGTAGCTTAAATTTCCAGTTCCCTTCCAATTTTTTCACAATTGAGAATGACTTCCGAATGGGAGCCGAAACTTCTTGATTCTGAAAACAGTGTCCAGATGACTACGACTGAAACCTTTTCTACGATACTGTCATATGGAAAACCAGCCACAGTCTAACAAATGCTAGCCTTTTTAGGCCTGACAGGATACAGCAGGAACCATGTTCCAGCATATGTGGAGCTCACACAACCTCTGTATGACATGGTGGCGGAGATGGGAAATTGCAACCTCAACCTATCTTGGACTCAACCTGCAGAAGAGGCCTTCACCCTCACGAAACAAACACTAGCACAAGCTGCTGGTCTTGCATCACCTGACTACATAAAACCTTTCCATCTTGATGTTTCTGAAAAAGCTGGAGTAGTGCTTTTGCTGTGATTTTCCAGAAAAAGGAGGGAGAAAGAAGAGTGCTAATGTACCATAGCTCCTTCTTCTTCTTTTCCTTTCGGCTGTTCCCTTTCAGGGGTCGCCACAGCGAATCATGTGCCTCCATCTAACCCTGTCCTCTGCATCCTCTTCACTCACACCAATTAACTTCATGTCCTCTCTCACTACATCCATAAATCTCCTCTTTGGTCTTCCTCTACACCTCCTGCCTGGCAGCTCCAACCTCAGCATCCTTCTACCAATATATTCACAGTCTCTCCTCTGAACATGTCCAAACCACCTCAGTCTGGCCTCTCTGACATTATCTCCGAAACATCTAACATGAGCTGTCCCTCTGATGTACTCATTCCTGATCCTGTCCATCCTCGTCACTCCCAAAGAGAACCTCAACATCTTAAGCTCTGCTACCTCCAGCTCTGCCTCTTGTCTTTTCTTCAGTGCCACTGTCTCTAAGCTGTACAACATCGCTGGTCTCACCACCGTCTTGAACACCTTTCCTTTCATTCTTGCTGATACTCTTTTGTCACACAACACACCTGACACTTTTCTCCACCCGTTCCAACCTGCTTGCACTCACCTCTTCACCTATTTTCCACAGTCTCCATTGCTCTGAACCGCTGACTCTAAGTACTCAAAGTCCTGCACCTTCTTCACCTCTGCTCCCTGTAACCTCATCGTTCCACCTGGGTCCCTCTCCTTGACACACATGTATTCTGTCTTACTGCGGCTAAGCTTCATTCCTCTGTTTTCCAGAGCAGACCTCCATCTCTCTAGATTTTCCTCCACCTGCTCCCTGCTCTCACTACAAATCACAATGTCACCCGCAAACATCACTGGATAATAAGGAAACAGGGCAAGCAGGATGTACAAGGTACTTGGCAGCATTGGCAAAAGCAATCACAAAAACAAGCCACATAGTGATGTGCCACGAATTGAACACTGATCATGGAGTAGTGGCATTTTTGTGATCAAGTGCATTCACCTTCTCCACAGCAAGAAAAACAAAAATTTCAGACATTCTGCTCCAATCACATGTCACAGACCACACTGAAGGTGTGAACATGGCAAGAGGACTGACCACAGACAATAGCCAAGCACATAACTGCAGAAAGACGTTGTAGTCCCTCATTCGTCCAGGAGTGTTCTATCATAGAAAAGGTTTCAGTCGTAGTCATCTGGACACTGTTTTCAGAATCAAGACGTTTCGGCTCCCATCCGGAAGTCGACTGAAACCTTTTCTACGATAACTGCAGAAATGCAGAAAGAGCTGAGAAAGATGTAAGACTCAGAGCTGATCTGGAAACAGAACCTCTACAAAACCCAGAGGTGGTCTTGTTCACAGATGGATGCTGCTACAGAGGAAACAGTGGAAATGTGGCCTTCTATGCTGTAGTAAAACAGGATCCACACACAAAGACACAACTCACAATAGACCATGGTCTCATACCACAATCAGCCTCAGCACAGCTGGCTGAAATAGTGGCCTTAACAAGAGCCCTGGAGTTGTCTGAAGGAAAAAGAGTGAACATCTACACAGACTCAGCCTATGGACATGTAGCTGTACATGGGGATGGAAGAAGGAACTTCCTGACTACAGCCAACACTCCAGTAAATCACAGAGCACTGCTAGAAAAACTGGTAAGAGCAGTACTACTGCCTGCAGCTGCGGCAGTGATGAAATGCAAAGGACACCAGAAACTAGACACCAGCATAGCCGAAGGAAATTATGCTGCAGACTTAGCGGCCAAGAAGGCAGAAGGTTACACACCAGGACATCTGTCTTGGTGTGTATCCTCCAAGACTTCCTCCTTGGTGTGATGTAGGAGTATACGAGTAAAGTGAATGGCATCGGAAAGGAGCAACAAAGAAGGAAGGCCTATGGAGAGCTCATGATGCAAGAATAGTGGCTCCAGCTAAACTTCGTCAGCTACTACTCAAACAAGCACACGGCCAGCTCATGAGAACAAGGAGAAAACACAGAAGAACATTGAAGGATGCTGGTGGCATCCCCACATGACAGCCATAGTGGAAAACTATGTGACAGACTGCTATACTTGCAATGGACAAAACCCTAAGCAGGCATGCAACTGCCCAGTGGGAAGGTTTCCAGTACCAGAAGCACCATTCCAAGACATCACAATCGACTGGCAGATTGACTATGACGAATACATGACTGCATTGACTAACTTGACCCGAGTTTTGTGTAAACAGGTACAGCGGGCCGAAGCAACTATCACCGAGACTCCAGCAGTACAGGTAGGGGATTGGGTATGAGTGAAAGTTCATAAGAGAAAGTGGACTGATCCCAGGTGGACAGGACCTCATGAAGTGGTTGAGTGTACCTCCCACGCAGTTCAGGTAAAAGGAAAAGCTGGAGTAATTTGGCACCACCTGACACATTGTGTATCAGCCCCACCACCCTCACGCATATTAGCGGAGGTTAGAACTGAATTAGCTGAACACGAGTAAGAGCTCTAAAAGATAAAACTGAGAACTTGACCCAAAGAGTTGAGAAGCACTAACTGTCATGGCCAACCCTAGGGGTCGACGTGGCACCCTTTTTGCCAACCAGGCCTCTGTGGCCTAAGAGGAACAATTGGGACTGACTTCTCTTATGGCCTGGCAGAATAGGATGACTTTAGATATGCTGTTGGCAGAAAAGGGCGGAGTCTGCAAAATGTTTGGGGACTGCTGTACATTCATTCCCAATAATACTGCCAGTCATGGAAGCATCACCAAGGCTCTAGCTGGCCTTACTTCCCTGTCTGAAGAGATGGCTGAAAATTCAGGCATCAACGATCCGTTTAGTAATTGGGCAGATCATTATTTTGATCATTATTTTTGGTAAATATAAGGCCCTATTCATGTCACTGTCATTTTAGTGTGCTGTGGCTGGTGCTGCATCCCCTGCTTACGTGCATTGATCAACATTACCACTGCCCTTACCAAAGAGAAAGACCCTCTACCTTACCAAATGCCCCTGTTAGGTGAAGTTTTGGAGTCAGATGAGGAAGAAGAGTTACAGAAGGTACAGTAAGACGGGGAAGGGGGTTGTAGTGTATAGTTGCACCGTTTTGATTGCGTTTACACCTTAAAAGGTGTAAAAGGAGGGATTTGTGAGAATCAAAAACGTAAACGAAGGTTGCTTGCCTATTATATTAATACCATGTTGAAACTTTTGAACATACATACACACACACAGGGCATGAGGCTTAACAATTCAAAGTCTTGTCCTGCAGACTTTCTGACTGCAGGGAAAAGTTGATTAGCTGTTGCAAACAGGCTTACATTTATACAAAGAAACAGGGATATCAGAAAGAACATCATGTACTGAGGACAGTATGTATTGTAATGGCCATGAGAGGAAAAGTATCAGTTGTGGGGAACGAAGCAGAGACTTTAGCAACCTACAAACAGAGGAAGTATAGGATTCCTCCACCAGGGTGCTGTCTCCAGACAAAGGGTGGAATCGTGTGCCAAGAGGCTGGGACCAACTTGTGCACCAACGAAGGGAGAGCTATGTCTAAACCACAGCTCCTCCCACCTCTGTAGAAACCTATCAGATAGTTGTACATTCTCATTTAAAACTCTGTGTAATGTTAAGAATAGCATTCTTTTTTAGGATGATGACTACAGATTAACAGTGTGCTGATTGTGGTTTTCAGAATAGAAAAGATTCTTGTACAAGATGCTTTTGATCCTCCAATGATTTAATATATGCCAAATTAAGGAATAGCTTCTTTCCAGACTTTTCTTTTACAAATAAACGAACGCACTGACATTAGCGAGAAAGTCGTTAAAAGAAGGAGAGCGCTATGAGTGCTTGAGCAGAACTAGTGTACATTTAAATGTATAGCAGATAGTTAGAATCAAACAAAATTAACTGTGATAAGCTAGAGCAAGAAATATACGTTACTAGTAACACACAAACACAGGTGACCGGAAATGAGACAATACGCTTACCACAGCACGTCAGGCAATCACATCACCTTAGGGGCACCAGTTGACACCTTTGGTTAGGCAAATGGCTAACATTAACATCTCAGACTAAATTACACATTTGGCAGACACTCTTGTCAAAAGCGACTTACAATGAGTGCATCTATAAACTCAATAGACATTTCCACTGCAGACATTTTGGCATGTCATTGCAGGAAAAGCACAATTGATAACATTAAAGGAAAAGGCTCGAGCACCTTTGCACTTTAACGGGGAATGTTGAATGATGATGGAGTAACTGAGGTGAAGATCTGAGGGGTCTGGTGGTGGAACAGGGGCGGAGGAGATCAGAGACGTAAGCTGGTGCCAGTCCATGCAGTGCTTTAATTATGAATAAAAGAATCTGAAATAATAATGATGATAATAATAATAATATTAATAATGTATGGAACCATTAATCATATTAACAAACAAACATCCATGGAATCAGAACAAAATTACTGAAATTTCACTAAGACAATGGATGCCCCGCTGTGTCTGTCTGTGTGTGTGTGTGTGTGTGTGTGTGTTCTGACAGTGTAGTAACCATGCTGAGAGCTGATGTACACACATGATACCCTCATAGTCACTACATCCTGTGTGTTTTTTTTAATTTTATTTTTTTTTATTTAAAGAAAGGGGGGAACAATGCATATTAATGAACATTTACACAAATGTAAATATGCCAGATTATAGCCTAAGGCTAATTTCCATCTGCAGACCCCCTGGCAGGTTAACAGAAAGAAAAGAACATACAGTACACTTCAGTTGGACAGAGACAGGAAAACAAGGTTTTATCGTGTTAGTACAACTACAAACATTCAACAGAAAACAAGTCGAAGGGTCACAGACAACAGTTAAGACACATATCTGTATTGCACAAGCCCTTCTACTGCAGTGTCCTATTGCACACACCCTTACATTGCACTGATCCTTATTGCACACACCCTCATATTGCACTGATCCCTATTGCACACGCCCTTATATTGCACTGATCCCTATTGCACTGATCCCTATTGCACACACCCTTATATTGCACTGATCCCTATTGCACACACTCTTGCATTGCACCGATCCCTATTGCATTTAAAACATTGTGTTACCTATTGTGTTAAAACATACGTCTTTACATAGCTCACACACACACACATATACACGTGTATATAGACATGTACACAAACACTGTCATTGCCAAGAGGAAATCAAAAGGTGGGTGTGATGTGGATTTCTTCATGTGACTAAAATATGTTTTTTTGGCTGTGAGAAACACAACTGAGATATTCACATATGTCACAGTATAGGCAAATGTGTGGAGAGAGGGGAGAAAAAATAAGGGGGTGGGTAAGGAGAAGTAAATGCAGACAGGGAGAATCAGGTCTAGAGAAAAGCTGAGAGTGAGATTACACTACCTTGAACATCAGCTCCTGAACATCAGAAGGAACGAAAGAAAATCATTTCACTGGCTAAAAAACAATGAATTAAAAGTGAAGAAAGCTGGAAGTAGAGGTTTAGTTTTTTTTTTTGAGTTTTTACCACTAGTACCACTGCTATTGTTAATAATACTATACTACTTTTAGCCATGTGGTGTAATTCTAAAGGTGTGTTCAGACAGAAAGCAAAGTGAATTTTTGCTTGCGCTATTCCCACGATTT
Organism: Siniperca chuatsi; assembly: GCF_020085105.1. Lineage (NCBI taxonomy): Eukaryota > Metazoa > Chordata > Actinopteri > Centrarchiformes > Sinipercidae > Siniperca > Siniperca chuatsi. Next base: position 23,158,382 of record NC_058059.1, on the reverse strand, counting down.
TGAATGCTGGACCCTTTATTCGCCCTCAAACAGCTAATGTACAAACTGCAGAGATGTTAACTGTAAGCTATGTATGAGAGTGTACCTGTATATGTTTTTGTTCAGCTCAGCCTCAGACTGATCTCAGAACTCACCAGAAACTTTTGAAACACCTGTTATTTCCCTCCAGTCTCTCTTGATTTTTCTCTCAGTTCTGTATGTTTAAATACTTCAGTAGTTTACAGTCAGTTGTCTATGGTATATCGACATATTAGTATTGCAGTTACAGCTCAGGTGATAGCTGGTGATTACTACTGACTGCTTACTGCTGCATCAGTAATTAACCTTGGTCCTAAGTCCCGTTTAAACACACAGTCCTCTGTAATGTACACATGCTCTGTTCAAAAAGCAGACTGTGTAATGGGCATGAGAGTCGTCGGTCAGTATGTGTGAGTAAGTGAACGAGAGAAAGTGAGAGAAAATAATTTATCTTTATGCTATGTGTGTGTATAAATGATGAGAATGAGAAATGAGAAATACCAGATCCACGCGAATAAACAGACAAGAACGTTAATGTTGGACAATTCTGCAAATTCCTTGATTACTTTCAATTCAGCTACAATATCTGGCCTTGGCATGGTTAAGGTGATGGTTAAATATCATTATGCCAAATAAACTATGGTTAGGGTTAGGTAACTAAAACACTTAGTAAAATTAAGGGAAAGATTGTGGATAAAAAGCCGCCATGGGTAATTGCAGGTCGGTGACAGGTCATTTTTACAGCAGGGAACCATGTGAACTGGTCCTTCAGTGTTTTATAATGTTTTACTCATTGTTTTATTGTTGTACAGCATGTTAGAATGAGTTCTCCCACCACTACAATTCACCCTGCACCTCAAACCAAGATGACATAATTACACTAAATTCTCCACTTCTAGCTGAGCAATGAGAAGACACAGCCTCTTACACAGGTTGTGTTCACAGCATTTTGTACCAAGCTCTTGTCAGGATGCTTGTTAGTGCTGATGCTCATTAGTGTTAATTGGCATGGATCTATTAATAAATGACTGGGAGAAGGGAAAAGATGGTTGAGGAAGTCACTCTGTCAGATTGACAGTAGGAGGATGTTTTGGCATTGGGTTTGACGTGACTAGAAGTATTTTACATCTCTAAATAGTGTCAAGAAGCTCCTTGTTTGCTTATCACTTGCCTGATATTTGTTATTTCTTATATGACATGTTTGATCTCAATTTTGCAATGAAGCTGTCATTCGGATGTAATTTCTGAATACATTTTTTTTTACAACACATTCCTCATCAGCAGCCTGTGTGCGTTACTGTGTGTATTTTGGGCGTGTCATTAAAAGGTAGAAGATACTGTGGTGCAGAAGGACAACAAAGCCACCACGAAGGTTCTGTGCACCCTTGCCAGAGACACATGTAAATGCATAGCACTGAGTGTGAGTGAGTATGTTGTCTGCAATGTGCAGGTCTGTGTTTAATGTGTGTGACAGCAGGTCTAAGGCCATAAAGCACCAATAAACCCAAACCCAAAATCATCAAGTGGGTGTCACGCTGGGACTGAGAGACGTGGAGACACTAAAGCAGAAGGGGAGTTTGAACATCAACACTGGGACAACATCAGCTCAGTTATTACACAGCCAAAGTGTCCAACAGTCTGGAATACCCTTGTGTGTATCCCAGAAGAGTGCCCATGGTTTTGGAATAACATGATCAACTATCATATATGGCTAGAATGTTCAGCTGTGCATATACTTTTGGCCAAGTATTATTCATGTGGAGGAAATGTGTATAAAATGTGAACACATCAGTTAAGTTGATTCTTAGTTTGTGCTTTCGATACTTGATACAATTTATGGCAAATATATAATATTTACTTACGTTTTAGTGCCAGAATTTTCCTTGAGTAATTTTTTTCCTTGGCTGGTTACTTAGTTAAAGTTATAATCCTTATGATTTGTATGAAATCAAACCCATTTCTTTATGGTTCTGCAATTGCCATTCACTGTACTCACATTCAAATTGCCTGGATTTTCAGGAAACAATGAATGCGTGAAATCCTGTGCAATGTAATCTAATTGATATCAGCCTCAGTTTGTTCTCTCTGTTTACACTGTATCAGCATTGTATTAAGTAACTGCTAATGCAAAGGGCATGAAATCAGATTGCGGTTGCTCATGGCATGATGTAAAAAGGCACATTACTGACTTACTTCTTTATTAAAACAATGTGAGTTTGTTTGGCTGTGCTGTAAGCGGAAACACCAGTTGCTCTCCTGTTGTATTTCTGACAAAGCAGCTGCTGAAGGAGTGTTTGCTGTAAACTACAATTGCTGTTACCACTGTGACCACAAGTGTTGCCAAATCAACTAGGACTGTAATCTTAAGGATTACAGCTTTCTTCACCTGCTAGTTGCTCACTTTGTCTGCCTGCCATTTGGTGCTGCGCAGGTAGTGTACAGTGGGTTTATCAGAGCATGTTTGCTGAAAACAGCTGCCTACTGTTGCTGGAAACAAGGTTGATGAGAACGCTGAGACTGACAACAACAACCAACAGTAAATGTGCCAAAAAACCAAAATAATGAGCTAAAAGAAGCTAAAAAGCAGAGGCGGTGTCCTGAGTGACCACTTTCACATTACACTTTGATTTATTGTTAATACATAAATACATAATATAATGTTAATATAATATACATACAGTTCAACATATAGTTTGAATACAACATATACATTATACATGTTTCAATACTAAATCTCAAATGTTTTTGTCGCCTTATCAAACACAGATGGGAATGAAGAAAGATGTGTATGTGTGTGTTGTGTCAGTGAAGTCACACATGCATATACATACACACACACAGTCACACCTGTTATAGCGAATCCCTGGCAGAGTTTTGTTGTGGCTGTTTGTCTGCTTGCCAATTTGAAGCGTCCCTCGTCCGTCTCCACTAATAGACTTTGTTACGATGCCAGAGGTTCAGCATGTCTTAAATCACTCTACCGGTCCAAATCTGACAGTGTGTTCTGTGATGTTTAATTAGGAATAATAGTTTCTAATATTCCACCAATTAGGGCCTGTCTTTCGTTCAGTCAGGGGAGTTCTGTTAAGTGAAAAAGAGGCAGGAAAAATGGGAGAAAACTAAAATAAAATGACTGCACAGGTAATGCCAGGTTGGTGCACCCCTGGGGTTTTCATTTCAGTAAAGAACTGGCACTGCTGATGGATTTTTGACTAATGATTCATTTAAGCTCTTCTCGAAGGAAATCACTAATTAAAACGAGGCTGAAAGTCCAAACGTTCAAACCAGCAAAATATGTTTAAAAACAGGACATTTAAAAAGGGGCTGCTACTGGGTACTTGTATGTGTGTGTGTGTGTGTGTGTGTGTGTGTGTGTGTGTGTGTGTGTGTGTGGAGGTGTTGCTTAAGGCAGCGATTTACAAAGGCTGGTTGGTGACCTACAATATGTTAAATCATCTTGCAGCCAGAGCACCAATGTTAAGGTGTCAATCAGATAATTGGCTTTCAATTTGCGATTTTTGAAAATGAGGACATTTTTGGGGAGTTATCACGTTTTGGGGAAATTAGGACATTTTGGGAAAGTGAGGGCATTTTTGGGGAGTGACAACATTTCTGGAAAATTGAGCACATTTTGAAAAGTGAGAATATTTTTGGAAAGTAAGGACAATTGTGGAAAACAAAGAAATTTAAAAAAATTAGGCAAGCTAACAAGAAGTTACAGCCCCAGCTCAGTTTCCTTTGGAAATATATTCATGTTGGATGATTCTGCATTACTCAAAATACATATATTACAAATTCAGTTCTGTGCCAATACAGGAAGTGGAGTGACTTTTTGCAATGTCCAGTTCCCCTCTGGACTGCAGTCCTTGCCCTCCTTGTGGAGGCTGCAGACAATCAAGTTCTACCTCTCTCACACATGGTGTCACCAGCTGCTTCTTTTCATCTGCTTGTGAGGGGCTACACTACGAGGGTGTACTCTAACACCTGGAAATTTCACACTAATCCTCCTAGATTCATCCCCCAGCGGTGCAGACTCGAGACCAACCAGTAGGAGTCACTAGTACTTATCCCTTACTGGCTTTCTACCTGTGCATGAGATGCACAGGTAGAAAGGTAAAAGATACAGGAAAATAAATGAACAGGAATGCAGCAAAATGTATTATTGTGTTCACTGAAAGGTTCTCTGCCTCTACCACCTGACCGTTTGTGTCTCAGCAGGTAGGTTCAATCATCTGCTCCTCCTGTACTCATGCTCAAGTGTCCTTGGGCAAGACACTGAACCCCAAATTGCTCTCAATCGTCAGGCCAGCACCTTGCATGGTAACTCACTGCCATCTGTGTGTGAGTGTGTGTGAATAGGTGAATGAGAGGCAAATTGTAGAGCACTTTGGATAAAAGCGCTATATAAATGCAGTCCATTTACCATTACCAAGCCAAAGATACTGCTAGAGGGAATCACACCATGGCTCTCGAATGTGTTGACTGTCCTGAAAGTTTTTTTTAATAATGTACAGTTTTTACTGTACTTTAATATGCACAATTTTAACCGTTGTTTTAAAATTCAGTTTAAAATAGTCGCAATAATAACTGTCCCCAGTGAGGTCTGGAATATCCAGAGAAACCGGGAAATTGTAGACATATTGCAACTGAATTTTTCAATTACATTTTTCAATGCTTTGAGTACCACAAAAAAAGGTTTTTCAGCAGTGGATATCTCTTAAACTGGGCAAATAAAGGGCAAAACTATCTGCATGACACAGCTACAGGGAAGTGAGAAAATATAGTATGTTTCTGTAATTTCGGTAAACTGACCCTTTAAGATATAACTGATTGCAGTGGTGGGTAAGTGTTTAGAGAGAAGAAAGCTAAGGCCACGATGTTGTGTTTTTGGGGTGAGGGGTGTCAGTGGATGGCCAGAACTAGTTCTGTTATAAGTGTTTTTTGGGTCATACAATTGCAGATATACTTGTTGTTTATTTTTCAACCACTGTATTCTCTTTTTTGTATCCACAGCATCAGATGCACAAAACATAATCAAGAAAAAAGATACAAGAAAAAAATAAATAAAAGTAACAGGAAATCAGCAAAATGTATCAGAATGAAAACGTAAAGAAAACAAGAAAAATGTACAGCTGATGAAATTGTATTAAATGTTAAAGGCTGTATCTTTACTCTTACTTAAAGGCTGTTTCAGTATAAAATATTTTCTGCCTTTTATGTATCATATAAGTGTAAAATGTATGTGAGAAATTTGTGGAAAATGGTGTCAGGGCTGTTTTTATTTTTTAAACAGGGTTTGTTGATAAAAGCAGAAGAGCTGTTTCACAATAAAATGCTCTGATTTCTGTTTCCCTTATTGGGTCACTGAAGGCTTTTGTCCCATAAATAGGACCAAGCACACACACACACACACATACACACACACACACACCATGCACATTGCTGTCTAAAGCAACAACAGAGGAACAAACAAACAAATAAAAAAAGAAAGAAAGAATCACCCCAAACAGATTTATCAACCCACTGAGAGAGAGAAAGAGGATGTCCGTTCAGTAAAAGTAGGTCACACACACAGCAGTGTCTGACCTGGACCAAAAAATTACAGCAACACGCACACATGCATGCACACATACTGTACGTGTGTGCGTGTGCAAACAGGGCAGTTGTGGTCATTGCTTTTGGTTTTTGGTGTTTTTTTTCCTTTTTCTTTTTTGATTATTAAAACATTTTTTTTGCACTCTAAGCTCAAGCTTCAAAATTCTCTGTGTGTTTGTGTAAGCTATATCTGTGTGTATTTGTGCTGTTGCATTTCTGTTAGTTTGGACCCATTTCAGGTTTGTACCTTGTGAGTGAGGATGATTTTGGTTTTTGGTGATTGGGAACATTTTTAGAAAGTGTGGATATTCTTGGAAAGTGAGGATGTTCTGAGGACATATTCAGGGAGTGACACTATTTTCCTAAAGTAAGGACATCTTTGGAAAGTGGGGACATTTTTGGGGAGCAGTAACATTTCAGGAAAGTGAGGACATTTTAGAAAGAGGACATGTTTGGAAAGTGAAGGCATTTATGGAAAGTCAGGACATAATTGGGGAGTGACAACATTTTGGAAAACTGAGCACATTCTAAAAAGTGAAGACAGTTTCGAAAAGTAAGAACATTTGTGGGAAACTAAGACATTTTTGGGACAAGTAAGCAAACAAGATGAGGTTATTACCCAAGATCTGTTTCCTTGGGAATTGTTGGGATTCTATGGAATATTCATGTTGGATGATTTTTCAGTACACAAGCTCTTGTATTTCTGTTTGCTAGGACCAGTTTCAGGTTTAATAGGTTTGATGATGTCACTCAGATGTCATCAGGGTTACCTCGGCTTGGGCTTGAGACGAGTTCTAACAAAAAGCTGCGCTACAACCTGGAGGTGTGGAGTTCGAAAGAAGTGGGTGTTTACCAGGCAAGAAGGGTCTAATGAAAGATACTTTCAAGTTGCATTATGGGAAATGTAAGATGAAGTGTTTTTGATCTTTGGAAAAAGTCAGGATATCTTGGCTTCTGTTTTGATTTTGACCATTCTTTTTCTTAATCTGTCCCAAATTCCCCATATGAAAGTCCATTACTAAATCGCTGGAGTACTGAAAGTGTAATACACCAGGATGGTTAAGGGCTAAATGTATTTTGTCAATGAGGGTCTTCACAAATCTAGTACAAGCATGTGTTTGCATGTCTTCATCTGTATTTCAATCTACATCATGTCAGGGGAAAAGACACCTTTCAATAACAAAAATCTGGTAAAATGAAAAAAAATCTCTGAAAAATGACAACAACACAAAAACTGCACAGCGACAAAAAATAGCTGCCGTTTTCAGGGTGCGCTTGATTCATTTTTTGTGTGATTTTCTTTCTTTACCAACCACTAATAAAAGGTTCACAAAGCATCTGTTTATCTTTCCCCCTAATGCCTTGCCCAAAGGTCCCCCCATCCTGGGACTGGCACCATGCCCAACCACATCCATCCATCCATCCCTTTCTCTCCCTTCTCCTCCCCACTCCCTTTCTTTTCTTACTTCCTCCTCCCTTCCTCGCCTCATCTCCCTCTCTCTCTCCTCCCTTCTTTTCTTTTTCCTCACCCCCTTAGTCTTCATCATCTTATTCTTCCCTTGTTTCCTCCATTTCTTCTCTCTGTATCCTCCTACCTCATCCCTTCTCTGTCCCTAGTCATTCCCTTTTTACGACTATCATCTTTCAATTTTCCTACTTTCAGCTCCTTCTTCCTTCCGTCCTCTCTCTCTCTTCCTCTTCATCCTCGCTTGCTCTCCTCATCTCCCACTCTGTCCCCTTTGGTCCTTCCATCCTTTCTCCTTCCTCACCCCTTTTGTGTTCTTTCTCTTATTCCCACCCTTTTTCCTCCTCTTACCCCTCTCTCTCCCTACCCACTCCCTTTCTCTCTCCTCTTTCCTCTTTCAGCTCGTTCTTGCCTCCCTTCCTCCACTCCTCACTCCCTTCCCTCTTTTCCTCCTCTTCCGTCTGTCTTTTCCTCCTCCTCCGCCTCTCTTCCACATTGTCTTTTCTTACACCTCAATCTGTCCTTCTCCTCCTTCTTTTCCTCACTCCTTTTCTGTCCATTTGTATCCTTCCTCCTCTCACATTTTTCTTCTCATCTCTTTCTCCTCCCTTGTTACCATCTTTCTCGTCCTTTGTCTTTCCTCTCTTTCTCCCTCCTCACCCCATGTGTATTCCGTCTTCTCTTTTTCCTCTTCTCTCACTTCCCCACACCTTCCTTGTCTGTCTTCCTCCACTTCCTTCCTCCATCTTTCATCCCTCTTTCCTCTCTTCTTTTTGCCCTTTCTCTCCCCTTTCTAATCACACCTGAATTCTTCATTCTTTCATCTATTTTTCTCCTTCCTTCCCTCCATCTATTTTCCCTCTCTCACCTTACCTAGTATCTCTTGCCTATCCTTCATTCTTCCTTCCTACCCCTCTCTCTCTCTTCCTCCACCTCCCCCATCTTCTTCTCTCTACCTTTCCTACCCATTTAAACCTCTCCTGTTATGCATATTCATAAACCTGCAAACATTCCCATCCAATAGCATTTAATCCCTCCCTGTATTAGTGTGCGTGTGTGTTTTCTCCCCTCAATCCTTCACGCACACGCACACACACACACACACACCTCCTCCTCCTCCCAAACATCTAGCAGCTGGCCGACAGATGGGGCCCGCAGCCAAAAAAGCAGCAGCGGCAGCGCCACAAAAATAAAAATTTGCAAGACGCCAGAGGAATTTATTTAAGGACAGAAGGAGGGGGTGAGGGTGTGGGGCTGCACCTCCCTGCACCTCCGCTCCAACTCCTCTTTCACCCCTTTTTCGCCTCACTTCCCTCCATCACTGCCTTTTCCACTCATTGCCCAAAATGTGTTAATGTACGTAAGTCTCTGTGCTCCCTCCTCAGTCTAGTCAAAACCTACCATCATCTGTACATCGCTCATTCACTACATCACCGGATCCCAAAGGGGTTTGTGTGATAATTTCAGGGAAAGAAGTAAGAAAATCAAAAACTCTGCATTACGGACATTAGATTTTTTTGTTCCATTGCATGCACGACAGTGCCTAACATTTAAATTACAGAATCACACACAAAATGAAAAAATAAAAGTTAATCTAGTAAAAGTAATAAATAGAGCGTGATTTTAGATGTGCAGTCTTGAATTGTTCACGGGAAATTCTTAGTTTGCTGTCCTCTGATTGTCATTCATGAAGCAATATTTAGAAGGGAAATAAAAGTTAGATACAGGAATGGAACAACATCAGGCCAGGTCCAGGTGCAAACCACACCAGGTCCTTATATCCAATATTAATTCCTTTTCTATAGAGGGGCAGGCAGAGAACACATATATGTATTACAGTGGCTTTAGCCCATAAACACACATACTTTAAAGCAAAAAGAGAGCCTGTACAGTTTTTGCACATCACATAGCACACACACACACACACACACACACACACACACACACACAGCAGTGCTGGGAACCCTATTGAAATCGCTCAGATTATTATTATTTTCTTTTTTTTTGTTTTTTTGTTGTGAAAGTGGTACTGCAGCATTATCCCCGTGGGGACAGTCATTGACATAATGCCTTCCCTAGCCCCTTACCCTAACCCTAACCGTAACCTAATTGTAACCTGTACCCTAAAACCAAGTTTTAGCCCTCAAAAAGCAGTCTCTACCTGTAGGGACCTCAATTTTTGTCCCCACAGTGATACAAGTCCCCATGGGTTAGTGTGCATTCAAGTTAAAGTCCCCACTGGGATATAAGAACATGATTCACACACACACACACACACACTCAACATATCTGTCAGTGTTTCTATTATTGTGACCACCCAATTTATATCAATGAGGGCAGGCTAAACAGAAACACTTTTCTGTTTAATGAAATACGGTTCAACAGCACCACAAAACACATCTTCTAAAATGTGTTGAATCAACACCTCTCTGAAACTGTTCCAACAAACTGAACATTAGAACCTTCATGAAGGCAGGATTTACTGCTGGACTGTTACATTAGACTGCATTTGTTTTAGCTAGGTGCACCTAATAGTGTATAATATAAACAGATGATGAAGATGATTAAATGAGTACTAAAATAAGGATAAACTGCAGCGAAATCTGGTGTAATATTCCAAATTTGTACACTCTGTAATATGCTGGGTTTATTGCCAGTTGTGATTTTCGCTTCCTCTTTACTTTTTCCCCTCAGCCCTTCTTTTTGTTTCTTTTAAAGGACCATACCAGCTTTTTGGTCAGTCAGTTTTAGCCTATTGGTTAAGAATCACCTTTAGATTTCATCAGAGCTGAACTGTTTAGTAATGCAAGTACCTCAGTTTTTTATTTCTGCACACCATTTTCCTGCAGCTGCTGGTTTCAGGTTATTTCACAGCAGTCATGACGTAACTTAATTGACAGTTAGTATAATCTATCATATCTACTTTTGTTTGTGATTTGGTTTAAAATGTTCTTTTCTTATGTTTTTAAGACTACCATGAGACTCAGTTCTCATTCGCTCTCTTAATTTTTATATTTGCTAAAATTTACTTTCAATTGAAATATTTTGGCCTTTATCCATTTTCACGTCTTATTTGCTTTCATCACTCTTAGACTCCATCTCCATCTTCAGTTGCTCCTTCTCTTGATTTCTGACTGTCAGTATATAACATCTTTCTTTCATCCCTTTGTTCATTCTTTCCTTTATCTCTCAATATCATTAGTGCTGAGTGTAAGTTAAGTAACAAAAATTAAATATTTCCTCAATCCAGCTGTCACATTGGTAAAATGTCATTTTTTCTTGCTTTTCCTCATGTCTTCATTTCTGACCCTCTTTCTGCTGGTTTGTTCAGCTGCTTTAATCAAAATGTGTGTGTGTGTGTGTGTGTGTGTGTGTGTGTGTGTGAGTGTGTGTGTGTATGTCCATCCATGAGAGTGTGCATATATTCTGTGTGTTATTATAACCAACGTCAATTTTAGGGAAATTTGCTTGGCTCTCCCCTCTCTTTACTCCACTAACACCCATACCTGCACACACACACACACACTAAAAGTAGCAGAAGGACAGAGAAGGGGGAGTAAAAATGAAGTGGAAATTGGAGAAGTGGAGGAAAAAAATGAGTGAAGAGAGGAGTGAGATGATGATTTTAGTCTGCTGAGGCTGCAGGTGGATTTTCTTTGGCCAGATGACCTCTGTTTCTCTCTCTTTCTTCATGTGTCTACCTCACTCTGTTTCTCAACTTCACTGTATCACTCCCTCTCCTCCCCTTCTGTTGGCAACATAAGTGGAAAAGGGCAGAGGGGGTACAAGAAAAGGAAAAAAGGAGGACAGAGGAGATGAAGTGAGTGATGGAGGAAAAGAGAATGAAACAAAGGAGGAGAGGAGGGAAGGGGAAAGGATAAAGGATGGAAGATGAGAAACAGGGAAGCAGAAAAGAATGAAATAACAGGGAGAAAAGAGAAGTGAAAAAACAGGAGAGGAGACTGGAAGGAGACTCATCCCCAGGGGGCACTGTTTGTCCTTGTAGCAAAACTACACACACGTGCACGCACAGACACATACACACACACACTCACAAAGAGAAACAAAAGGAGAACACAAATGACAAATAACTTTGGTCAAAAATAAACCAACTTCACTTTCACTCCGTTTATTGTTTCCTGTTGTCAAGTTGTTTACTTTACCAGTAGTTACTTTACACACAAGTTTAAAAAACAAACACAAAACAAAACCAGATTTTATCAGCTCAGAAACTCCATAACTGTTCAAATGTGGATTTTAAAATGTATACATTTAAATAGATATTGGAGAGGATTAACTGTGCAATGTAAAGAGTGAGTGATCTTGGATATTAATGCTAACTTTGCATGTGTACAGACATTTCACATGCTAAATCTGCATGACTACATTTCTCATGTTAATATTTGCTGTGTGTTGTATGAACAGTTTAGTCAAAGCTTCTGATTGGCTGGGGAGGATGAACAGGATGATGTGTCCGCATGGCCTGTGATTGTTAATTCAAATAAGAGTGTGGAAGGGCCACTACTGGCATGCTGCCTGTGAGATATGTTATTATTGTTTTATTATTATGGTAGTAAAAATATCCATTATTTATAAATTCATGTAAACGTATACTACACCGCAGTACAGTGGTGGAAGAAGTTTTCACATCCTTTCCTTAAGTAAAATTAGCATTGCAGCTATACAGTAAACAGTGAGAAATAAAAACAGAGCACATATATACTTTACAGCCCCGCTTTCTGCTGTAATTCAATTAGAAAATAAAGAATGTGAGGGTTAAGAGTAAACTAAAAGCCAATTTAAAAAAAAAAAAGGTTTTTAATAGAGGTTTAAAAGTGGATAGAGGTGATACTTGGGGAGTAAAATATTCTCTATCCCTAGATAATGAACTCTTTTTAATTGACCCCATGACCTTTCCTCTAGTGCCCCCTTGTAGCACCACTACTGGTAAGGCTCCAAGAATAACTCATCAGCATATTGTTTGTTCTGTCCAACACTTTCATATTGTGGTTTTAATGGACACTGCAACCTCTAGAGGACACTAGCAGCACTTTAGAGAGTTTCTGAAGCAAAAGAATTTTTTTACTGTGAAAAATAAACATCCAAGCATGACTGCAGTCATACACTCTGTTACGAGTCCAATGAGATCAGGTGTGTTTATTTTGTAGACCTTTTTATCCCTTCCCCCTGCTGTCCACCTGTGCTGCTCCTGACGTCAACCCTACTGAGACACTCACTCGTGGTCAACATAACAAACGCACATACAGGTAAACAAGCATGCAAACACACACACTAACAAACACACAAAACACCCCTGAGCCACACCGTACAGTACAGCACCATCATCATCTCTATGTCCCATTTGAATTCTTTTCAAAGCATTTATTCCTTCAAAGAGACATTCACGGTAACTAGAACCCAAGTTGTGGCCTACACACACACACACACAGTTTTTTGTCCCCATCTGGTCACCATTCAGCAGGATGTGTGCTCTCTCTGTAGCTGTTTGTTGAAGCAAACACGCTCAGAACCCTCAATAAGCTCTGTTCTGGGTTCTACAAAGGTTCGCTTTTTGATCTTTGACCTTTAATGACCTCTGTTGGTGGCCATTAAGAACGGCATCAAGATTTAAAAACTGATTTCTTGCAATTTGCACTAGACTAAAGTTATAAAGTGTTATAAAGTTTATTATTCATTATGATCATAAAAATATTGATTCAGAGCAATTTAATTGCAACACTCATGCAAACATGGGCACAAGAGTAAAACAAAGCAGCTTTTTGCCAGAAATATCAAGTTTGAGTTTGTGTAATGTCAAGCAATATTAAAGGAATTCTGACATTTCCCCAGAATCAGATGAGAAGATGCACATCAGTTTCATCTTTGTGATCCAAGACAAAGATAGGTCCAGGATGTGTTTAGCCTAGCTTAGCACAAAGACTAGAATCAGGGGTAAACTGCTTCCCTAGCTACTTTAAAAGTGAAAAAAAAAATCACAACTACAAATGTTGTAATTGCAGCCACAATCATCATAATAAATGTAAATTCCTTGTGGGCCTGCCAAACATGATAGCCCTGCCATTATCAACAATAGTTATGCTAGCATTAACTATCAAGCTAATGTTCATTTTAGTATTCTAGCATTCAAAGCTATTGTAATTGATTCTCCAAACACAAGGCCACAGATTTATGTTGCTAATGAGCAAAAAATTGTTAGCTAGACAGCAAACATTATCAAGCTGTGATGTTAGCTTGTTAATAAGCAACGGAGTGGAATATTAAGGAAACACTTATGTGACAAGTGTTGTTGGTAGGTGTATTTTTCACTTTTGATGAAGCTAGCAAGCATTTTTTGTTATAAGCTAGGCTAAAGGAACTATCCAAAAACTGATATCCATCTTTTCATCTGACTCTGAGAAAGACGTACAGTAAAACAAACATATTTAATGCAACAGTCCTATTGTTATGGACAGATAGTTGGGAGACAGCGATATGGAGACAGATGTTGATTTATTTGAAACAACAGCAGAGTAAACAAAGGTTGCATATTATGGATGGTTATGAGGATGTTTGGAATGTACACAGATACTGTCTTTTTGCTTATGGGATCCATATATGATGGTGGGTTGGTTAGTGGTAAAACCACACAGGAGTGAAGCACCCGCTGGAGAGGAAACATGGTGGAGTGGAATGGAAGGAGACACAGGTTGGAGTGGGAACACACGAGAGCCGGATGGAGTGGAACCACGATGGAGTGAAAACACGATGAAGTAGAATGACAGTTAGTAGACGTTGCCGTCGAGAGGAGTCCTTCTAGTCTTGAACAAGACCGGACAACTGACTGGGGTGAGTGGTGTGCTTTTATCCTGGTGGGATTGAGTGCTGCTCCCCAGGTGTGTGTAATCAGTATTCTGTTGATGGGGCGCACTGAGGCTGGTTGACGGGGAAACCTGGTGAGCCTGTAACAGTCTGTAACCCCCCTCCCTCCATGGCCAGCTCCCGAGGGCTGAGGACCCCGACGCCGTGGTAGCAGGACAATCTGGGTGAGTGGTATGGAAGTCGTCAAGCAGAAAGGGGTCGAGGATGTCATGTCTGGGTACCCAGGAGCGCTCCTCTGGACCGTAGTCCTCCCAGTCCATCAGGTATTCCAGTTGTCCACCACAGTGCCGGGAGTCCAAGATCTCGTGTACTCAATATGCTGCTCCATCCTCCAGGATGAGAGGAAGGGGGGTTCTGCTGCTGCACCAGGCTCTGTGGGAACAGGGACAGAAGGGTGGTGAGGTTTAAGGAGAGATACATGGAAGGTTGGATGAATTCTATACTGAGGTGGTAATTGAAGTTGATAAGAGACTGAGTTGATCTGTTTGGTGATAGTGAAGGGACCAATGAATCTGGGACTGAGCTTCCTGCAGGGCTGACGCATCCTGATGTCCCTAGTAGATAGCCAGACCTTCTGACCAGGTTGGTAGACAGGGGTAGCAGATCGTCGAAGGTCAGCAGTCATTCTGCATCTGCGAAGAGCTCGTTGCAGTTGATGGTGGGCTGCGTCCCAGACCTTCTCGCTCTCTCAGAACCAATAGTCCACCACAGGCACCACTGATGGTTCCCCGGACCACGGGAAGAGAGGGGGTTGTTAACCGAGTACACACTGGAAGGGAGTGAGTCCAGTAGTTGGCTGGCGGAGGGAGTTCTGGGCATTCTCGGCCCAACCCAGGAACTGGTTCCAAGAGTTCTGGTGGCCATGGCAGAAGGTACGTAGAAACCAGCTGATCTTTTGGATCTTCCTTTCCGTCTGCCCGTTCGACTGTGGATGTTAACCAGATGATAGGCTTACTGTCACACCTAGGAGGGAGAAGAAGGCTCTCCAAACTCTGGAAATGAACTGGGGTCCACAGTCTGACACTATGTCCTCAGGTATGCCATAGTAGCGGAACACGTGGTTAAATAGAAGTTCTGCTGTCTCCACGGGTGTGGGTAGGCCCTTGAAGGGTAATAATCTGCAAGACTTGGAGAATCTGTCTACCACTGCCAGGATGCAGGTGTTGTTATTGGAGGCAGGCAAGTCGGTTATGAAATCCACTCCTAGGTGTGACCAAGGTCGGTTAGGAACAGGCAGCAGAAGTAACTGGCCGGATGGAATGTGCCGCGGGCTTTTAGAGATGGCACATTCCTGACATCCCTGGACATACTTTCTCACATCCCTAGCCATATTTGGCCACCAGAAGCACTCTCTTAGCAGCGAGAGGGTTTCATTGGCCCCTGGGTGGCCAGTCCCCAGAGAAGAGTGCGAGGAGTGGATGAGTGAGTTGCGTTGTGTTCTGCGCAGATATAGCAAAGCCAGAGGACAGCCCGGCGGAGTGTCGGAGGTGGCATTGGAGGAAGGCACTAAATGGTCCGTCCATTGGATGGGACTAACTATGATGTTCCTAGGAATGATGTATTCATTCATTCTTCGTTCATTCTTCGTTCTTCTGTGGTCTCATCTGAGATGTATAGGCGGGATAATGCATCTGCCTTCCCATTCCTGGAACCAGGACCTGCTGCTGCAGGAGCACCGCTCCTACTCCTGTGGTGGAGGCATCCACCTCCAAGGGTTTCTCTGGGTCAGGGTGAACGAGGAGCAGTGCACTGGTGAATGCTTCCTTTAAGGTGTTGAAGGCCCCATCGGCAGCTGCTGACCAGGACAGTGACTTGGGCTTATTACGGAGTATGTTGGTGAGACAATGCACAATGGAGCTGTAGCCCTGGATGAATCGTCGGTAGAAGTTTGCAAATCCTAGAAATCTTTGGTGGTCCTTGATTGTTGATGGAGTGGGCCTTGTGGGCCTTGAATGTCCTTATGGCGTCGTCCTTCCCCTCATCTATCTGGATGCCACTGCTGCTGATGTTGTAACCAAGGAACTGCACTGAGGGTTGGTGGAAGGAACACTTCTCAGCTTTTAGGAAGAGCTGGAACTCCCTCAGGCGTTTCAGGACCTCCACAATGTGGTGGTGGTATTCGGCCATGCTTCAGGAGTAGATCAGGATATCATTGATGTAGACCAGGACAAACTTGTGGACGAACTCCCGAAGCACGACATAGATGAAGTCCTGGAATACGGAGGTGGTGTTGACCAGGCCGTAGAGCATAACCCAATATTTGTAATGTCCTGTAGGAGTTACAAAGGCTGTCCCCCTCACGTATTGGGATGAGGTTGTAGGCACCGCAGAGATGTTCCAGAGCCGTAGGAACGAGGGGAAGTGGATAACGGAATTTCACAGTGATCTGGTTGAGGCCCCGGCAGTCAACATATGGCCGCAAGCCACTGTCTTTTTTGGCCACGAACAAGAAGCTGGAAGCAGCAGGGGAAGTGGATGGACGAATATAGCCTTGGTGTAATGCTTCGCTGATATACTCCTCCATGGCTGGGATGGATGATGGGTAGATTTTCCCCGTAGGGCACTGGCTCACCTGGAAGTAGATCAATAGTGCAGTCCCATGGCCGGTGTGGAGGCAGCTTTGAGGCTTTCTTGAGGCGTAACACGATGGGATGTCCACGGACTGTTTCTCCACCGGACTCTCGATGGAGGTAGAATACCCAGGGAGCATCTCGAAGCAAGGAGTGGGAGGTTGAGGTCGGTGAGGGAAACAGTCCGGGAAGCAGGTGTCGCCCCACTTCAGGATCTCCCCCGGTGGTCCAGGAAATGATGGGATTGTGCTGCTCCAACCATGGGCACCGTAAAATCACATCAGCGGTGGAATCCTCCGGAACCAGTAGATGTATCTGTTCCACATGTAAGAGCGCGACCTTGAGGGTGACTGGGCCAGCACTCCACTGCACCTGGTTCCTGCAGAGGGGTTGACCAGTTACGGAGTGGATCTGGTAGATGGCCGGTGTGGTTGTGGTCTGGAGTTTGAGCTGGTGGCAGAGGGCATCCGAGATGAAGTTGCCAGCTGACACGGAGTCGAGTAGAGCATAGGCCGGAATGGAGAAATTGGGTGCAGTAAGTTTTACGATGGTGGAGAGTGGCTTCATTTTACATTTGGAGGGTAGGATGGTACTCACTGATGGTTAGACTGGTGACTGGCCCTGGTGTTCTTCTAGACACGACTGCATACGAGTGGCCACGCGGATGGAGAGCTGGATGAATCGTTCTAGGCCGATGGTATCTTGGTATCTCGATGGTATGCAGCGAGATGCAACCACACCCTGAGATCCAACCCCTGGTGATAAGTTGTAATGAGGGATAGTTCGTTCCACCCACTGGCTGCTGCAAGAGTCAGGAACCTGAGAGCGTAGTCGTTAATAGATTTTGATCCTTGTTTCAGATGGTATAGTTGCTCACCGGCTGATGAATCTCCTGCTGAAATGCCGAAAACTTCCTTGAAGTGGGTTATGAAGGTGGATAGTGATTGGGTGACTGGTCCGTTTTGTGACCACAGTGATTCTGCCCATTGGAGAGCTTGTCCATGTAACTGGGATATGATAAAGGCCATTTTAGATCGATCATCAGGGTACAGGTGCGGCTGTATCTCCAGGGCCAGTGAACACTGCAGGAGAAAACCGTTGCAATCTTCCACTGAGCCAGAAAAGGGCGCCAGTTTGGCCATGGGACTGGCATACACCGGTGGTGACGGAGCGATGGCGGAAGTGACGGGAGTGCTGGTGTGGAGGTAGGTGGATTGAGGGAAAGCAGTTGTCTGAGACCGTCAACCAGTTCCTGAAATTAATCCGTGGAGCTCATGCTGTTGTCCTGTTAGCGGTGGTCTGGTCTTCTGTTACGGACAGATAGTCGGGAAAATATGGAGACAGATGTTGATTTATTTGAAACAACAGCAGAGTCCTTCTAGTCTTGAACGAGACTGACTGGGGTGAGTGGTGTGCTTTTATCCTGGTGGGATTGAGTGCTGATGGGGAGCAGGTGTGTGTAATCAGTATTCTGGTGATGAGGCTGGTTGATGGGGAAACCTGGTGAGTTTGTAACACCTATAAGAAAACTGACACATTTTAATCGCAGTGTTGCCTTACTCTGATAAGTACAATAATCAGAATGTTATCTGCAAGAATGTAACCACTGAGTCACTGCTACAGAGTTAGTTTATATTAATTTAAAATAAAAATAATAACTTTTTACACATTTAAAACCTTACAACTTGCTGTGCATCCACAGGTAATTTTCACTTGACAAGAGTTCATTCATGGCAGGATGAGAGTGTGTGTGTGTGTGTGTGTGTGTGTGTGTGTGTGTGTGTGTGTGTGTGTGTGTGTGTGTGTGTGAATGCCCAGGGGCCCGGTTGACTGGACCTAAAATAAGCAGCTTTTTTTTCTGGTTCGAAGCAACCACCTGTGGACAGCACTGTGTGTGTGTGTTTTCATTGGACATCTCACTGAGTGTTTCAGTACATTTTTATGTGTGTTTTAGTGCATGTTCTCATGTCCCCCCCCCCAGTTTCCCTTATTTGGGAAGGGTGGGTTACCCACCCCTCTAGATGAGAGGCTAGTGGTAGAAGAAACTTCCCAAAATACATTGTGAATGAGACTAAAGAAAGCTGAAAGCCAGTGAAAACAACCAAAGATTTATACAAATGTAAGCATTACAATCGGGTATCTGTGGCTGTCGCAGGCCTGGAATAAGGCTGGCCTACCTGCCTGTCTACCTACCAGCCTGCCTACCTGCACGCACTCTCCCGTGCACTCATCGCGCATGAAAATGTGTTTGAGTGGCTTTGGAGGGATGCCTGAAGGTAGGGCATGGGATTTTTTTCAGTTGGATACTTTCAAAATCTAGCTCTCTTGCTAGTTTCTCCAACATTACCTACCCTAGCTTTAATGTCATAAATCCTGTGTACTGATTGGCCAATTTTTTGCCAATGGTGATATTTGTTGACACTGACTGGTCAGTTTAGTGTCAGTGTTGCAACGTTATGAGCTTGGGCAACCTCTTGATTGAAAAAAAACCCCCAACCATTTCAGTGCTCAAAAGTGAAATAATATTCAAAAAATAAAAGCTGGACCTCAAATAATAGTTTGAGGTCTGCTTGAAAAATGAAAAGTCTTGAAAATTATCCAACAGTCTACTCATCAAATGATGATCTAAAGTGTGCTTTGTTCTAATTGTTGTAGAGTAACTGTGAAGTGAGTGTTGAATGGATATCTTTAGTGTAGATTGTATATGAGACAAACAAATTTTGTTATTTTAGTAACATGAACTGTGTTCAACTGTATAATATACAGCTGGTTATCCAGATTTCACAATAAAAATACTGAATCATGATAAAATGCATAAATAGCACAGTGAATTTTACATTTCTTTTCCCCAAATAATTTTGTAATGGAGAAAAAAAGAGAAAAATGTTTCGGTTGTGTGCATGTATTGGTGAAGTGCCCGGGTAGTCTTCACCCGCTCTATCCCCTCTCTCACCCCTCTCTCCCGTCTCCCTGTGTGTTGACGTCAGTATATGTGGTGAACCAGACCACAGCGGCTGCAGAGCCCTTTGATCCTACACTCCACTCTATCAGAGCTCTCACATCACTGGACTTCACATCACCCACACATGCACACGCACACACCTACAGACACAGCTGGTCTGTAGCCTGTAATTTGTCTGTGGTTTAATAAAGTTCTTTTTGACAGAGGGATTGATGAACTGAGCTGTCAGGTGGACAAAAGCTTTACACACATAATGCATGATCATATTGTAGAAGTAAATTATTATGCCACTGAACCACATGGTTACACTATGGAGCTTCATTATCATACTACAGAATTACATTATTATATTACAGAACCACATTACCACACCACGGACTACATTATGATATTGTAGTACTACATTGTCATACTACAACACTACATCATACTACAGAACTACATTGTCATTCCATGGAACAACATTGTCATACCATAGAACTACACTGTCGTACCATAGCAAATAAATTATCATGCTATTGAACTAGACTACCATACTACAAAACTACAGTATCATACCATAGAACTACCTTATCATACTATAGAACTATATTGTCATACTAGAACTAGGTTATCATACTACAGAACTACATTATCATAAACTATTTTATTTTTTTATTTTTTTATTTATTTAAAGAAAGGGGGGAACAATGCATATTAATGAACATTTACACAAATGTAAATATGCCAGATTATAGCGTAAGGCTAATTTCCATCTGCAGACCCCCTGGCAGGTTAACAGAAAGATAAGAACATACAGTACACTTCAGTTGGACAGAGACAGGAAAACAAGGTTTTATCGTGTTAGTACAACTACAAACATTCAACAGAAAACAAGTCACAGACAACAGTTAAGACACATATCTGTATTGCACAAGCCCTTCTACTGCAGTGTCCTATTGCACACACCCTTACATTGCACTGATCCTTATTGCACACACCCTCATATTGCACTGATCCCTATTGCACACGCCCTTATATTGCACTGATCCCTATTGCACTGATCCCTATTGCACACACCCTTATATTGCACTGATCCCTATTGCACACATTATATTGCACTGATCCCTATTGCACACACTCTTGCATTGCACCGATCCCTATTGCATAAACTACAGAAGCTATAGAACAATATTATCATATTATGTAATTACACTGGTATGCTACAAAATTTTTATTCTATAGAGCCACACTATCATACTGTAGAAGTACATTATTATTCCATAGCATTACATTATATTATGCCATATAACTACATGATCATACTAAATTTAAATATGATGGGTTGCATCTAAACAGGAAAGGAACGCAAAAATTGGACCTGGAATCTAATGAACTTCATTGCTTTTAGCCTAAATTTATGGTTTCCCCAGCTAGTTTCCCTGGCTCTGTATTTAATAGCCCTATCCTTGACGGTGCGGGTCCTGCTGGAGCTGGTTGTGTATCTCTTTGCCCCACAAATTCATTAATTCCTGTTAGCATCACTGAAAGGCAGAGTGCAAACCTAACTCTACTTACAGTCCACACAGAAACAATATAATCACAGTTAAAACCACTTCTTCAATCCCTGTCAACTTTGCTCATGCTTCCCTGGCTGTTCACATTACATCTCCATCTCACATCCCTGTAGTGTTTCGGTTGTCGAATGTCACATCACTGGCAAATAAATAATTTTTCTGCAACAATTTTATTGTATCAAAGCAGTTAGTTCTCCTTATGCTTACTGAGACCTGGTCAAGTCCAGGTGACTGTTGTGCTGAATGAAGCTAGGCTTTCATGTCAGGAAGGTAGACTGGCTGTGATTCACAGAATTTTAAATGTTCCCTGTACTCACTTGGAAAATTCTCCTCACTTGAATCACTTGGTTTTATGGTAAATGGCAAGGCCCCACTGCTTTGTATTTTAATCTACAGACCCCCAAAATCTATGTCTGGTTTTATTCAGGAATTCTCTGATCTTGTTGCTTTTATTAAGCCTCATTTTGACAGTCTTGATTTTAGGTTATTTTAACATACCAGTATGCTAACTCTCCGGTTCGTCTTTTACTATGGATTTTATAGACATTGTGCATTCTTTCAATTTTACTCAATCAATTGAGGGTCCCACTCACTTTTAGGGACACCCCAGTGTTGTGTCCTCTGGTTTTAGTCTAGCTAGCTAGCTTCTGTGTGTCTGACCACAAAGCCATTATTTTTTAAGGTGGGGTATGCGATTCTGGAGAAATCCAGTTCCATAACAAATGATATAGAGCGTACAACGGCACAGCAAGTAATGTAACTAATGTTAGCTAGGTTGTGGGTTAGCTTAGCTAGGTTGTTAGCAAACTGTCCCTACAGTTGCTGCTGCGAAGCTAACAGCCAGAGAGGATGAGACAGTTTCCCAGAGGCAGCAAACCAGCTCCAGACAGCGGTACTCACAACTCTCCTGCTATTATAGCAAACATCACAACAACAGCATCTTGGCAAACTTGAAAGTAACCTGAATGTCCGTGGGCAAGTCATTTAATGTTAAGTGACACACAAATCATGGCTGGAATGGCTGGAATAGTGTTGTGTGGCCTGGGCCAAGCCACTTACTTTATTTCTCATTTACAGAGCCAGGGCTGTGTACAAACACCAGATTTTTGTTTCAGTGCAAACACTGAATGGACAGCTAGCAGACCATGAGGAGATATTCACCGAATTTAACAAAAAGACGTGTATTGGTTTAGAATCACATACCCCAACTTTAAGTCTACCGATATTTCTTCTCGTGTGCTCAAGTCAAACTCTGCTGACAGATTCCATAAGGCCTTCACCACTGCATCTTTACATAACAATAACCAAAAATCAAATATGTCTACAGTAGAATTACTAAACAACTTCAACACTACATGTAAAACTGTACTTGACTCCATAGCACCTGTAAAAATCCGGAAAGCAACTCACAGCATACCATGGATAAATAACAACACTAGAGAAATAATGAAGAAATGCAGACAAGCACAGCGTAAATGGAAAAAGGACCATCTGATGGTTTCATATCAAAGTATGAAAGAACTAATGTCTACTTATTACAAGTCAGTCAGACGCCAGGTACTCCTATTTCTCTAACATCATTACAACAAACCATCATAACCCTAGGATTCTTTTCAAAACCATTGAAGCCGTTATTAACTCTCCTCCTAGCCAACAAACTGAAGCCACCCCAATGATCTGTGAGCAATTTCTATCCTTCTTCACAACCAAAATCAATTAAATAAAACTCCAGATTGGTCATGCCTCCAGTGACCATTCTCCACACTGCAAACGCTCTGCCTTGCTAAATGACTTTCAGGCCCTTTCACTATGCACTTTAAAGGACACAATGGACAAATTAAAGCCTTCATTGAGTCCTTCAGATTCTATGCTTGCCAGATTTCTCTTCTGTGGCCCCTCTGACCTGTGGTGTTCCCAAGGTTCCATCCTTGGCCCTTTGTTGTTCTGTATATACATGCTACCACTGGGACAAATGATAAATAAACACAAAATCCAGTATCAATGTTATGCAGATAACACACAAATCTATGTCCATAAAGGCCGAATTTGTGGAGTGCACAACTAATAGTTGTCCTGTGGACAGATTCTCCCACCTGAGCTGTGGATCTCTGCAGCTCCTCCAGATTGACAATGGGCCTCTTTGCTGCTTCTCTGATCAATGCTCTGCTTGCCCGGCCTGTAAGTTCAGGTGGACGGCCATGTCTTGGTAGGTTTGCAGATGTGCTCTTTCCATTTTCAGATGATGCATTGAACAGTGCTCCGTAAGATGTTCAAAGCTTGGGATATTTTTTTAGAACCTAACCCTGCTTTAAACTTCTCCACAACTTTATCCCTGACCTGTCTGGTGCGTTCCTTGGGCTTCGTTGTGCTGTTTGTTCACTAATGTTCTCTAACAAACCTCTGAGGCCTTCACAGAACAGCTGTATTTATACTGAGATTAGATTACACACAGGTGGACTCTATTTACGAATTAGATGACTTCTGAAGGCAATTGGTTGCACTGGATTTTATTTAGGGGTATCAGAGTAAAGGGAGCTGAATACTTTTGCACGCCACACTTTTCAATGTTTTATTTGTAAAAAATTTTTGAAAACCATGGATCATTTTCCTTCCACTTCACAATTATGCACCACTTTGTGTTGGTCTGTCACATGAAATTCCAATAAAATATATTTATGTTTGTAACATGAAAAATTGTGGAAAAGTTCAAGGGGTATGAAAACTTTTCGAAGCAACTGTATAATACAACATTAATGTGGTAAAGGTGATGTATAATACCTGCAGGAGGGTCTCATCCTACAAACCTATGTGGATCAGAACAGCAGACACATTTGTAAATGGCAGAAACTTACAGAGCAATTCACAGCCAGAAACTTGTGGGGAGAAATCTGTTTTGTGTAAAAGGTGTCACCTTCATATTACAGTCTAATAAACTGTTTTCTGTTCAGGTGAGCTGTGTGGACGATTATTCTCTGACAACTTCACAACAACACGATAATCGAGGGGAAATAAATAATTCCCCTGTAGAGATCAAATTATCAGCTCACATTGCAGCTTTTTATTCTGCTCAGTCTTGAGATTTGCATGCACTTGCTCCAGCCCTCCCTTTCTTCTTCTCTTGTTGAGTTTCTCCTTCTTCTTTTCTCACCCTGCTCCCTCATCAGAGGTGAAAATTTACCCAAAGGGAGTCTCCCTTTCCTTCCCTATCTCCTCCTCATGTCTTCACACCTTCCTAACCAGTTCTGCCAAGTTTCCCCCAAAGGTGTCCTGCAGCTTGCTGACTAACTGCAGGAAATGATAAGCCTAAGCTTAGTACATTTTATCGCCTGTTCAAACAGTTTATTTTGAGACTTAGAAGCTAACTGGCATTGTTTAAGGCAATTAGGACTGACATTGCATTTATTGTTGCATGTTGCAGCTCTTTTTCATTTTCTCATACTTTTAGTTGTTTTATAACAGTGTCACAAGTTAAAATATCTGCAAAGGCAAACTTTTGTTTGATTGTGTTGTCCTAAATTGCAAAAAAAAAAAACTACAAAAAACTAGATATCTCACTTTTTTCACCTGATTCTAACAAAAAGTGTAAACAGACCAGAAAGTTTTGGATGATCATTTGAACTTTAAATGAACGTTTAACATACGTGATTTTTTTTTGTTAAAAAGAGGCTGTTAAGGTGAGAAAGTCTCACGTTCACAAATTTTGTCTTCTTTTGCTGCTCTCCCTCTAATCCTGGTGTTGTTACATTGTTCTCTTTGCTTTCAGTAATGTAATTAATATGTCAGTGGGAGTTCATCTGTTGTGAATGTTTCTACATTTTTGTATAAATTATTGTTTCTGTAATTACCTGTAATGTTCTTGGGTTTATTAAAGGTTCCGTGTGTAGGATTTAGTGGCATCAGGAAGTGAAATTGGAATTTGCAACCATTTGAATACACATCACCCTCCCCTTCCAAGCGTGTAGGAGAAACTATGGTAGCCGCGAAACCCGCAAAAAGCGCTAGCGGCCCTATTTAGAGCCAGTGCTTGATTTGTCCATTCTTGGCTACTGTAGAAACATGGCGGTGCAACATGGCAACCTCCATGGAAGGGGACCCGCTCCCTATGTAGATAAAAACATCTTATTCTAAGGTAATGAAAACATACTTATTATTATATTCTATTTCTGCCAACAGCTCCTCCAAAATGTTACACACTGGACCTTTAATGTGTTTATTGTGCAATTTATTAGCATTTAGTGGAATGGAACTAAAACAAAACTAATTGAAGTGACATGGACTACTGTGAGGAGCAAGAAGGAGGAGGATCTGTTCTGGGGGTGGAGATTGACTCCCTTGTGGCGGTGTCAGAAGAAGGATGTTACTACACATCATGGACATCATCCCTCACCACCTTCATGCCTTTCTGGATGAACAGTGGAGCAGCCTCAGCAACAGACTGATACCACCAGGTGCACCGTTGAACACCACAGGAGATCCTTCCAATGGCCATGAGTCTGTACAACTCCTGCTGGTGCAGTATTGTCATCATCATGTGCTGTTACAGTTTCTCTCAATTGCTTGAACACATTTCTTGAAATTATGCCTCCTTTTCTCGAAACTCTAAACACAAATCTAACAAGCCCTAAAACACACACACACTGCAACATAGTCTTACACCCTGGTGAGATAAATTCAAAACAATACTAAAAAAAACGGTAGTAGGTTAGGTTGCTTGTGGTTCTCCTCCTCAAAAACCTTTTCACATGCAACAACAAAAGACACAACAAATGTATACATTTGCACATTTTTTATTCCCTAATGTACTGTACAATACACCAAACAACAATAAAAAATTATTTTGCCCCAGCATCTTGTCTGTGGTCTGGGACAGGCCAGAGAATCTCATCAACATCACAGGCTATATTGGCACGAGATAAGCAGCAGGCATCAACTGAAATGTCTTCCATGGCCTTGAGGAGGTGAACACAGATGTGAGGTTCTCGGTCATACACTTTCCATCGTCATGCCAAAAAAATACTCCACTATCGGGTTTAGAATGGCAGAGTATGCAGGCAGAAAGATGTTGGAAAACCTCAGGTTATTGGTAAACCAGTCACAAACCAGAGCAGTGCGATGGAAAGTGACGTTATCCTAAACAACAACATAGCAAGGCTGCTCTGGTTGTGCTGGCTCCCTCTGGTCAAGCTGGAACACACGCTCTCTTAGACAAGGAAACCAAGGAGGAGCATAGTGTTATAGAGTCCAATAATGGCATGGCAGTCGAGTACCCCTCAGTGGCTGATGGCTGCACATAGTGACGTTCCCTCCTCGCTGGCATTCACAATAGCCCAATGGCCAATTATGTTCCTCCCCCTTCTCCTTCTTTTGGTTAAATCCAGCCTCATCAACAAAGATAATCTCATGAGGAACAGGCAGGCCTGCCTGAGTAAATGACTACCCTGAAGCACAGTTCAAGAGGGCACAAATGGCAGACATCCTTATGTACTTGGTGCTACAGTATAAACTGCTGTACTGCTATACTGTGACGGTACTCAATACAATATAAAAACTCATACTTTAGTCTCAACATATTCCAGACGTTGGTCTTTCACTCTCAGAGTTTCGTTCAAAAAGGACACAGTAGGCCTGTTTCATCCAGAACCTGTGCTTTTGGAGGATGCGATCAATTGTGGAGAGGCTGATGGCATTTATCCCTTGAAACTGGTGAATGTCTTCAATCACTCTCCTCTGAATCTCTCGCAGGTGGATTACATTGTTGGCAATGAGCATATTTACCAGCTCCCTCTCTTGCTCCTCTGTCAAAAGCCTTAGCCTGCCTCCACCAGGTGGTTGTCTCTGTGTTCTACAAAAATAGATCTACTGATTACTGTAACGCATCCTCTTTACAAAAAGGAAGTATACAGAAACTGTATGTGAGGCAATTTGATGAATTTCTTTTTATTAGTATAGTGCAACAGCTACAGTATATGTATGTGTTGTAACAGCACAGAGTACAGCACTCAAAAGTTACAGTAGAGAGCAGTCTGAAGCACACCTACCTGTTTTCCTCCCTGAAGGTTCTTATGATCGAGGTGACAGTGAAGCGACTCAAGTTTGGCTGTACTCGTTGCCCAGCCTCCCTCATAGTCATACCATGGACAAGGACATGGTCATCTAGAGTGGCACAAATTTCATCCGAGAGTGCTTGTCTCCTTGCCCTTCCCCTTCTTTGTCGTTGTCCTCCTCCTCCTCCACCTCCACCTATTGAAGGTTCTGTCGTAATGCATGATCAGAGAACCAAAATATGCAGAACACAACGACATGGTATGGTGATAAAGTCACAGTCTCTTTATTTTAACTGCAAGCAATGATTGGGGATAGCACTTCTTCAGAGTGGTAGATCCGGCGTAATCTTCTGTAGCCCCAGAGGACGTGGTAGGACCAGTTCTGGGGCTGCGAAGATCCAGGAACGGAGACGGGGGAAGTTAGTGTTTCCACCTGGGTAATTGTGTGCTAATTGAGCTCAAGCTGTGCTTACTTGAGTGAACAATATTGAATGCTAGTGCTTTATAAATGACCACATGGTGTAGGCAATGAGAAATGAAGGGATTTGTGTGTAGAGTTTTGCAGTTCAACACATCTGACTTGTGTGTCAAAACAGGGGAATAGTGTTTATAGTTTAGGGAAATGGGTGTGCTTTTTATATACATTTTCAGCTGCATTTTCATAGCCTAGCCTATTAAATGAGCTTGACCTCTGCATGCACTGCAACTTTTCCTCAGAATTTGCTCGGCACAAGTAAGTAAATGAAATCATTCAAAACACAAACTGCTTGTGTTCATTCGCCTATATTGCTTAATGCCAAGCTAATTACAACCTACTACATCCATGGTATTGCTTAATACTACTTAGCTAGATGTTTGGCTGACTGCCACGTAATATTCTCAACATGATGAAAGTATTCATTGTCAGTCTAAAATGTTATTGTGTGGTCAGTAATAGTTGACAAATGTATGTTAACTTGCCACCGTAGGAACAGTGGTTACATTACCTTCGAAAGGAGCCTAAACTTCACCGTGCACGTGCACACATGCACATGGGTCATAGGTGTGCTCCGATACTTTTTTAAACTGTCCATTGTGTGTCTGACAGTTTTGTAAGAGTGCAATGCTACATTAGTGGAGTATTCTTTTAACCATACTGTAGTTGTCATATAAAACGTTATCATTGAACATAATCCAGTTGGTTTAGCAGAATCATCTGTAACACTTTATCTGGATAGTCTGTCTACATATAGTTTATAGAGTCTGACATTTCAGCAGCTTATTAGTTGAGATTCAAAAATAACTGTTTCACAAATAAAGCCGTTTGCTGATATTACACCACAGTGGTTAAGGTTTGGTTAGGTTTAGGCACAAAAAACATCTTGGTTAGGGTATGTTCATGAATTGTCACATATACTCTATTGGTAATCTGTTAAACATCTTCAGACAAAGCAAAATAGTTGAAATGTTACAAATACTCTGCAGGTGGACTCTCCAAGTAAAGTGTTACCAAATCACACAATATCCACATTCTTGTCTGGTGCTCTGGGTTGGTATATTTTATTATGGATACTGAGCACCTTTAGTACAAAAAAATCCTCCAGAGTGAATAACGTTCTATCTTAGCTTATATAGGATGAGAAGCAGCAGGAAGAACCAGGCATAAGGAATAAGGAGAGGAGCATGAGGAAGAGGAGAAAAAAATTCTAATGAGAGGAAGATGGGAAAGCAGAGGGTGTGGAAGAGGCAAAAGTAGTAAATGAAGATCAGAGGAGGAAAAGGAAGGAAGGAAGGAAGGTTGAAGATGAAAAATTAGGGAAGAGATGGATAAGAAGAGTAACACTGACAGAAGAATGAGGGAGAAGAAAAAATATAGAGAAGAAAAAGATAAAAACTCACTTGTAAAGTGTGTCATTTCCTGCAGTGCAGAACAGAGCTCAGTGCACTGACACCTACTCCCCCCACCTCTCTCCCCCTCTTACTGACAGAACAAGCTCTGTGAACACACCTCAAAATAAGTCTTAATTGACTATGTGGACTTTTAATTGCATTCCTTTGTTCTCTGCTGAAAGGTGACGTGTGAGAGGAGACATACATGCGCCTCTACACAGAAAAAGAGGCGTGTGTGTAGCTTTGTATAAAACATTTACCATTGTCGACCAAAGGTACAAAAATATGACTAAAGCTGTAATAAACAGGAACTACCCTTTAGGATCAGCCCTCTACCTTCAAGACAACTGCATGTGTAAGTTTGTGTGTGCCTATGTGTGTGTGTCTGTATGTCCTCAGGCTGAAGCAGGTTGAGGAAATCTGTATTCCATTAACTGGTTTAGCTTCAGACCCAGCCCTCTTCTCACCCTGTTTTTTGGTGCACTGATGCTCACAACCTGCCGCACAGCCACATCTGGTTGTTCAAAGGCCTCAATATGTATGTGTGTGTGTTAAGGTATTTTCCCAGCAGCTGCCTGCAATCTCTGCAAAGTGCTTTGGTGTCTCTCTCTCACATACAAATACACATTATTAAAACCATTAGTTGCTGTGAAACAAGGTTTTTCTTCTGCCTTAGAGCAGTATTGTGTGTGTGTGTGTGTGTGTGTTTTAGTTCTGACCAGCAGAAAGGAATGCACATGTTAACCTATAAAAGTAAAAGGTTAATGAGGTGCAGACACCATAGTTGTGTTTTCACTGCACATTTGGAGTAAAGAAACTTGTTATTTAAAGTAAGCTTTAAAAAGTAATACTAAATCCACTTTCTTGACTAAGAAAATGATATGTACAGTTTCTTGTTAGCAGCGTGGCTCTATGGATGGCAATATTGGTCTGTCGGTTGGTCCACATCTTTGGTCCAGACTCAAATATCCATCCATCCATCCATCCATCTTCTTCCGCTTATCCGGGGCCGGGTCGCGGGGGCAGCAGTCTAAGCA
The DNA here is from genome assembly GCF_020085105.1 of Siniperca chuatsi. Taxonomy (NCBI): domain Eukaryota; kingdom Metazoa; phylum Chordata; class Actinopteri; order Centrarchiformes; family Sinipercidae; genus Siniperca; species Siniperca chuatsi. Next base: position 23,128,387 of record NC_058059.1, on the reverse strand, counting down.
GGGACTCCCAGACTTCCTTCGCCCCAGACACTTCCTCCAGCTCCTCCGGGGGGATCCCGAGGCGTTCCCAGGCCAGCCGAGAGACATAGTCCCTCCAGCGTGTCCTGGGTCTTCCCGGGGCCGCCTCCCGGTGGGACATGCCCAGAACACCTCCCGAGGAGGCGTCCAGGAGGCATCCGGATCAGATGCCCTAGCCACCTCAGCTGGCTCCTCTCGACGTGGAGGAGCAGCGGCTCTACTCGAGCTCCCCGTGTGACTGAGCTCCTCACCCTATCTCTAAGGGGGCGCCCAGCCACTCGGCGGAGGGAGCCCATTTCGGCCGCTTGTATCCGCGATCTTGTCCTTTCGGTCACTACCCAAAGCTCATGACCATAGGTGAGGGCAGGGGCGTAGATTGACGATGTAAATCGAGAGCTTTGTCTTTCGACTCAGCTCCTTCTTTACCACAACGGTCCGATACAGCGCCCGCATCACTGCAGACGCTGCACCGATCCGCCTGTCAATCTCACGCTCCATCCGTCCCTCACTCGTGAACAAGACCCGAGATACTTAAACTCCTCCACTTGGGGCAAGGACTCCCCACCCACGCCGAAGAGAGCAAACCACCTTTTTCCGGTCAAGAACCATGGCCTCAGATTTGGAAGAGCTGATTCTCATCCCAGCTGCTTCACACTCGGCTGCAAACCGTCCCAGTGCATGCTGCAGGTCCTGGTTTGAAGAAGCCATCAGAACGACATCATCTGCAAACAGCAGAGATGAGATCCTGTGGTTCCCAAACCGGACACCCTCCGCCCCTGACTGCGCCTAGAAATTCTGTCCATATAAATTATGAACAGAACCGGTGACAAAGGGCAGCCCTGGCGGAGTCCAACATGCACCGGAACAGGTCTGACTTACTGCCGGCAATGCGAACACAGCTCCTGCTCCGGTTATACAGGGACCGGACAGCCCTTAGCAAAGGGCCCCGGACCCCATACTCCCAGAGCACTCCCCACAAAGCGCCCGGGGCACACGGTCGAATGCCTTCTCCAGATCCACAAAGCACATGTGGACTGGTTGGGCAAACTCCCATGAACCCTCGAGCACCCGATGGAGAGTATAGAGCTGGTCCAGTGTTCCACGACCGGGACGAAAACCACTCTGCTCCTCCTGAATCCGAGGTTCGACTATCGGACGAATTCTCCTCTCCAGTACCCTGGAATAGACCTTACCGGGAGGCTGAGAAGTGTGATCCCTCTGTGATTGGAACACACCCTCCGGTCCCCTTCTTATACAGAGGGACCACCACCCCGGTCTGCCAGTCCAGAGGCACTGTCCCAGACCGCCACGCGATGTTGCAGAGACGTGTCAGCCAAGACAGTCCCACAACATCCAGAGACTTAAGATACTCAGGACGGATCTCATCCACCCCGAAGCCTTGCCACCAAGGAGCTTGCCAACAACCTCAGTGACTTCGGCCAGGGTGATGGATGAGTCCGCCTCCGGTCCCCAGCCTCCGCTTCCTCTTCGGAAGACATGACAGCGGGATTGAGGAGATCCTCAAAGTATTCCTTCCACCGTCCGACAACATCCCCAGTCGAGGTCAACAGCTCTCCACCCGCACCGTACAAGGTGTTGGTGAAGCACTGCTTCCCCCTCCTGAGCCGTCGGACGGTTTGCCAGAATTTCTTTGAGGCCGACCGATAGTCCTCCTCCATGGCCTCTCCGAACCTCTCCCAGTCCTGAGTTTTTGCCTCTGTGACCGCACGGGCTGCAGCACGCTTAGCCTGCCGGTACCTGTCAGCTGCCTCGGGAGTCCCACGAGCCAACAAGGCCCGATAGGACTCCTTCTTCAGCCTGACGGCATCCCTTACTTCCGGCGTCCACCACCGTGTTCGGGGATTGCCGCGCGACAGGCACCAGAAACCTTGCGACCACAGCTACGAGCCGCCGCATCGACAATGGAGGTGGAAAACATGGTCCACTCGGACTCAATGTCCCCAACCTCCCGGGATCTGGGAGAAGCTCTCCCGGAGGTGTGAGTTGTAGACCCTGCTGACAGAGGCTCCGCCAGGCGTTCCCAGCAGACCCTCACGATACGCTTGGGCCTGCCAAGTCTGTCCGGCTTCCTCCCCGCCAGCGGATCCAACTCACCACCAGGTGGTGATCGGTTGACAGCTCCACCCCTCTCTTCACCCGAGTGTCCAAGACATGCGGCGGAGGTCAGATGATACGACAACAAAGTCGATCATCGACCTCCGGCCTAGGGTGTCCTGGTGCCACGTGCACTGATGGACACCCTTGTGCTTGAACATGGTGTTAGTTATGGACAAACTGTAACTAGCACAGAAGTCCAACAACTGAACACCGCTCGGGTTCAGATCAGGGGGGCCGTTCCTTCCGATTACCCCTCTCCAGGTGTCACTGTCGTTGCCCACGTGGGCGTTGAAGTCCCCAGTAGAACAACGGAGTCCCGGGTGGTGCACTGTCTAGTACCCCTCCCAGGGACTCCAAGAAGGCCTGGTACTCTGCACTGCTGTTCGGTCCGTGAGGCCGCCACAACAGTGAGAGACCTGTCCCCACCCGGAGGCGGAGGGACGCGACCCTCTCGTTCACTGGGGTAAACTCCAACACGTGGACGGCTGAGCTGTGGGGCTATGAGCAGGCCCACACCAGCCCGCCGCTCTCCCCGCCGGCAACGGCAGAGAAATGGAGCGTCCAGCCCCTCTCGAGAGGCGGGTTCCAGAGCCCAGGCTGTGCGTGGAGGCGAGGCCGACTATATCTAGCCGGTAACGCTCAACCTCCCGCACAAGCTCAGGCTCCTTCCCCAGCCGAAGTGACATTCCATGTCCCTAGAGCCAGTTTCTGTGTCCGGAGATCTGGTCGCCGGCCCCTGCCTTCGACTGCCGCCCAGATCTCTCTGCACCGCCCCTTCACGGATCCTCCTGCGGGTGGTGGGTCCACGGGAGGACGGCCCCACGTCGCTCCTTCGGGCTGTGCCCGGCCGGGCCCCGTGGGAAAGGCCCGGCCACCAGGCGCCGCCATCGGGCACCCACCCCAGGCCTGGCTCCAGGGTGGGGCCCGGTAGCGCCAATCCGGGCGACGTAACTGGCCTTGATTTTAAATAATCCATAAGGGTCTTCTGAACCGCTCTTGGTCTGACCCGTCACCCTGGACCTGTTTGCCATGGGTGACCCTACCAGGGGCATACAGCCCCAGGCAACATAGCTCCCAGGGTCATTCGGGTACTCAAACCCCTCCACCACGTTAAGGTGGCGGTTCAAGGAGGGGCCAGACTCAAATATCTCAACAATAATTGGATGGATTGCCATGAACATTCATGGTCCCCAGAGAATTGTAGTCTAATGTCTTTGGTGATCCCCTGACTTTTCATCTAGCACCATGATCAGGTCAAAATATCAATTTATCCAATACTTTGGTTTATACCTGCAGAACTAATGGCATTCCCACCAGCCACAGTTTTCTTTGTTTGGTGCTAATTGGCAAATGTTAGCATGCTAACATGCTAAACTAAGGTGGTGAACATAGTACACAGTGTACTTGCTAAACATCAGCATGTTAGTATTGTCATTGTGAGCATGCTGATGTTAGCATTTATCTCAAAGTACCACTGTGCCTATACATTCCAGTCTATAAAGTTAATTACAGAGGCAGTTCTTCACCTTTTCCAGAGGAAATCCAGTAATTCTGTCTTTTAGGCCGTACACAAATCTGTGAAAAATCCTTGATTTTGCCTTATACTGCAGTGCTGTGGAGTAATATCCACTCTGATCTGGGCGCCCCTAGCATAATATATAAACTCTGAAATTAACTCTTATCATTGTGTAGAGCAGTGGTGAGGGAAGTATCCAGATCCTTTACTTAAGTAAAAGTACTAATACTACACTATAAAAATACTCCATTACAAGTAAAGTACTGCATGTAAAATTCTACTTCAGTAAAAGTATGTACTTGTAAGTATAATCAGGAAAATATAATTAAAGTATTAAAAGTAAAAGTAATCAATGCAGAAAAATGGCCAATGACCACTATTGATTATTTCTATTATGGATTAATCTGCTGATTATTTTCTCGATTAATCGATTATTCTATGGTTTGTAAAAACCAAAAAAACATGTAATAAAAAACAATGAGAAATGCTGTCACAATAATCCAAAGCCTAAAGTGACACATTCACAATGCTTGTTTTGTCCAACCAATAGTCCAGACCTCCAAACTATTAAATATAAATTAAAATGATCAAAATAATAGGAAAGGAAAGGTAGCAAATCTTCACATTAGGGAAGCTGGAACAATGACATGTTTGGCATTTTTGCATGAAAAATTACTAAAACGATTATCAAATAGTTGTCAATTAATTTTAATCAACTAAGCGTTTCAGCTCTACTTGAATATACTGTTGGGTTGTTTAATTTATATCAAAGCATCATATTTTATAAGCACTATGTTTTTTATAGAAACATTTAATTTCTAAAATAACTAGTAACTAAAGATGATAATTGTAGTGGAGTGACAATATTTCCCACAGAATTGTAGTGGAGTAGAAGTTTAAAGTGGCATGCAAACAAAATTCTCAAGTAAAGTACAAGTACTTCAAAATTACTCAAGTACTGTACTTAAGTACTTGAATGTTCTTAGTTACATTCCACCACTGTGTTTTCATTCTTTCTGTCTGCCACAGTAGTGGGTAGAAATCCAGGTTGTAGCTGCCGTCAGAGGCAACACTCATATGTTGTAGTTCATAATATGCACTTTATAGTTAAAAGGACAATAAATAGTTAAAATCTTCAAAATAATCATAAGAATAAGTAAGTAATATATTTTTTGTTAATACATGTCAATTCATTTCATATTATTCAGCTAAAACTATAGAAAAAGGGGGAACCTATTTCCTTTTGTTCCGCTAGGGAATTATTTAATTGCTGCTATCAGGATATTTTGTTCCGGTGCACTACATGTAGAAGAGCACACGAGGTGCTGTACGCATGACATGTCTGCAAGAGTTATGCTTATAAGAAGTGCTAAGAAGTTATATTGTCTTTTTGTTTAAAGAAGAAGAAACTGTAACCCTCCAAGTTTATTCCTCTTGAGTTAGAGAGGTCAATGAGGTATGTATTTTATCGTGTTAATTGCTTTGCCGTATGTGACCGTGTGTTAATGTATAATTAGTCAATTAAGTGTATTTTCTTATGTGTTGAATGTGCATTTTATTTATTCATTTTGTATGTATTTTTCGTTTATTATTATGTGTAAAACACCACATTTAGAGGGTTAATTTAAGTTTTACTTATTTCCTTTCATAGTTCTGACGGCATTGTTGGGACATAAAAGGGCTGTAAGACTAACATGTACAAGACATGTTGAAGACTCGTGTCCGAATAAATGTCTGTTAAAAATCAAGAACGACCTGAGCCTTTGCTTCAACTCGAGGGGAGTAATACAGGTATTACTGTCTCTGGAGGTCAGATAGAATTCATAGAACTGTAGTTACATACTTAACTCTTTGTATATAATTAAAATTTGAAAAGAGATCAAGAGTGTGTAACAATATCTAACAGCAGCAGACTGGGGATTTGCTGGTCAGCTTTGAGGTGTGAATCTGTGGCGATCTTAGTCATCTTTCTGTGGACAAATAAATGATTATAAAATAAATTAATTAAGCTGAACCAAGAAAAGAAAATGACTTACAATAAATTCATTGATGTTTATGCAGTGACTCACTGTGTTTCAGCTCCCTGATGTTTACCTGAGGTGATACTAATGATTCTCTTTGAGTTCAAACTCAAACATCAACCCGTTCTCATTCACAGGTCGTCAAACGTTTTGTCATGCCCCTTGGCGTCTCATACAGACACACAAGGTACCCTTCCATGGAGGCCGCCATGTTGCACCGCCATGTTTCTATAGTAGCCCAGAATGGACAATCCAATCACTGACTCTAGATTAGGCCTTTCGCGTTTTTCACAAGTTTTGCGACCACCATTGTTTCTCCTACATGCTTGGAACAGGAGGGTGAGACGAGCAGTATTCAAATGGTTGCAAACTGCAGTTTCACCGCTAGATGCCACTAAATCCTACATACTGGAAGTACTTTTTAGATTTACAGTCATAATCAGCCAGACATAGTGTGCCACATAGGTTTTTACATAGGTGTTTTTGGCATGAAATGCTCCAGGTGAAAATTTCTTTTCTCTTCCCATTGGCTGTTTTCAGTGTCAGTCGCTGATGTCATGCGGAAGCTGTAAACCACGGGATGTTCGACTCCTGTTCTGGTTAAAATATCTTAAATAAACCAACACTTTTACTTTTTCTTAACATAGATTATCTAGATGCAGTGTAATTACTAGTTCGGCCGTACTGGATATGTGATATATTTAGTAGATATATCTTTTTACGACTCTATTTACAACACTACTTGAAAACCAGACAAACTACAACTGTACTGATTTGTATTTGTACTGACTTTTAGGTTAGCTACATGCTAACGCCAACCGCTAATGGTGTAGAATCGTGATGTTCGTTAAGGCAAGGGTTGGCTAAATCGCAGTGAGACAACGTTTATTTTTACCAACATGTTTTTCAGATGAAACGGATGGGTTTCACTGAACTGCAGGCTGCAGATACTAGTGTGTTTACTCCTGCAACCAACAGCAGCCCTTGTCCCTTGTCTCCTGCTGAAGCACACAAACGCTGTATTTTGCACATTTATATTTCTGTAGATAAATTAATAGTTGTGGAACCAAATATGTGTATAGTGGCTGTTCTTGTATCTGAAAACAAGTATATACACTACTATATATATATAAAAAGACACGTAATGCTTATGCTTGTGTTACTGTTACATACAGAGAGGCAGGAGACACAGATGGTTGTTTACTGGATTACAGCACGGAGTATACAGGAATGCAGTTAAGCGGTGAGGTTACGGATATGCAATAGGATGAATACTGGCTACTGATACTGTCCTTAGTCTTACTGTTCTGTAGCCAGTGGATGGGTAGATGATGCACGGTGATGGGGAGAACACGCTGGAGTAGAGTTGAGAAGTGCATGCTGGAGTAGAGTGTGAAGTCTTGCATGAAGAGTCCTTACGTATCAAACGAGACCGGACAACTAGCTGAGGTGAGTGGTGTGGCTTTTATCCTTGTAGTGATGAGGTGCTGATGGGGAGCAGGTGTATGATAGGGAGCAGGTGTGTGTGATTAGTACTCTGGTGAGGGAGTGGGCTGTGACTGGCTGGTGGTGGAACCTGGCGTGTCTGTGACAGTTACCATATTCTAATATCTACAACGCACTACAACTGGTATAAAGAGAAAAGAGGAGGGGGCCCAGAACAGAACCCTGAGGGACCCCAGTAGTGAGGTTACAATGTTCAGATACAGATTCACTCCAAGTTACCCTGTAAATGTGGTCCTTGAGGTAGGATGTGAACAGGGAGAGTGCAGAGCCTGAGACTTCCAGTCCTCAGAGGGTGGATAGGAGGATCTGATAGTTCACTGTGTCAAACACTGCTGAAAGGTCAACAACTACAAAGACACTTCTGGGGCAAGTGCATAATTTATGGGGGGACAGAAGGCAGAATTGGACCACTCCACTTTTTACAGTGAAAACTAACATTATATAAAAAACAAGAGAAACTGCACGCACTAGGACCACACGGAAACAGTGCCCACTCAGGCTTCAAACTTTTATGCTGGCTGTGATTAGGTGCTGATGGGGAGCAGGAGTATGATAGAGAGCAGGTGTGGGTGATTAACAGACGGTGGAGCCTGGCGTATCCGTGACATTACCCCCCCCCCTTCACGGCCAGCTCCCGATGGCTGAAAAACCCCGCCGATGTGGTGGTCGTCCTCTTCCACAGGGAGCAGATTGATCCGGGCGGACGGGCTGGGGGTTGGGCATGTGCGGAGCTGGGAACCTCGGGTGGACAACCCGGGGCCTGGACAGGTGTGGAGTTGGGAGCCTCGGACGGACGATCCGGGGCCTGGGCAGGTGTTGAGCTGAGAGCTGAGTCGTCCCAGGGGCTGGACCTGGGTGTAGAGGAGGACCTCAGGCGGACGACCTGGGGGCTGGCCCGGTGCGGAGCTGAGGACCTTGGGAAGATCGCTGGAACTGGAGGCTGCCGCGGCGCAGGAACTGGAGAGGGCAGTGGAGCTGGCGGGTCGCTGGGCAGCGGAGCAGGCAAGCAGCGGGGTGGCAGAGCAGGCGAGCAGCTGGGCGGCGGGGCGGCAGTGCAGGCAAGTTAGTAAGCTGAAGACTGGCAGGTCGGGGTGCAGGCTGATGACTGGCAGGTCGGGGTGTAGGCTGATGATTGGCCGGCCGGAGTGTCGACTGAGGACTGGCAGACCGGAGTGCAATCTGGTGCGTGGACCACCTCGAGCCAGATGGGTGTCCCAGTATGGATTTGGCCCTGTGGGCTGCTTGTCTAATGCCAATGGATAGAGCCACGGGACGCCGTTGCTATCCACCTCCGAACCAAAGAAGGGCGCCGGTCTTGCCCTGGGCATGGTGTAACGGGAGGTGACGGAGCGACTGGAGATGGGGAAGTCCATTGGAGGGAAGACTCGCTGGAGAGGAAGATCACTGGAGAGGAATGTAGAGATGATAAAGAATAACATGTGGAGTCCTTCGATTAACGAGGTCGGACAAATGGCTGAGGTGAGTGCTGGCCTTTTATGCTGGCCGTGATTAGGTGCTGATGGGGAGCAAGAGTGTGATAGGGAGCAAGTGTGGGTGATTAACAGACGGTGGAGCCTGGCGTATCCGTGACACATGCTGACTTTAAGACAACACGTTCTGCAAGAGGCTGGACCAACTGTGGCTGCTTTAACAGGCGTCAGTGTGTGTGTGTGTGTGTGTGTGTGTGTGTGTGTGTGTGTGTGTGTATGTGACAAAAACAGAAATATTGTGTGTGTGTGTGTGTGTTTATATTTCTGTCAGAAGATCATTAGTGTGTTTTTTATGAAGAAAGATAATTGGTGACGTTCAGTTTCACCTTGAACGAGGGCGAAAGGGTTCGTTGTGTGTATGTGTTTGTGTGTGTGTGTGCTCTTGTCCTTGTGAGGACCAATTAGAGTTCTACACCTTGAGAGTGAGGAGATTTTGGCTGGTATTCACTTTGTCAAAGAGCTGTTTGAGACTTTAAAGGTAGGGTATGATTCTAATCCAATATACGTGTCTTTTTGTCAAATTCATCAAATATCTCCTCGTGGTACGCTAGCTGTCTGTTCATTGTGTGTGCTGAAAAAAAACCTCCAGTGTTTGTACACAGCCCTGGCTCTGTAAATGGGAAATAAAGAAAGTGGCTCAGACCGGGCCACACAACACTATTCCAGCCATTCCAGCCATAATTTGTGTGTCAGGTAACATTAAATTACTTGCCCACAGACATTCAGCTTACTTTCTAGTTTGCCAAGATATGCTGTTGCTGTGATGTTTACTATAGTAGCAGGAGAGTTGTAAGTTGTATCGGTGTCTGGAGCTGATTTGCTGGCGCATCCTTTCTGGCTTCACAGCAGCAACTGTTGGGACAGTTTGCTAACCCATAACCTAGCTAACGTTCATTACATTACTTGCATTACTTACTCGCTCAATATCATGGTATTGAATTTCTCCAGGATTACATATCCAACCTTTAAGGTCAGTTCACCCAAATTACAAAAACATATTATCTCACCTACCTCTAGTGCAGGGGTGGCAGGCTTTTTGCCTGCTACTGTGCGGTTCGCGGATCTTCTATCCATGTGTTCTCTGTTTATATTCATGAGAATGTTTTTTTACATTCCAAAATGTGTTCATAGTAAATCAATATGCATTTTAATCTGTGCCAAATTATCTCATTGGGAAATATTTAAAAACGTACAAAGTAAGTTTGTTGTCATGTGATTTACCAAGGGACCTCTCACAAATCATGCACATAGCCTACTAGTAACCTATTCAATTCAATTCAATTTTATTTATATAGCACCAATTCATAACAGAAGTTAATTCATTTTGAATTTACAGGATGAAAAGGCAAAAGGGCAGAATTATTTAAAATAATGTCATTCCTTTATTATCCTATACATGTCTAAGGATAGGATGTTGTACAGTATGTTCTACAGATTGTAAAGACTTTTGAGGCATATTTGTGATTTTGGCCATATAAATGGAATTGACTTGACTTTAGTTCTCTCACAAGAAAATTATGAAGTCACCACCACCCATTTCATGGGGATCTTAACTTATCTTAATGCATTATATAACACTTTCTGCCCTGGAAAGCTGTCCACCTTCTCCACCGTTGATCCTGAGGGGATGGTAGTTCCTCTCCTGCTTCTTCCCAAAGTCCACTATCAGCTCCTTAGTCTTGTTGACACAGTGAGGTTGTTCTGGCACCAGTTCTCCAGATGAGTCACTTCCACTAGGTAGGGTTTCTCTTCATTATCGGAGATCAGGCCCACCATGACTGTATCATCATAAACCTGATGATGGTGGTGGTGGAGTCAGACATGGCTACACAGTCATGTGTGTACAGGAAGTACAGCAGGGGGCTCGGGACACATCTGTGGGGGGTTCCTGTGTTGATGGTGAGGAGGGATGAGGTGTGGCTGCCCACCGCCTGACGTCTGCATGTCATGAAGTTGAAGATCTAGTTGCACAGAGTGGAGTTGAGTCCCAGGTCTTCAAGCTTTGTGACGAGTCTGGAGGGGATGATTGTGTTAAACACTGAACTGTAGTCCACAAACAGCATTTTAACATAATTCCCCCTCCCGATATTCAGGTGGGCCAGGGGAGTGTGAATGAGATTATTTATGGCAACTTCCATGGATCTGTTGGAGCAGTATGCAAATTGCAGCGGGTCCAGGATCAGAGGTAGTGAGGAGGTGATGAAGTCCTTGACAAGCCTCTCAAAGCACTTCATCACCATAGAGGTCAACGCTACTGGCTGGTAGTCATTTAGGCAGCTGGGGAGGAGGTTTCTTCGGGACAGGGTTGACAGTTTGAAGCATGTGGGAATAACTAACTGGGCCAGGGAATTGGTTGAAGATCTCTGTGAACACCAGTGCCAGTCAGTCTTGCTTGGCCTCCTTCACTGCTCTATGGATGTTATATGATGCAGCTTTGTACTTGTCCTTGTTCTCAGTCGCAAGCCCTGTGGTATATGTGGCTGTGTGGACCTTCAGGGCATCACGGATTGTGTGATCCACCCATGGCTTCAGATTGGGAAAGGTCCTGATGGTCAACTTAGGAACAATATCATCCATTAATGCAGGGTTACTTGTGGTTCCTCCAAAAGGAGAATGGGAATAAAGACTTTCCTCTTTGATAAAGCTTATAGTTAGGGCTGGCTTGGGTGAGTCCTGAACCATCCCTTAGTTATGCTGCTATAGGCCTAGACTGCCAGGAGACTTCCCAAGATGCACCTCTTTCCTCTCTCCTTCTCTCGCTCTCCGTCTGTATGCATTTTTATCCCATTACTGCATGTTACTATCTCTCCCGTAGTTTTGTGCTTTCTTGTGTTTCTCCTCTCTCCTTCTGTCGCTTTCAGCAGGTATTTCTGCATCCGGAGCTGCAGAGTCTGGATCTGTGGTTTTGGGCTACTTGCTGCCCCCGTGTTCCTGCTCGACAACTGCTACTACAGTTGTTGTTATTGGCTCTGTTACTAATACTGTCATTATTTTTCTTATAGCTGTCATTCCTATTATTATTATTAACTTATTAATATTACCACTGAGGAGACAAACTGGGATGTACTCAGGGAGCCTCATGAAGAGGACATTGATGGGCTCACTGAGTGCATCACTGGCTACATTAACTTCTGTGTGGACTGCAATGTCCCAACTAAGATCAGAATCAGAATCAGAAATACTTTATTGATCCCCGAAGGGAAACTCTTTGTTACAGTAGCTTACCTTTACGTCAGTGCACACAGGAGAAAGTACTAGCAAAAAATATGATACACTATAAAACACTATAAAAACAGGTCAGAAAATAAATTAAGTACCAGGTGGGTATAAGATAAAACAAGTGTGAAGTACCAAGTGGGTTTTACCGGTTGATGATGATAACACAGTATAATAATACAATGTAAGAAAATAAGTAATAAGTAATAAGCAGAGGTGCATGTACTGTCGAGTTAAGTGTAGCTTATTGAGATTATTAAGATATTGCACAGCAGTAATGGAGGTATATAATATCAATGTCAATAAATAGGAAAAAACTAACATGGGAAAACTAAATATTGCACGGAAGAGTAGTACACAGAATATTGCACAATTATTCAATTATGGCAGAGATGTAATGATCAATGTCCAGTTTAGTGACCTAGGGACATACAGACTGACACTTAGAGGGAGGAGTTAAAGAGTTTGATGGCCACAGGCACGAATGACTTCCTGTGGCGCTCTGTGGTGCTTTTTGGTGGGATGAGTCTTCCGCTGAAGGTGCTCCTTTGCTTGACCAGCACGTCATGGAGTGGGTGGGAGACACTGTCCAAGATGGCATGTAGTTTGGCCAGCATCCTCCTCCCTGAGCGTCCGCTACCTTCAACCTGCTGCCCCAGCATGCAACAGCATACAGGATAGCACTGGCCACCACAGACTCTAAGATGGTCCATTGTTATCCAAATAACAAACTGTGGCTAACAAAGGACATCAAAGACATCCTGAATGCCAAGAGGAGGGCCTTTACTGATGGTAATAGGGAGGAGGTGAGGGCTATCCAGGCCGACCTGAAGGTGATGAAGATCAGGGAGGCCAAGGAAAATTATAGGAGGAAGCTGGAGCAAAAACTCCAGCAGAAACTCTGGCTCCATTTCATCCCCCCTCTAACTCAGCTGCTGTCAGCCCTCAGACTCCTCTGTGTCCACTGCTCCCCCCTCCCCCATCTTCCTGGGAGAGTCGTACTGCCCCCTCAACTGGCTATCAAGCTAACGGCCCTCTTCACACTACTAATGACTCCCTCCCTCCCCTGACTGTAACCACTGCTGTGTGCCTGACTACTGACCAGGTGAGAGGACAGCTGATGAAACTCTACTCAAACAAGGCTGCAGGCCCCGATGGAGTTAGCCCTGGTGTGCTAAAAGCCTGTGCCCCCCAGCTATGTTGAGTCCATCAACATGTCTTCAACCTGAGCTTGAGTCTTCAAAGGGTTCCTGTTCTGTGGAAGACATCTTGCCTCGTTCCTGTGCCGAAGACGTCGTGTCCCTGTGGCTCCAAGGACTACAGACCAGTGTCACTAACCTCCCACATTATGAAGACCCTGGAGAGACTGGTGCTGGAACAGCTGCGGCCCATGGTCAGACCCCTCCTAGACCCCCTTCAGTTCGCCTACCAGCCTCGGCTGGGAGTTGAGGATGCCATCATCTTCCTGCTGAACCGCATCCACACCCACCTGGACAAGCCAGCAAGCACAGCGAGGATCATGTTTTTTGACTTCTCCAGTGCTTTCAACACCATCCGGCCAGCCCTGCTGGGTGAGAAGCTGGCAGCGATGCAGGTGGATGCCCCCCTCGTGTCCTGGATTGTGGACTACCTGACTGGCAGACCACAGCACGTGCGCCTGCAGCACTGTGTGTCGGACAGCGTGGTCAGCAACACTGGGGCCCCACAGGGGACTGTCCTCTCTCCCTTCCTCTTCACCATCTACATCACAGACTTCAGCTACCACACAGAGTCCTGCCACCTTCAGAAGTTTTCTGATGACTCTGCTGTGGTGGGATGTCTCAGCAGTGGTGATGAGTCTGAGTACAGGGCTGTGGTGGAGAACTTTGTCTTATGGTGTGAGCAGAACCATCTGCAGCTCAATGCGACAAAGTCTAAGGAGCTGGTTGTGGATCTATGAAGGGCCAAGGCACCAGTGACCCCGGTTTCCATCCAGGGGGTCAGTGTGGACATGGTAGAGTATTACAAGTACGTGGGAGTACATATGGACAACAAACTGGACTGGGCTAAGAATGCTCAAGCGCTGTACAGGAAGGGCCAGAGCCGCCTCTATTTTCTGAGGAGGCTGAGGTCCTTCAACATCTGCCGGACAATGCTGAAGATGTTTTATGAGTCTGTGGTGGCCAGTGCTATCCTGTATGCTGTTGCATGCTGGGGCAGCAGGCTGAGGGTAGCGGACGCTAACAGACTCAACAAACTGATCCGTAAGGCCAGTGACATTGTGGGGGTGGAGCTGGACTCTCTGTCGGTGGTGTCAGAGAGGAGGATGCTGGCCAAACTACATGCCATCTTGGACAGTGTCTCCCACCCACTCCATGACGTGCTGGTCAAGCAAAGGAGCACCTTCAGCGCCAGCACCTTACTCATCCCGCCAAAAAGTACCACAGAGCGCCACAGGAAGTCATTCCTGCCTGTGGCCATTAAACTCTTTAACTCCTCTCTCTAAGGGTAGTCAGTATAACCCTAAGTCATTAAGCTGGACATTGAGCATTACATCTCTGCAATACTTGACATAATTGTGCAATATTCTGTGTAATACTCCTGTGCAATATTTTAGTTTAAAAAATCCCTATTTATTGATATTGATATTACTCATACCTCTATTACTGCTTTGCAATATCCTCCATCTCATTATAACCATAATAAGCTACACTTAACTTGACAGTTCATGCACTATTACCTTATACCGTATTATTATCTTCAACCCACTTGGTACTTCACACTTGTTTTATTTTATACATATACCCACTTGGTACTTAATTTATTTTCTGACCTGTATTATAGTGTATTTTATTCTTTGCTAGTATTTCTATTACTGTGTGACGTAAAGGTGAGCTGCTAAAACAAAAGAGTTTCCCCTCAGGGATCAATAAAGTATTTCTGATTCTGATTCTGAAATGCTTGTTCATGGTGGGATTTGCTGGGTCTCTGTAAATAATATTATAAAGAGTACGGTCTAGACCTGCTCTATAGGAACAGTGCAATGAGATAACTTCTGTTATGAATTGGTGCTATATAAATAAAATTAAATTGAATTGAATTCACAGAATTACACAGAGTGTTAACATTTAACAGGATGAAACTGAGCGACACTGATAATTATGGAAAGACTAAATGTAATTAATGAGAATTATTTCAGTGTGGGAACTAACGGTCAGAAAAAAGGATCAACAGGAGATTATACTGCAATCTGCTCAATGAGAACACACACATATATAGATACACACACACACACACACACACACACATATTCTGATTAGATTTTGGAAGCTAAGCTTTCCAACAATAAATGACCTTTTGTTTAAATATCAACACACAGAAGGTGCTCAGGCTCACAGCTGCCAAAAATCTGAGTCCGTTCATTAAGATGTGTGTTGACTATAAGAGAGATTAAGTAAATAAATAAATATTTCATAACAGTTGAAGGTGCAAACTAAACCCAAACTAAACTGTATTAATGCATTACAAAACACAGCATATATACATATAATTTATTACAGTGTGACACTTTTGAAAAATGAAATAGAAAAGCAGAAGACAGGAGAATAGCTTTAAATTCAGTGGGGTTTTTTTTACATTAGAAACCAATTAAAAGCATCTGAAACACCTTGACATTGTTTACAAGGCTAAATGCTGTTGTAAGTCAGTCTAAGTAAAACGTTTCCTTTGATTGATTCATAACTTCTCCTTTGGATTGAAATATCATTGAGGCACAATGTTTTTCTACTGGTTATCACATAGAATTATAGATTTTATTTTAATTTTAATTATAATGTTTCTTCAAAACATTGTTATGTTTTCAGCTGTAAGAGGACGTTGATCATTGTAGTTTACAGTCAACAAGATCCTTATTCAGAGACGTTCCAAATTTCATCCCAAAAAATGAAAAAATAAGTAGGAAACAAAAATTAACTGCTGATCATGCGCGTTAAATGCAAATGTTTAAATTACAGTTCTGCACTGCAAATTGTATTTTTAAAATCTTCAGATTTTCAAAAAAAATAATTAAAAAAATAAAATATATCATAAAAAATATGTAATTTTTTTAACCAACATACAGTATACCCTACAGTATGATATAATGGTATAATGAGGATGAGCATGATGTGCATTATAGCTCATTGGTCAGAACAGTTCTGTTCTCACTCACTCATTGGCTAGCATCTGGCTGGGTTGGCTTCTGTTGGTCAGAATTCCGATGTAGATTGCTAAATGGCTCATCACTCAAACAGTTATTCCCTTAATCAACAAAACACCAGACTCAAGTCGGTCAGCTCTCCTGATGAATGGAACAGCAGTAGGTGACACTCTGATGTACACAGACCAAAGCCTGCACCTGCTTGTGAGCTACCATGACAAATACCATGATATAGAGTGAACAACGACATAGCAAGTAATATAACTAACGTTAGCTAGGTTGTCGGTTAGCTTAGCTAGGTTATGGGTTAGCAAACTGTCCCTATTGTTGCTGCAAAGCTAACAGCCAGAAAGGACAAGTTTCCCAGAGCCAGCAAACCAGCTCCAGACAGCAATACTCACAGCTCTTCTGCTACTACAGGAAACATCACAACAACAGCATATGTTGGCAAACCAGAAAGTAAGCTGAATGTCCGTGGGCAAGTCATTTAATATTACCTGACACACAAATCATGGCTGGAATGGCTGGAATAGTGTTGTGTGGCCTGGGCAAAGCCACTTTCTTTATTTCCCATTTACAGAGCCAGGGCTGTGTACAAACATAGGAGGGTTTTTTTCAGCACACACACTGAACAGACAGCTAGCAGACTGTGAGGAGATATTCGCTGAATTTGACAAAAAGACATGTATTGGATTAGAATCGCATACCCCACCTTTAACTATAAACTTTTCAGTCAACAAGTTTTTCATACTACAAATTAGAGTCAAACTGTGGATCTGTATTCAATCAAACACTCATCCCCTGTAGGTTTATATCTTGCTCCTTCGTGGAAGATGTACATCTGTACATCGCGAGGCTCAGTGTCTCTCCAGTTTCTGCATTTATGCAGTGTTTTTCTTGCTCATCTCGGGTCTGTTCATGCAGAACAACTGTGCTTTAACATCGTACACACAGCTCTTGGATATTGGTTTGCGCACTCCTGGCAGTTTTATCGGCAATCTTCCACTCGTCCCTGAGATCGCCAGAACACCCGATGCTACACACCCCACACGGCCGGGCGGAAGTGCTCGCAGATTGTAAAGAAAGGCGGGGGAAGCACGGAGGGCTAAGAGCTAAGTTAAAGCTAACACCACACTGGCTCTCTTTACCCAGCATTTTCCTCGCAAATGTATGATCATTGGTGAACAAAATGGATGAGATTCACCAGAGAGCATCATCAACAGCAGAAGACTTTTGAACTGCAATGACATGATCTTCACTGAAACATGGCTACACTGTGGCATATATAGCAATGCTATTGAGCTAGCTAGACGCCACACATTCCGGGCAGATAGGACGGCAGATGAATCCTGTAAGACCAGAGGCAAAGGATTGTGCATTTACGTCAACAAAGCTTGGTGCACGAACTCTGTTATTGTTTATGAGACACTGCTCAGCTAACCTAGAGTTTCTCATGGTTAAATATAACTGTTTTATCTGCCACGGGAGTTCACTTCCACCATTACAATGGCAGCTTAAATTCCTCCGGATGCTGATTCCAAGCTTGGAAGCTCTGAGCGAACTTCATGCGGCCATCAGTAAACAGAATGCTCACCCAGAGGCTGCATTTATTGTTGCAGGAGATTTTAATCACTCAAACTTAAAGGCAGTGCTCCCCAAATTTCACCAGTATGTTTCCTGTCAAAACAGAGGAAACAAAACTTTGGACCATGTCTATACAAACATGGCTGAGGCTTACGCTGTGGCCCCCTCCCCCACTTCGGTCAATCTGATCACCTTTCTTTGTTCCTCACCCCCAAGTATTCACCTCTCATCAATCATGTGAAGCCATCATCAAAGTATGGGGGCGCAAAGGCCTACAGCACTTCCAGGGCAAATCTGAGGGGGGGCATCAAAAAGGCCAAGCACTGCTACAAGCTAAAGTTAGAGGAGCACTTTTCAAACTCCGACCCTCGACGCATGTGGCAGGGCATCCAGGCCATCACGAGCTTAACAACTTTTACGCTCGCTTCGAGAAAGACAATAGGGAAACTGCCACCAAGCTCACACCCTCAACTGACCACCCGACCATCACACTCACCTCCACAGATGTCTACAATGCACTGAGCCGGATCAAGGATGTAAGGCTGCTGGACCAGACGGCATCCCCAGTCACGTATTTGCAGGCATGTGCAGAGCAGCTCGCTGGGGTCTTTACGGATATTTTCAACCTGTCCCTCGCCCAAGCAGCTGTGCCAGCATGCTCTACACTACCGCCCTGTAGCACTCACACCCATTGTTATGAAGTGCTTTGAGCGGCTGGTCGTGGTCCTAAAGGACTTCCTCCCATCCACACTGGACCCATCCTCCCATCCACACTGGACCCATACCAGTTTGCCTACTACAGCAATAGGAGCACAGAGGATGTAGTCCCCATGGCACTGCACTCTGTACTCACACACTTGGACAATAAGAACACTTGTGCACAAATGCTGTTTGTTGACTTCAGCTCTGCATTCAACACTATCATCCCTTCCAAGTTAATCACCAAACTTGGAAACCTGGGCATTAACACCTCCATTTGCAATTGGATTATGGACCTGACAAACAGACCTCAGCTTGTTAGGTCAGGCCACAACTGCTCCACCACCATCACACTCAACACTGGCGTACCACAGGGCTTTATGCTGAGCCCCTTCCTCTACTCCCTCTTCACACTTAACTGCATGCCTGTGCATGGATCTAACGCCATCATCAAGTTTGCAGACGATACTACGGTGATTGGTCTCATCAGCAACAACGATGAGACTGCCTACAGGGAGGAGGTCCAGCACCTGGCCACATGGTGCTCAGACAATAACTTGCTCCTTAACACCACATTATATTTTCATAATATTGCTATCCTGCATTTATGCACATACTTTATATCCTGCACTTGCTTATTGCACTTCTGGTTAGACCTAAACTGCATTTTGTTGCCTTGTACTTGTACATGTGTAATGACAATAAAGTTTAATCTAATCTAATGCAAGATGAATTCACAGCAGTGACAATGGATCCCAAAAGAGACCAAGATGGTCATAAAGATAGATTTTCAGTGGAGTATTCATTTCAATCCACATCTCTAGTCTAAAAGGCTCTGTCACACCAGAAAGTGGCACAGTGAAATTTTTTTAAATGCTGGTGTGACCAGGCTTTAAAACTGTGACACACATTTACATCACTGCTGACCAGTGTGTTTTCACAGGATGTAATGAACATAACTCGAAAGGTGGTAGTTCAAAACACTGAGTACACCGAAAGCAAAGCAGTGTGTGTGTCTGTGTGTTGCGGCTCTAACAAACACACTCCTTATATCAACTGAAGCAGTTGAGCTCGAGGTTTGTGACTGAAGTGGTTCTGTTCTTTTTATACAGCATCTGAGCACACCGCAGCTCTACACAAGCACACACACTCACCACAAAGAGCAGCACCAATGGCCGGGTCGCATGTGGTGGCAAAATGAAGCAGCCTCTCTTCATCTATCTACGAATGTGTGTGTGTGTGTGTGTGTGTGTGTGTGTGTGTGTGTGTGTGTGTGTGTGTGTTAATTTGAGTTTGGTAGAAACCCTTAATTCCCTGGCATAGGCCGCTACCCATCTTTCTCTCTCACCCCTCTCTCTCTTCTTTTTCTCTATTTTTACTTTTCCTGCCTTCTCTCTCTCTCTTTCTCTCTCTCTCACTGTGGGTCATTCTTTCCCTCACTCTCTCCCCTCGCTCCTCACTCTCTCCCTCCCAGAATATCTCTCAACTTTCCCCTCTCTCTCATTTCTGTTTGCTGACTCTGCACCTCTGCCTTCCTTTTAAACCTCGCAAACACACACACACACACACACACACACACACACACACTCCTCTCAACATTGCACTTAAGCACAATAGTTATATTCAAATGTGCTCCCCCATGGCTGCTGTGAGTCGTCCACATCCAGTCAGCAGAAGTTGGAGTCGAACACGGCAACCTACATTTGGGGTAAATAAATCAAAAGAAGGTAAAAATAATCAACTGTTATTTCGGTTAAAGATAATTTTTAGGATTTTTTGGGGCATTTCTGCTTCATTACAGTGGATTCAGCAGATAGGAAGAATGGGAGAGGCAGGGAGGGTAACATTTCCAAAATAATAAGGCAAAGAAGAGCAGAATCTTTTTCACTTATAATAATCAATGAAAATAATGATATTAACAATCAATCAATCACACTTTATTTATATAGCACCTTTCAGACAAATAAAATGCAATTCAAAGTGCTTTACAAGGGATTGACCAAATTTAGGATATTAAAAAAATGGATTTAGAGACTAATGCACACTAAAACAATCAAAAACTAAAAGTTAAATGAATAAGACAACAATAAAAGAGATACTCTGTGATAATGTTGAAGATGAGAGTGATAAAGGAGATGCTGATAATGGTGATGATCATGAGGGTGTGATGATAATAATGACGAAAATTACTATAGTATATTAGCTCAACTGGTACCATGATGGTAATGATGACAATGATCATTATGATTATGGTGATGATGAGAACGTGTAGGTAGTAATGATACCAGTGACCATGGTGATGATGATGATGGTGTGATAACAATGAGAACGACAATGAAGATGACAATGATGACGATAATGTTATCAATTAGCAGTGTGATGATAGTGATGATGATATTGAGAAATATGTTTACATTAACATGTAAGGATGATGATGAAACTGATAATGCTGCTGATGATGATGATGATGATGCACTTGATGAGGGTGATGATGGTGAAGCTGAGATGAGAATGGTGATGATGATAATTAGATTAGGATGATAATGAAGTTGGTGAGATGATGATGATGATGATATTTACATTAGGGTATTGGATGAAGATGGTAAGGATAGAATGATGCTGATGATGAAGTTGGTGAGGATGGATGAATATGATATTTATCGATATTTACATTAGGATGATGGTGAGGTTAACAATGATGAGACTGACGATGATGAAGATGATAATGATGATGGTGGTGGTGGAGAAAAATGGTGAGGTTAACAATGATGAGACTGATGATGATGATGATGATGTTAGGATGATGATGAAGCTGGTGAAGATGATGATAATGAAGCTGATGATGATAATGATGATGATGATGATGATGATGATGGTGATAATTAGATCAGATTAGGGTGAAAATGAAGCTGCTGGGAATGATGATGATGGTGATGCTGCTGCTGCTGCTGCTAGTGATAATGATAATAAGGATGATGACAAGCCGTATATTAGGATGATGATACTGATAACAATGATTAAAATAGTAATAGTCATTACAGTGATAATCTAAATGAAAATGATAACATGATGTTGAGGATAATGGTTAATGGTTGGCCTCTCCCTCCACAGCATACCAACTGATAAAATAAAAACATTTTTCACAGAAGACATTTTGACAGTGTGAAAAGCACATGTTTAAATAATAAAACTAATGATGGCTAAATTCTGTTTTGTTGCTTTGGTTTCAGGGTCCTGCTAATTTTCATGTTGGCTCAGAACAGAGCCATTGTTAATGTTATTAGTAACATAAACGGCTAGCTGCTGAGAAAAGAATCATATAATAAACGCAATAAAAGTAGCCATATAATGACCACTACAGTATGAGATGCATCATGGGAAAAAAGAATATACAACATATACCACATGAATATTAGATTTATACACTTACTGCAATTAGTCCAGGAAATAGATCAGGTGTGATTGCCTACACCTGGGTGCCTAACTCAGGCACATTTAAAGACAGCTGGTCCCTGTGCTGGGGTATTTTTTGAACAATGTTAGACTGCCACTAAAGTGTGTGTATGATTTCTTATTTGGTGGTGGGAATAAATAATTAATTTCAGGAGATTGCTGGATGATAAAAAGTCAAGACAAGACAAGTGGGTGCAATTGATATAATTAGCCTTGGCATTCTACCTGTTATTTTAGATACCACCAGTGACAGAATAGTCTGTCAAAAATCAAGATGAGTATGATAGTGATGATTACTGCTTCAACTTTGACCAATCACACTTGCCATAGTCGTGTGCACACAGTTATTCCAATGAGGGATTATAACCAAAATTTTGGGTGCACTCACTTTCTCTTTAACCTCCCAGTAAAATGTTGGCTTGTTTAAAACCTGTTTGATCGTCTTACTACTTGTGTTTCTTGACCTGTCTGACTTCTTAATAGTGATGTCACCATGTTCCCAGATTTCAAGGTTGTTAGTACTGATAGAACTGATGCAACAAAAAAAAAACTAGGAAAGACCCAAAATGTAAAAAAAAAAACTGAATTATTCTTTAATCCATATATGCCAACTTTTCCACCTCAGCCAAGTGTAACAACTTTTTTTTTTTTTGACATTTCTTCAGCTTTCTAGTAGAGGAAGTTTGTGGCCAAATTTAACATGCACATAAACACCAGTGGATAAAACTTTACTTACTGAGAGAACAACTTTTACTTTATAAACAGAAGGAAGTGGCCTGAACTTGACCCCAGCTGCCTCCCTCTAGCCCTCGCTTTCTCTTTTTTTCTCTCTCTAACTCTACCCCTCACACACACACACACACACACACATACAGTACAGTACATACATACTGGAGACACCTGTGTAAACCATCTGCTTGGCACCCGCCTCCTTATCCCAAAAAAACACCCGGGCCAGGGACAACACACGCACACACACACACACACACACACACACACTGTCTTCTAGAAACATCCACCCTCATACTCTCAGACACAGACTCACACCAACCAAGAATTCTGCAGAAGAGAAGCTTAAGCGCGTGAGATCTGACACCTACAGAGCTTCTCCCACCAAAAAGAGCCTCAGTTACTCTTCAGGTCTTTAAATTAAGTTTTATAACTAGATTCGGGAACAAAGAACACGGCTAGAACAATAGACCACAAGCTCTTTCTCAACCCATCTGATAGCGACCTGTTCGACGAAGACCAACCAAAACCTGAAGTCTCTGAGTCTTCCCTATCTCCTACTGTCCAACCTCATCAGCAACCCCAGCTGTGTTCAGCAATCCATATTCCCCGACGTTCCCAGCTCTCACCTTCACCTCCCAGCAGCTCCAGGGAAGATCCCGGCTTAGGCGTTCGAGGGACGCAGCCTCTTCCAGACGCCTCTCCCCAACCCGCTCGAGATCCAACAGGCAAAGCCACCGCGACCTGTATTCACCCCACCATCACACCGACCGTCTTTCCACTCCAAACATATCGCAGGGGACAGTCGCTCACCTGAAGCAAGCGCACAGCCAGCGAAACATAACTTTTTGCCACTCAATAAAGCCAAACTTTTCCAATAGCTTACGGACTCCCACCACTCTCCCTTGCCGAGCATCCCAAGCATTTCCGGGCTCCCAGTGTCGCGTCCGGGGCAACGTTGATGACATCACAGAGCGCCCCTCGGCCGACGAAGCCCAGTCCTCCACATCATCCCTCTCAGAGGGCCAGGTTGTATCAAACCCTTTACCAGCTCCCTCTGTTTCTCATTCCTCCAGGCTTCACTAATAACTTGAGCACATGCATCCCTCCATCCCAGCATCCTTTCTTCTTATCTCCTACTTTTCCCATCCCATCTTCTTCAGCCACCACAGCTCCTCCCACTTCGATACCGGCTATCACAGCCACACAGACTGCACCCACCACAGTGACCCTCAGTGGTGCCTTCAGCCAAAACCCTTCGTTTCCTCCTGCTTCTTCTTTTTCCCATGTAATCCCTCGGGAACTGCAAACTGCACTTGTTCCTATCAAACTTAAACAGCCACTCCCTACCCGCTCCAAAGAACTCACAGCATCCGAATTTGCTTTGTCATTCTCCCTGTACCAGGACACCATTTGCTCGGCCTTCTCCAACCGCAGGTCAGAGCTGGATGATTATCTTTCACTGATGTGTCTCGGAGGTGTTTGGGGCCAAATACATTAACTTCAGTTTTGTCTGAGTTTAACATCAGGAAATTGCAGGTCATCCAGGTCTTTATGTCCTTAAGGTATGCTTGAAGTTTTTCTAACTGGTTAGTTTCATCTGGCTTCATCGATAGATATAATTGGGTATCATCCGCATAACAAAGACATTTTATGGAGTGTTTCCTAATAATATTGCCTAGAGGAAGCATATACAGTATAAGGTTAATAGAATCGGTCCAAGCAAAGAACCTTGTGGAACTGACTAACTTTGGTGTGCACGGAAAACAGGTACAAATTGAGATCAATCTGATAAATAGGGTTTAAACCAGCTTATTGCGGTTTCTGTAATGCCAATTACATGTTCTAGTCTCTGTAATAAGATGTGATGGTCAATGGTGTCGAAGGCAGCACTAAGATCTAACAAGTAGAGAGACAAGTCCTTTGTCTGATGCAATTAAAAGGTCATTTGTAATTTTCACCAGTGCTGTCTCTGTGCAATGATGCACTCTAAATCCTGACTGAAAATCCTCAAATATACTATTGTTATTTAGAAAGTCACACAACTGATTGGCGACTGCTTTCTCAAGGATCTTAGAGAGAAAGGGAAGGTTAGACATAGGTCTATAGTTGGCTAAAACCCCTGGATCAAGAGTGGGCTTTTTAAAAAGCGGGTTAAAATTACAGCTACTTTAAAGGATTGTGGTAGAGAGCCTGTTAATAAAGACAGATTGATCATATCCACTAACGAAGTGCTAACTAAAGGTAAAATGTCTTTAAGCAGCCTAGTTGGAATGGGGTCTAAGACAGAGGTTGATGGCTTAGATGAATTAATCGTCGAAGTTAGTTGAAGAAGGTCGATAGGAGCAAAGCAGTCAAAATATATATCAGGTTTTACAGCTGTTTCTAAGGTTCCTGTGTTTGAAGATAAATCGGTACCGGTTGAGGACAAGACATGATGAATTTTTTCTCTAATAGTTAAAATTTTATTATTAAAGAAACTCATGAAGTCGTTACTACTGAGGGCTATAGGAATACATGGTTCAATAGAGCTATGACTCTCTGTCAGCCTGACTACAGTGCTGAAAAGAAACCTGGGGTTGTTTTTATTTTCCTCTATTAATGATGAGTAGTAAGCTGCTCTGGCATTACGGAGGGCCTTCCTGTATGTTTTAAGCAACAGCCTAATTCCCAGCCTGGACTTCTCCATGCAGTATTCCACAATCGATCACGCTATCTCCCTAATCCGCACCGCAGGCCAAGGAGTTTGGTTGTCAAAGGCAGACATCGCTAGCACCTTTAAAGTTCTTCCCATGCACCCTGACTACTGACATCTTTTTGGCATTCTCTGGAAAGGCACATACTATTTCGCAGTGCGCTTGACCTTCGGGTGCAAGAGCAGCCCGATAATATTCAACTCTTTTTCCAAAGCACTCTGCTGGATCTTGACAAACAACTTCAAACTCCTGTACATTATCCATCTCCTAGATGATTTCCTCACTGTCATGCCACCATCTTCACCCCCAACTTATTGTCTTCACACCCTCACTTCCGCATTCTATGAGCTTGGAGTCCCTCTCTTCCCAGAGAAAACGGAAGTTCCCAGCACATTACTGGAATTGCTTGGTATCACACTCAAGTCAATCTCACTCCAAGCACCCCTGCCTTCTGAGAAAATCCATCAGATTTCCTAACTCATTTCAAACTTCCTCCTTGCTCATACAGTAGATGCTCCAAACAGCAACTTCTCTCACTGCTAGGCCACCTCAATTACGTCATCCCACAAGGTCGATCCTTCTTGTCACACCTCCTCTCCATAGACTCAGTTCCATCTCTCCATAAACACGTTACGCTGGATAAAGCTTGCAAGATCGAGCTAAATGTGTGGTACCAGTTCCTCTCATCCTGGAACGGCATCTATTTATTTTATGACGACCACATCACAAAGTAAGAAGGCATCCAGCTCTTCATAGATGTAGCCCCTTCCATTGGCTTTGGCAGCTACTATGATGGCAGGTGATTCTCTGCCGAATGGCTGCTCGGTTTCTCTTTCCTCCACAATCTGTGAAATGTACCCAGTCTGTGGTAGTCAGCTACCCTATCCTTCCCATCCCTGTGTTCTCTTTTGTACTCTCCTTCCCTGGTGTGTCTTGTATGTCCCCGACTCATCTCTGGTGTGTGTGTGTGTGTGTGTGTGTGTGTGTGTGTGTGTGTCTTTTGGTCTGGCTCCGTAGTTTCCCACCTGCTGCTGATCACCGGCACACCTGTCCTCAATCTACCATCAATCTCCACAGCTCAAATACCAGGCTCTCCCACAACACCAACGCCAGATCGTACACTTGATTATCCTGTGCCGGTGATCACAGTTTCTGCCTCCATCTGGATTCCTGCCATCCTGTCTACCTGTCTCTCCAGCTACACTGCTTTGCCTGTCTCCAGAAACTACACCACTGAGCCAGACCTTTTGGACCCGACCTGCTCCATGCTACTGGTTCTGCTGACAGTCAGTCGCCACACCTCACCGCCAACTCCACATCGAGGCCAGTCCAGGTCTACACTGCACCACCTGTTCCTCGCCTCAGGATCGCTGTATGTCTGGATCCACACCTCACCGCCAACACTGCGCCGCGGATCCACTGCCAGCCCAGGCCAACACTCCACCGCCTGCTCTGTGCCACGGACCGGTCTGCCTGTCCAGATCCACACGGCCTCCATCCAGAGTCAGGCGGGTAACCACTGCTTCAGTCTCCACTCCGGAACCATCACTACTTTTCCTGAGTCGCCAAGTATGGCGCCGAAGGCTCCACTCAGGAGAACTACACCCCTTCCCACTGAAACTGCATACATTCAAATAAAGAGTGACTTGATCTGTAAAACTTCTATTGTGTTCTGCATCTGTGGGTTCGAGAAATTGTACATTATGACACAGTCATCATAGCAGCCATTCTTTGGGGGCACAAATGATCCAAAAAGATCATTGCCATCTATGCCGACAACAGTGCTGCCATAGACATCATTAACAAAGGACAGTCTAGACATCATGCAATTTATGTGGAGGCTCACCCTGATTTTGGCCCAGCACCAATTCGCCATCCAAGCCTCCCACATCCCAGGTCACAAAAACGCTGACTCTCTTTCTCGCTTCTTGTTTCAGAAATTCAGACAATTGGCACCAGCCTCCCACCCTCTTCTGACTCAAGTCCCCCCATTTTCAGTCACCATCTTCAACTGACCTTGCAGCTGGAACACCGCCTCTCAAGAAACCATCCTCAACAGTGTCGCTCCCCAAACACTCTCTTCATACCTAACTGGATGGAATTGCTTCAAAGCTTTCTATACCTCCCACAGCCTTCCATTCCCTTCTCTCGATGTCCTGGCCCTCTCTATCTTCATCACGTTCACCCATTGCATCATTCAGATTAAATCCTCCACCATTACAAGTCTACATCAGTGGCATAAACTTCGTTGCTCGCCCCTCACTTGTCCTAGAATCCATCTTCCTACTGGCATTCTTTGGCTTTCTGCGCTGTTTGGAGTTCATGGCTTCAAACCTCAACTACCACCCATTCCGACATACATCCATGTCCGACATTTCCATTCAGTCTGTCGACACTGTCATCTACCACCTTAAATGCAGCAAGACCAACCAGTCCAGTCTACCTCAACCCATCTACCTCTTTCGACCAGGGTCATACCTAAGTCCGTATGAACCCATTCGCTAATTCGCTACTACTCAAGACAAGCCAGTCAGGCTTCCCCCCTAGACCGTCTGTTCATCACAGAGACAGGAAAAGTAGCCACACGCTTCTGGTTCTACCACCACTTCCACCAGATCCTACTCAAATCCGACAGATCCCCTGAGCTATACTTTGGGCATTCATTCCACATCAGAGCCGCCTCCATAGCTTCTAGGCAGCTTCTACCATATCATTAAAATTCTTGGCTGCTGGTCATCTCCAGCATACCTCACTTGCGTACGTAATGATCTTAACAACATCAAAAATGATCACACGCACCTTTCAATTTGAGGTTCTTTTGGAGGCTCTATCCATCATCTCTTAAAGAGACAGCTCCCCCACTCAGAGTCTCAACTCTCCTGGTTCCACCAGTCTTCCAGCCACCAGCAGGCACTGGTCCATCACTCCTCCATCCATAGAAACAGAAGAGAGTTGCAGAGAATTGCACTATGACTATGCATTCCAATACTGTAATTGATTGCATCTAATCAGCACTGAATAGACATATTATTGTATTGTAAAATGGAATGTTTTGTACTTCACAATATTGACTGCTTTAGGTCTGTTTCTGATATTGCTGTGTTGTCTGTTTCAGAGAGTTCTTGAGCTAGATGCAGCTGCAGTTCCCCATGAATTCAAATTTATTGATGAAGTGGGTTTCAACCTCGCAAAAAGGCAGCAACGGAACCTCATTGGCCAGCGTGCCAATGTTGAGGTTCCTGTCCAGAGGAGTTTTTTCAGCTTGCCGTTGGAAGAAGGTATATAAACGCAAGCCCCATGAGTGCATACCCATCCTACAAGCAACAGAGGAAGCATGTGGTGATATAGCTGCTGAAGCATATCAGGGCTGGATTTGTCATGTCAGGCGTTACGTATGTCGATGAGGTACTGTGGCCAGACAGAAACGAAAGTATGCAGAAGGTTTTTTATATATATATATTATTTGTTCTGTATAAAGAAATAAAGAACACAAATCCAACTATGTTTGCTGAGATGTATACAGTATTTCAGAATAAAAAAAACTTTCTATTCTTGTATTTGTGTTTTATATTTGAGTATGATACACTGAAAATGAAGACCTACTGATTATCATAGTAGTGTTTTCCGCTTCTCATATTGTTTTCCACTGAGTGTGTTCAGTTGGTTCTTAGAAATGTCTATTCATTTGATGTGTCATTTGGTGTGTCTGTGTCATTTGAAGACAAAATTTAATTTTGAGAAGACATAACATTGTTTTGAATGCAGTGTTTGCTTTTGAAAAAGATTTGTGGAGTTTTGGGTTTTGTGTGTGAGTTTTTGTATTTGTGTTTAAAGTTTTAAGAAAATAAGCTACGCTTTCAGAAAACGTGTGTGATTGAGAAACTGTAATACAGATGTCAATTATGTGTCATCAGAGTAGTGCTGCACTGTGACAGAAATTAAGAGGGAATGGTTTAGGCTACATGAAGTTAAATGCTAAAAAATGTCTTTCTGAAGCAAAGAATATTATATCCTAGAGTAGGTGATGTTACACTGTCAGGTGTTATAAGAGAGAAAGATACTAGACGGAGACCTGGATAAAGACTCTCAGGCATCTGTCCTAACAACTACTGAACTGTACAAGTTGATGTGCCAAAATATGCCTAATCCTAAAATCAATGTTTTTGTTCCAACTGCTGAAAAAGGCAAACTATCTGTACATGACGACAGGTCTGAACCACTTGTGACTTTTGTTCATACCTACAACCAACAGAGAATCACTCGAATGTGCCACTTAAGAATGCATCTATTCATACAAGTGCATATTTGTGATATTTAAAAAAAGTTTTTTAATAAACAAAATAGTGACAGCAGCTTCTTCCTCTGTGGAGGATGGTTTGACTGTTTTTAGGAAGAGGGCGCTCAATGAGTTCAGCTGGAGGAGGAGGATGGAGGAATGTTCCAGAATACTGATACTGGGGACAGATTATACACACGCACACCACAAAAACACACATAACAAACTTGAGCCAACACTCATCTGCTCTCTTGCTTTTCCTCTCTCTTTCTCTCCAATCTCCAAAAGCACTCACACTTTTACACACTCATATACTTTCACACACTTATACGCACACACACACACACACACACACACTCCGTGATCCGGGTGGAATCAAAGGGTATTAGCTGTGCGGTGTTCAGTTCCCTCGGTCCTTTCCCAGCATTCTCCACAGCTGTACGATTACACAGGTGTTTGGCAAAAACACACTGTTAGAGACCACAGAGGGGCGGAGTGTGTGTGTGTGTGTGAGAGCATGCGCATGTGTGTGATTGAGTGAGACAGAAAAAAAGGAATATGCATGTGTGGTTGCATGCGTTTAGTGTCTGCATGCACAGCTTCCCTGCAGGAGTGTGTGCCTTTGTATGTATATGCAGTATGTGTGTATGTTTATACCATTAATTCTTCCCAGTGACTCAGCCCTGCTATTTCCTTGACCACCACCACCATCGTCACATTTTAAATTCACTCCTGACATTTTTTTCTTCCCATCTGTCTTGTCTTTCAGTCTTCATTCATGTCTGTAGTTTCCTTAGAAACGCAATCAGTGTCCAGTGTTGGTGTACTGTGTTGCCTGGTAGTCACATTTGTTGAATCAACTTAATACATCTAATACTGTAGTTAGTGGCTCCTGAAAAAGTTGCTACAAACTGCTAAATACTGCAGAACTCCACTCTCTTTGTACAACAATTTTATTTCAAATCAAATCAATTCAAATCTGTTACGATCTACAAAGGGGGACTCAAATGCAAACTCAGAAGTTAGATTTAGGCAAAGGGATTTTATTGTCCAGTTACTGAATGGAGAGGTTTGGGGAAAGGGACCAGCTTATGGTGCCACCAGAGTGTGAGCTGAATCCAGGTTCCAGAACCGGTGACAGGAACTGGGAAGTAGTGAGGACCAGGCAGAGCTGACAGGCGGCGTAGACAGCTGGATAGACAGGCAGGCGGTGCAGCGGAGCAAGACAAATTGACAGGTAGATGATGATCCTGGGCACAACAAACAGGTTAGTAAAACTAACAGAGCAAGCGACAAAGATACTGGGTATAGGAGCCATGTACCTCCTTGGAGGTTAAAACAACGATCTGGCGACAAGTGGACTGAAGACCGGGGTTGATATACTGCAGGGTGTAGATGGCAGGATGGAATGCAGGTGTGTCGGCACGGATGAGATGCAGGTGTGTCGATGCCTGACTGGAGAGTCTGGCCTGTGCCCCGCCAGCACACACACACACACACACACACACACACACACACACATATACATACACAATGCAGGAGAGGGGCCAACAGGGGACAACACATAGAAATGCCTCAGGTTCTGGCATGACCATAACAAAATCAGGACAGACACCTTTTGTTGCATGTCATCCCTCTGTCTCTCTGACCATACATTTCCTGCCTCATTCTATACTGTCTACTATCAACATGCTGACGGTTAGTAGGTATAATGTTTAACATGTTCACCATCTAAATTTAGCATGTGAGCAACAAAAAACAAAGTTCAGCTGAGGCTGATGGGAATTATTTTAGAAGAAATTTGGTCACAAACCAAAAATGGGAAAATCACCAAAGTTATATCAATTAAATTTTTTCTTGATTGCTTAAACACTATAACTAGGCTTTTGAACTAAAATTTCAAAATCATAACACCATTTATCAAAAAGCACACCCATTTCCCTAAACTATAACACTATTCCCCTGTTTAGTCACAAGTCAGATTTGTTGAACTGTCACATAAATCAGACTGCAGACTTCAGACTGCTCTCTACTGTAACTTTTTGAAAGACCAACGTTTGAATATGTTCAAGTATGAGTTTTTTATTGTATGAAGTATTGAGTACCGTCACAGTATAGCAGTACGGCATCCATTGTGCCCTCTTGAACTGTGTTTCAGGGTAGTCATTTACTCTAGTCATTTACTCTACTGTGTTTCATGTGTTTTGCAGAAAATCTTTAAGATTGAAAGCCAGCCTGTTCCCCATGAGATTATCTTTGTTGATGAGGCTGGATTTAACTTGACCAAAAGAAGGAGAAGGGGGAGGAACATAATTGGCCATCGGGCTATTGTGAATGTCCCTGGCCAGCAAGGAGGGAACGTCACTATGTGCACGGCCATGAGCTAACCAGGGGGTACTCCACTGCCATGCCATTCTTAGACCCTATAACACTGTGCTCCTCCTTGGTTTCCTTGATGGTCTAAGAGAGTGTGTTCCAGCTTGGCCAGAGGGAGCCAGCACAACCAGAGCAGCCTCGCTATGTTATTATTTGGGATAACGTCAGCTTCCATCGCACTGCTCTGGTTCGTGACTGGTTTACCAATAACCTGAGGTTTTCCAACATCTTTCTGCCTGCATACACTCCCTTTCTAAACCCAGTCAGAGGTTTTTTTCAGCATGACGGTGGAAAGTGTATGACCGAGAACCTCACATCCGTGTTCACCTCCTCCAGGCCATGGAAGAACTCTGCCTAGACATTTCAGTTGATACGTGCCAAGGGTGGATCAGGCATGCAAGAGGATTTTACCACCGCTGCCTGGCTAAGGCCAATATAGCCTGTGATGTTGATGAGATTCTCTGGCCTGTCCCCAACCAAAGACAGGATGCTGGGGGAGAATTATTTTTGTTGTTGTTGTTTGGTGTATTGTACTGTACAGTACATTAAGGAATAAAACATGTATACATTTGTTGTGTTAATCATGTGAAATGGTTTTTGAGGGGGAGAAACACAAGCAACATTACTATAGCAGAATCGTGCTACCGTGAGTTCCCCTGGCTCTGAGACACACGCTGAGACCACATTTTCAGGCAATATTCTTTATTCTTTTCTTTTTCTCCACACACAATCTTTCGTTCTAGCATCAGCCATTCCTCCGACCACGCCTCTGCTTCTTCCTCTGTGTCCAGAAAAGCCAGCCTCCCTGGCTGGCTGTCGTGGCTCTCTTCAGGTCCAGCATGCTACTGTATTTAGGGAGAGCATAATTAAATAACCAGTTAACCAGTTGTGCCAGTTACCTCTCCCTGATGCTGCTCACCTGAGCCACTCCACCACCTCTCCCTCTGCAGCTGACAGCTACCCATACCCACCTCCACAATTACTTATTACCGGTTTTTGTAATACTGTTTTGAATTTATCTCACCAGTGTATAAGACTATGTTGTAGTGTGTGTGTGTGTTGTGTGTGTGTGTGTGTGTGTCATGTCTGAGGGCAAAGTTTGGTTTTTCAGCAAGATTGAATAGTTTTGAGTGGAGAGCTTCATTTTGACCTGAAAATAGGAAGTTCAGGGGATGGGGTGAGAAGTTATGGATTTGTGTTTAGAGTTAAAAGAAGGCATAATTTCAAGAAATGTGTTTAAGCAATCAAGAAAAATTGTAAGGGAACATGAATGTCTGAACCAAATTTAATGCAAATACATCCAATAGTGGTTGAGAATTATGATTCAAATCCACAAATGTCATGGTGGAACTAGGGAAAAGGTAAGTGGATCGCCAAGATTGTGAGGATTCATTCTCTGGGCACTATGTCTGTACAACATTTCATGACAATCGATCCAGTAGCTGTTGAGATATTTCAGTCTGGAACAAAGTGGTGGACCAGGCCACCCACAGAGCAACTGACAGATTGACAATGTCATCTATAGAGCTATGCTGCAAGCACGGCTAAAAACTGGTTCAATGTTTTGGGTCTTTTACATTTTTTTAATGATTGCTACGACACAAAAACTGGTACTTGTGGCACAATTACTGAAACCACTAACTCATGTAGCCTATCTAATGACCTGGTATGCTAAACCATAACACATTCTCTGTTTTACACTCATTAGGCAATTCTAAAAAATACTTTTTGCAAAACACTCGTAGACACATAATTAAAAACTGAAATCCCTGTGTTTCTTTTGGAAGACACTACCATTCAAATGCCACACACTTACTGATTATCCAAACCCAGTCCGAACAGGTAAAAACACTTATGGCTAATTTGTTCACTTAGAAATCACAGCTTGAGCACTTTAAATAGGCCACAGGTTAGAAGTCTTGGTTTGGATAACAGTGGAGGCCAATGTTGGAGAGAGAGGAAGAGGACGAGATAACAGCAACTACATTATAACTATATTATCCGTGCCACTTTGATTGACCATGTGGTCAACCATGGGTTGTCTCTTAGGGAGGCTGAGCAGCGGGTCCAGCCTAATTTGAGCCACTGCACTGCAGAAAGCATTATTTAGACATTTTGAAATGAGAATAGGTAAGTACACCTCCTCTATAACATGCTACTGAACTCACAGAACTGTACCTCTGTACTATACTACTGTATAGTACCATTTACAGTAGTTCGCAGTAACAAGCCTATTTTTATGTGTTGTGTTACTGTTCATGCAACAAAAAAATACAGTATGTAGAAAAACATTCCTTGTATTTGTGTATCACACACAATACAATGTATCACATCAGTGTGTAGTTGGCGTGTAGAAAGAGTTATTAATTTGATATGTGTGGAGAGTTTTGATGCAAAAATACAATTTTTAGAGTTAAAATAATTTTGGATGAAGTGTTTGCTTTTTCCAGAAGTGTGTGATGATTTGCATGTTCTGTGTGTGCTTTTGGGTTTTATGTGTTAAGTTTTGACAAAATGAGCCATAGTTTCAGAAATTCAATTAAATTTTATTTATATACCCCCAATTCATAACAGAAGTTATCTCATTGCACTTTTCCTAGAAAGCAGGTCTAGACCGTACTCTTTATATTAGACCCAACAAATACCACAATGAACAAGCACTTGGCGACAGTGGCAAGGAAAAACTTCCTTTTAAGAGGCAGAAAGCTTGGACAGAACCAGACTCAATGGTGGGCGGCCATCCACCGCTGTCATGTTTTGAGAGAGAGAGAGAGATTTTTTGTTAATTGTGTCTAAGCATTGGTAAAAAAACTGAAACAGCACTACAATGTATCACACAAGTAGAAGTAGTGCTGTTTTATTAATAGCGTACTTTCATAAAAGGGAAGTCTGTGGACTTTTAATTAAAAACATCCATTTACAGTTTTTTGCGATTGCTTACACACTGGTTGCGGAATTTGGCTCATTGTGTCAAAACTCTACACACAGACTAATAAGACACAACACTTAAGTGATAAACATCTCACTTCTATTGCAGTGCAATGGTAAACACATTCAGTCTCAACTACAAGCTACGGGCAATGCAGATGATTTTTTTCTTTTTACATACTGTGTGCAGTATGGCCCTGTACAGTAACATCAAAACTGTAATACATGTATTGCCATTTTTTGTTCACTGAGTAGCATCAACCTAATATTGTAGGAGTACATTGTATTGCGCTGTAATGCTGTAACACTTACATGGGTACGATCTAGTGTAGACATACCTGTTTTCCAGTCTAAATGTCTGTATTATGGATGCTACCGTGTAGTGACTCAGGTTGGACTGGACTCTGCCCAGCCTCCCTCATGGTCAGGCCATGATTTTTGACATGGTCCACCAAAGTGGCCCTAATGTCGTTGGAAATATATATCCTGCTCTTTGTCTTCCTCTTCCTCTTCCTCTCGCTGTCACTGCTCCATGTTTGCAAAGTTCTTACAAAAGAGGTGAGCTTACCTGAGGTCTATTTGTAGTGCTAAGGCTCAGACTGATTTGTGTTCAATTAGTGTACAAATGGTTTCGTGGGGGGGTTTGCCAATTTCAGGTAT
Organism: Siniperca chuatsi; assembly: GCF_020085105.1. Lineage (NCBI taxonomy): Eukaryota > Metazoa > Chordata > Actinopteri > Centrarchiformes > Sinipercidae > Siniperca > Siniperca chuatsi. The sequence continues at coordinate 23,092,924 of NC_058059.1, read as the reverse complement.
GTTTTGCATTTTGAATAGAAGTGGTTTCCCAATGACTGCAAGAGATTTCATTCTTGAACAAAGAGTCTAATATAACAAAATAGTGTGTAGGGTTTTGCAACAAGTGTTTTGCAGAATTGCAAACAAAGTGCACAGCAGAAAATGTGTTCGTACATTTGGTGCCTTTGTTTAAGGCCTGGTTACAAAGGTTAAGGTTTTGATACTTTTGTCCAAGCATTCACTTTCAGTGTGTAAGCAATCGTAAAAAAAACTGTAATGTTTCACACCAAATTACTTTGTGTGTATCCTTAGAGATCAGTTCAACATTTTGTGAAATATTCTTGTTCACTCCTCGCTGAGAGTTAGATGAGAAGATTGATACCACTCTCATGTCCATAGGCTAAATATGAAGCTAGAGCCAGCTTAGCTTAGCATAAAGACAGGGTGTTGTCACAGCCTGTCATGTCCTCACCAGCCGGTAATCACTAACACCTGTCATTAATCACACACCTGCATTTCATCAGCACTCCACTCCACTATAAAAACCTCATCCCACGCCTCAGTCAGTGTCTGGTCTCATTTAGTAAAGGACAGATCTCAGTATCCTTCCAAGACTACATTACGGACTCCTACCTCGCTTCTGCTAACGCCCACTCAGTTCCAGAGCTCCCGGTTCCGTGGATCTCCAGTCTCCCGTGGGCATCTCCAAAGCCCACGAACTCCAGCCTCCCGTGTGGGGCTCTGCAGCCCCACACCCAGATCTCCAGTTCGGCCAGCCAAAAGGACTGTATCAGTAACATTCTCACTTTGCCTATCATATCGTGCTCAATAAACTAAACTCCTGTCTCATCTTGGTGTCTCTGGCCTGCTCTGTCCGTAACAGGTGTTTTTAAACAGAAAAATTTTAATTTACAAAATAACATACATAAACCTACTAGTTCTGTCAACTAAGAAATTATACTTAAAATAACTTACTTTTCTACTTTTAAAACATTTCGAAGTTTGAAAGAAGACATATTTATATCTACAATAGATCAAATGTCTGTAATGTGAAAGGGGTCACTCACAGTGATGAACCTTCCACCTGTACAATCAAAACTAAAACCCCTGTTCACCAACTGTATCTGGCAACCTGCACTGTAGGCGGTGACAGAAGTGCTTTCTGGATAGATAAACTGTTGTTCATCACCAACCATTGCTTCCGTTAATGATAAAACATGGCCTGATGTAATTAAGCTGATTATGAGATTTTACAGCATGCATGTACACAGAGTTAAATTGGGATTTGTTATGTGAGGGGGGGCTGTGTGGTTTCAGGGTTGCCATGGGTGCACGTGTGTGCGCATAGACTACAAAATCTGATTAATATCATTTGAGGGAAGATGACCCTCTGCTATGAACACTAAAACACTAATCAAAGTCATTCTAGATACTGTGATATGCACAAAACTACAGCTGATGACAATAAAACTTTTCTGTAAGTGCACTCTCCTGTGCATCTGTATCAAATATTGAAAATATCAAAACCGTGTTTGAGCAGAATATAAGCAATTATGTGTTATTAAACCAATTTCTGACCTATTGTCTCCCTACCTTGCCATCCACCCTAAGCAAAATTCTACTAAAGGGCCCTCCTACCTGACCCGTGATGTAAACCATTTGCCATTGCCACACAGTCTCACCTGACACCCCAGTGCTCCCACTACAATCCTCCCTCCTTGAAGACAGTTTGCTCTGACAGTCTAAAAATAAGTAGATCTATACAGAACAGAATGAGGTACAAACAAACAATACTTATTGAATAGAATATTTTCTATAGAATTTTAAGATAAATGAATATTAACAACATAGGCTAAATAAGAAATTGTAGAAAATAATAAAATATAACAATGAGCTTTGGCTCTGCTGCCTGGTAATTAGTCCTGTCCTCACAATATTATATAATTAGCTTTGGCTAAACAATGTAAATATAAGCCTATAGGCCATGATTACAGCTTTATGTCTCAAAATAGTAAAATAAAAGCTATACAGCTGTGTTGCTCCCCCAGCTAGCCTTTTTTACATTTTCAGAAATAAAATACTATTTATACGGCTTGGCTGAATACTTGATAGTTGTTATTTATTGAGAGATGTGCATCCATATTGTCGAGTTTGTCAGGCAAAAGTCACAGAACACAGCCCTGAGGGTGGCTGGCAAGTAAGCAATACACAAACAGACAGAGAGATGCACTGCCCAGCTAAGTTAGTAAGACAGACAGACTAGAGAGAGATGCACAGAGATTACACATGTAGTGTAGTTCCCTACAGTTCCCATAATGCTTTGGAGGTGCTAACAGTAAGTATAATGTTGCCATGGAGTCAGCGAGTCAGCTGTGGGCTATAACTTAAGCCTTTTTTAACCTGCATTTGTTCATATTTTGCTAAATTGATAGAGCCTGCTAGCCAAGCCAGCTACCTAGTCCGGCTTAAAGCTATAGCTTGATTAGCCCCAAACCGGTTTTAATGTTAAAGCAAGAGAAGGACCAAAATAGAAAGAAAGGACCGGAAAATGGCCACCGTGTGAACATGGTGAATTGAAACAGATCGTAAATTGTGATATTTATTGCAACTTTGCTGCCTTCCCTTTGGCGCTTGAGCAGCTCTAGTGTCTTTGCCTGTCTGAATCAACTGAATCTAAAAATGTGTGTATCATGTCTGTGTGTTGAGATTTGTTATTTTTGAGATTTGCGTTATGAGAAGGAGTGAAATTGTAGCAACTAGGCTCTATAGGTTTTAAAATACCTTAATTGTCTCCAAACAAAGTGCGTTTCCATCCACCTGTTTTTATGCCCATTTTCAATTTCCGCATGAAAAACCTGAGTGGAAAAGTGAAAAAAACAACTAAAAAGTGATTATTGCAAAAACATTTTTATGCTTGGCAGAGGTGGGAAAAGTTGGTGTATCAATAAAAGGTGTAATGGCTCAGAAAATAGACAAGCTTAAACCCAAAAGCACAAGTCACACACAGGCAGGTAAGATAAAAGTCCAAGTGTACTCAGTTCAAAAAGGCAGGCAAGGGTAAAAACCAGGTAGTCTATCAGATCAGACAAACCAGTCTACTAAGGGGCAAGGCAGGCAGAATAAAGCTGTAGGCAGATGCACACATCTGGCAAAGACGGAGTGAAGATGGACTGGTTAATACTGCAAGACTAATCAGGGAAATGGGGAGCAGGTGAGTAAGTGGGCAGAGATGGTGAGGTGAGGGGAATGGCAGGAAAGGGTTACTGCAGGGCAGGAAGGAGTGGCTGGATCTCTAATGACAGGAAGAGTTACTATATGGCAGGTAAACACGGAGCAGGTAAGTGAATAAATGTTTAGGATCTGGCTGAAGTTGTGACAAAAAGCAAAATGTGACAAAGTGCAAGGGAAACAGTGAATTAATCATGACGTACATGAAGCATGTGACTTAAATATCCATTGAAAAGACAAAAAATGGCAATTGAAAATTGCAGCAAATGAAAACATCAGACCTATGTGTAGCAATGAGGAGACTGTAACCTTCCTCAAATAAATACATGAAACAAACATATGCCATATTTCCATCACGTTTACCACATCATTGCACCCTCTTCTTCTGCAGTGGTTTAATGGCACCCGACTTGAGACTTAGCGCCACCAACTGTTTATCTTGATGCGCCCAATTCCTTGTTTCAAATTTTGGATGGAAACTTGACTACAGCCACTGCTGCTGCTCCAACTTCCCATTGTCTTTAGAACACCAACATGCACCTGTCTCTTTCACCTCACACAGTATCTTGGTCTTACGTGTCTCCCTCTGCCCCTCCTGGTCAACTCTCCCGAGCCCTCCTGGGAGGTGCGCCTCACAGTTTGAAAACCTTTGGCCTAAAGCATGAGAAAGACTTGGTTTGTTTGAACAACTTAAATTGTTATTTTAAATGCTAACAATTTATATTTAAGTCATAACAACTTGTAATCCTCCTTCATGCCAAAGAACACAGGTAGCTGGCATTTTTACAGTTTTTGTGCTATCAGGTAAACTTGTGTTCTCTCCTCTCTTGTGTAATTTTCTGTGATATTCTGTATAATAATAATATCTCGTTGTTCCACTAACTGAGTCACACCAGGAAGAATGTCCCCCATGCCCCCTCCTTCCCAGCTCATTATGTAATAACTTCTATGTATCAAGGATGACTTTTGCGGCTCAGTTTTGACCCAGATGTGACAGACGTACTGTGTTCTGTGTCAAACCATAACTGTGCGTTCCTGCTCTGTTTCAAGGTTAAAACACTCAGACTAAATATATGGATATGTTGTTTGGAGTTATGTAACGCTTTCCTGCATTCACATGTTGATAATGAAAGAGAAGCAGCGAGAAGTTGACATTTAGCCTGGCTTTTTGCCGAATCACAGTTGAGTTAGGATCATACAGTCCTATGGAAGAATGAAAGAAATTGAGGAAGAGAAATGTTTAATAATCTGTTCACAGTTCAATCAGTATTAGCCACAGAGAATAGATCACAGGTCATGAGAGCCCGAGCAACAGTTTAACAGATTTTCTCCATGATTTTTTTTGTTTTTTTCTTCTTTCGTTGTCCTTCTTTCTTGTGCTTTCTTTCATTCTTTCTTGTATCTTCTTTTATGGCTGGCCTCAGCAATAACACTGTCAGCATGGTCATTTGTTCAAATGGCTTAAAAGATATGTTTTAATCCTTAAAGCAGCATTCATTGTTTTGGGGTTTTTTTGTCATTCTGGGGCAATCGAACGATCTATAAACACAACATTTACATATTACTTTATAATGTTGTAATGGCATACGTGTTAGCAAGCAGTTTCTTCTTTACACGTCCTACAGAGAGCAACATTATCATCCCATTGAAGTCGTTTTTGTGTCCACCGGATGAATGTAAGTCCAATATTCACTCTCCTTTTAGCTCTGATTTGGTATCCACCGATTCCTGAGAAAAATATCTGGCTCTTTAGCTGCTAGATGTTTCACCTTCTTAATCATCTAGTTGCTGCTTTTGTCTGTCTACTGTTTGGTGCTGGATAGGTAATATAGTCTGCCTGCCAGCTGCCTGCTGCTGGAAACAAGGTTGAAAGCGCTGCAGAAGACAAAAGCAAGTGTATGTTCCCATTTTACATTATGCAGAAGACAACATTCAATCACGAGATCAGTGTGATGTATAGGACCACATGGTTGACATGATTGTCTTTTTCATTATATACATAAATAAGGAGGTGGAGCTGAGGCGGGCCGAATGAAGCCTGGTTGATGAAACCACCTAGCAGCAAGCCACCTGATAGGGCACCCACCTGTCACTCAAAGCGGCCATGTCCTTAAGTATGCATAACTTTAAGGCTTAATATAATTATGTTGTCATGAACGGGGAAATGAGCTATAGAGACCAAAACCGTTTTTTTTTTTTTACTGTAAACATGTTTATTTCTGTTGTAAAGTTGGGCATTTTAACATGGGGGTTAATGGGAATTGACTTGCTTTTGGAGCCAGACTCAAGTGGCCATTCAAGTTTTTGGCACTTTTGTGTTCATTTCTTCATTCATAAGCGCATACATGTGCGTGTGCATGAACTTGCGGTACACTTAAGGGTCTCAGTTTGGGGGTTTGAATGGTCAGCCTAAGGAAACAAGAACTGTTAGCACGCTAGCTAACATCGTTAACTATTCTGCTGGATACAGTAATTTTACCAATTTGATAACTTGATTGCTAGATAACTTAGCATTGTTGGCTAACGTTAGCTAGATAATCAACCAAATACTCACTCAGAGTGACAGACAGCTAAGGTAATGTTAGCTAGCTTGCTAATTTTACAGCATTGTTACATGCGATATCCATCTTAGTCCATGGGCCAGACCTGGAAATTTCACGTATCAGTACCATCTGACGTGGCAAAGATTCAATGGTCCTACGTTGTTCTTCACATTTCAATGAACACATTGATATATGATAGACCTGTCAAGGTAGCTAAATATATTTTATAAGCCGTAATACATTGGCTCATTTACGGAGAACAGTGGCAGTAACCTGGATGTAACATAACATTAACGTTATGCCACACTTTTTACATTTTAAATGATCATGTCCAGAAAAATATTAATTCTGATCTAATAATAAATCGTTAATTTATCTGGTCTATCGTTTGCTATCGTCCTTAAAACTCATTTTTGGCCCGTTTTCTTCTGCTTTTGGATAAGAGCTAGCTCATGCATGCATTACAGGATGCATACATGTACGTGTATTTATCCAGCATTGTTTGCTGCAAGAAGAGAGAGATAGCGACTTAACATTCTTATGAGTGTTACGATACATCCGGGTTACTGCCACTGTTCTCCATAAATGAGCCGATCTATTACAGCTCATAAAATATATTTAGCTACTCTTTTGACAGGTCTATCATATATCAATTTGTTCATTGAAATGTGAAGAACAATGTAGGGCCACTGAACCTTTTGCCACCTCAGATGGTACCGATATTTTGCACTTAATAAATTAATACTTTGTACTTTATTTTGCTCAATCTTGTAATTCTGTTAGCTTGTGACCAGCACCAGAGTGCATTCTCCAGTGCTGGTCTCAAGCATTCTCCTTGTACCCTTTTACGGGTCTGTGTTTTTCTCTGCTCACGCATGCATGAAACAGATATACCAGTTGCTCTTCTGTATTCCTGATCATGGCGTGTTTGCTGCCCTCAGTGCTCGATATACCCGTCATTTCCAACTCAACTCTGGAACCTGTATTATTAAAACACACCTGCTGTTACCATCACTACCCACAGGTGTCACCAAATCAACCTGGACTGAAATCTTTATATCTATTATAACTTAGGGATTCTTAGTTAATGTTGGTATCCTTTAACCATAAAAATGTACTGTACCTTTTTTGTGTCTTTTGTCTCCTTGTTCTAATTTTACCTTAACTTTGTTTTGCTTTTGGGTATCCTGCTTTGCTTGCTTTGTCTGTCAAAGAACTTTATAAACTCTGTTTTTAAAGGTGTTTTATGAATTATTATTATTATTAATATTATTACTGTCCCTAACTGTAACCAAGTAGTTTTAGTATGTTTCATGTACTAACAAATTACTTATTCTGTTATTTAGGTGTGGTGTTCTTTCAGTGATTTTGCATGTTGCCCATTAACTCTAACTTTTGCATAACTTTACATGCTGACATTTTAGATTGATCTCCTTCAGTCAGTGGTTTCAGTCTGTTGCTATGATTATCTGTTCTGCAGACAGATGATGCACCGTGTCAACATTTAGTCTCGTCTGTTATTCCATCAGAATTCTGTCACAATATTCACTCAATTCATGTCTATTTTCATAGCATAAGATGTGTCGTGTGGTGGATTTTTCCCAGACTGGGAAAAATTTGCAGGTCTCTCTCTGGAGGAAGATTCCTTTTTTGCCTGGTTCTGTCAGGTGTGTGTTGAAAAAATGGATCGAGTTGTGGCGTGATTACTGTCCACTTCATCTCTGACAAGATTGTCCCGTCAACACTTTTAACATAAAAACTGTTGATTAAATTCACCTCAGATCAGCAACATAACACAGATTAAAACATGTTTGCACTTATGTATTTTGTAACACGAATGAGTGGATCTGTGCTCTCCACTGCTTTCTGTATAAGCTGTTAGATGGATTTTAGTTTGTTTGAGAGTAAAAGGCTGTGAAAGGCCAACAAGGCAGGACCACTTTACACTGCAACAAATAAGCCTTTATGTCCTACCTGTACCTGTGTATTTTTGCTGGCTTTTTCTCTGTGAGAGAAACCCACATGCAGGGTGTAATTGGCAGAAATAGGCCAGTCAATTTATACCTGCAGGCTGTGGGCTGCACAAGAAAAAGGCAAAGTACTGCAAAGTATTTCCAGAGAGGTGGGTTTTGGTGCTGTTGTGGTTTAAGTGGTGACCTGTAGGGAGTTACCATGCAAGTCAAGCACTGCACTCCTTTCACTGCACTTCTAGGTCTAACCAATTACAAAGCAATAGAAAAACTATATAAAATACATAAAGAAAGATACATAAATAGATAGACATGTGTAGGGGTGTAAAGTAAATGATTATATGAAAAACTAACCACCTAAATGAACAACAACAAAACTAAATAAATAGGCTATGCAATTATGAAATAAACATAAATGAGTAAATACATTTAACATATACATAATTAGTAACATTTTAAACAATTTTTAAAAAGTTTAATTTTGTCTAGGGTTTAAGAACCATTGCAGTTCCCCAAACTCCGGGGGGTGGGGGGGTCACATTTTCCTAGCCCAATTAGCTGAATTAACCCAATCCAAATCAAACCAGCCAATCACCGCACCAATCAGCCAATCAATCATACCAACAAACCCATTTTTCTTTAAAATTTATTTATTTTTTTGCTGCAGATTTTCTGCTCTTTCCTGTAGCAGCAGCCGCTCGGTGCTCGGCGCGGTGGTGTTAGTCGAGAATGTAAGCTAGGTGGCCGCACGAACACATTTATCACACCGAGGCTGTGTCAGACGCACATGGGATCCGTCCGGCGTACCCGGGGATCTTCAGCACCCGCAGCCGAGCGGACGGGACCCTCAGCCCGGTCAGGAGCAGCGCTCACCCTGCCTGGACTCTTCCTCTGACATAACACACACACACACACACACACACGCACACACGCGCGAAACAACCGCTGCACATTTCTAAAGTGATCTTTTCCTCCCTGAGAGGCTCGCGGAGACACAGCGTGTTATTTATTTATATCGTGTGTGAGCCTGACAGTCAGCCGCGGCGGACAAACTGCGTCTCGCGCGGAGAGGTCGGACTTCTTTGGCTGGGGAAAACACACCAAAACACACGCGAAAAGACTCCCGTCCTGTCGCCCCATTTTTATCTCCTGACTGTTTTTTCTTGCGATTTTTTATTTTTATTTTTTATTTTTTCCCTGCTGCCAAACCAGGAACCCGGCACCGGGACTGAGTCCCTGCTCTGAGGATGAAAGAAAACTAGATTTCTGATCGAGGCTTTGAGGTTGTACTGGATTTATTTCGCTGTGGAGGAAAAGAGAACCGGGAGCGAAGCGGTGCGCGAAAAGCCGAGGTCTTCCTCCTCTTTTCTCTCCTCTCCCCCCTCTGTCTCTCCATCTATCAATCTGTGTACCTATCCTCTTCTATCTATCTATCTATCTATCTATCTATCTATCTATCTATCTATCTATTTGTTTCCATGTTTTTAGGTCCGTGCGATTTTGCTAAAATGCATCAACAGCGGATGGCAGCTTTGGGAACAGACAAGGAACTGAGTGACTTACTGGATTTCAGCGCGGTAAGGAAATGAATCTTCTTTTTATGGTTAATATGAATATAATGGCTAGTATCATGACAGTGCAAGCCGTAGACGAAAGAAGCGTCCTGTAGGCTTCATACAGCGACCACTGTTTACATTTTTTAACGTGAGTTGCACGGCACATAACCTGCATATTTTAGCCTTCACTCAAGTCTTTCAACTGTTTGCACAAAAAGTTGTGTGTTTTATGTAGAGTAACTTGCAGACAAGTCAGTGCATATTGTTGGTTTTGTAATTTCATTTTTTTGTTTGTGTGTGTGTGCAGAGAATTGTGATGCTGCATTAGTAATTTTGTTGTCTTATAGATGCGAAACAGCGATTTGAAAATGTTCCCAACATCCATGGTAGTATATCTCATTTTAAGTCCTTTTTTTCCTTCATGTGTAGCCAGATGTTTTGCCCATGATAGCGTTTAGAAAATGTTTCATTTTGTCTGTGTGAGTTTGTAGGCTGCTCCATGCACTCTGCGCAGTGTTGTACAGAGTATTTCAGATGCAAAAGGCTCGATGTTAAATCATCAACCTGCATGACAGGCAGACAGACAGACAGACAGACAGACAGGCAGACAGACAGACAGGCAGGCAGGGAGCCGAAAAGAGAGAAATGTGTCACACTCTCTCCCCGCAGTTTAAATGTTCCTGCAGCAGGCTGCTAACTGCCTAAACTCGAGACTCCGTTTAAAAGTTTGTGTTTTTTTTTTTTTTTTTTTTTTTTTTTTTTTTTTTTTTTTAAAAAGAACAGCCTGTGTTATGAACTTGACGGACAGGAAATAGTGTCCTTGCTCTCGGCCATGTTTTCTCTACGCCTCTCCTCCTCTGGGAGCAACTTTGGTCTGAAGAGGAGGAGAAAAAAATCAGAAACACCCCAAAATGAAGAGAGAGAGAGAGAGAGAGAGAGAGAGAGAAAAAACCGGATTTACATTAATCCTGTTATGAAAAGTAGAGAGACAGCATGAGCATAATGATATCAGAGAATATCAGTACTACAGGAATGAGGCTAGTGATGCTGCATGAGATGCAAAAATAGGAGATAAAATCCCCATTAATACACCTTTCAATTTCTAATGGAATGTTAATGCAATAAACAAATATCATACAATCACAGCTGATGCCTGCATACACACTGCAACTGACTGTGTAGCAGTGCTATAGAAATATTATGAAGATATCATAGGAGATTTTAATTAAAAAGCTATTATAAGAACACTATAACCTACACATTAAGCACCCATAGCTGCACTATAGTGATTTTTCATTATAGAAACACTATAGGTCATACAGTAGGCATCATCTCTCGCTATACCATAAACATGATCATCTCTGAATACTATAGGAATATTAAAGGACTGTTATTGTGAGTTTTTTTTAAACAAAGGACATACAATAAGATTGCTGTTATGTCAGAATTGAGAACCACAGACATATAATATGCCTCTATAGCAATATAATGATAATTTAAAAATATGCGCTGTCTTGGCTATATAGGCCTGTGTATACCATAAATACACTGTTAAATACAATACAATAAAGCATAGAGGTATTATAGGTGACACAAGTCCAATAAAACACTGCAAACTCATCATTTAGTGGCACACACATTCTCTCAAGTCTCTGTAACAACATTATAGGAATGTTATAGTGACATTTATGAAAACAAGTTTACAATAAGATAATTCAAGTCATAATTGAGCACCACTGACTTATTTTAATCCATGTAAGAATATTATAGGAATATTTTTAAGCTTTTATAGGGACCTTCTATTAGAAAAAATATCACAAAGGATCACTAAATTCATCATTGAGAAGCACAGATACATAAACAGTCTCTATAGGAATATTGTAATGACACAAATATACAGTATACTATAGGTGACAAAAATACCATGAGTCTAATTAAATCACCATAAACTCCTCATTAATGGCACACACATACTCTCAATTCACTATAGGAATATTATGGGATTATAATTGTGGACAAAAGTACACAAAAATCATCACAAAATCATTATTTAGTAGCACAGACATGCTGTTGAGCCCCTGAGGTATGTCACAGGAATATTATAGACATTTTTCCTGAGTTAGATTTTTTACAGGTTTCCAAAAATGCCAATCAGCCTGTCTTAAATTACATTTCTTGAAAAAATAATCAAACAAAGGAGGGCAGCAGCAGCTAGAAGGTGTCTCTTCTCATTATAAACGCAGGCTGGTCGCATTAATTTATGCGATCATCTGTCTTTGCACGCCCACAAGCTGACACCAGCAGCTCAAAGTGCTTTGACTGGGATATCGATAGACCTGCTAATAATCAGAATTAGATCTTTTCCTGCAAACATTTGTTTTCTCTTTATTTGCCGCAGCCGTGATGGAGATCGAATACACAAGCAACCTCAGTATCCAACATACACACTTACAGGCCCCACAGGCTGTATTAAGAACAATGACAGATTAAGTATTTATTGTTTTAGTCAAGGTTTAATTTACTTATATTATGGTCAATTCAAAAGAAACGAAAAATTCCCTTAAAACCTCAAATCCTGAAAAGCTTTTAGCATCTGAAAATGAAGCTCAGTGTGTTCAAGATCACTGAGATTTCACCATCAAACACACACGACACACAGGCCTGATGTTTATCCAGAGAGGTTATCTGCCAGGGTCAGATGTCTCACTTTGATAACATGAACTGTTTTCTTGTGAAGCTTTACAGTAGCTTGTACGTCAAGACAACAGGAATCAGTATTCAGCTTCAGTCTCTGTCGTAACGTGGGCTTGATTTTCCCGTAGATGTGTTGAGCAGATGGTAACTAGTTCTGATGATTATCTCATATGTTTAAGTCAGATATGAAGTACATATGAAGTGTTTCATTTCAAAATAAGCCATCCAACATTTGATAAAAGTGACACTTTTGAAGGAAAACACATTTATGATAAAGGTGAGCAGGTGATTTAAGTGATCCTATTTATTTTTCACAGATGCAGAATGAGGAATTTGATCTCTTTTTGGTTCCCAAAAACATTCCAACAGTGTTTTAGAAAATAAACTCTTCACATCTGTGTTCAGCTCTGATTGGGAGTCTGCGTGATCAATAGGGCTGGGTATCGAACCTTGATACATTATGAGTACAGACCGAAATGTGTCCGAAATGTGTCCATAACATCAAGTGTTGAAAACACTCAATTACCGAAAGCTGGCATCAAGAGAAGTGGACTTGACGACATGGACCAGAGTCAGACTCAAGTAATGAATCTGATGACTTTAGACTTGACTTACATTTTTTTTTAAAACTTGCAACTCCACGTTGACTTTAACACCAATGACTAGCTGTCATTGACTTAGAATGACTTAATATTCTCATCAAGCCTAAAAATGAAACATGACAGTATTAAAATAAATATTTATTTTTGGGATATACTTAGATTATCCCAATCAGATGTAAAGACTGTATGGTCAATAAAAAAAACAAAACAAATGTCAACATGCATGCAATACAACTTTGATTGATCAGTAAGATATTAAATGTGATAAAGTTTATTTGAAAACACAAATTTTAAAAAGCATTCATTATTTCTGTAAATTTACTATGCAGACTGTTACTCTTTTTAAAAGTTTGAAATAGTATTAAAATTGGTGAAGGGCACATACTGACGTGTTTAGGAGTTGAAACACAAAGTAAAGGACTTGGACCTGGTTTGGGACTTGTTGGCCTTGACTCACCTGTCTTGATTTGGGACCTGACTTGATCGGTACCTGTCTTGACAGGGGACTTCCCATTGGACTCGACTTGGGTCTTGTTGGTCTTGACATAGGACTTGACTTGGGACTTGAAGGACTTTACTTAGAACCTGACTTTGGATTTTCCAAAGTCATCCCATGAGACTCTGGACTTACCTGTCTTCCCATGGGACTGGATTTGAAGAAAAGGCACAGGTTGACACATGCACTGTACTGCACTGACAAGAGTTATGTCCACTGAGAATAGCCTGTGTGCATACTAACTTCCACACCAAGTGCTCAAGCTGTAAAGACCGACAATTACACTTTGAGGTGGACGGCCAGTCCACGCCTTTTACTTCGAAAGTTTACGAACTTTTTTTGTAAACAGTGTCACAACTCTTGTCAATCAGATTTATTTGTCTTTCTAATATTGTTGTAATTGTATCAATTACTTCCTAGGCTGCTCACACACACATGGAAATTTGGACATGGCAGCGGCGGATGGCCGCCCACCATTGAGTCTGGTTCTATCCAAGGTTTCTGCCTCTTAGGCTTAGGCCTCTAAGGAAGTTTTTTTCTTGCCACTGTTGCCAAATGCTTGCTCATGGTGGGATTTGTTGGGTCTCTGTAAATAATATATAATATATATATAAAGAGTACGGTCTAGACCTGCTCTATAGGAAAAGTGCAATGAGATAACTTCTGCTATGAATTGGCGCTAAATAAATTGAATTGAATTGGATTTGGTCTTGATGTTGGACTTGATTCTGGACTTGCTGGACTTGACTTGTATGACTGGTTCTGTTGAGAAGACATTTACCATATGAGAACTTTGGCTCCTTTTGTCAATGAAAAGCATATTTATATTTCTTTAAGTAAGATATATGAAAAATATATATCATTTTGATACCAAAACTGAAGTATCTGATGGGTGTTAGTATTGAAAATAAATCAAGTGATACCCAGCCTTAGTGATGATGGACCTTTTGTTTCCTTCCAAAACAAGATATCTACTACTTTAAAAGCAGAAAAAATGCTCTGATAAGATGAAAATAAAGAACACTGAATGACCATTCAATTTAAGACATTATGTAGCATAATTGTAATATGATGAGAATCTGGTAGCATTTTTCAGCCAAATGTTGCCCTGGCATTTTGGAATGAAGCTTTTCATTTGTAGCTACAGTGACGTTTTTGTAGAGATGTGTCTTGCTGTCTGCAGTGTCAGTGCTCTCAGAGGTAATGTGCGCTCTGTTTGTCTTGTAGATGTTTTCCCCTCCTGTTAGCAGTGGAAAGAACGGGCCGACCTCCCTGGGGAGCGGACATTTCTCCGGCTCAAGTACGTCAGCCTTCTCCTTTTTTTTCCAGTCCTCTTCTTCTTCTTCTCTTTTCCCTCAATCCTCTCTTAGCCTCCTCCTCTCCTTCCTCTTACACCTGCTCGCTGCTGCTTCGCTTGCTGTTTGAATTTTCTTGTGTTGGTAACCATGTTCTGTACATGCAGAGTTTCTGGATTTCATGCTGTTTTGCTTCTTGGATCACTTTTTATTTTGAGACTTGAGAAATTGCAAGAGTTTGTTTTTTTTTAATATACTGGAACTTGCTCATATATTCTTTGAATACTCTGGTTGCCATTGTTGTTGAACTGGTTGTTTTTTTTCTAGGGCTGTGCAATATCACCAAAATCTCATATCCTGATATAGGTCATTTTATACCCAGATAACGATACATATCAGATACCCAAATGCTTCGAAGCTTCTACCGTTGCCATGGTAATCGACATCCAAATCAGTATTCAGATGTTTTGTTATTTTTATTATATGTTCATTACCCCAAAAATCCCAAATATCCCTTGAAATAAGAAATAGTAATCCAACATTATTAACATTAAACGGCATCTTAGAGCGCAAGAGGATGACAGCCATGCAGTGCCTCGCCTAGGTTGACTGTTTTTGTGGGGGGGGGGAGACACGGAGCGGCGTAGAGGAGAGACAGGTGAAGTGGACGTTACTTGTTGATGACAACTCGTTACATTATACTCTGAAATTCAACCGTTGGGTTCTGTCGGGAGATGCAGTGACTTAAACCAACAGTGAGTAAGAAAAAGTATAAATAATATGTAATTTGTTAAGCTATGAGTGGAGGGAAAGTCCGCTAGCCGCTAGGCTAATTTATGCAGTGTAAAATGCCGTAGGCTCAGCTAATAATAGTGACTAGCAAAAGTTTTGTCAATGAATCTTGACAGGCAACTCAACTCGAGTGACGTGTTTTTGGCTTGGCGTTATGTATCTTGGGTCTGCCGCTTAATTTGCAAAGTACATTTTTCTGGTCCGTGGCTGACTTTTCATACCAAAACCACGTCCATACGACAGAAGTAGCCCCTCTTTTAGGTACGAGCTCCTCGTTTTGTCTTGTCTGGTTGGAGTCCTTCTCCTGTTCGGAATTACCCCGTTCTGCCTCACGTTCACTACACTACCCCATGTTTGTTTGTGTTGCCTTCATGCTAATTTCCTGCCTGCATCCGTGCGGTGCGGATGGCGAAAATAATTGCCGTAAAGAGTGTCATTTGCGTCAGAGCGAAATAAACAATAGGATATATATCGTCATATCGCACAGCCAAAGTGTTTTCTGTACTGTAATTTTGCTTAAAACGTCACATGTTGCTCAGACAATGAGGTGGCCTGGTCTGATTACATGGCTTTGATTATGTATGTCTGTGGCACTCAGCACCAAGCCTATTGATTCCTACCGAAAATGTAAATCTCTAATAACAGCTAACAAATGTATAATTTCATTTTATTTTTAAAAGGCTCATTTCCCAAAACAGGTGGGCACTGAAGTTTTTAGTAAACGCTACTTAAGCAAGGGTAAATAGTGCATTTGTTTCAGCTTCAATTAATACATTGGGTTCTTGATTATGACCAAAGAGGTTGAATTTTATAGTATGCGACTATGTGTGACGTTTATTTTGTTCACCTGGAACATACCTGTGTGTTCTGTGCTCATATGTAGTTGGGAGCGGCTGTGGCTCAGGAGGTAGAGCTCCACATGTCGAAGTGTCCTCGGGCAAGACACTGAACCCTAAGTTGCTCCTGATGGACAGGCCAGTGCCTTGCATGGTAGTTCTGTTGGTGTAAGTGTATGTGTGAATGGGTGAATGAGAGGCCAATTGTAGAATGCTTTGCCCGTTAAGGTAGAAAAGTGCTATATAGTGCAGTCCATTTCGTTTGTTCGTGCTTTACATCATAGTAAATGACATATGAATGTCGTGGTGTTAAATACGGCCATTAGGTGATGATGTGATTGTGAGTTTGTTTATTTTGGGGCAACAAGTGTTTTAGCTGCTCAAGTTCATCCCTGAAGGATACTTCCTGTTTTTCTGATTTGCTGCTCTCATTCTTTCCTGCCTCTGTGTGTGCGTGTTGTGGAGATCAGTTCACTGTGTTTTTCTACACAGTGGTGTTGTTGGTGTCAAACAGGCACAGTTTGGTTTCATCAGTGGTGGGACATGATGGCTTTAAATTTGAAATGTTATCGATATGAATGTGAAGTTTAACTGTGCAGTCAGTTTGTCAGATGTTCTGTTGCTAAATTTACTAATTCAGTCAATGATCAATGATTTATTCTTTCTTCTGTTTAGTTATGGAGTCTGTGTTTCATTAATTCAGTCACTTCGTAAATAAGTCACACAGTCATTAGTACATAAGCAGTGGTGGAATGTAACTAAGTACATTTACTCAAGTACTGTACACATAAGTACAGTTTTGAGGTACTTTACTTGAGTATTTTGTTTTCATGCCACTTTATACTTCTACTCCACTAGAGATTGGAGGGAAATATTACACTTTTTAACTCCACTACAATTATCTGACAGCTTTAGTTACTAGTTACTTTGCAAATACATTTTTTGCATCAAAAACTTAGTGCTTATAAAATATGATGCTTTGTTAAAAATTAAACTACCCAATAGTATATACAAGTAGAGCTGAAATGATTAGTCGATTAATCGATAAGTCGATTAATTGGCAACGATTTTGATTATTGTTTAAGTCATTTTTCATGCAAAAATGCAAAAAAAAACATGTCGTGGTTCCAGCTTCCCAAATGTCAATATTTACTGCTTTTTCTTTTAATTATATTGATCATTTTAGTTTATTTTTACTAGTTTTGAGGTTTGGACTATTGGTTGGACAAAACGAGCATTGTGAAGTTGTCACTTTGGGCTCTGGTTTATTGTGATGGCATTTTCTCACTATTTTCTGATTTTTTACAAACTAAAGAATCAATCAATTAATTTAGAAAATAATCAGCAGATTAATCCGTAATAGAAATAATCAATAGTTTAAGTCCGATGCAAAATGCTGCATACACATTAATACAAAAGTAATAATATGCTAATGATTAGTCACAGCAGCCATTTTTCTGCATGAGTACTTTTACTTTTAATACTTTAAGTACATTTTACTGATTATACTTCCATACTTTTACCTAAGTAAGATTTTAAATGCATGACTGTTACTTTTATCAGAGTATTTTTTACAGTGTGGTATTAGTATCTTTACTTAAGTAAAGGATCTAAATACTTCCTCCACCACTGTACATCGAACGGAATTAACTAGTTACAGAATGAGTCAGTCTGTCTGTACGTACGTCATTCATTCACTTTTTTGGTAAGTAGGTGAATGATGAGTTAGTTGAGTCATTAATTCACTCATTAATTTATGCTTCCATCCAGTCTGTCAGTTACTGTATCAGCGAGGCAGTTGGTAAAGTTGCTTCATGTGTCAGTCAGCCCTTCTTTCACCAATACACTGAGCCATTCATTCATTCATTCGTTCATTCATTCATTCATGTATTCATCCAGTCAGTCTGGAAGCCAGTGAGTAGTTCATTAGTGAAAGAGTCCCTCAATCTGTAACTACTCAGTGTGTTCTTGATTGACTGAGTCAGTCAGTCACGTAGGCCTCGTTCAGACTGATTTTATCCCTGTTTGCCCCCAGTGATGCAGCAGGGGTGCCAACGCAGAGGTTGCGGGGTCATCCGGCAAAAAACGTTGAAACTGGCTCATTTTACATTCCTGATGGATTACTTTATAATGTGAACGCTGCATTTATACTGTTTACCTGGTGGTCATCGCTACGAAAGAGCAAACAATTGCTCCTGTGACTTTCCATAGTTGTAAAATATCAGGGTATTATGAACTGCTGTGAGTAGTTTTGGTTTCTGTTAAGCCTTCTAACTCATGGATATTTTACTCAAACTGGACTTCCTGTATTGCAACGCCCCCTTGAGTTAGTCAGTCGGTGAGTTGTGAACAAGTTGGTGAGGTATGTTTATGTGTATCTATGTCCATATATGTAGGGGGACCAGGAACCAGTGATGATGCAATGCGGCCTCTTGCTCATGTTATATTTTTTTGATTGAAAGAGCTTTTGTTGTTCTTTTTGTTTATACTGTATTATTAAAAGTTAAAAAAAATTAAGTTAGTGAGTTTTTGGTTGCTTAGTGAGTTCGTTTATGAGTTGGTTTTTGCCAGTTGATCAGCTTGAATCAACTGATGAACAAACAGACTTCTTTACATATTAAAAAAAGCAGAGGTTGCTAAATTAATCTCCAATATAATCATATATTGGCAATATTTGCAAAGAGTGTATGGTAGACATTTATATTGCAATAATGATAAAAAAATACTACACCCTGTAGCCCAGCGAGTTCTGTCTAGACAGATAACAGAAAGAGAGATACTGTAGAGGTGGAGAACTGTTGACTGATGTTAAACTAGCTGAAGATGATGATATGTGTTGTAGTCTCACAACAAGACAAAAGACAGATTCTTCACTTTGTTCCACTTCCCTCCTGCCTTCTCTGTGGTTGGATGTATGGTTATATATTTTACCTCTTTGCTGTAATCATATATCAGGTTGTAGGTCGTGCTGCATTTCCCTCATATCTTTTCCAACATTTTAAAGTACTCTGTGTGTTAGGTTCTATAACATCCTCAGTCTGTACGAGACAAGCTCAACCTCTGTCCATCAGACCAGGAGAATACTTTCTTTTTAAAATCTCTTCTGGAAGCTTTTCACAGAAAAAAGACGGGTCTTTTCTGTTGCTCCCGCTCATGTTATTTACCTCTAAACGGTGTTCGGAAGCCATTTTGTTTGTTGGCTGGAAAACAGAGAGGTGCCGAGACGTCTTCTTTGTTTACTGCTCCGGTTTGTGGTTGTTGTTGTTTGTGCTCTGCTGTTTCGGTGGTGTTGTTTGCTCCCGTGCCGTGCATACAAATGCAAGGAAGGACGACAAATGTTACAATTTTGAGAAAAAAGGCTAGATTTGTAGAATTTATAGTGGTTGTTAGGCCTTGGTTTGCTGTTTTTTGTTTTTTTTTGATACAGGAACACACACTGGTGTCACACACGCATGCACTCATGCCTGTACACAAATCACACTCTGTTTCTCATGCACACACATCTAAACACCCACATGTACAAGATGCAACACACACACACACACACACTCTGCTCACCCCTGCTGTGGCTTTCTGCAGGCCTCGGCATTTTGATGAGCCCGGCGCTGTTTGTGAATGCAGCTAATTAGAACTCTATAGACCTACACAACCATGAGAGCGGTGGTTTCCAAAGGCTGGGGAGAGGCCAAAGGCTGGGACGCGCCAACACTGAACCGGGTCCACACAGGTTCAGGTTAACAGTCATGTCTTTGGTTTATATATCAGAGAAGTTTAAAAAATACATTTATAGATTCTGGAAACATATTCATATTCAGTCCTGTCGTGAGGTTTGACTGGCATTCTTTTCAATGGTTTAATGGCACCCAACTGGAGAATCAGCATCATGTTTATCTCTGTGCGCCCAACTCCTAATATTATTATAATGGTAGTGGTGGGAAATATGCATTTATTCACATTTTCTTTTGCCATTTGTTTGGAAATTTGGTTCATATTTGTGCTAAATATAGATGGCAACTTACTACTCATAACTAACCAACAAAACCAAATGTCATTTATTACAACAATTTTTATTATTGTTTATTATTCAGTCAGTTCTGTGATAAAAGACTAAAAACTTCCATCTGTTTATATAAGGGAAGACTTTTAATGTTTAATGTAACATTATCCAAAAGACTTGGTGGAGATATTGCTTTATTATTGTAACCTATATAAAAATTCTCAAATTAAATTAAAAAACCCTCTCCTAAAAAATGAGACACTGGATTACTTTTATGATAATTGGGCAAGTTTGAGGATCTTATTGGGCTATTTTCTGTCATTCAAATCTGGCAACACTGCTAGTAAACTGGACAGAGGCTGAATGAGATGTTAATGTTAATCACATTACAGTGACTCCATATTCAATGTGCTCTTAGTCAGCAAGCTACTTTCAACTGACTGAAACACATCTGACTGGGAAATTTTTTGAGTGTGCTGACATGATACCTGAGTTTTGGTACAGATACCAAAACAATACGTTTTTTGAGCTATATCATGTTTTTCTTTTTCTTTTTCTTTAATAAAAGAAGCCAAACTAGGCAAATGTAATATTTTGTTTAAGATCTTTGCCTAATAAAATACAGTCTAAAATAGGAAAATTATGATTCAAATCAGTAAATTTCTAATCAAAAAGTAAGTAAGTAAGTAAGTAAGTAAGTGTTAAGGTTTGATACCCAGCACTACACTACAGCACAGTGATTTACATCACGTCCTCACATTTAATCTCCTACATTAACAGAGGTCTTTTGCCACAACACAGAAATCCCCAAACACAAAGAACACAGTTTGTCGCCAAATGCTTCGGAAAATAGGTGGAGGTTACCAAACAGGGCTAAAGAAGACAACATCAACAGCAAAATTAGGACTTAAAGGAGACAAGAGTGTGGACAAAAGCATGACATACAGAAGTGTAAAAATAACATGTCAGTCAGACAGAGAGGCAGAGGAATAAAAACAGGTTTTAGGATTTGGTTAATGTGATGCTTTTGAGGATAAGTAGTGGCATTTTTCCAAGCATGTCTTCATGTAGAGGTTGAATTTTGAAATGACAACCTTCACACAATGCTGTGAATACATCTCAGTTTTGAAGCCCTCTCCTCATTCAATGTAAGTACTCATATTTTTGGCTATATATTCACCTTAAAACACAAAAGCATCCAAACATACATGCTGCACAATCCCCAGGAGTCCCGGCTGACACGCTCAGCCCACGGTCATCACTAACCAGGAAGTGGATTAAGCGTTTTAATTACTGGAAGATTTTGCCGTTGTTGTTGTTTATTTTGGGATCATCCCTGGAAAGATAATGCACACTTCAAACTCTGTGTGTGTTTTCTAATCTCCTCCTGGATGAAGCCGTTCAGCAAGCGGCTTCACTCTGCCTGTCAAAACCGCTGCCACCGCCACTCATCTATTTCAGGTCTTGGCTGGTTTTGGTGTTTTTCCTCTTTTTTTTTTTTTTTACGCTGTTACAACCTCTCAAATCCGCTGTTTGTCTCCCTGTCAATGGTGTTGAAAGGGGACTGAGGTGTGTGTGTGTGTGTGAGAGAGAGAAAGAGAGAGTGTAAACATGTATATATGTATGTTCATAGGAGAATGAGTGTTGAGCGTAAAAATGCGTGTCTGACAGATTTGAAGAGAGTTTAAATGTGTGTGTGAACATGTGTGTGTGTGTGTGTGTATGCAGTTGTGGCAAAAGAGGGGGATGGGAAGGGAGCTTTGAGGGCGGGAGGGCACACCATCATCCCCATTGCCATTGAACATAACGTTGGCAACAAGAGATGGAAGAAATGTTTCCTTACGTGTCAGCAGAAAGAAACAAAGAAAGGAAGGAAGGAAGAATGGAAAGTTGAAAAAAGGGAAGTTAAGAAGCAAGAAAGGTAGGAAGAAAGAAAGGAAAGGTAAGAAGGAACTGAAGAAGGAAGAAAGGAAAGATGGAAAAACGGAAGGAAGGAAGAGAAGAAAAGAGGGAAAAGAAACGGGAAAAGGAAAGGAAAAGTCAAAGGAAGAAAGAAAGGGAAAGGAAAGAAGGAAGAAAGGAAAAATAAGAACAAACTGACGAAGGAAGAAATTAAAGATGGAACAAAAGAAGGAAGGAAAGAAGGAAAAGAAACAGGGGAAAAGGAAAGGAAAAGTCAATGGAAGAAAGAGAGGAAAAGAAGAAAG
The DNA here is from genome assembly GCF_020085105.1 of Siniperca chuatsi. NCBI lineage: Eukaryota > Metazoa > Chordata > Actinopteri > Centrarchiformes > Sinipercidae > Siniperca > Siniperca chuatsi. The sequence goes on along the minus strand of NC_058059.1, from coordinate 23,070,729 downwards.
GAAAAATGGATGGAAGGAAGGAAGTCTGGTGGTATACTATATTCTTCTTATTTTCATCAAATGAACCATGAACAAACAGACCGAAACCATCCATTATTCTATCCGTTCACTAGCTATACCCACTTATCCTTCAGAGCCAATCCCAGCTGACATTGGGCGAGAGGCGTGGTACTTCCTGGACAGGTCGCCAGTCAGTTACAGTCTCTCAATACTTTCTGACTTCCCTACCCTGTCTGTGGCTCTCATCCCCAAGTCTAGTTGTTCTTACTGAAGGCAGGCAAAAAAATCTTCAAAAACATCTCACGAATATAAAGTTTCATTAAAAGAAAGGCTCGGTAATTTGACACCTGGGCATAGTTTTTAGCAAATGTTACTCAAACAGAAGTAAATATTGAACATGTTTGGGAGTATTTTCAGCGGCGGATAAATGCGCATTTCTAGTGAGTATTTATGTCAGCAGGACAGTGAATGTGGGATTAAGTCAAAGTAATCTACAGCAGTGGATCCCAACCTTAGCAGGGGAGTGCCCCTAGGAGTTGTGAGATAAATCTGAAGTTAGGGCTGGGCCATATGTTGAAATCATTATCATGATATTAATACGGATATTTTGCAATATTGATGTTTATCATGATATGGCAAATGTATGCAAAGTCACACATTACATTATCAAACTGATGCTGAGAGTTTTCAGTTGTGTTCCATCCACTCTATGCATTACATCAGACCAAACTGTGTCACTCAAATATTTAGTTTTTTGTTTTGTATTTAATTTGAGCTTGCTCAGAATCAGTGATGTACAACAGAGATTTGTAGATAGCATTTGTTGAAATTCAATAAACAATAATATTGAAATGTACTCAGCTCTAGCTGATGGGTTGCAAGATTATTAACAAGATGGGGAAAAAAGAAGAAGAAGCTTTTCTCTAATCTTTCCTTTTTTCTTGTGAAGACTGGCTTCAGGACAGAAATTGTCTGACAAGGGGAAAAAAACTCTTTGGTCAAAGTGAATATCACCAGACTTTAAACGCATTAACTCTCATGGAGATGATCGCTCAATAAGCTTTATCATGTTTTATATTATTTTTGTCCCACCTTCCATCTCTTCCTCTTCTTCTTTTTCTCGTCAAAGCCAAAGCCAAACAGAAAAACACAGCAGTGCTGTTGCCTCTGCCAGCGAGCTTCATGCATTAGCAGAGAAATTTGGGCAAGGATAGATACAGCCCCGATGGCATGCCTGATTTTTGTTCCCCTAATTGGCATAGCTTATTAAGTCACAGTTCACAGCGGAGAAAAAAGGGGGTTGCTTTAATAATATCCCCTCTCCTGTTTGATTTGATGCACTTGTACTGAGACAGATAACGTGCTTCAGCACGGCGAGCGACGCCCCCACCGCCACTCTCTTGTCTCTATCCAGTCAAATCTGCCTCTGTTATGCCTGTCACTCAAAAACACCCAGGCTGATCGCTTTCAAAATAGAGATGGAGAGCAGAGCAGGAGCCAGTCGCTTAATACCTCACCCTCCCACCTTCTCGCTGCCTCTGAGGCTGTTAATTTGTCTCGTTTCCCCGGCAAGGAGATGCAGAACGGCTCACAAAAACACCCAACCATGCTCTTAATTGTGGTGCGGATTAGGGATTAATAGGCGTTTTTAGCCATAATGGCAAATATTATTAGCCCCATTTGCTTTTCTAATGCTAATAATGACTCTGCTAATAATGGCAGTGATTTCAAGGTTAGCGTCTGTGAGAACTCGGTGTGGATTTGTGGGTTTTTTTTCAAAGCTCAGGAGATTGACGTGCCGCTTGCTTCGACGGGCCAGCTTGCTACCGAGTCGGAGCTCCATATGTTTTCCCCAAAGATGATGCTGAACTGGGCTGAGCTGTTAAGTTTAGTTTAGTTTATATTTTGTTCAGTTTGGTCTCTTTGATTCAAGTTTAATCGAGCTGAGTTGTTGAGTTTGGCTTGTTAACGTGGTGTGATCTACAGTAGTTTAGTTATTTTATTTCTGGCATTACTTAGATGTGTTTAGGTTTAGTTTGCTTTAGGTTATGTTTCCCAGTGAGAATAGTGACATGTTTTGCATAGTGATATTCACGTCAAAATGTGTCTAGACGTGTAAATTTGGGTGAGAAGTCAACATTTGTTAGATACGTATATATTTTCAGTATATTTCAAGGTGTAGGCTAGCTAAAACCGGAAACCTTGAAATATATTAACTGCAACGATGATTATGTACCACCTAGATGTGTAAAAAAACATTTAAACTAAAATTCAGCCCAGGTTTAACCTAACCACCTAGATGTCTTTCAAATCATACTACTTACAATACTTGCCTGTCTTTGAAAGCTCAGTTTGAACTGTTATAATTGGATGTCAGAGTCAGCTAAAAGAATAAAATATAAATGTTTTGTAGGTTTTGTTTCTCCAATGTTTTGGACTAGCATTCAGTGTTTGCGTTTTGTTGATTTGAAGCACTTTGTAATAAGTTGACAAAATGTCGACAGCCTGCGTTTAATTGCTGGTCTTTATCTGATTTTGGCTGGAGTCAGAAGTGTTTTTAGAAGCATCTGTTGTACACCTGCAGCAGGTTACCTGTCTGATTTGTATGTTCAAAGTATAAACCAGTCATGAACTGTGGAGAGTAATTAGGAAGACAGACAGCAAAATGAACAAGTGTTTTCTAAACGTTTTTTTTTTTTCATATATTCGTAATATTTGACAATGCAACACTGTTAGCCTGACTGAATTGCCATTTGTCACCTCATTATTTAACCTGACATTGTTTTCATGTTAGGTGTACTGTCAGTAGTGAGTGACCTTTCCCTTTCTTGATATCATTTTCAGCTGACATAGAAGTAATGATAGTGGTAACTACGGGCATTTAACAGTTTGTCATGTCAATTGAAGAAATATGTTCTAATTTTGAGTTGTTATTTCTGTAAGTCGACCTACAGCAACCTTTACAGCTGTGTCCATCTCCACACTTTATCATAGTAATTTTTCTGTTGCCATTTTCCTGCACTGGCACAGGAAGATGACATCCCCATTTTTAATCCCGCCTACAAAGCTGTTACTGGCTCGCTTGTTTTTACACCCGGGGAAACATCTGGCAATGAGTGCAAACTGAATCACAAATCGGAGATGTGGGGAGAGAGGTATAGAACCAGGCTACATTGTAATGGTCACTAACCAATTGCTAACTACCATCATGCATTGCACACACAGGAAAGAAAGGTAAATAACGATGGCTGCCAGAAGAGAAGAATGACCGATTTCACGATTTCAGACACAGCCTACGTTAATGTGTGTTAAGGATTTAAACAGATATTTGCCAGCCAATCAAAAACCAACATTGTCAGTAGGTACAATATGATGCCTTCAAGTAGGTTTCTGTTTCTCTGTTCATGAGAATGTTTAAACACCCTCCTGATTAGGTATTCACGAGTTTGTAAGTGAAGTAAAGCAACGATTTTGCCAAAAACACAAAACATGTTGACCATTTCTGAAAACAGAACAAGGCAACATTCTTTTGTCGAATGCTGAGCATATAGTGTACACATCTTTACTTGTTGAAAAATACAACCAATGCCCCACCCTCGCTAGCATGAATGTGTTTTCATTAGCCACGCTAGCGGCTAGTTAGCGTTATGGATGGCTGTTTCAGTCTGCCAGTCCACTACTTCGGTCTACACAAAAATATATCTAATAACAATTACTATGAAATTTGGTACAGATATTCATGGTCCCTTGAGGATGAATCCTAATGATGTTGGTTTAATTTTTGCAGTTCTTTGGTTTATGACAAAAATTTTTATAAGGGGCGACTGTGGCTTAGTGGTAGAGCGGGTCGTCCACCAATCGGAAGGTTCGATCCCGGTTTCCGTGGGCAAGACGCTGAACCCCCGAGAGCTGTGCCTTTGGTGTTTGAGTGTGTGTGAATGAGTTACTTTCTGAGCAGTTGGCACCTGCCATCAGTGTCTGAATGTGGGAGAATGTGATTTGTAGTTGAAGCGCTTTGTGGTACACATTATACCTGCTAAAAATCAGCATGCTAGCAATGTCATTGTGATTATGTTAGCATACTGATGTTAGCATTTAGGTCAAAGCACTGCTCTCTTTTAGTCTTGTTGAGTTACTAGTTATATTAACAGGTGTCTGTCTTTTCTTTTCCTGCTCAGTCACACAATCTGCTCGTTTCCTCTTCTCCACTCAGCTGACGTTGAGTGAATACCTGCTCCTCTCCCGCTGTGGTTTTCAGTCCTCAATCTTCAGTATCTTTTGGTGAAACCTCGTGGCTGTGGGCCCCCTTGTCACCGGTAAACAGCCCTTCTCTCTCTGTGGTCGGTCTGTGACGTCAGCGAGGTGTCGTGTGTTTCGCCGTTCGCTCCCACACCTGTTCGCTCGTACCGGCAGCGGTGGCGGCACAATCGCAGTCACCGTGCCTAATTACCCAGTCCTTAAAAAATAAAGAGACAGGGAACGTCAACCAGCCTGCCTGGCAATTACTGTGGCGCTCAACACCTCTCCGCAACAAACAACACTCCAATTAGAGGCAGCCAACTTATTCTGGGAGGCGGCAGTTGTTTGTGTGTGTGTATGTGTGTGTGTGTTTATGCTTGTAAGTGCAAGTGTGTGACAAGCTAAATTGTTTTGGGAGTTTAATGTCGGCATCTGAACTTGTGTGTTTGTCTGTGGTGTGTGTGGCAAATGAGGGGTAAGAATGTGTGTGTTTGTGGCTAAAGTGAAGGCAGAAGAGGTGTGTTACATGAAAATGGTGGCTGTTAATTGAGAAGGCGAAGGTTTGGGAATCAAACTCGTCGCAGTTGGAGCAGCTGATTCCACCCACGTCTCCGTCCTCTTACTCTCCTCTTTCTCCTCGCTGTTTTCCCCCATTGCTCCTCCTCCACCTCTTCTTCATCCTAACCCTACTCCTCTAATTCTCTTCCTTGTGAGCATCCTTCTCTTCCTACCATGTCTTCTTCTTCGGCCTAATTTCGGTCTTATTCCTTCGTCCTTTAACTTCATCGGCCTCCTCTTCCTTCTCACTATTTTTGCACCATTGCTCCTCCTCCACCTTCTTTTCGCAGTCCATAACCTACTCCTCTTTCTCATCAGCGTCCTCTCTCTTCTCCACCTCATTTTCGTCTTGTTCCTTCAGCCTTTCTTCCCCCATTTAATTCCTCTGGCTTCTCTTCATCCTTCCTCTTTCTTCTTCTTCTCAGCTTCTACTTTTCCTTTTCCTCTTCCCTCCTCTTCCTCTTCACTGTTTTCACCTCATCGGTCCTCATCCACCTCCTCTTCTTCCATATATTCCTACTCTCATCAACCTCTTTCTTTTCTGCTGTGCCTTGTTTTCAGTTTATTCCTTTGTCCTTTCTTCTCCCTATTGTTGTCCTCCTCTTTTCCCTCCTTTTCAACATTTTCATCTCTTCTTTCTCAGCTTCCTCATCATTCTGCTTCATTCTTTTCCCTTTTCGACCTCTGTCTTTTCCTTCTCTGTTCTCTTTATTGCTTTTTTCATTCTTTTTATGATTTGTCATCCTTCTCCCTCATTCCCTTCTCTTCTTTCTGTCCATCTTCATTCTGTCCGTCATGTCTGTCCCCTATCTATTCTTTTTTCCTGCTCCATCTCTTCCTCCTGTCACTCATCCTCCTCCTCATTTTTGGCTGGACCGCAGCAAAGAGAGGCCAGCACTATAAACGTGAAAGTCTGTCACTGACTGACTGAGTGATAAAGTTACACCATTGGTTGGTCGCGTATTGGTAGAGTTTCCCCACTGGCCGTTGCTCTTTCAAAATTAATAGGCACGAACATTAGTTACGCACCGTAACTCCAGAGTATAGGCGCAGCCCTCTGAGGCTATTACTAGTGGGTTCATCCCTCGCTCAACAGTCTACGCCCACTTACTATGTTGGCCCCACCTCGGTCTCACCTTGTTTATGAGTTTAGCTGAGACTGGACAATCGGATCCTAAAACCAGCTTTTTCTTCAGCTAGTTAAAAGAACCATTGGGGCCCATAGCTTAGAGGGCTGCGCCTCTACTCATAGAATCTGGAGTTACGGTACATAACTATAGTTCTATTTTGTATAGGCTTCGCTCTCTAAGGCTATCGCTAGTGGGATAAGGACGGAGCAGGTTGTGGTCCATGCCCCACACACACCCACTTCACGAGAAATCAATAACCAGTCCATACCTTGCCAATGCGTCACAGCACAATTGCGCATCACAGTATCATATGCGCACAGATGGCACAGAGACTGTACAATGCCTGATATTCACCATGAGGGAATGAAATTGGAAAAAAAACATAAAACCTACTGCTATGAGAAGTGGAAACGATGGTTACACACTGTAACAGTCCAGCAGTCCAGCAGAGGCATGAGGGAGAGGGCACAGCACCCCTAATAACAATCGCTCTGACAAAACACTCAATACAGAGTGAGTCATAGAAAAACGAGAGACATCCCATAGATAGAAACGGATGAAAGAACAGGGGGAGTTAATAGATAATTAGAATAGTTATTAGAATAAGTTCTCTTTCAAATCAACATCTTAAGATATGAGAGGAAAGTATTGCTCTTGCAACTGCATTTAACATTTTTTTACTCAAACGTAGCTTAACCATGTCATGTGATATTTTACTTCAGTACACTTTCAGAACAAATACTACTGGGACCACAGAAAATAGCAAATGAACATTTAATATCCATGAATTCACATTATAGACACTTCCACTGATTATCCGTGTAACAATATGGCCACAATATAGCACACTGACCATATACGGTCCAGCCATATACTAGGCTTTCACCTAGTCTTGTTGTCCAGTCTCTCCCTCCTGATTTTCCTATTATATTCTTCCTCTTTTTTTCCTGCTTTTCCTTCCTCATCCTCTTTGTTCTCTTTCTGTTCTCTCTCTTCCCCTTCCACTCATTCATCCACTTCTGCCTCCTCCTACTCCTCCTCAGAGGTCCCAGCTTCAGCTACAACAGCAAACTAGTCCTCATAATGTTGTTACTGTTGCACCTGGTTATGTTTTAAAATAGTGGAGCAAACGTGGAACGATACATAATTTGCGGGGTTTCAGTGTCCTCCTCCAGAAAAAAAAGTAATTTAAACCAAATTTCCTGCATTTCTACACCACCTAACCTGATGTATGGCAACAATAGAGGATACTTTCCATAGCATAAAATAATAATAATTTTGTATAGACCCTACTCAATCTTACAATCAGATGAATAATAATGACACCTTTTGAGATTGTGTGTTCCTCACTTTGTTGAATGTAACTGCATGGCTCATAAAATCCCATTTGTGGTGAAGCAGGGTTGGATGGAAGACATGCTGAACAGGGTGTGTGTGCTCTGATAGGTTTGGGAAACACTATTCTAGGTTAGTCTGTTGTGTGGGGTGAGGGAGAGCGCGGGGCAGCAAATTAGCTAGATATTAGAGATTATCTTAAGATTAGAGATATTAACAGTAATTGGACAAAATCACAGATGGGATGTAGTGGTCATAACAGGTTAAACTATCAATGTCTGCTGACTAAACTGTCCAGTGTTAAGTAATGATAAACTCATAAAAAGGTGAGTAAGCCCTGTTGCATTTGAAAAAGGTGGGTAAACAGCGTTTATGTGCGTTTACCCTCCGCTACATCCCAAATAATAAAATCAACAGGGCTAATGCAAAATAATAATAACCACTTAGTTACACTTAAAAGAGCAGACTCTTTGATTTGGCTCATTCGTGAACGTCCCATCTCCACAGTCGAATCCTATCCGATCGCAAATCATTTCGTTTTTTTGGCGACATTACAATCTTACATTTAGCTAATTTAAAGTTTGGCTGGAGTCAGTGGGCCAAGCAGGTTCATTCAGCATATGCTAGCCTGTCTTATCCTATGTTCTATTTTCAGTCCATGATCATAGTTAGGCTAAATGGCATGTTTCTCAACTTTGTAAACAGTGAGACTCCTGTATGGTTTGACAGACTGTGATTGACAGCCAAAGCATGCTGTGGGAAATGATCAGCGATGAATGCGACTGAACCAACTCAAAGGGTGGTCCAAAAATGTGTGACTTCTTGTTTTTGTCAGTTGCTGAAAATAGTAAAACGATCATTGATATATGCTGCTTGATTATAATCGCCTGATTACGAGGACTGTTTGATGATATGTTTATAATGTTATTTTCATAGACCCAACAATTCCCACCATGGGCAAGCACTTGATGACAGAGGCAGGGAAAAACTCCCTTTAACAGTCAGAAAATGTTAACACAACCTATAGGCTCAGGCTCAGGGTGGCCATCTGCCATGACTGGATAGAGAGAGAGAGAGAGAGAGAGAGAGCAGGAGGAAAGAGAACATACAGTAGAACAATGCAAATTCCACATTAAGATTTAAAATAATAGTAATGGTAATGGTGGTAATAATCATATTAATATTATTAATTATTAATTAATCTCCCTTCTCTTATTGCACATTTCCTATTCCAGTTCTTCCTTTTCAAAACTAAACACAATCTTGTACACACTCAAATTTTACAGCATCCTGAGATATAGTTCTGGTTTTTTTTTTAAATTGTAAGCTAAAAAGAAAAGAAATGAGAAAGGAAGGATATAAACAATTTTAAAAAATAGATAAGGATGATTTTCACCAAGAATATAATGAAACAGCCTTGATGAAAGTCAAATTTTAACTGTTAGCATGCAATTTAAGCATTTTGCGTCAAAATTTACACAATTATGAAGGTCTTAAAGCAGTAGTTTGACATTTTGGGAAATATGCTTATTTGCTTTTTTTTTTAAAGGTCGATACCACTCTTATACCTGTCAATTAAATATAAGGCTATACAGCAAGCAGTCGGTTAGCTTAGCTTAGCATAAAGCCTGAAAACAGGGAAGAGCTAGCCTGGCTCTGCCCAAAGGTAACAGTACCTCTAAAGCTCACTAATAACACATTAAGAGCGCACAGTAACTTCCTGGAGTCTCCACTGGTTGCCTGGCAACTGCTCAGAGCCAAGAAATGGTTCAGCACATAACCCACTATAAAATGGCAATTTTTTAATTGTACACTTTTTGTACAGCTTAAACAAAAGAGCTACAACATGTTAATTAGTGGGCTATAGAGGTGCTGGTAGGTGAAGATTTTTTCCTTTGGACAGAGCTAGGCTCGCTGTTTCCCCCTGTTTCCAGTCTTTGTGCTAACCTAAGCTAACTGGCTGCTTGGTGTAGCATCATATTTAACAGACAGATATAAGAGCGATATTGATCTTATCATGATTTACTCTTTCCATTGATAGCAGTTTCTCTAATTTCACATGCCAAAACATGTCCACAAACCTGCTTAGAAATCATATAAAAAAGACGCTCACTATAACTTCCGATCTTGCCTCATAATCATTGTGTTTAGATGTTTCCTTGGTGATTGTTGTCTGTACATCCATGGTTATAGCACAGACAGGAACTGTTAGAAGCTGATGTATCAAAACTTTTCATGGTGCGGCTTCGTCAAAATGTAATAAGTATAGCCTATAATGCAATATTATTAAATTTAGGGTAAACAGGGCTCAGGTTTTGCCCACAGCTAACTGACGGACACCATGGCAATATTACACTTCTTGTCAGCCAAAGCATAATGGGAACACTGATGGCAAAAACTCAAAACCAAATACCAAATTGATGTAACAAAAAAAACCTGTTATAATAGGGGTGTATTGTATTTGCGTCCTGCTCTGTGTACTTTGGCAGTTCATTAAAGTGAGTGAAGTAGTGATCCCACAGAAATCCCTGTCGTAATACTGTGGTACAGGACACCTCTTTTTCATCCTGTTTCTTTCTACCTGTTTGTCATTATTAATAACATGCGGTCCAGTTGCAGTCTGATAATACTAATAATGCTCATTATCAGTTACAGTATGTCTTCGTGAGTTGTTTGTGACACCAGAGAAAAAAAATAAATGCAGAACGTCCTGCTGTCAGTCAACAGAATTTGGTTTCCCCTTGTAGGGTCCATGCTGATGATGCAGGGTGACAGTCAAAAACTGTCCATTCAACGAGTTACCTGTTGGTTTGTAACTTCATGTTTACAGCTCCTGCTTCATTTGTAAAAAGTAACTGTTAACATGAACCCGAACTAAAAGGCATAAATGTATAATATTTTTCCTTTATCCAAAACCAAATGAACCAAATTACAGATGTGAAAGTGCCTTCAGGCTCAGAATGTACCATCAACATGGTTCTTATATCCCTGGAACACTGATACTCTCTTCTATCTATTCATATAAAGATATCTGCCAAGTGTTGAAAACCTGTGGACATACAGGCATAAAAGTCAAACTATTTAAAATTGTGGGAAACCTTTTTTTTTCTCATAAAAACTGTCCTGAAACATGTGTTGTACAACTCACATGCAAAATGCTAGCATTTCTGAGTAGCCTGAAGATGCTATAATACATTTGATTATTTTTCAGATGCATTGCATTTTTTTTGCCATTTATTTTCCCCCCAAACCCATTTTGCAGCTTAGATCAAAACAAGACTTTTATGTGATATAACAGGAATTCATCAAGGCTATCTTAGCTAAATTCAAAACATCCTGTTTCCTCCCCATCCTCATTGTATGCTTCCTTCCATCGTATGCATCCTCTTTTTCCTCAATTTTTTCTTCTGCCCTTTCTTCTCCAAGTTTTTCACCTCAAACTGAAATGACCGTGAACTTGCACAAACACAGCACAACACATTTGCCAGTTTTACATATATTGTCTTTGTATGTCGTCAGAATCTGTTTGCTAAAGGTGTTTAATTTACAAATGTGATGTGAGTTGACTTGCCAGAGACACACTGAACCTTCATGCTGCAGAGATCAGCGGGCTAAACCATCTGTTTCAGAGTAAGGGGTGGGATAGAGGAGGGAAATAGCGCGATGGTTCGTCCCTGCTTTTGTTTTATTCTGTCTTTGGCAGTGCTGGCACCAGAGTGGCACTGCCAAGTCCCTGTTCGTGTGTGTGTGTGTGTGTGTGTAGGAGATATATTTTCCAACCAACCCCGCCACCCCTTTCCTCACACACAAACACACACACGTACACAAATACTGACATACGTGCACAAACACACACACACACACACACACACACACACACACACACACACACACACACACACAGACTGTAAATTGTCTGGAACACCCCTAGTGCCATCTGGTCTTGTGATGGGCCAGACAGAGTGTATATGTGTGTGTGTGTGTGTGTGTGTGTGTGTGTGTGTGTACTGGGAGTGTGTGTTCATGGAGAGAGAGAGAAAATGGAGAGAAAAAGAGAGAAGTGCGCATGCATGTTATGTTTGTGTGTGTGTGTTTTTGTTCATTCGTGTCAAAGAAAAAAAAAAGCGAAATACACTCTCCAAAACACACACTTTCTCTCACACACACACACAACAATATCAGCAGTAAATTTATGCCACCATCTCTGGCTGTGTTTGTGGTAATTCGGATCTCCTTCCCTGATGTTTAATTGGTGTTTTGGTCCAGTGTGAAACTTGTTTATTTCGCAGTCCCAGTGTCGTCTTGTTTTAGACATTTTTTTAATGGTGTTCTGCAGGACAGGAGGGAGGTTTTGTAGATAGAAAGCCGCTGAGGCCTGCTGAAGCACCCTTGAGCAAGATGGTGACTCTCTACAAGCTTCAATAATACATCTCTGTAACTGATCCTGACCTTTGACCTCTGATGTTCTGGATTTCTCTTCTGATCAGTTGAGTTTTGTCACCAGAGGTTTAATTTTGATTGGCTTAAAGTGGCGGAGGACCGAGATTTGACAGGGAGTCACCGAAACAGATGTTTTATTATCTATGTTTTTATTGTCCTTATTAGTTTTTAGCATTCATTTCTTCAAACTTGATTTGGAAAGATTTTATTTTTACTATTTCATTGCATTTTTATCTGTTTATTTTTTCATTTTAATTTATTAATACACTGAAACACACACACACACACACTGGCTCACGCTGCTTGGTACATTTACAGTACATTCTGTAACTGTTGAGTTAAGTGCCTTGCCAAAAGGAGCTTCTGCAGTCATTAGCCCTTTTTAAACAGAGATCCCGCAATACTGCCGTAAAGAATACCCATCATTACGGCGGCTTTGCTTTTTTACACTGAACCAAACAACGCTGGTATAATGCTGTCCCAGTGTGTGATTTTAGATAGCATGCTGACGTTCGGGGAGCAAAAGAGGCATGACATGTAACACAACAGCGTTGGCGTCTAGTGTGTGTGCCGTTCTGCCGGCTCCCCCATTTACACAGACGTCGATTTGGCTCTGTTACAACCTCCACTGCCGTCTTAACGGCGGAATAACAATGCCCCTCCATTCCATGTTCATAAGTTTTATACAGAACGGTGAGGCGGAATAACGGTGCAACATTCCCGCCTAGAACAGGCTCTATAAAGGGGGCTATTGATAACAAAAGACAATGAAGAAATGGAAGAAATGCTTGGTCTGTAGATTTGAACCAGCAGCTTTCCACTGAAGCTCTAACCCTGGCAGTGTTAGTGCCTTGCTTAGGGGAATTGAACCTCTACCTTTGGCAGTGTTGGTGCCTTGCTCAAGGGAAAAGAACCTTTCATTGATAAAATAGTGAATTTTGGCAAACACACACAGTCAATGTAGCAAGGAAGGAAAGCTGATGAAAGGAAGACAGGTCAGATCTTGACTCTGTGCTTGCATGTGTGTGTGTGTCTGATATGTATGTGGGTTGACCTGAGGAGACCAGACCGCTCCTTCCTCATTGGCTATAGAACATCTGGCAGTCTGAGTGTGTGTAAGTGAGTGTGTGTCTGAGATACCACATTGATCTCCCCTCTCACATTCCACTCTGTCAGGACTCTGAATAGCAAGAACTCCTCACTCCAAACATTTCTCTCTCTCTCTCTCTCTCTCTCTCTCTCTCTCTTTCTGACTTTCTCTCTCCCTCACTTTTTCCTCTTTTCATTCTTCTTTCTTTTTTCCATTCTTTCATTCTGTCGTTGTTCTCTCTGACCCTTCCTTTCTAATATTTTCCTTCTGTCTCTTCCCACTCTCTCTCTCTCCCTCCCATACTCCAGTTTAAACTAGATAACAAACTGCCTTCTCTTTAAACCAATAAACTGAAGCTAAAACTGTGATCGAGATTAGTGTTCCATTAATTGTGAATATCAACATCAAAGCATTTTAGAACAAATCTGAGACTGGACTTGAACTTCACTGTTAACCTGAGACCTTACTGAGCTATACACCTTGAATATTAATCATTAGACCTGTGCATTGAAAGGACTTTTGTTTCAGTGATACTTTTAATACAGCTTTAAAAGGGGGTGAAATAAAGATGCAATGGGCAACATTCAGAGACTGGAAAGACTTGTATCTTGACGTGCAGTTTGTTTATGAAAACTTGAGACTGGACTTGTCTCAAATCACTTAAGACTTGACTTACCCTAAAGGACTTGGACTTGCCTCAGAATTATATGGCTTGCGACTTATTTTGGAAATGTATCAAATCTCTTTAGATTTGACTTGGACTTAGCTCAAAGAACTTGATAATTCACTTGGACTTGTCTTGAATGTCAAAAAACTTGAGACTTTACTTGACACTTGCTCTGACAAACTTACCCTCTAAGAACTTGAGAATTGACTTGGACTTGTCTTGAATGACTCAATACCTGACTTGAGACTTGATCTGACAAACTTGAGATTTGACTTGTTCTTGCTGTGACAACCTTGAAACATGACTTGGACTGAGTGACTCCAGACTTGCTTGGACTTGCTTCAAAAAGACTTCAAAACAGGTCTGTTTGGACTAAGATCAGACTCAAAATTATGTTTTCTTAAACTTCTAAACTGGCTGTGCTATGCTGAATTATCCATGCATCACAATAAAATGTTAATTGAAAAAGTTTAGAATTACTGTTGTGTATTTTAGGCTGTTTGTCTTATTTGACAGCTTTGTGTCTGCAATAACTTCAGGGTGAAACCTCACTTCCACACAGTGTTTTTAGCCTTTGGTTAAGAGGATGTTAAAGAGGACAGTTTTCTCCTATTTTCCGGCCTGCTGCCTGTTGGATGGCCATCCTTCGACAGCTTGAAGCCATTTGAAGGACCAATTATCCAATAAATGCGGCTTTATGAAGTTGTTTCCCTGCTGCTGTGTTCTTGGAAGGCAGAGGTGTATATCAACAAGATTTACAACACTGCAGCTTTAAAAGAAATAACCACCATTTGGAAGCATGTGACACCTACTTCTGCAAAACAAATATAAACACATTTGCATTATTGTGTTTTATTATCTCGGTTGCTAATTCCAAACCAAAGGTAAGTGGTTGGAAGGAATAAAACTATAGACTTGAGCCACAAAATGTTAGACATACAGTTTATTGCCAAATGTACATGGACACCCGGACATTACACCCATGTGTAAAAGTAGACAGTTGAACATGTCATTCCAAAACCAAGGGCTTAACAGCTTCCTTTCTTCGGGGAAGGCTTTCCACCATATTTTGGAACCTGGCTGCAGAGATTTGCTCCCATTCAGCCACAAGAGAATTAGTTAGGTCCAATTGTACTACACTAATATATAAGGGACTAATAGGAAGGTTTTGTCTTTTTTAAAATTTTTCCACTGATGTAACCCTTTCAGACAGAAGGCTCTGGGTGCGGCCAGAGGTTTTAAATACTTCATTCCGGACTGAGGAAGCAGAACTAATTGCTTCAGTGACTCTGTAAGAGTGGAGGCAAGGCAATACCAAGGGTTTGTCCCTTTAGCATGTGTGCGTGTGTGTTGGATTAAGTCTGTGAGCGTGAGTGTATTTACGTGTGTGTTTGAACAGTGAAATGTGATCCAAATTTGAAATTGACCACCTTGTTGTCCTAAATTAATTGCTCCTTGTATTATCTGTGTTTTAAAAGCAGCAATCTGGAACAAAGATCAGTAAATCTTGAGGCATCTATGAGGCATGGCCATATTTTCAGGAAAACAGGCTTTACTTGAACTCGGAAAAGACACACTGAGGATGAAGAGCATGTGTTTTTAGGCATAATGCTCATAACACACAAGAAAACAAAGACAAAAAAAGACTTAACTGACCTGTAGGGGAAGCCAGATGCACTGCTCTCCTAGCTCCATCAAGAGAGAGAGAGAGAGAGCTTCTAACAACTCAATGCTGTTTGATTTACATGCTGTATCTTGTTCATTCAACAGGTGTTGAAACAGAAATGTAAAAAGGAGACATTGCAGTTACTGTCAATGAAACCCAGCTGACTACAGGATGGATTGGTGACTAGCTTGTTAACTAATGAAACTTTTGCAATGCTGAGTCACCAAGCTCAGTGGTCATTGGTCAACAGATCCAATCCTAACCGCTGCTAAAAGTAGAATGTTTTCTTCTCATATTTCTCTTCAACAATCAAGATTTTCAAGATCAAGACAACATTTTAATCAGACAACTTTGGAGTTAAGCACATTCCTCCTTTTCCTTTAGTCATTCCAGAAACAAGAAAGGCCACAAAGTTGAAAGCACACTGTTGTCTAAAATTTCATTGTATGCTGTAGCATTAAGATTTCCCTTCACTGGAAGTTAAAGGCCCAAACCATCAGAAACAGCCCCAGATCAAAAGTACACCAAAATTTTTGGAGAGGCGTGTCCACATACTTTTGACCATATGGTGTATTTATTTGGGGTGTATTCAAGGGCCTAAACTCTAAGCAAATATTTTTTTCAAGCTACTAATCTATATGAAGACATTTATGTGTTGTGGCGTGCGAGCTGCATGTGCACAGACGGTCTCATTTGGCAGCTTGTCTGTAAGAATGTAACCTGAGACCCCCCCCCCCCACACACACACGGGCGTTCCCACACTACCTCTCTCTCTCTCTGAGATGCATGCCTTTTGTCTGCCCTCAACCTTTTTTTTTCTTCTCCTCCTCAGTGGTTGCAGGTGTTCATCATGAGCCAATAAAACAAGTAGTGACTGTTCTCCGTCCCAAACACAACCCACGCTCAAAGAGACCCTCTACCGCTGACCTCGGCAAAATACTGCCTGCGGGCAGGATCTAGCCCACTGAAAGTCCTGCAAGGCCATCGTGAGCACTTAGAAATATTGCAATTAAAATCTAACAAAAACAGTCAATATCATTTTTCTTACCGTTAAATCGGTAAAAAAGGGGTCAGTGCTGTGTTCATTGGTAATGATAATGAACTGTTTAAACAAACTTTATTCACTCAATGCCATGCATTCAAGTTGTTTACATTGTTCTTCTACTGTTGTTGTTACTATCATTGCAACTCGTATACGGTATGCATGGCATACTGTAAAACTTCAAATTTTGGACCCTGCCAACAAAAATAATTAGCCCTCAATTCAATCACATGGAAATTCAGAAAAGGTACTTCTACTGACCAACAGTAGAAGTGCATTGCTCCATTAGCCAGCTATTAGCTGATAGACATTACTGTTGTGCCCTATACAGCATACTTCTGACTATGCCATTATTAGAAATTTGAACATTATTAGGAGTTTTACGGTATCTGTGTCTTCCGGTAATCACAATCCAAAACTGACATCTTGTGGTTACAAAGTATAATGCTAGCTAATGTCGTAGCCAGTACAGTAAGCTACATCACTACATCAAGTTTGAGAGATGTTTTGTGCGTAGCAACGGTGTACAGTGCTGTACAGAACAGGGCTTGTACAGTAGCTGATTGGCAAATATAAGTGCTAAAAAGCAAAAAGGTTGACACTGAAAGTAGGATATTTAACAAGATATGGAATTGCTAGGAGGAAGTCGTTAGAGATGGGCAGTATTTCTGTTACTTGTATTTGAAATGCTGTACATATTTCAATTATTGACTTTGTAATTGATATTTGACAGGGCTACTTTGGTGTAATTTTCTATTTTCAAAATACTCAAAATATTTTCTCCATGATTCATAAAACATAAAAAACAAGACTCGATCAAAACCTAGTATATGGCTGGACCATGTATGAAACCCATAGGTGTTACCCATTGATCAAGCTCCTTTTTGCTCAATTTAACACAACCCTCTCCTCTTCAGCTCCGATTGAGAGACTGTTCTCATTTGCAGGAATAATATTCCATCTGCACAGGAGGCGGTTAACATCAGAATTTATTTTATTATAAAGTTAGTTCTTAAAGGCAGCTAAATAGGCAACTAATTAAAGTGGTTGGGTCTCAACTGCCATGTCTTTGAAGTGGACAGACAGCAAGTTTCTACATATACAAGAAATACTATTTAAAGTATTTTTTTTATTCATTTTTTTTTTTACTGTTTTGCTTAGCTACAGTAGTATTCTGCTTCCTGATCTTCCTTCCTGTAGGGTTCAAACTCTCACCAGAGCCTTGTGTACATTATATAAATCTGAATGTTCTGCCATTTTGTACAAATTCAGAATGCCCAATGTTACAAATGTATTTTGCTATATTTTGAAAATATAAAATACATGTATTTTATCTTGATACACTTTCTGGCACCAGTATTTGTATTTTAATTAGATACATTTATTTGAGGGGTATTTTTTTCAACATTTTTGATGTATCTTTGCCCATCTCTGGTTGTTGTGTTTAATGATTTCAATGATTACAGCCTTCAATTACAAGGCAAAACATGCCAAAAAATACAAGAACGTGTCATTCGAGGAGAAAGCAAGTAAATCCGAAGAATTGCTGTCAAAATTGCAGAAACAGCAAGGACTTTTCACCGAGCTCCAAGCGGCAAATAATGTTCGACAAGACTAGTTATGTACTGGCAAGCCATTCGCGGAGGGGGAATTCATTAAAGAATGCATTGTGGATTCTGCAGCCATAGTCTGCCCTGACAAGAAGAAGACGTTTCATAAGGTGTCTCTTTTGCAGTGAACAGTGACCAGGCTAGTAGAGGACATAGCGGAAAATTTGGAGCAGCAACTGAAAGGCAGAGTGGGCGAGTTTACTCACTTTTTTCTGGCCCTGGATGAGAGCTGGGACGTATGGGATACAGACCTGACCTGGGCTACCACACATCTATTAGATGGCTCAGCTTAGCCAAAGTGCTCAAGAGAGTTTGGGACCTGCAAACGGAGGTCTGGGACTTCTGTCAGATGAAAGGAAGAGACGTCCCTGAGCTAACTAATGCAGACTGGCTGGTTGACTTGGCATTCGATGTTGATGTAACTGGCTACATGAGTGAACTCAATACCAGGCTACAAGGGAAGGGCCTTTTTGCACACGAGCTCTCAGCATTTTTAGTAATGTATCAAACTGGGCTCCTCGCATGAGAAAGTAGATCTTGAAATGATTCTTTTGACCAGACCCTCTGTCCGACCCAGTAGCGAGGAGCTGGCGTGCAATGCTTTTCTGCAGACTTATTAGAGTGGCTAGACGTCTGAGGAGGCTGACCGGTCACTGCACCCCCGGATGGCAGCTCAGCTTGGAGGTGTGCGCCCATAGCAGGACCCGAGAGTGGCCAGGACGAAAAGGGAGATAGGAGGGCATCCATCTGGGATCTGTGTCCCTTCTAAGGCTTATCTAACCTCACTCTCAATGACCCATGTCACGGCTCCGACCACAAAGGAGGGAGGCAGGATGGTCCCTTGGAGATGTCCTCAGGTTCGAACTGGCAGGAGAGGGCATTCGACTTGACGTTTCGACCCTGGGCGATAAGACAGAATTAAATCAGAACGGTTAAAAAACAATGCCCACCTGGCTTGGCAAGAGTTTAACCTCTTAGCCGTTCTGATGTATTCCAGGTTCTTATGGTCAGTCCACTCTAAAAATGGCTGGGCAGCCCCCTCCAGCCAGTGCCTCCACTCCTCCAGTGCCAACTTGAATGCCAGCAGCTACCGGTTGCCCAAATCATAATTAATTTCTGCTGGTGATAGTTTCCTGGAAAAGAAAGCACACAGGTGGACCTTACCCCCTACCCCCATATCCAAAACATCAACCTCGACAATGAGCTGGAGCTTGGGGTCCAGCAAGGTGAGTCCGAAAAGCCAGGTCAGCCTGGGGGGACCACTGGAACTTGGTGCCTGGGGAGGTAAAAGTTTGCAAACCAAAGAAATCTATACTTGCTTGCGTTCAGAAGGCACCAGCCAGTCCACGACAGCACTAACCTTGGCTTGGTCCATCTGTATCTGTCCAGGCGACACAGTGAAGCCCAAGAAGGAGACAGACTGCTGGTGGAATTCACACTCTTACTCCTTGACATATAATTGGTTCTCCAGTAACCGCTGAAGAACCTTCCGGACGTGCTGCTCATGATCCTTCTCATCCTTGGAAAAAATTAGAATATCATCCAAGTACATGAAGACTTAGTGGTTAAGCATGTCCCGTAGCACATCATTGACCAGAGCCTGAAACACAGCTAGAGCGTTAGTGATATCAAAAGGCATGACCAGATATTTGTAATCGCCACTACACGTGTTAAAGACTGTCTTCCACTCATCCCCTTTTCTAATCCTGACCAGGCATTTCTGAGGTCCAGTTTAGTAAAAATGGAGTGGAAGTGGGAACCTGTTCTTAATGGTGATCTTGTTGAGACCACGGTAGTCAATGCAGGGGCGAAGTGTCTTGTCTTTATTATCCACTAAGAAAAACCCTGTTCCGGCAGGAGATGAGATCAAATGATGCCAACAGCCAATGAGCTCTGGATATACTGATTCATAGTTTCCCTCTCGCAGACACCGAATAAAGACGACCCTTCTGAGGGAATTCCCAGGGAGGAGGTCAATGGCACAGTCATATCGTCGATGAGGAGGCAGAGAGGTGGCAGGTCCAAGTGTGCGGGGGGAACACCAGAGAGATCTGCGGAACCTGAGAGAGGTTCAGGAGGCTTGGGAGACACCTTAGGGGCAGCAGACAAGAGGCAGGATAAGTGACAACTTGTATTCCAACCCAAAACAGCCCCTGTGCACCAGTCAATGTTTGGGTTATGTTTCTTTAACCAGGGAGATCTCAAAATAAATGGCAATTGAGGAGAGTCAATGACGTGGAGAAAAAAAGCCTTTCAGAGTGATTACCTGACATGAGGAGGCTAAGGGGTTGAGTGCGGTGAGTCACGCGACAGAGCAGGCAGCCGTGCAAGGCGCTGACCAAGTGGGGAACTGGAAGTCTCTCCAATTGTAGCTGGAGCTTCTCAGCCATGCCCTGATCAATGAAGCTTTCATGTGCACCAGAGTCCACAAACACAGCTAGTTCCAGGGAAACAGCAGGGGAAGACAAGCGGGCTCGCGTTAGAGGTTCGGAGAGCGGTGTGGGAGAAGAGGTTCGGCTTACCAGTAGCCCTTGGTTTACTAATTAGCCTGATCTTTTACCGGACATCTAGCCGGAAATAGCCCCAGCTGTCCGCAGTAGATGCACATCCCCTACTCACATCGGCGCTAGCATTCCCCTGCACAGAGGCGAATGCGGCCCAGCTGCATAGGAGGGGAAGGAGTCCCCGTAGCTGGTCCGTCATGGCCGCTTGGAAGGAGTCTTGGTGGACATGAAGCTCTTGGACCCCACTGACTAAACTCGTTAATGTGCTCATGGTCGTGTAGTCTCTTCCCCTGAGACTGCACCATTCTCTGCTGAGTCTGTCATGGCCAGATTGTACTATAACGATTCTGGTAGCAGGGACTCAGATGCAGAGAAAAGCACAGGACAAAAAGTTCAAAAAGGCAGTCTTTACTGACGAGCCAGAAGTTATACAGGAATTCAGTCCAAGGCAAGCAAACAAGTGAGATAGGGAGCAGTCAATAGTCCAATAATCCAGGAAACAAGGCAAAGTCCAAAAAAACTTACATACAAACACAACGGGAAACACAATGACAAGATTAACGGGATGTACACATTCCTACCTTCTAGAGCAGGTTACTGCCACCTAGTGTTACTGCAGCTCTGCATAAATGTGTATTATATCACTCTGGGGCTCGTAGCGTGTATGTGATCTATGTCACTGATGTATGAGAAATGGATACTGCACTCCAAGATGGCGTCCATTGACTTCAATGAAAGTTAGCCACCTAGCACATTAGCCATAGACGTTTTCATCTTCCTGGTTGTCCTTCCCATTGTGCAGCCCACTCCACATGTGCGTTAGTGTAATGTAACTGACCTTGTTTGCAGTTGGAGGTGTCCTGTCAACAGTTTTCCAGATGTCTCTTTAATAATGGTATTGCAATCAGTGTTTCTATCATTTATAATGCCAGACCTAAGTTGCATTTGTTGTCCTCACAAGCATACAATACTGAAACCAAAACACTGCGCTCAAGCTTAGTTGAAAACCTTCAGGAAGACCAGCAGTCTGTTTGGAACTTAATTCAGTTTTGTCTTTAGATGATTGCTGTTGTTGTCATTTTGAACAGTCAAATACACACACACACATGGACGTGCTTTAATGTGTTTAGACAGAGCAGCAGAGCTCTCCTTCGTGTGTGCCCAGACATGTATTATGTGGTTTTCAAAGGGGAAGCCTTCACTTTAGTGTGTGTGTGTGCAAGTGGGTGTGGGTGTTTTTCTTGAGATCAATGAAGTTATAGAGTGCAGCGGCTTTTGACTCCACACACACACTCTCGAGTGAGGCCTGTTCTTAGTCAAGTGTCACGCTCTGCCCTTCTGACATCTGGTCCCTGAGACCTCTAGAGTCCCTGGTGTGTGTGTGTGTGTGTGTGTGTGTGTGTGTTGAAGTGTGCATGTCTGTGTTTGATTAACTAACCATTCCCTGTGTGTATGACAGACACCACCACAGACCTGCCAGTACACTTGTACTTATTGTAAACCAACCTCCCCTCCAAGCGTAGCATGCACGCTGCACTGCTGCTTCACCACCAGGGGAACTGTTTGGAAGCTTGAATGTTAGCATCATGCAGTAGCTTCCCTGTCTAAATCAGGCCTTTCCAATAATATAAAGATTCACTTCTGACTATTACAAAAATGTATTTATTGATTTACAGCAGTTTCTTCTGTAATGATTGTGTTGGGAAAAAGTATTTGGTGCCAGTGTGCGTTACAAGACCTGTAATTCTGCCTGTGGTCACCTTAGCTACAATGCTAATGTTGCTAGCAGTGATCTCTATGTTTCAGACTCAAACAGTTTGTTTTTGTACAGTTCTGGAAAAAAGAAAACACAAGTAATTAGTTTTTCATCCATATTTCAGTTCAAGTAGTAAAATAGTGGCTGCGCCCACAAGGGTAAGCGCAGCTCGGGTCAAAGTTCAACAAATTTCCGCTTGCCGCACATGTGGGCCTCTGTGCAGAGCCATTGCAACGCACTACATACACAATGATGGAGGAGGCGCACAAAAGCTGTTTTTTTAGCAATAATTTGAATATGCCTAAAAGGCGCAGTATGTAGGATTTAGTGGCATCTGGCGGTGAAATTGCAGTTTGCAACCATTTGAATACCCTCCCCTTCCAAGCATGTAGGAGAAACTACGGTGGCTGCGAAACTTGCAAAAAACACAAATGGCCCTCGACGAGAAAATGCTGTCCTGGGAATTATTTCTGCAGCACTTTTCTCGCTGTGGATATATTAAAAATAACTACAGCCCAATAAAATAAAAGCAGGCTCGCACATGATGAAAAACTTTCACACACACGTGTAGCATGTTAAATGTGAATTAATTGGATTGCTGCTGTTTTCTGCCACACTTTATGAATCTCATCTGTGGTATGATGTGGAGTTTGGTTTAAAACAATACAAATTGGCCTGATGGCAAACAAACTGGAGCAAATTAGAATGTTTACCTGTTTCCTTGACAAGCTGCATTCTCACTCTACTGAGACTGCCACAGATTCTCTCTACAGACTCTACAGACTATACTGTGTTGTCCTCTGAGTGTGGGAATGTTTTACTTATCACACCACTGGAACAGTTTTTCATGTATTGTGTAATTGCATGTGTTATGGGAAAACAGTTATAGACAAAGTCTTCTCAGATAAACTTCAGTTTGATATAGTCAGAACTTTAAGTGAAAATAACTGCTTGTCTATATCTCTAACAGGGTTATCCCATATTATTTTATAACAGAAAGTCTTACAAACTGGAGATGTGGAGTCTGAAAGGTGTAGGTGTTTACCAGGTCAGTCACTATCGAGTTTCATTATAGTAAATGTAGGATCTATTAACCCCTATTAAGAACTAAAAGTCAGAAGATCTCTGCATACTTTTTAAATTTGTCTCTTGTGTGTCCTGCAACTTTATGAAAGTGTTATACTAAATCACCGGAGTACACCATTAAAATAGTTCCGGATTAGTTTAGTGAATTAAAACAGTTAATTTCATGTTAATTAACTTTTGGTCTTCTACAAATCAATCAACTTTTTGGGAGGTTGAAGGCAAGTCTGTTGAGCTCTGATTTTCCCAGTTAATTCTCTAACAAAAACCCTTATCTGATTGGGTTTCATTTATCCATATCTTCTAAGATAAGATTAAATTTGATTAATTCCCAGGAGGAAAATGAAAGATATTCCTATTGGTACATAGTTTTAGTGCTGAAAGGACTAGTCAAGTAAGTCAATTAATTGATAAGGTTTATTGCAATCGAAAATTATAAATGTTCAAGTTTTGGACTGCAGGTTGGCCAAAACAACACATATGAAGACTTCGGCTTCGTCTTAGGCTCGGGGAGATTTTGAGAAGCATTTTTCGTTACTTTCACACAGTTTACAGATTCAATAATGAAAATAATCATCGTGATAGCCCTACACTTCGAAGCTTATTGTGTAAAGCTGACATGGAGGGAATTAAGAACAAATTAGCATGAGGAGAATTTACTTTACTAACTTACTTATAAACAAGTGGGACGTCTTCTCTTCAACTGACAAATTAGGCTGTTGTAATAATGTGGGGTCAAGTTGAAGCAGAGTGCACGTCCTTTCAAGCCAGTTAGGTGACGAGAAATTTCCACCACCTTCATATTACTATCTACATGCATCCTGTTTCTCTATATGTCACCTCCACCTGATACTTTCCTGCAGAGGAAGAGCATTTCTCTCACTCTTCATTAGCAAAGGATGATATTTTCATACACAATGCTTTTCTTTCACAATTCTGTGGTTTATAGGTGTCAAAACTCATACAGACTTGACTATAGAATTTGATTTTACATCATCAAAATTTAGACCCACAGATT
This sequence comes from Siniperca chuatsi, assembly GCF_020085105.1. Taxonomy (NCBI): domain Eukaryota; kingdom Metazoa; phylum Chordata; class Actinopteri; order Centrarchiformes; family Sinipercidae; genus Siniperca; species Siniperca chuatsi. The sequence continues at coordinate 23,046,591 of NC_058059.1, read as the reverse complement.
TATGCAGCCCCAAAACCCACAAAAGGCAGAGGTTTTCGAGTCACAATTATAACTGAATACATCAATAAGGTATTATTTAAGTTGTTCGCTAAATAATAAAAGAAATATAAAATTCATGATTTTCCTTTAACCTCCAATCATGTGGTAAAAAAGAGAAAACTGTTTTTTTCATTTATCATCAATCCGATGATAAAATAGATTTGAGATTGTTAGTGGTGAACACCGACTAGCCTAAATGAGAGGACTGTGTGGATAGCTAGCTTAACTGAAAACGCTATAGCTAAAAATACTGAGCCTTTTCAGTTAGCTACTTAGCTGCAGCTATCTTTCATCATAATTTAGGTTGTTAGCATTAGCTTACCTACAATGTTTGAGCTACTGTTACAAGAGTTCCTGCAGTGAACAGCAGTACAGTATATGGATAATTATTAATAATAAATAAATAATAAAACTTTATTTATAGAGCACTTCACAGAGAGAGAAATAAAATACCACAGTGAATGATGAAATACATAAAAACAATAAAATAAACAGACAGCTCAGGTAAGATCAGGACATGCTTTCTGATAGAAATGTGTTTTGAGAAGAGACTTAAAAGAAGACACTGACTCAGACAACCTAATTTCTTCGGGCAAGCTGTTCCAGAGCCTCAGGGGCCCTCGTGGCAAAAGCTCTGTCCCCCTTAGTTTTCATCCTGGACTCAGGAACAGACAGGAGACCCCTGCCCGAAGATCTCAAACTACGTAAAAGTTCATAAGGGATTAAAAGGTCTAAAATATAATCTGGAGCCAGGCCATGAAGAGCCTTAAAAGTAATCAATCAATAATAAGTAATCAATAATTCGCGCCTTAACCATTAGGCTACCGGCACCCCATACTCAGTGTGTCTAACTCCACATTCTCAGGTAAGCTTGCCTTTTGTCTTTTTTTTTTGGGCTCTGAATTTTATGAAATCCACTTGTAGTCAGTTCTGAAGTCGCCTCTGTTTAACTTCAGTTACATGGTTGTTTTCAGAGAATGGGGTTTCAGGACGTCCCAGGGGTCCTTCAGTGGTTTCCCAGGGACTCGCAGACAAAATGAGGAACAACATAATTATAAAGTGAGAAAAATGTTGTCGTAGTCTACATTTCACCACAGGTTACAGTCTCCTCACTGTCAGCACAGACAAATAGAGGCAGAAGACAAAGATGTCCACCTGATATTATTTTCCTATTTGGTTTACGTATTTTTTGTACGAGGTAATTTCTCTGATAAGTTTTTCAACTAATGTTCAGACCTTCCACTGTGTGACAGTTTCCAATTGAATAATCACCCACTCGTTTGAGTGATTTGTATTTCTCTGCCTTTTGCCTCATATTGATGTTACCAACTTTTTTTTACATCTGCTAAAATGTGTTCAAGCCTGATGTTTCTATATAACAGACACTGCAAAAGTAAAAAAAAAAATGTATCTACTTCTCAGATTTTGCCTTTGAAAAGGATAGAAGTGACAGTGGGAGGATATATGAGGGGAGGGAAAGGAAAAGAGTCAGGGGAGGAAGAAGGAAGGGAGGGTAGAGGGAGGAGGAGCAAGAGGGAGGGATGAAAAGGAAAGAAAAAATAGAAAAGAGAGGAAGAGGTTTGGGATAGGAAAGGAGGAAGTACAGAGGAAGGTAAAGAGTGAAAGGTGGAGAAAGAGAGACAGTTGTCACTGGTGGAAAAGAAGAGAAAACGGTCTCTATCTCATTTCACAAATTAAAGCGGTATTATCTTGAAATATTTAAAGGTTAGATGAATGTCGATAATGGATCTCGACAGCCATTAAGCTGTAATTGCTCTCTAATGTAGTTAGTGAAAGACATGGGATACAATTTTGCAGCAAACACCGAGGGGGTGGGGAGATGGTGGGGTGGGGGTGATAGAGAGAGAGAGAGAGATGAGGTTAGTTTCTATTTATTGATTTTAGTCACAGCCTCTGATTTAAACCAGAGCTGTTGTTCTCTGCATTAAGTCTTAATAAGGCAAAAACAGAGCATGATTAACTATTCAGAGTGAGACAGAGGAGTGGGAGACCTAGACAGAGAATGAGAGCGAGACAGGTTGAAGTGAATACAAAAGGAACCAATGCATCTTCACACTGGTGGTCACTTCTACTTACTGTATTAACAATGTTTCTGTCCTTAGATCTTCATCAGGTAAATTAAATTAGTCAAACACCAGCATGAGTCCACCAATCAGAGTACAACAGCAGTACCAGAGTTTTTTGGAAACAAAGTTGTGTTTGCATTCAGTGTTTCTCACCAAAACGCATTGTGTGTATCTTTGAGGTCTAACGAACGTGTTGAATGCATTTCCTTCCTCATAAAACATTTGCAAAGCTGATTTTAAGTAGTATTTTAAAAACCACTTTAAAACTTTTCATCCTTGTTTAAGAAGTCTTCTTTTTTGTCACTGCCCTTTTGGCTCATTGCTACATTTCTTAGCGCTATCGCCACTGTGAAGCAGTGGAACAGGGTGAACCTGCTGGCAGGAATGTGTATCTTGTTTCCTGCATGCTTGTGTGCATGCATGTGAGTTCTCGTTTGTGTGCACGATACAAACCAAACAGGGACCCACTCTTAAAAACATTCCTCCATAGCGCTACCAGTGGTGAAAAACTCCACAGGGTAAGGTCAATGAGTTCTTTCAATTGTAAACAAACATAGTATATTAATAAATGTCACAGGATTATAGGTACATATCATACAACAGAAAATGGACATCGTGTTGCTAAGAAACAAATGAGCAAAGTCACTAAACAGATCAAAGGACAAAAAAGATTTCATTGTAGGAAAATCAATAATCAAAGCTCATAGTAATCACAAAAAAATCCATCTTATATAAAGATTAAAAGCCTATTAAAGGCCAAAGAACCAAAACATGGACACAAAGTGGTTTATTTTCTTTGCTAATGTCTGCTGATTTTCTTGGGAGATAACTTGACGGTTTTACCTAATTTCGGATCTGAATATGTTTCAAATGGAAAAAATATGAGAATAGAAAATTGCTTTTTAGTTTAACTGTGTGCACACAGCACATATGCAACCTGTGATGAGGGATCATAAGTAGACGCTGATTTGTTTGAAGGGGTCTTGGGCCAAAAAAGGTTGGGAACCCTTGATTTTTAGTGCAATAACTGTTTAAAAAAATTGACATCAGAGACATTTTTTACACTTATGTACTGATGTGTGAGCAACATTTTTTTTTTAAAACATTTTTAAGTTTAACAAGAGATTTTTTTTTGTATAATATCCTACAAAGTGACCAACATGTTGTATTTGATTTTCTTTGTATGTTTTTGCAGTCCGGGTTACATTTAACCCTTTGAACCTGATTGAGAAATGTGCATCATTATATGACACAGGTATTCTGTATTTGGGCTTTGACTAGTTTTTACTGTATCTAGAATGTGCAGGAGCTTCACTGTCAAGGGTTTTAAGCTTCAACACCTCAGCCAAACCAGGTACCAGGAGAGCCATGTTTCCTTCGATTGTTGTTGTAGTAGTGAGCAGAATATCCTGAATTCCAATATACATGTCAACACAAAAATTTGTTATTTTCAATCCAACGTATCCTCATACAACGGTTCGTAGATATCTTACAAAAAGTAATGCACCATTTTTCGTGCATAATCCTACAAATGTCCAGCAACCGGCAACAGGCGTACTGGACCTTTGTCGTCATGGTAACAATAAACACATGGTTAACATTGTGAAACGGTCGTAGTTTGGTTAGGTTTAGGCACCAAAACTACTTGGTTAGGTTTAGGAAAAGCTCATGGTTACGGTTACAATAAGTAAGCGTAAAGTGATGTAAACACATAAGTCATGTGAAGTAAATCGCGTGACTTAACTTATGTAACTTAGGTACGTAACTTAACTTACGTGCGTAACTTAAAATAAGTCAACGTTGAATTTTGGTTTTACACGGACATGAACCCCGGTCTTTGACACTCTTTATACTTCCTCATCTGACTTCCTTCTCTGCTCCTGTCATAATTACTGTGGCCACTAGAGGTCGCTGCCTAATGATAAATGTAACTGCCTCGTGGCTCCCTATTACGTGGGTTATATACGAATTATAGTGCATTACTACGAATGAATGAGAACAGCCTCTTTCATCACTTTTAAAGTAATACTCCACCAAAAATCTAATGTAACACAACATTGCCAACAGAAGTTGTGTATATAGCCATATTTTGGTAAAAACATGAGTGTTTGGTACATACTAAGGATGTGGATGGACAGTCAAGAAAAGTGGGTTATGCTGCAGGAGTTGTAGCTTTCATAGTTTTTCAGTGAAGTATCACTTTAAATATACACTTATCAGCAGTGGGGTCCATCCAGGAGGAATTTGTAACATGGGGAGAGCTCCTCAGTGTGAAGTTTTTTTGTTGAGAACAGTGACAGGTCAGAACGTGATTTCTGAATTTCAGTACCCTCAGCAGCTGGTGGGGTATTTGAGTCAATGAACAACCTCTTCAACCTGCAGTGTTTCTGTCTGTTATGGGACAATATAGAAATCTGAATCATTGCTCCTTGAATGTGATTTTATAACATCAGGATGGCACTATGAGACAGAACTGACTTTTAAAATGTCCCTGAATGCAGCGTTTGTTGTTGCTCTGATGGTGAACACACTCTTCTTCTTCTGCAGAAATCTAATCAACAACTGCAGAAAGACTGAGAGAATGTCTGCAGTGCCATATCTGTGTGTGTGTGTGTGTTCCACTGCTTGCTTCTTAGTGTGTATGTTGTGTTTCTTGCTCTGTGTGGGTGTGTTTTGCCAGTTCGGTCTGAGTGTGTGAGTCACGCTGGTTGTGTGTCTGAGTGTGTCCCTGCAGCCTTGCACCCATGCAGACATGCTAACTTGTTAGCGCCTTCTCACTCCTTGTTTCCAGAAAAGGAGGTGCCATCCAGGTGGCAATACCACGATGCACCTCTCCCCAGTCGGTGTTAACGATCGCCGTTGGTAACAACCTCGTCAGGGGAGAACCAGGGAATCTGCATTTTACAGTGGGGGGTTGTGCCTTTCTATGTCACCTTTCAGTAATCACTAACAAATACTAAACTAATCAGTATTTAATCATAAGTAATTATCATATAAATTCTTGTCAAAATTTGGAAAATACCAAATATAACAAGCTGAATAAAGTATATGAAAATAATAATAACACCAGATGCATACAATGAGCAAATAAATATATACGTGTATCTTTATAAAAATTAGGACGAGTAAAACTAATATGCACCAGACATCATTTTCCATTCACTGTGATGTTGCAGTTTTCTAGATTTGAATATTTGACTCAGCAGGTTCAGTGAAGCGATGCCACAAGCAGAAACAGGAGGTAGAGACAATGTCATACAGTCACAATTTTTTCCTGACGTTAAAGTCACTAAGTGGTTTGTTAGACATGGAGAAGTAACAATTCTTTCTATTATCAATTAATATGACAATTATTTTCTCAATTAATTGATTAATTGTTTGGGCTAAAAAATGTCTGAAAATAGTTAAAAATGCTCATCATACGTTTCTAAAACCAAATGTGACATCTTCAGATTGCTTGTTTTATCTGACCAAAAGTCCAAAAACCAAAGGTATTTAATTTAGTATCACATAAGACAAAGAAATGCAGCAAATCTCCACAGTTGAGAAGCTTGGATGTGGGAATGTATTTAAGCTTGAAAAATAACTTGCCGATTAAAATTGACTAATTTATTAGTTGACTAATCCTTTCAGCTCTAGAATGATAATATAATACTATACAACTAGGACAATAACACAGATGTATCTTAATGGGTTTTACAATGTTACACAAAGTAAAATTTTATTGGCTTCCAAACAACTGATCATACACCTGAATCTACCTGGATGCTGAAATGCCCATATGAAATTTGTTTGAATGTATTAAAAAGTATTTCAGTATCATTATAGAGAATATACAGTACACTATGTGTCCACATACTATCGTGTATTTTTGTTCTGGTGCTGTATTTCCTGGTTTGACCTACCTCCCTTAGTTCCAGTGAAGAGAAATGTTAATTCTACAGCAGAAAATGATATTAGTCAGTTTGTGTTTTACCCTTTCCTGTTTAAACATGAAAATGACCTCATATATGGGTGCCTGGTTATGTTTTAAAATGGGGGAACGTGGAAAGATAAATAATTGTGCAGGGGTTTCGGGGTCCTCCCCCAGAAAAAAAGTTATTTTAAAACAAATTTCCTGCATTTGTACACCACATAACCCGACTTATGGTAACAATAGATGCTAATTTCCAAAATATAAAATAATCATAATTTTGAATAGGCCCTACTCAATCTGATATATTTATTATGACACATTTTGAGATTGTGTGTTCCTCACTTTGTTGAATGTAACTGCATGACTCATAAAATACCATTTGAGCCAGTTGTGGTGAAGCAGGGTTGGATGGAAGACATGCTGGTGTGTGCTCTAATAGGTTTGGGAAACACTATTCTAGGTTAGTCTGTCGTGTGGGGTGAGGGAGAGAGCGGGGCAGCAAATTAGCCTGAGCTATTAACAGTAATTAGGCAAAATCACAGAGGAGATATAGTGGTCAAATAACAGGTTGTTAAACTATAAACGTCTGCTGACTAAACTGTCCAGTGTTAAGTAATGGTAAACTCTTAAAAAGGTGCGTAAACCCTGTTGCATTTGAAAAATGTGGGTAAATAGTGTTTATGTGCGTTTACCCTCCGCTACATCCCAAATAATAAAATCAACAGGGCTAATGCAAAATAATAATAGCCACTTAGTTACACTTAAAAGAGCAGACTCTTTGATTTGGCTCATTCGTGAACGTCCCATCTCCACAGCCGAATCCTATCCGATCGCAAATACGTTCGGCATGTCTGCAACATTACAATCTTACTTTTAGCTAATTTAAAGTTTGGCTGGAGTCAGTGGGCCAAGCAGGTTCATTCAGCATATGCTAGCCTGTCTTATCCTATGTTCTATTTTCAGACCATGATCACAGTTAGGCTAAATGGCATGTTTCTCAGCTTTGTAAACAGTGAGACTCCTGTATGGTTTGACTGTAATTGACAGCCAAAGCATGCTGTGAGAAATGATCAGCGATGGGTTTGACTGAACCAACTCAAAGGGTGGTCCAAAAATGTGTGATTTCTTTATTACTTGTTTTTGTCAGTTGAAAATAGGAAAATGATCATTGATAAATATAATCCTGATTGCAGGGACTGTATGATGATGATAGGTTTATTTTTAAAAAGACAAAAAGGCGTAGTAAAACCATAACTTTGCTCCTTCTAAGTGAATAATGGGGATGCATTTGCTCCGCTTGCTCCATTGCTCAGGCGCGTATGACCACATGCACAAAGCAAGGTCCATAAAGAAATTACCCAGTTTTTAGTGTAAGAACTTGACTGGCCTGCACAGAGCCATGACCTCAACCCCATCCAACACCTTGAACTGGGACACAGACTGTGAGCCATGATTTATCAGCCAGCATTAGTGTTGGACCTCACTAATGATCTTGTGGCTCAATAACCACACATGGGTGTAATGTTTTGGTGTCCACATACTTTTGTGGACACCAACATGACATGTAGTGCAGGAGAAGAGGAGAGGAGGAGGTGCTGATTCTCCCACTTCACGTCTCTGTTGACAGACTTCTAAATAATTACTGGAAGAGAGAAACAGACAAACACATTAGTTTCAGTCTCACTTATAATCACTGTGTTGAAAGCGTGTGTTACCAAAATTAGCAGTGTTAGTACTTTGTTAACCACACAGAGTGAGTCTTACTCTCAGTATTTCTTTGTTCTGTGTCTTTATGTATTCGCTGGTTTTAATCCTTGATCAGTGATAACAGTCTGCAGATATAAAAACTGATACATCTAAATTAGTGCTGAAACATTTATTTTTAAGGGATTACTTAATAGACTGATTTACTGGGATTGGTATTTCATCTGGCGAGTCCATTGTTTTCTACATCAGGACACAGTGTGTTATGTCTCATGTATCATGGTTACTTGCAATTGTTTCTAAATGATTTCTGTTTTTAGCCAAATACCTATTATAATCTGTTGTGTGCTTGTTTTAATATTTTTGGAGTAGTATTTTACATTTTGTGGCTAAAACTGTAGTCTTGAGACTGATGTGATATAAAACTGAACTTTGCTGCAGAAAAGACACCATATTGTCTACATCTTCCAGACATCTGCTGCCCCATATTTTTCTTTTTTTATTCTTACTTTCCATTCATAATAGAATTGCACAAAGTAAGACTGCCTTTCTCTCTTTTTGTCAACATTATTGAGGAAACAGCCATCTTACGTACAGGGTGAGCATAAAGGTTGCAGGTTCTGGCCATGCAGAAAAGCTGATTAACATGTGTAGTGTGAGTTAACACAACGTACAAGATCAATAAAAACGCACAGTACAATATCAGCCCAGCTTTATCCAGTGTAATATCTCAACATCTACTTGATGGATTGCCACAAAATGTTGGTACAGACATCCATGGCCCCTAGACGATGAATCCTACTGACTCTGTTGATCTCCTGACTTTTCTCTAGCGACATTTTTATTTTTTAGTGAAATGTCTCCACAATTATTGGATGGATTGTCATAAAATGTGTTGTTCCCCCCTGATTGTAATAATGTTGATGATCCCTTTATTTTCCATCTAGTGCCATCCTCAGGTTTTTTTTATTTTTATTTATATAGCGCCAATTCATAACAGGAGTTATCTCATTGCATTTTTCCAATAGAGCAGGTGTAGACCATACTCTTTATAATATTAATTACAGAGACCCAACAAATTCTACCATGAGCAAGCATTTGGCGACAGTGGTAAGGAAAAACTTCCTTTAAGAGGCAGAAACCTTGTACAGAACTAGACTCAATGGTGGGTGGCCATCCGCCACTGCTGTGTTAGGTTTTGAGAGAGAAAGAGAGAGAGAGAGTGAGGTTTTGGGGGTGGGGGAGAGGGAGAGGGAGCAAATATGCAAATACCACCTAGAATTTTTTTTAACTAGTAGAATAGTAATTGTAGTGTTAATAGTAATAAATTAATAATAATAGGAATGACAGCTATAGGAAAAATAATGTCAGTATTAGTAACAGAGCCAATAACAACAACTGTAGTAGCAGTTATCGAGCAGGAACACAGGGGCAGCAGGTGGCCCACAGCCACAGATCCAGACTCTGCAGCTCCGGAGGCAGAAATACCTGCTGAAAGCGACAGAAGGAGAGAGGAGAGAAACGAGAAAGCACAAAACTACAGGAGAGAGAAGATGACGAGTTAGTAACATGCAGTAATGGGATCAAAATGCATACAGATGTAGAGGGAGAGAACGAGAGAGGAAAGAGGTGCATCATGGGAAGTCTCCCGGCAGTCTAGGCCTATAGCAGCATAACTAAGGGATGGTTCAGGGCTCACCCAAGCCAGCCCTAACTATAAGCTTTATCAAAGAGGAAAGTCTTAAGCCTACTCTTAAATGTGGAGATGGTGTCTGCCTCCCGAACTCAAACTGGGATCTGATTCCACAGGAGAGGAGCTTGATAACTGAAGGCTCTGGCTCCCATTCTACTTTTGGAGACTCTAGGAACCACAAGTAACCCTGCATTCTGGGAGCGCAGTGTTCTAGTCGGATAATAAGGTATTACGAGATCTTTAAGATACGATGGTGCCAGACCATTGAGAGTTTTGTAGGTGAGAAGAAGGATTTTAAATTCTATTCTGGATTTTACAGGGAGCCAGTGCAGAGAAGCTAATATTGGAGAAATATTATCTCTTTTCCAAGTTCTTGTCAGTACACGTGCCGCAGCATTCTGGATCAACTGGAGAGTCTTAAGGGACTTACAGTAAGTAAGCATGTTAGCATTAACATTAAAGGACCTGTAAGCGACATTCACTGCCACTAAATCTCACACAAATGGGCGCAAATAATAATTTTACCTTGCAGACCATCATTAAACACACTTTATTCAAACTTGACAGTAACAAAATAAAACTCACCAAAACCGTCTTTGTTAGTCTTTCCACTGTTCCAGCAATCACCAACTCTGGTTTGGTCAAAATAAATCCTTAATTCACCACGTTAGATGAGGAAAAAAAACAGCTCTCCTCACAGATTAACAGTTTTACACGGAGGGACTCAGATGCACTAACATGCACTGACCGGCTGTGCGATAACAACACAGGCAGAGGGAGTGTGACATCATTCTCTGTTCAGGACCCCATTACTCCACTATATCTTTACATAGCAAATAGTTGTTTGCGGCTATATTAATGTTCAGAATCTCATTTACAGAACCTTTAAGCTAAAAGTACTGCTACATAAGTACAGATCTCACATAGTCTTATTTGTGCCCTTTCTCCAGTTTATTTTGCCTATGCTCCCACATCTAATTTATTTAACCCTTAGTTATAATCTTTTTTAACCATGTTACAATGCATAGTCCAGTGGTTGAAGCCCAGTGTCTTATTTGTTAGCTATCTGAAACAGTGCTGTCAAGTCAATTTAAGTAATGTGCATTCAGCATGGTGGACTTGTTTTTCATCAGAAGGAATAAAGTGAAGTGAAGGAGGAAGCAGTCTGAATCAGCTGCTGTGAAAGTTCTGTGTAGGATGTGCAGATTATAAGTTGTTTCTTTTTTCACAAAGTGACTCTGGGTGACTGATTTCTCAGTAAATGGCTGGTAGTGCTGCGTTGGTTTCAGTGGTCATCTGTTATTAGTGGGTTGGACCAGAGCTCATGAAATTCACCTGAGCCCCACTCTCACTTCCCCATCAACGCCACAAACCAACTGCTACATAACTAATACACAGGGCTCTTCCTGTACAGGTGCATGTGTGTGTGAGTGTGTGTGCGTATGTGTGCCTATTTTTAATCCCATCCCAACCGCAAAGATTCACAACACCCAAATTTATCATGTCAGGCTGTGGTAGCCACTAACAGCAGCAGCACATTTTTCTGCACTTTTCAGACCACAGTCTCACTCCTGCTTCAGTCTGAGATGAAATAATCCAGAAAATGTTACGTTTTTCAACCATCAGAAGATCTAGCAGAGATGTAGGATGAATTATTTAATGGTTTGTGCTGTTTCGTAGCAGCGTGTGAAGCACAATTTTACTGCTAAGAGCAGTAAGTAAATCCATGGAACCTTAAGATATTCTTGAAGCTGAAAAAAGCTGGTTAGATTCAGAAAATCTTCATTTTACATCACAAAGCAATTGAAAGTCTATAAAGGATGTAGACATGATAGTTAAGTAAATTAAATAAAAAGGGTATAGACACAAATCCCAAAGAAAGCACTTAAACACCATTATCACATCACTGGACACTGAAAAAGCTTTTGAAAAAGTGAATTGAACATACCTCTTCCTCACTCTTGAGAGATTTGGTTTTGGAAAGTTGTTCATTCAATGGATCAAAACACTCTATAATTCACCTTCTGCATCTGTTATTATCAATAATCACCCCTCCCAACGTTTTATACTTCAACGAGGCACAAGAGAAGTATGTCCACTTTCTCCATAACTTTCTGCAGTCTTCATCGAGCCTCTTGCAGCATCCATTCGTCAAAACAATAATATTGCACGCATACAAACAAAACACTTCCACCACAAAATGAGCTTATATGCAGATGACATATTTGTATATATAACAAAACCAACAACATTCCTTATAGAAGTCTCAAGTGTTATCCAGTTTCTCAAAAATTTCAAACTATTCTATGAACTGGTCTAAATCAACAATTCTGTCACTGTGCAGAAGACTGGAAAGCTGCAACGAAAAAAACACCTTTAAATCACAATGTCACAATGGTAGAGGGCTCAGGGGTTGATGGCTGTCAGCGATGGATGATGGGGTGGTGTGCGGTGGTGTACCTCTACCGCTGCCATGTAATTTTTTAAAAAATTTGTTTTATATATGTATATATAAATGTGTGTGTGTGTGTGTGTGTGTATGTACATGTGCATATATATGTATGTGTGAATATGGGGAAAAGGATCACAATGTAATGTATTAATATTACTTTCGGTTTAAAATGTGTTACTTTATTATCATTGTTGTTGTTATTGTAATTGTCATATATCAGTAGTAATAATATTAGGAGCCCATTATTTGTATTAGGATGATGATGATGACTATTACTATTGATATTGAACACTCCTGGACGAATGAGGGACTACACCGTCTTATTACTATTGATATTATTACTAAACAATTAATTACTATTTTTAGGATGATGATGACTGTTATTACTACTGCTACAAACGTATTATTTTATTATTTACTTATTTATTATTTATGTATCTTTATGTATCTACTATAATTAATTTCTTTACACCCTCCATGATCTGTGTTTCCCCAGAGGGGGGAGACACCTCTGACCGAGCACTGGGGGCCGAGGAGATTTTGGGGGGGATTGGGCGGATACAGGACAGCATGGTGAAAGAGGGCCTGATCACTGCTAAGTCCACAGTCAAGTAAAAGGTTCCTCCTCAGACCCAATTGAATAGGCTCCCTCCCATAGGGGTGAGGGCTGTTATAGAGGGGACCTGACCTGCAATAGGCCAGCAGCCTCCTATGGGTCTGGGGGCGACCTAAAGCAGAAGAACGCAAAGACAGAAAGGACAAAGTAGAAAGATTTTATTTTATTTTTGTCATTGTTTCTCTGTATTGCCTTGTCATGTCTCATATATGTCTTTTTGTCTTCTTGGTAATCACTTGTCTTGCACTATCAATAAAGGAAGGGGGAAAAAAGGGTATAGAGAAGACAGATTATCAAATGAATGGCTGTATCATTTTTGATGTCAGGTATTTGAAGTCTAGAGTAATTTCCTAAATACACAAGTAGTCATGGAAATTCTAGCTAATAGAATAAAATCAGACCAAAAACTGACACCACAAAATGGACAAGGTAATGGACAAAACAAGAATATAAAACAGGTTAAAATGATAAAAAGCCAAGTCATGAATGTGAGATTGTAAATGAGATTTAAAGATGCATTAATGTTTTTTGCCATTTGTGAACAGCAGAACAAGCAGGAAACACAAAACCTGACATACCTTATAAAGTTGTTTTGACTAACATGTTAGCCAATTTACACATCCAGCAGACACAGAGCAACATTATCATACCATTGGAGTCATGTTTGTATCCACCTGATGAATGTAAGTCCAATATCCACTTTTTCTTTTTAGTTTTGGTTTGGTTTCCACCAACTCCTGGGGGACATATCTGTCTTTCTAGCTGCCAAATGCTCCACTATGTTCACCAGTTATCTGTTGTTTTGTGCTGAGCAGTTAGTGTACAGCGGGTTTATCAGAGCTTTTTCCCTTAAATCAGCTGCCGCTGGAAGCACTAAGACTGAACCATACAGTAAATGTGACATCAAACCAAAACTGTGAGCTAAAGGAGACTACAAAACAGCCATGTAGTAATTTCTGAGTAATTAAAAGTATCTTAAAATCAACTCTAAAACAGGTTTCAGCTTGTAAAGGTTTTTAAAATGTCCCATGCTTTCCTTTTAATAAGCACCAGATCCTCTTTAGATTTCTCTCTGCCGTTTGTTTCATAAAAACAGTTGTCACGTTTTCCAGCGGCTGATTTTTTTATTTTGGAGCTCACCGTGCCGTCTCCTCAGCAGTATCAGCAGGAGCGGCGTGACTGGAGGACGAGAGCAGAGGAAGAGCTGATAGGAGTTGAACCCCTCTGGCTCGGCGCTCAGTCATGTTTACACTTGACGACAGGACGCCATGAAAGAGCGAGGAGAGGCGGAAGATAAAAGGGAAGAAGAAAGAAAGTAAAGAGAGGGGGGAGATGAAGGGAGAAGGAGGGGGAGGAGCAGTGAGAAGAGGCAGAGAGGTGAGGGAGAGAGAAGAAAGGAAAGAGGAGGAATACAAGAAGGAAAGGTTGTTTATAGTGTTAATGAAATCAGATAAAGGTGTGATTCAAGATGAAGAGTGTCAATGTCACAGATTTAGCCTTATAGCCTCGTGCCAAAGTTTCATTAGAGGCACCAGGTAAACAAAACCTGCTGCTTTCAGGAGTGTTAGCATTCATTATAAACAATACATACGTGACAAGCACTGACACACTGTTTACAGTTGAGTTTCATCACATCAGCATTGAAATGGAAGGAAATTTGGGGACTTGAGATGTTAGAACTATTTAAACTGTTCATCTGCAAACCTTGAAATTACTCATATTATTCTTTTTTTTCTTTCTTTCTTGGGTCACAAGCTGTTTGCTATTTATTGTTGTTTTTGTTTTATAACTTGATTACAGGAAATTATTACCCAGCATCATACCTGCATTTTGATTAGCTGTTGCACAAACTCAAATGTAAAAATGCCCAAAGAATAGGACCCTAAGGTAGACAGGCGAGGTGGACAGGCTAATTTCAGGGGTTTATTGAAAAATTGAGGCTTACAGGCAGGTATAGGTAGGCACTGGCTGGGCAGGTTCAGGTTCTGGCTAGAAAGCAGCAGAATGAGGTACACCACAACTTTGATGGTCTGGCAGGGGGCCAGTATATGAACTCAGAGGCTGATGAGGGAATGAAATGCAGGTGAGGAGGTGGGTGGGGAAGACCAGGCAACTGCAGAGCAGATGAGGGCAGTTGTAGTGGTGGGCAGTGGTAGCCTGAAGGTTAGAGAAGCAAGCTTGGTTGGTTCAATCATCCGGACTGGCAGGATAACTGGGTGGGGAACATGAACAGCACCAATGAGGTGCCCTTGAGCAAGGCCCTTAATCCCAACTGCTCCAGTGGAGCTGCTCAGTGGCCAGCAGATCAGACTGTGGTTGTGCTAGGCAGCTTCCAGGTGTAAATGTGTGTAACTGTGCGAATATGATCAGGGCGTTCCTGCAAAAGAGAGGCTCCCTGGGGAATTAGAAATGTGGCTGGAGAGGAGGTACGGAGAGACAGCCTGTGACAGGGACACTCACAGCTAATTTTATGTATAGTCTCACTGGAATTCCATGTTAGCTAACTTACTGCCCACAGATGTCTATCAAAGTATGGCGTATGGTTTCTCCTGAAAATGTCATAACTCCCCGTAAAACCATAACCTGTAAATTTTACATTTCTGTTTGTGGACTGATTAAAAAAATAAGATACAACATATCAGTTAGTGAGCTTCAGAGTTGTTGATTAGTGTAGTTTTTAGCTTTGTAGACTGCTAAGCGAGCTGTTTCATCATTCTTTCAGTCTTTATGCTAAGCTAAGCTAAATACTTTTCAAAGTTGTAAGAGTAGTAGTATAATTGTTATGGCCCTGCCTGTATTTTTGACCTGTCTAGTTTTTCCCTGTGTTTTGCGTGACTATGTGAGAGTGTGTGCTCTGTTTTTATGGTGAGCTTTGAGAATCCACCTGTAGGTCTCCTCCTGACTGGCTGGATGTGTAGGTCTGGCCTGGGCATGCTGTGATGCTGTGAAGAGGAAAGAAAAGCCAAATTTTAAATTTACAAATATAAGACATGGGGGGGGGGGTAGTCACTTTATTGATCCCCAAGGGAAACTCTTTTGTTACACCAGCTCACTATCACGTCAGTGCACACAGGTTTAGAAGTTCTAAGCAAAAAATATAATACAGGTCAGATAAATTAAGTACCAAGTGGGTATAAGTATAAAATTAAAATAAGTGTAAAGTACAAAGTGGGTTTACCGGTTGATGATAATAATACGGTATAATAATGTAATAATACAAGTAGTAAGTAATAGTGCATGAACTGTCAAGTTAAGTGTAGCTTATTAAGATTGTAATGAGATGGGAAAAAGAGAAAAACAAGATGGAGTGCTGTTTTTTATTTTTCCCTGCTAATTAAAAACAGATGTCATGGTACAATTCTCTGAGCTTGTTTAACGCAGCATAACTGTTTCTTAACTTACTTTCTAGGCTTCTCTGCACTTGTTGAGAGACCGTTTCGCTTCTCCTCATCCAGCCCACTGGACTTTCTCCAGTTTTAAAAATCTCTCTGCTCCTCTCTCTGTCTCTCTCATTCTCTCTCTCTCTCTGTATGATTAAGCTCCCTCGTCCCTCTGCTTGCATTAGCTCTAAGCTGGCAGGTGTCTATGAGATAGAGTTTTATAAAGCCAACAAGCACAAAAACCTCCACTGAGAGAAAGAAGCCTTAATTGAATTGTCAAACACAAATCTACCCAGAGACTCGGTTTGGCAAAAACTCATCCAAAACACAGTCAGCTTGACTGTCTCACTGCCTCGTTGTCCACCTGTCTTCCTGTCAAAGGGAGGCACAATGCAAATACCACCTAGAATTTTTAAAATAGTAATAATGTAATTGTAGTGGTAACATTAATATTAATACATTAATAATGATAGGAATGACAGCTATAGGAATAATAATGACAGTATTAGTAACAGAGCCAATAACAACAACTGTAGTAGCAGTTGTCTAGCAGGAACACGGGGACAGCAAGTGGCCCACAACCACAGATCCAGACTCTGCAGCTCCGGAGGCAGAAATACCTGCTGAAAGCGACAGAAGGAGAGAGGAGAGAAACGAAAAAGCACAGAACTACGGGAGAGAGAAGATGACGAGTTAGTAACATGCAGTAATGGGATCAAAATGCATACAGATGGAGAGGGAGAGAACGAGAGAGGAAAGAGGTGCATCATGGGAAGTCTCCCGGCAGTCTAGGCCTATAGCAGCATAACTAAGGGATGGTTCAGGGCTCACCCAAGCCAGCCCTAACTATAAGCTTTATCAAAGAGGAAAGTCTTAAGCCTACTCTTAAATGTGGAGATGGTGTCTGCCTCCCGAACTCAAACTGGGATCTGATTCCACAGGAGAGGAGCTTGATAACTGAAGGCTCTGGCTCCCATTCTACTTTTGGAGACTCTAGGAACCACAAGTAACCCTGCATTCTGGGAGCGCAGCGTTCTAGTCGGGTAATACAGTATCTTGATTGCATTTATGACTTTACTTTGCATTTCCATCCATTCGAGTCATCCATGTGTTTCTGTAAGCTGATGAGCAGTTGTCAGCTAGCTTAACTGTTTTTAGCAAGTTATTCTTCCTCTGGCGATTTTGGCAGTTTCAGGTGTAATACCTCCACCCTCTGTACTGGAGTAGAGTTGACCCTGATATGCATGTAGTCTGCAACAACTGAGACTTGTTACATTCATATTTGTGACATACAGTATGTTGCTCAGTGTAAATGAAAGTGTATTAATTCACATCAGAATTTGTTTGAAAACTGTATTGAAATGTGATATTAAAATAGGTCCTATGTTTGATGTGCGCAGTACATGATTTTAAGGGACACCTGCCAGCCAAGCTAGTATTGGCCTTGGTATTACTTAGGTTATGCATCATTATGCTTATCAGTAGTTTTTGATGATGAGCCATAAATGTTTGAAATTAAGTTTTCTTGGCTTGAGTTGTATGTAGTATGTATGTATGCAGTGAAATTATGGCAGTATGTAGTGCTTCAATGAGAAATGCTGATATTTTAGCATCTAAAACATAAAACATGAACAAAAATTAGTAGTAGTATCACATTTAGGCTGCAACAGTTTTGATAACTTCCAGCTACTGAAAACATGAAATGTTCCAGTCATTACTCCACAATCATGTCACTATTAAGTATCAGTAACTACTTCAATAAACTCTGTTTCCTTTTTTTCATTCTGCTTAAAACTAGTTTCCAGCCAGCCTTTGGCTCTGTGCCTTTATCTGAATTGTTCTCACTTAGTCTTTATAAAAGTTTTGCTAACTCTGCTGC
Source organism: Siniperca chuatsi (assembly GCF_020085105.1). Taxonomy (NCBI): domain Eukaryota; kingdom Metazoa; phylum Chordata; class Actinopteri; order Centrarchiformes; family Sinipercidae; genus Siniperca; species Siniperca chuatsi. The sequence goes on along the minus strand of NC_058059.1, from coordinate 23,028,825 downwards.
TTTTTAGCTTCCGACCAGTTTGCACACAGATTTTTGTCCTTTTTTTTTTTTTTTGAGTTTCCTTTTGTTCCTCTGGTTGTGATGGTGTGTAGAGATCTAAGCCACAGTTGGCTCGGCTTCACATGGGCCTGTGTGGAGAGATGAGGGGGTTTGTCAAAGGAATCGCCTGCGCCGCTTATTCTTCCTCCACCACAGAGATGGGGGGGGTGCAAAAAACAAAAAGGAACAGCCTTCTTATTATCAATATTAATCTCTCTTTTTGGAAAGGCCTCTGTAGGCTCTGAGCTCGGCTCAGAAAAAAACACATAACACGGGTGATTCAAGAAAACCATGTTTGAACTTGCTAATGTTTTTTCTCTCTTACTTTCTGTCTCTCCCTCCCTTTCTCTCTGTCTCTCTGTCTACATGAGTTATTCTCTCTCTTCATTTAGCGTGCCATTAGCTCTCCAAGCTGTTGTTTGTTTTCTTGCTTTAATGTGCGTTTTTTGAACAAAACAACAAAAAAAACAAGCAACAAAAACATTTGACTGATTTATATATATATATATATATATATATATATATATATATATATATATATATATATATATATATATATATAAGTTAAATATAAAGAATGTACAGCTTTTGGTGTGTGTGTGTGTATTTGCTGTGTGTGTTGGTTGCTGCGACTGTATGTGGTTGCATGGTTTGCAAATGTTTGCCTATGTGTGTTTGTATGTTTACATGCTTATGGAAAAGTCTCTGTCTGTGTGTGTGTGTGTGTGTGTGTGTCTGTGTGTGTCTGTGTGTGTGTGTGTGAGGGCACTGGCACTAAACTTACTTGGATCCAGATGTTCTAATTATAGAACGGCTCTGCTGCCTAATGACAGGAAACGCTGGCCTCTTTGTGTGTGTGTGTACATTTCTGACAGACACACTGACAGATTGACTGCGTGAGACAGACACATGAATGAAATTCTTGCCATTAACCTCTTGAACCCTGATTTCCTTCTTAAATTTTCACTTAAGTAGCTTTAGAGTTTGAGAAAACAATACATGCATTTTATGCAACAAATTTGCTTTGCCAAATATGTTTGGAGGAAAGTTAATTATAGCATGGATAATGATACATATAAGATGCTGTATATAAACTGCCTCTGTCTTGTAGTCTCTTCTTTTGTCAAGATTAATATGCTTTATATATAATAACACAAAGAAAACAAGCTAGGGCTTTCTTTGGTTACAAAATATAGAATCCATTTTTATACACTGTAGGAGGAGGTCCACCTGTGTGTAATGATGTGTAGGTCAAACCTCTTGTCCTTTCTTAGCTCTAACTTACTCTCTGTTTTTACTTATAGTTATTTGCAACCTTTAGGCCTTATGTAGGTCTTACATAATGAAAATCTGATTATATCAATGACCGTGGTAATTGATTACCAAAACAAATCATGATTTAGTCGCAGAGAAAAAAAACCCATACTAGTATATTTTTTCTTCTTCTTGATGAAAGTTACATTTTGGGTCGGCTGTGGCTCAGGAGGTAAAGTGGGTTGCCCACTGATCACATGGTTGGTGGTTTGATTCTCACCTCCTCCTGTCCACATGTCGAAGTGTCCTTGGGCAAGACGCTGAACCCCAAATTGCTCCCGATGGTTGGCCAGCACCCTGCGTGGTAGCTCGCTGCCATCGGCGGGTGAGTTTGCATGTGAATGGGTGAATGAGCTGCAAAAACCTTTGGATAAAAGCACTATATAAATGTAGCCATTTACCATTCAGCCATTCCTTAAGTATATTTTATGATCATTGGGCCTTTGAGCAGCTAAACTTTCACTCAAAAAAAGGAAAAGAAAACTCCAGTCAACAAAAATCCATCAATAATAACCACCAATCAATAACAAATACAGGTTTTTGTCCTCTGGAAACCTATTCTTGTATCATATACATGTTTTTGTTCAGTATTAGCCTTGATGATGGTCATTCCTGTCCTCTCTCTCCTCGTTACTATGGTAACAAGATGTCAATCGATGTGGCATCTTTATCCTCATCTACAACTGTCCTCTCGATCAGGGCTCCGTAACCACGGAGACAGATGGAGAGGAGAGTTTTTTTTCAAGCTTTGTGCATCAAGGTTCAGATGGAGGTGCCGTCTGCTGCTGTGCCTTGCTCAAAGGCTCCTCAGGCAGGTTCAGAGGGAGTGCATTTTCTTTGTCAGTCCCCAAATTCAAACCAGCAACACTGGAGGAGGGTTGGAAAGAGATGGAAAAGGAGGGAAGGGAAGGATGGAAAGATATGGAGAAATGGAAGGAAAGGGGTGAGTGAACGAGAAGTAAGAAATAAAAAGAAGGATGAGAGAAGACATAGCAGGAAAGGAAGGAGTGCATCTCAGAATGGTCAGAAAGGAAGGAGGGAATAAGAGAGGAGGAGAAGGAGGAGGGGGAAAGAAGGGAGACATGAAGAGAAAGAAAACTAACGGCAACAAAAGCTGGGAGGCAGGGAGGAAAGCATGGAACAAGAGAATAGAGGAGTAAAGGAAGGAGACAAGGAGAGAAAGAAAGAACTAACAGTAATAAGAGAAGGGAGAAGAAAGGAGAATGAAAAAGTAATCATGGGAGGAAGGGAAGAAAAAATGAATAGAAGAAAGAAAAGGAAATAAAGGAGGAGGAAAGTAAGCAAAGCAGGAAGGAAGGAGGGAAGGGGAAATGAGAAGGAGGGAGAGAAGGAGAGAGAGGTGGAGGAAAGAAAAGAGGGAAGCAAGTGAAGGAAAGAAGGGAGACGAGGAGAGAGAGCATGAATCATGTAACAAAACAGGACATGGGCAACTTCCTGAATGTGATCATTACATCACTTCCTCTGCTTGTCCAGCCACACACACACACACACACACACACACACACACACACACACACACACACACACACACACACGGGATTGTGGGTGTTAGACAGTCTAAGCAGCTTTAAAGGAGAAGATACAGAGACGTAATCTGACTCTTAATTCTTACTCTTATTTTAGTATGTGTGTGTGTGTGATTACCCAGGATAATAACATGAATGTAGTTCAGTGAAAGTACAAGAAGCTTCTTTTTGCATTATATAAAATGACTGAATTAGATCTTTGTGTCTCTGTTGTCCTCCATGTTTTTCTGTCACTCATCTCTTACAGTATGCCACCCTTTGTATTTAGCTTTATAATGCCATACATTTAGAAAGGTTTAATATTTTTTTACATTCAACAACTCCCCTCCTCTCTTGTTTTCTCTTCTTCTTTGCTTGTGTCCTCTCCTTATCACTTCTCTCCTCTCCTGGTTTCCACTCCTTATTTCTTATCCATGTACTTGTTTCCTACCCTTATTTCTACTATTCCCTTGTATCCTCTCCATGTCTCATCTTCTCTCCTCTCCTGGTTTCCTCTCCTTATTTCTTCTTTCCCTTCCTTGTCTCCTCTATGTTCTTGTTTTCTCTCCTTGTTTCTTCTCCCTTTTCTACTGTCCTTGTTTCCTCTCCCCTTTCCTCTCTTTATCTCCTCTCTCCTTCAAGTTATCTCTCATTATCTCTTCTCTCCTCTCCTCTCCTCTCCTATCTGGTTTCATTCCTTTTCCTTGTTTCCTCCCCTTATTTTTCTCCTCTCCTTGCTTCTCTTCTTCTCTGCCTCCCTAGATAACCTGTTGGTTGTGTCTTGTACAATTTAACATGTAAATAGTTATGCTAATTTGTGTGTGTGTGTGTGTCTGTCTTTCTTTCTTTCTTTCTGCTTTTCAAAATGTTTATCTTGTGTTCAGATTTGATGCTTCAGGGACACAGGTTTAATATTTTCTATGTGTGTGTACATTTTTGACTTCAACAGCCTTTCAGATAGTTTGAATGAGAGTTTCTTTCTCTTTCCGGTAACTTCCCAGTCATCATCTGTCAATCACACAGTGTGGACAGGACTGTCACGTCTGTTTCCTTTTAATTTCTGTTGATGCAATTTGAGTTCATTTGTTTTTCCATCCTGTAAACAATTTAAAAATATAGCTGTGGTCACTGTGATGTCTACTTTGTGGGTTTCATCACTGTTAATATAAGCCTTTTAGCCTCCCATCATTGTTAATTATGAACATGAAGTTGACATACTGCAAGAAGTTGAACTGGCATTTGAAACAGAATCACATTAAGCGGTTACACTTTACAAGGACAGTCTGCCTACAGATAGTTTAGAGAGTATTTGTAACATTTCAACAGCTTATTATTTGAGATACAACAATTCACAAATAAAAGTTTGGTTAGGTTTAGGCAGAAAAGACATCTCTGTTAGGGTAGGGTAAGTTGATATGACAAAGTTATTTGCAAATGATTGCTTATTTACACATTCAGCAGTCGTGTCGAGTCCACCTGACGAATGTAAGTCAAATATTCACTCTCTTTAAGCTCTGTTTTTGACCTCTACCAACTCCTGACCAAAATATCTGGCTCTTAAGCTGCTAAATGCTCCACTATTTCCAGCAGATAGTCACTAACTGTGTCTGTCTGTTGTTTGTTGTTGGTCAGGTAGTGTATAGTGGGTTTTTAGAGAATGAGCACTGAGCTGAAACTCACTATAAAGCTCTGTAAAGCCCAGGGGAGCTGCAGATTCAGTTGGCAATTCTCTGTAGGTTCATCAGAGTGACATGTTTCATGTGTCACATTGTCACATGGTTTTTTACATTAGATACATTGTTCGTATAAAAATATCGATTATGGCTGCTTAAAACTGGAACTTGAAATGGAGTTACTGAAAGAAGTTAAAGGGGCAGTTAAAACTGAATGTCTGAAACAAGGTTAGTTAGTTGAAACTAAATTACATAATTAAGTTAAAGTGGCAGTTTTAACAGAATTGTTGAAAGACGCTGAATGGCAGGTGAAAAAGAATTACTGAGGAATGTCAGTTTAAACTGGCTAACTGAATTAAATTTGCAGTTGAAACACAATTACTGAAAGAGGTTTAGTGGCAGTTTGAAAGAAACTGAATTGGAAGTTAGGAGCACTTAAATGAGTTGACATGTTAGTTGAGGTGCAAAAGGTGTGGAAAATGACATGTTAACACATTCGAAAAAACAATGACATAGTTTAACTTCATGTGGAGAAAATTAATTGACTTTGTGTATGCACAGATAATTTGGGGTTGAATTATCTTCAATACAGACATTTTTATTGGAACAGAACCTATTGGGAATTAGAGGAACTGCAGCTTAAATCACTTCAGCTCTGACTATAACATTCAGCCGTGCTGGCGTCCACTTGTTCCAAACCAACAAGAAATTTACAAATCACTTTATAGCAGTGAAAACAGCTACCAGTGAGTTCAAAGAGAAAAGATTTCATCAAGAGAATACAATAATATTATATTATTAGTATTATTATATATTATTGAATAGCCAAAGCTCATTATGGCTGCAGTTGTTTCCATGGGAGATGTCTGAAATGTTCCCAGTTGGGAAGGTGTAAAACTGTTCGATTACACGGCAGAGTTTGGCTGAAAAAAAGAGTCTTCAGAGTATCTTCATTGAATATCAAGGTTAGAATACCACCGGTCTCATTTTCATCTTGTGTTTAAAACAAAACGTTTTTATGTTACCTTTCACACAGATCTCTTTTTATTTTTTTTTACCATTATTGTGATTTATCTGTAGTGTTTCATTTAATATTTATCCATAGCCAAGGCCCACATGTCGACTTCTGATGCTAATTTTCATTCAAAACAAAGAATAAAAACAATTCTGTTTTTATTTCTTAATTTTCAGGAACCTTTCAGTTAACAGAAAATGTTTGAGCGAGTGTTTTTGACTTTCAAAATATAAAATTCAAAAATACCTAAACAGATCTGATGACATTCAGAACTCTTTCTGATCACCACACGCTGTTTGATGTGTGTGTGTGTGTGTTTGAGTATATGTTGGGGGATGGGGCAGGCCTACAGTTAATGATAGAGTTTGGTTGGAGATCAGATGAAAACAGTGGGGCTTATAAAGCTCACACAGGTGTACACACACACACACACACGCGCGCTTGATGTTCTCGCAGCATGACCACTGTCCTCATTTCTGTCAATCAGAGACCATTTATTCCATCATCAACATGTTTATGTGTGTAGGTGTGTGTATCTGTTTGTAAAGGTCTTCACTTGTCGACATGCTTTCACATTACCTTACATGCGCAACATTTTTGTTTAAAAAAGAACAATCTTCATGGTGAATGTCTGTTGCAGGTAACACAATTTTTCAAACAGTTAACGTAAATGTTACAGCAGCCAGTGAAGGGTTGATTTTAGACTGAGTTCTGTCTCAGTGATTAACCTCACAAAACCCCATAATTTCTTATGGTCATAAAAAAAAAGCTAATTGATTGTTTACCCAGTCATCTGGTATGTAATGCTTCTGAGATATGACCTTACTACAGTGTAAGTATAGTATGATTCAAACGAACTCTGGTAACCTTGCCGGTTTGGTTCAGTTCGTTTAGGCTGCTGTGAAAGCTGTCACTCAAATTCCGGTGTGGCCAAGACCACTTGAAAAGATGGGTTTCATGTCCAGGAGGACTTTGGGGTGGTTTGTCTGTGGCGTGAAACACAACAGCTATCAAGGAAGCAATCTGTTTAAGCGACTTATAATATTGTGCAATATCATTTGGTAACCATGGTAACAAGTATGTGCGTCAGCAGGTAAATGTGGGGATTTTCCCTGGTATATCAGAAAGTGAAAAGCAGTTACAATGGAGGTGTTTATTTTGGCAGTTCCTCATATGGTACAGACACTTTTTTAATCCTGTTTCTACTTGTTTGTCATTATTCATAACAGATGATGGCCAGTTGTAGTCTGGACTAATAATGCTCATAATCAGTTATTACCTTCTGCTCTTTGTAACACCTGAGAAGATAAAGAAACTCATAAGGCTCAGTAAAGTGCAGCATGACAGACACCAAAACTGCCCAATGAATGAGTTATCTGTCAGTCCATATGACCTCATGTTTACACCTCTTGGTACATTTGTTATAAGTCAGTGAAAACACACAAAGTACCAGAACTAAAAGTCAACAATGGATCGTTTTTGTCTTGTCATTTTGTCTGCCAATTTGAACCAAGCTACAAGTGTCACAGTGTTCAGCATTAATTGGTCCTCAATAACTTCCTTATCCCATGAATCTGTAGCAATATTTAAAGCCAGACCAGTCAAGAACATTCCCCCATTGAGCCCTAAAAACTCCCTGATTGCCTTGTGTGTACTGTTTGTTTAGGACCGTTGTCCTGCTGCAGTGCCCTAAAATTGATGGACTATGTGTAAATATAGTCTGACATCATTCACCCACTATGGATACAAACACCCTCAAACATCCTTAAAGCTGAAAGTCAGCACATTTCATTGTTTTATTTCAAAATGAATGTGTTGCGGACAAAAGAATCATAGAAAAACACTTAAAAGACTCACTGTCATCGTTTTTTACTGCACTGTACATGCAGAATAACAAATTTAATATTGGTGATTTTTCTTTCCTTATACACAAGCTTGACTGATCACACACACACACACACACACACAAACAAATTTCTCATTTTAAACAATACAAAGAGCGACTCATTGGTCATACTCGGGTACAGGCCTGTTTTTGTCCTCGGTGATCACACACACACACACACACACACACACACACACACACACACACACACACACACACAGGCTAACTGTATTAATAGGAGTCTGTTTTGTGTCAAGCAGGTCTTAATAGGATCTGTGTGAGAGACATGGAGCTGTCTGTCAGTCTAAGTTCATTAACTGATGATAGATGACCTGCACTCTGTGAGTGTGTGTGTGTGTGTGTGTGTGAGTGAGAGAGAGAGAGAGAGAGGTATGTAGGTGTTCTTTCAAGAGTGTGTTTTCCTGCTTGTGTGTAAATACTCTCTCTGGTGTAATTTATAGCCCTCAATCGGAGGCCTTATCAGGTGCAGGACACATGGATGCCTCCTTCTCTCCTCCTCCTCTACGTCTTTCAACTTCTGCACACCAACTTGTATTTTTCTCTCCCCCTCTTCCTCTCCTCCCTCTCTTCAATCTCTCTTCCCCTCTTATTTTTCAATACTGAAGGAAGCTTTCTTTAATTGCTGTCCTGCTCCTCCTCTTCCTCCCCATCTTTACCTCCACTTCTCCTGCATCTGCATCAGCTATCATCAACCTCTCCTATTCTACTTTTATTTCATTTTCCTCCCCTCTCTTCTCCTAACAGACTTTATTTGCAGGACAAAAACATATGTGTACAGTATCTGTAAATGTAACACATCCAACTGTATGATGGAGAATGATAAAGTAGAGTGAATGATAAAAACTGGCACAATTACCAGTTGAATATTCCAGAAAATATTAGAAAATATTGATCAGCTCGACGGGTTGCACACTGAAGTCTGGTTAAAACAAATCTTTCTTCTCAAAATACCAAAACTTTGGTTGTGATACCTAAGTCATGCATTACAATACTGAATTATTTTCTTCATCAGTTTCTTGTTCTAACCGATCATGTATGTGCTCCCATAATCCATCTTGTGAAGTTTGTGTTCCCTAAATCAGACTGATCAAGTGTGTTCCCTAAATCAGACTGATCAAGACTGTATTCCCTAAATCGGAATGATCAAGTGTGTGTTTCCTAATTCCTAACAGCCTTTTTTTTTTCTTTAAATCCATCTGGTAAGGTGCGTGTTCTCTAAATCCATCTGGTTACCAAATGTATGTTCCCTAAGTTCAGCCGATCGTAACGAGTTCCCTAAATCCATTTTATCAAATGTGTCACCTAAATCTGACTATTCAAGTGTGTGTATTCCCTAAATACAACTTGTCATTATATGTTCCCTAAATCAAGCTGATCAAGTGTGTATTCCTTAAATCCAGCCTATCAAGTGTTGTTCCTTTATATTGGATTGATTATCTGTGTGTTTCTAGCCAGTTATATTTAGTAATCCCTAAATCTAATTGATCAATCCCTTGATCCGCTTAATCTCATGTGTATTCCTTAAATTTAAATTTCTTGTCGTGTGTTTTACAAGTGTGTGTTCCCTAAACCCAAGTGTTCATAGGTTGTTTGTTTTAAAAAAATCCACCTGGTCATTGAATATCCATTCCTTCAACCCTGTTCTATTCAACAAACTGGTAGCCCAAAGGTACTGTTGGTGAGCTAGTGACTTTTAGTGTGACTTCAAAAGGCTTTTTGTAACTGAACCAGCTAATTTCTATTGTGCTAACACAAACACACACACAAACACAGATAAGCTGACATTCCAAATGACTCGACAATGAATGTAAGCTGCTCACTATACACACACTGACATAATGGAGAGCCTATTGAGGACAGATTTGTACACTACAATGCATGAGACAACTGTGTGTGTATGTGTGTGTTTGTGTGTGTGTGTGTGTGTGTGTGTGTTCTGTAAGCGAGAGCTACATTTGCACATTTCAGTCGACCTGGATGAACTGACCTACCTGTCATGTACAAAATACATCCCTCCCTCTCTCTCTCTCTCTCTCTGTTGATTATTGTGTCTCTCAACCTCTGTACGTCTGTCTTTTCCAGCAAGTCCTCATTTTTAAATAACAAACAGGTTGTTTGTCACTGTCAATGGCTGTTACAAATAATGACTGTTTTCTGATCGGCTACCACTATGGTCAAGGTTTGGTTAAGTTTAGATAGCTGATAGCTAAAACTACATGGTTATGGTTAGGAAAAGATGGTGGTTGTTGTTGGTAGGAGACGGGATGTGAGTGGCTGGCTCCTGTGTGAAAGTCACACATTTTGTACTTTCACATCTTTAGCCTGGTATAAGATGGTGGTGAACTATACTATTGTGTTATTATTAAGGTAATGATAGTTGTATTTGAATTTTGTCAGTTGATGTACCGATTTGGTCCAGACCATAGACTGTATAAAACATGCATGTCCCCTATAGGTTTCTGAAGAGCCGTTGTGAAGCTCAGTGTGGGCGGCTCCGGTGGCTCCGGCCATTGCCATCTTGGCAGTGCCTGACTCCGGTTAATCCAAAAATGGGCAAAGAGGTGGAGCTGAGGCGGGCCAAATGAGAGGGCATCCATCTGTCACCCAAAGTGGCCCGCCCTTATTTATGCACAACTTTAAGCCTTAATATAAGTTACATGAGAATTCACACTCTGTACAAGTGTCATGAACGGGGAAATTAGCTATAGAGACTAAAACCATTTTTTGTACCAGGCTGTAAGCATGTTTATTTCAGCTCTAAAGTTGGGCATTTTAACATGGGGGTTAATGGGGACTGACTCACTTTTGGAGCCAGCCTTAAGTGGCCATTCGAGGAACCGCAGTTTTTGGCACTTCTGTGTTGGCAAATTTTTCAGCCCATGAGGCTGCCTACCGCTTGGTCCAGACTGAAATATCTTAACAACTATTGGAAGGATTTCCATGAAATTTTGTATAGACATTCATTGTTCCTACAGGCAGAAGCATATTGACTTTGGTTATCCTCTGACGTGTCCTCTAGTGCCACCATGAGGTTTACATTTTTTAGTGAAGTATCTCAACAACTATTAGATGGATTGCCATGAATTACAGACTACAGGCGTTCATGCCCCCTCATTGTAATAACTTTGATGATCCACTGACTTTTCATCCAGCACCATTATCAGGTCACCTGTGACCTCTCACTCAGCACACTGACCTTTGACAGATGACAGAGGGGATTAGTTGTCTGCAGGAGGCTTAAAGGACCATTACATTTCAGAGACACATTAAAGGCTCTACAATCATAATCAATCATCTTTAATGACATGGAGCACGGAGAGAGAATGATTTACGCCGCTGTAGTTGATAGATACTCTACAGTAATATTATTTGTAGTATTAAGTGTTGAAAATGATGTGATGAAAGTGATGATTAAATCTGGATCTGAAGAAAGATGTTCACTATAGTAGCCCCTGAGTAAATGTTAACTGATAAATCAAAAACTGGGTTAAAACATCAAGTAAAATACAATGCATCATGGATTTTTGTATTTTATGTTTTCTTACTTTACTTTTTTGAGAAATAATTTTCTGCTTGTTGGTTTTATTGTCATGCATGTCATGTCATGTATTTTGCTGTACATCCTGATTAGTTTTTTATTTTCGATGTGCATAGTACTAGTAGTACAAACCTAATGCACTACATAAAGGGATTAGATTTTCTGGGTAATTTCTTTTCCCAAACTGTATTTTTAAAAATTATTTCTAGATCAACTCTCAGTTATTCTTTCTTCTTATTCTTTTGTTTCCTGTCATCTAAACGTCTCTCACTCTCTTTCTCATACAGATATGGAGGAGAGAACAAGTGCAGGGTCATGGGCGAGTGGTAGTCGTTCTTCCAAGGTAATAACTAACAACAATACTATTAATTTTTACTGTTAAATGCAATTGCTTTTATCATTTTTAATATTGCTATTATTGCCATTACTACCATTAGAACTACTGCTACCTGCTGGTACTATCACTACTATAACTAATGCATGAGGGATGTCATTTAGACTTGTGAGGAGACTTTGGAGGAGAAAACCTTACATAGCAGAGATGGATGCATTTGCATATTTTCAACATCTGGTTAGAAAATTGAGCTGTCGGATATCAATCCATCTCTAATATGTCATTGTTGCATTTACACATCCAATCTGCCTAAGACTCGAAGTGGGGAAGTGTAAATAGGGTATATGTTTGAGGTGCCTCTGCCATTGCAATCATTACTATCAGAACTTCTTCTGCTGCAAATAGTAATGACACCTACATATAAAAAGTTAATATAATTGTTCATCCCATATGTCTGTCTCTTTCTCCAGAGTTATGCAGATGGGTCGCAGTACATGGCATCACATGACAGCCTCTCACCTCCGTACGCCAACTCCAGGCTAACAGGTACGCCACAGACTGAGTGTGTTATTTTACAATGCACTTCTTTCTTTCCATCAACTTTGAACTCACTGCTTGGTTGGGTTTTTATCTGACGGTGTGTGTGTGTGTGTACAGTTAATTAGTGAAACAGTATTGTACACTGGAGGAGACAGGTCATCTGGCATGCAATTTCTCTCTCTCTCTCTCTCTCTCTCTCTCTCTCACTCTCTCGACCCGCTGTGTGGAAAACGCTAGGCAGTGTGTGCTCATTTACCCATGATGCTCTCTGCCTCTGGCTCTCTCCAATGTGGCGCCAGTTGTGAGCAAATGGCCACTGACACAGATAATCTGCCTCTCTCTCTCACTCACACACACATACCACACAGTCACACAGTCAAATAATCACTCAAACACACACATGCAGATGTACTTACACACTCACACACACACACACACACACAGCTTAATTACCTTTGACTGGATGCATAAAATATGGAGGATGTCAGCTTTCAGCTATCTGACTCTACCTGCTCTCTTTCTGTCTTAAAGAGAGCATTTCCATCCGTCCATTTCTTAATCCGTCCATTTTGAAGCCACAAAGAGTTAACGCAAGTGTGATGAATTTTTTGAGTTGTATGTTATTTTAGATGTGTGTTTCTAAAGGAGATGCAAAGATTACTACTACCAACACCAGCAATGGGACCACACTTGTATATACAGTATATGGCCAAAATATATGGCCACCTAAACAAAAGTTTGTGGACACCTTAACACCTATATGTGATTGTTGAACATTCTATAACCATGGGCATTCATATGCTCCTATAAAAACCTACTCTCTTCAGGGAAGGCTCTCTACAAGTTTTTGGAACCAGACTGCAGGGATTTGCTCCCATTCAGCCACAGGAGCATTAATGGTAATTAATGATGTTGGACGATGAGTCCTGGCTCACAGTCGGTGTTCCAGTTTATCTCAAAGGTGTTAGATGGGGATGAGGTCAGGGCTCTGTGCCGGCCAGTCAAGTTCTTCCATCAAACCATCTCTGGCTTATGTCTTCCCTAAACTGTCGCTGCAAAGTTGAAAGCACACTATTGTTTGAAAAATAATTCCATGCTGTAGCAGGTTTCCCTTCATTGGAACTAAGGGGTGTAGACCAAACCATGAAAATAGCCCCAGACCAAAAGTGTTTGGCCATCTCGTTTTAGAGGAAAAAGCAACCTTGTTTTAGGTAGATGACAACTCATTTTTAAATCACCCTGATGTGTTTTAGACAAGTTAATGAGTGGTGGAGTGATAAAAACCTTTGAGTATTTTGTTTCCTTATTGCATTTGTGTTTTATTTGTTCATGGCGTATTTGCTACCACCACAAACCATTCACAAAGGTTGTTCTAAGCTAAGTAACATTTTCATAATAATAGGAATCCGTTAAAAGTTTTAATTTGTGCAAACACACGTGTTAAGATCAATTCTCTGTGTATAAATTAGATTCTATTTGAAAGTATCTAGTTGTTACTTAAATCTGCTAAAATGCTAAACATAAAATTTTTCATTATTATAAAAATTGAGCTAATTCTTGTCATTGTCCAGTTAGTTGTGAGTGCACACAGAGGAAAATATGAAAATAAAGTATAATAAAGAAAAGAAAAGAAATGTAAAACTTCTGAGTTGTGGGTCCTTTGTTAGAATGATCCATTTTTTGTGCGATGTGTTGTGACAGTGTTGTGATTATGGAATGTAGCTGCAGAGGCAGAGAGGGAAGAGGGGATGCGAGTCAGAAATGGAAATATTGTATTCTTCCTCTGGCACACGGGAGCCGCAATTTACTTTGATAATGATAACACTAAGAGACAGAGACAGCCAGGGGTATTGAACACACACACACTTCTACCATTGCCATCAGTGTTGTAGAAAACATCCTCTTCACTTTCTACCTGTGACTGTTCTGATCTTGGTAAATCAGATTGTCTTCTATGTCTGTTGGCTTTTTATGTGTCCTGTTGGAAAATGTAGTGTTTCAGTATCAATACTGAAACCAGAGAACTTTCTTTAACATCAGTGATGGTGTGTTACCCAGTTCGAGGTGTCAGAGAGTAACCCGATGTTACTTTTTTTACACAGATGTTGGCCACACAAATGGGTAAGGAGAAAATATTCATCAAGTTTTGACTTGATGCACAAACTTGAGTTTGTCCAGTGGTGATAGCCTCTCACCATTGTGATATGCTAGAGAACATTCTGGAATAAAAGATTTTATGCTCTGACAAAAGTAACTTGGACTAGTTGGTTGAGTTAGTTGGTAGATTGTTTCTAAGGAATTACTAGATGGCTGCTGGGGCATTTTTGGTCATCAATAAGATGTTGCTATGTGGTTGCTAATGTGTTGCTAAGAGGCTAAAAAGGTTTTTCAAGGTACAGTAGGTGCCAGAGCATTATTGGTCATTGCTAAGGTGTCTCTGAGTGATTGCTATATGGTTGCTTGGTGGTTCATAGACACTGCTTGTCCTGGTATCACTAGGTGATTGCTAGGGCAGTCTAGGTCTTTAGGAGGTTGCTTTGCAGCTGCTAGGATGTTATGTGGTTGATAGATTGCTTTGCTTGTTTTAGGGGTGTTTGCTACATTGTTACTAGCCCCATTTTGGATCTACTGTGTGGGAGACAGACCTCGATGTTCTCTATGAAAATGTTTAGGGAAGAGGGTATGCAGTGTTTTTTAAATGTAAGTTTACCCAACAAACATTTGCTAAACCAATGAGTTATGTTAATAAGTCATCCTTGAAGCCTTTTGTCTTGTAAAACTAAAACATACAGTTTGAAAAAAAATCCATTAAATCATAAATCTTACATTTGTGTGGTTTTTACAAGTACATTCCTGCAAGGCCTTTACAGCATGACGTCCTGAAAGCCATGCCTTATGTGACCCTGCCTCAATATCAGGTCACGCTATCCCAGTATTGTTCAATCACTAAGCAATAAGACTTTAGTTATTAACAAACTAATATCTGAACATAAACTTGACTGCATGTTTTTAACAGAAACCTGGTTAAATAGCGACAGACCTGCTGTTCTTATTGAGATGTCCCCTCCATGCTTTAGTTTTGGACATACTACAAGGCATGATAAATAAAAGCCGGTGGGACTGCCTCTATATTTGCTAACTTTATATTAACTAAATATTTGCTTAACTATCCCTATTGGTGATTTTTGCTCCTCTGAACATCATGCTATCCTGTTAAAATCCAAACCCCATGTGCTTGTTATAACAATATATAGACCCCCCAAATAGTGTCCTGTCTTTTTAGATGACTTCACCAAAATGTTGTCTATTGTCAGTACCAATTATGATAACATTATGTTCATAGGTGATTTTAATGTGGATAATGTGACTGACTCTAAAGACACTGAGTTCCTAAATGTGTTGAGCTCTATGTATTTTATTCAACATGTTAAGGGGCCAACCGCGGTCACACGTTGGATCTAATTATCACTCATGGTCTAATAATAATATATTATATTTGTGGGCGCCTTTCAAGACACCCAATGTCGCCTTACAATGCATAAAAAGAACCAGACATACAAATAAAAACAGCGAAACATGGTAAAACACCAAACAGGAGACAAAACAAAACAGGAGACACGTGTGGGGATCCTCTGTAATTGACTTGACAATCTCAGACAACTACTGTATTTTTTTCTCTGCATTGTTATCATTATCTAGCTCTGTTACTGAGCAGGTTGTTAGGAAATGTTATCTTACCTCTGAAATTGCTGAAAATTTCATAAATTACTGTATATTTATAGCATACCCCCAAAGATCCTTCCTTCCTCTTGTGATGGTTTAGTCAACAATTTTAATAATAAGCTGAAGACTACCATTGATGCACCAGTCAAACTTAAGAAGATAAAATCTAAACAGAAACCACCATGGAGAACTGGGGATATTATTAATTTAATGAAAAACCGTAGAAAAGGAAAGCGTAAATGGAGAAAAACTAAGCTGCTAGTCCATTATGACATTTTTAAAGAACACCTCACTATCTTCAACAAAGGAATTAGAAATGCAAGACAAGCTCATTTCTCAAAGCTGATTTCTAAAAACCATAATAATCCCAGAATGCTTTTCTCAGTTATTGAAAGCCTCATAAATCCAACTTCGAAAAAGCCAGTCTTTCATCACCTCAACATCAAAATGTGAAGAGTTTGCAGCATTTTTCAGAGACAAGATAAGGTAAATCAGGTCAGATCTAAGTCATGTTATATAGAATGTACGTGAGCCCCTGTCTTTGGACATTTTTGCTGCTGTTGATAAAGTAATGCTCAGGAATGAAGTAAGACTGTTTAACTGTTTAGAGGATGTAGTGCTAGCGATTGTAAATCACTCCCTGCTGACTGGTATTTTCCTCCTGGCACTGAAAACTGCTATTGTGAAAAGTAACCTAGATCATTTAGTGCCAACCAATTTCAGGCCAGTTTCAAACCCCTCTTTTCTAAGTAAAATTCTTGAGAAATCAGTGTTTAAACAGTTAAATGATTACCTAAATTTCAGCTGTATATTTGAGAAGTTTCAGTCTGGCTTTCGTGCTCACCACAGCACTGAGACAGTGCTAGTTAAAGTTGTAAATGACCTGAGATTGAACATGGATGACAAGAAACTCTCAATATTAGTACTTTTAGACTTAAGCGCTGCTTTTGATACAGTCGATCATGACATCCTTGTTAACAGAAAACAGAAGTGTGTTGGCCTCTCTGGCTCATTTTTAGATTGGTTTAGGACTTATCTGTCTGGCAGAGACTATTTTGTCTCCCTTGGTGACCACTCCTCGGCTAACACTAGCATAACATGTGGGGTCCTTCAAGGCTCCATTCTGGGACCTGTGTTGTTCAGTCTCTATATGCTGCCACTGGGAAATATCATCAGAGAACACAGGATTAATTTTCATAGCTATTCCGATGACACACTGTACATCTCTTTATCACCCAGTAACATCAGCCCTGTTGATAAACTGGTTCACTGCATTGATCATATCAACTTGTGGATGTCACATAATTTCTTGCAATAGAACAAAGATAAGACTGAGGTTTTAATTATCGGAGCAAAGGTCCAGAGAGAGATACTGTGCACACATCATAAAATCCCTGGCACAAAATCCCAAGCCTCTAGCAAAAAATCTTGGCATGCTTCTAGACCCTGATTTGAATTTTGAATCTCACATCAGCAATCTCACTAAAACTGCCTTTTATCACTTTAGAAGCTTGCTAAAGTGCAACTCATTCTCTCCCAGGCAGATACTGAGAGACTTATGCATGCTTTTATCACTAGCAGGCTTGATTACTGCAATGCTCTCCTTTCTTGTCTACCTGGTTTAGAAAGTTATAAATAAGTTACAGATCATTCAGAATGCAGCAGCACATGTACCGAGTAAGACCAGAAAGTTTTAGAATAGATTTTAAGATTCTTTTACTGGTGTATAGTTCATCTCGATGGACATGCTTTTAATGTATGCTCCCTCTAGATCACTCAGGCACTGACCTTTTAGTTGTTCCCTGGGTGAGGACAAAGAACTACGAGGAGGCGGCTTTTAGTGTCTATGGTCCTCCTCTGCCTGCCAGAGGAGCTGAGGACATCACAATCTGTAAACACCTTTAAAAGAAATCTTAAGACATACCTTTTTTAGCTTAGCATTCCCTTAATCTATTCCCTTCTACTGTGCTACATTGGTCTCTCTGTTCTACCATCTTTCTTATTTACTAGATTATTTCCTTATATTACCATTTGTTTTCACTGTTTTATTGTATTTTCATTGTTTTGTTGTATTTAATTGTATTGTTAATCACCTTGTATTGCAATTGGAGCTATATAAATAAAGTCTGATTTAATGTTTTTGAAAACATCTCGTCTGCTCCGAAGCCTCTGGCATCACCGCAGACCTACAGCCTGGAATTCTCAAACAGCAAGTAAGTCTGTTTCTCTGTGCCGTTGTTTTCTCACATAGAACCAGCCTGGTTAAAGTTAACTTTTAACTGACGTTATGCTGGTCTGGCAGAGGTCCACTGGAA
Organism: Siniperca chuatsi; assembly: GCF_020085105.1. Classification (NCBI taxonomy): domain Eukaryota; kingdom Metazoa; phylum Chordata; class Actinopteri; order Centrarchiformes; family Sinipercidae; genus Siniperca; species Siniperca chuatsi. Next base: position 23,010,902 of record NC_058059.1, on the reverse strand, counting down.
CTAGCGCTAACATTAGCACTAATATGTGCAACAGCATAATGCAGTAACAAAAATTACAGGGCAAATGGGAGCGGATCAGAAAACAAGGAGGCTTCATACTAAAATATGAGAAAATATACTTATCAAACAGAGGGAATTAGAAACAAAGGCCTGTCTTTAATATAAGCCTGCTTCAATTATAGGCCTGGTACCCTCTGCAGTTGAGGTAAACAAAGGGCCCAGCCACTTTGACTACTTACGATATACCAAATACAAACATTATATTACACATTATATATTAAAAAAATCTTGCTGAATTTGTGACGTTACCAAAGAAATCCTATTATGAAAAAAAATTTCCATATTTGGTTTGCTGAGGAGTGCAATGGATTTCTGCTCAAAATGTTCCTATGACCATATAAAATTTTAAGTTTTACTGTATATTACTGTACAAGGAAAGTCACCTCAAAGGACATAGTAACACACTGACAATTTCCTCATACATACTAATAAAAACTGACTCTACATATCTTCAATGGATTAAAACAATGCCAGGAATCTGAACTGCAAATGCCAAACTCCAGCCACAATCACACTGACCACAGTAATCCTCTGACATTTCCATACATCTATGGTGATGGCTTTCATGCGTTCACCTGAGTTCACAACCCTCAAATAAGTCTGTTTTTCTCTGCCATTGTTTGTTCACATTGAGCCTAATGTTAGCACTAGTTCCAACGGACCTCTGCCAGACCAGCATAACGTCAGTTAAAAGTTAACTTTAACCAGCCCGGTTCTATGTGAGAAAACAACGACAAAGACAAACAGACTTGAGATACTTCCTGTTTGAGAGTTCCAGGTGAACTTGTTGAAGCCATTGCCGTAGGTTTGCGGTGGTGCCAGAGGCTTCGGAGCGGATGAGAGGACGGCTGGTTTAGGATTCAGGAAGAGTGACGTTCTCTCCTTAGTGTGCAGATTATATGTAAATCACGCTCTCCTTGCCCCCTACCCTTAAACCTCTCCTCTGAAAAAGAGTGACAGAAAAAATCTGAACATTGTCATTGAAAATCCAAAAAAATATCAAAATAAAATGAAATAATTTTTAATGCTTGTGTTTTATTTTTCAGTGAAACTTTTTTCAGTTCCAATACTTGTTTCAGTGCCAATACAACTCAATCCAATACAACTGTTTCAATGCCAATGTTTCCTTTTTTAGTTCTGGTATTGTTTTCAATGCCAAATTTTAAAGTCGCTGTCCTGGCTCCATAAAGTTCCAAGCATGACAAATTTCTCTTTTCTTTGACCTATAATCCCTTGCATTTTGTATGAATTGTGTGGTTTGAGACTTGGGATTCTCATCTGAAATGAACTCAAACTAAGAGAAGAAAGAAACATTGCAGAGTTTAATGAACCCAACCTGAACATATTGAGTGTGAACACAGCCTCTCTCTATCTCTTTCTTGCTCTCCCCCTCTAACCTTGTCTGTCTTTCTTAACCCCCCACCATCAGATTAGAGTGATGTTATGCTCTAGATAATCAGCGAAGGTATTAGTGTCATCTCAGTGACCCCACTAGATTAATCTGCCGACACACACACACACACACACACACACACACACACACACACACACAGAGAGAAAAAAAACACAGTGATCTAGCAACCAGTGTGTGTTTTATGTGTGTGAATGTGGACTTGCACTAACATATATGTTTATATAAGTACATGTACAGTTTTGTGTTATGTGGATGCTTGTGTGTGATGCATGAATATGTGTTTTTATGTGTATCTTCGTGTGTGTGTGTGTGTGTTTTAATGATTATGGTCTGTGTGTGAATTAGTGAAGTCAATATCTGTTTGTGGGTTTGCGGTGGTGTGTGTGTTTCTGTGCAAGTTTACAGGTTACTGTGTCAGTATGTGTGATGTAAGCTTCTGTATGTATGAGGTTTTATGTGGTTAAATGTAGGGGGGTGTGTGCTCATGTGTGTGTGTGTGTGTGTGTGTGTTCTTTGTGTAAATGAGTATGTGCACTTGTACTTGTGTGTGTTTCGTTTTGTGTTCATGTTCATTTAGTTTATATGTATGTATGTGTGTGTGTGTGTGTGTGTGTTTTGTACGTTCAGTGTGTGTGTGTTTGTGCATAGTTTTGTCTTTGTGTGTGTGTTCTTTAAATGCAATGTTTTCAATGTGCGTGTATGTTTGTATTCAGTTTGTCTGTCTTTGTATTAGAGTGTGTGATGCTGGCTTTCATGTGTATATGTGTGTATGTATGAGGATACATATACGTATATCTGGGTGTGTGTGCGCTTATCTGTATTAATTTGAATGAGTGTATTTGTGATCTTTGACTTGTGTGTGTTCTTGTGTGTTTAGGTTTGTGTGTAAATGTTCAGGTATTGTGTGATTGTAGCTTTCATGTGTGTGGTTACACAGTATATGTGTGTGTATCTAACTCTGTGTAGTTGCTTTGCAGAGCAGGTGCACCACCCTAAACACCCCCCCACGTAACTGTCACCTACATAGTAAATGAGGGGCTCATTGGTTTCAGCCTGTAAGCACATTCTGTTCTGTTATAAATAAACAATCTGATTCTGATGCACAGTAGCTTCTTTCTACCAGCTTCTACTGGTCTCATTCTGTAATTTAACAGATTTCAGCTGTCAGGACAGAGCTCAAACCTGGCAACCCCATTATGAGGACAGGACTTTTGAGATGCCTCGTGCTGTCACTGCACCCAGTGGTTGTTGGACAACAAATAGCTCCAACACTAACTGCTGCTAAAACCACAATGTCTCCTTTTTACATTTCTACTTTTACATGTGTTCAGTAAACAAGATAGAACATGTAATCCAGACAGGTTTGGAGATGTTGAAAGGTGATTTTTTTTTCACTTTTGATGAACACCTTTATTATCAAAGTGTACAGTTACACTAAAAATAACAGCGGAATTTGTACAGTAAACTTTACCGTATAAGACAATATGATAACAAAATAAAGACAAATTTATAAAAATACATCCCTAAATATCAGCCACTGATGTATCATTCAGGATGTAGAGCATATCAAAAAAGACCTCAAAACCTGTTTAAAAGGTAAAGTCATTATTATTACCTGTATCAATATGTTGTTATATATTATAAAAAGGCAGCATTAAACAGAACCGTACAGTATATAAGAAGTGGTATGACCTGATGATCTTGGCTCCCTCCTCCTCTTGTTTTTGTTGAAATGCAGTGAGTCAGCCGTCTGTCTCACCTCTGTGTGACCTTATTAATGAGTGTTGAGCCACGAGGCTGGACCCCCTCGGAGGAGGTCACATCTGGACACTTTATATAGAAATACATATCTCTCTCTCTCTCTTCTGTATTTTCTTCTGTCTGTCTCTCACTCCAAATTTTGTTCAGTCTTTGTTTCATTTTTTGTTTTTTTCCTCTTTCTCCAATTCTCCATTTCTCTCTTGATATGCACTTGATATATCATATCTTCTCCTTTTTTCTCTCTTCCTCTTTCTGTCATCATTCTCCTTCATCACTTTTTCCTCTCCCCCTCTCGTCCTTTTCTCATTTTCCTGTCCCCTCTCTCTCTCTTCATTTCCTTCCCTTCATCTCTGTATCATCCTCTACTCCTCCCCATTTCTCCTACATGGAGACCAGGCCTGTCTCCCTCTCTACCCAAGGAGCCACTCACCTCAGCTGGGTGTGGTGCCAAGGTCGTCCCCCTGTCTCTCCCTGCTGGGTCTGGGTCTTTGTGCTCAGAATGTTTAAACATAAAGGAGAGGAGATGAACAAAAGAGGAAAGAGGAACAGAGGAGAGGAAATGTTGTGACACAAATGATCAACCTCTAAAAATGACAAAAACTTACATAAGGTTTTAGGGTTGTAACTAACACTTGTTTTCATTATCAATCAATCCGTCTGTTATTTTTTTTTACAATTAATCAATTGTTTAGCTTATAAAATGTCACAAAAATGCCCATCACAATTTCCCAGAACCCTGGACCCAAACCGAAAGATATTCACTTTACAAGGATAAAAAACAGAAGAACAGAAGCTGGTAACAGAAAATGTTTAAAATTTTTGTTTGATAAATAAAAATGATTAATGACTTATCAACACTGTTGATTCATTTTCTGTTCCACCACACTGTTGATGGGCTAATTGTTTTAATAACATTAATGAATTCAAATATGGTCTTTGCCGTTGGATGTGTATTTGAATCGCTTAAACAGAGATAGGAGTTACATATACAGCCACCTGTTATCACATGATCTAAGTTCAGTTAGGTCACATATTGACACCTGAGCCAGCTACATTAACTGAGCGAAGTCCATAAGATGCAGCTGAAAGCTCTGAAAAGCTATTAAGTGGACCTCTGAGTTATGATTTTGTTCCCAAAGGACAAGAATGAACTTCCATGTTCAAGTCTCTTAAAATGGTATAAATGCAAGATTATCAGCATACAACAAACATTTTGATACACAAACATAAAACATATAATAGAAATATACTTTGTTTAAATAAGATTTTATCATGGGTTTAGAAGGTGATTTAAGACATTTCAAAAAGACTAAATGAAGAGACAAAAACATATTAGGAACAAGTGGAAGTAAGCTGCCAAAAACACAATAATAAATAAAGCCAGGTCAATAGGTGCAATAAATTAAAATAAATAAGAATAAAAGATACATTAAAATAAAGAGATTTTTTTTTACATCCTGCATTTCCTGCTCCGCCCCGTTTCTATTGTCCCTGCTGATTGAAACTGAACAGCCACCGTCTCATTCTCAGAGTATTTTGAATGGATGTCATGCATTGATTAGTGCTGCATTGACTTCAGTGCATTAACATGGACGCACAATGTAAGCCACTGCAGAGTATTAAGTATATTATTGTTTTGAAGGGGCTGTGTATCACATGTAAATTGTCTGTGTAATTAGATCTGACATAGTAATAATAGGTCTCGTCAAGGCGAGAGGGCGGAGAGTGGAAATGTAGAATGTACACTCTGAAAGCAGCGATTCATCGGGGAGCACTTCAGGGTACCTGATCGGGGAGGGGTAAATGTCTGAGTATTTTGTGAAGAACACTTTTGGGTTTCTTGAAAAACTGTCTGAGTTAACTATCAGTTTTTGAAAAGGCTAATAAAGGAAATAGTGAAGCTGAGGAACAGCTATGCTGTAGGTCTTTAATTCTCAAGGCAGGTGGTGTTAGTAGGGTTCAAGCCTACAAATTGAGATTTCGGAAATGAACCCGAATTTATTGCGAAAGTCCACTCCTTCCATCAAGAAAAAGACTGCAGGAGCCAGGCATTTTGAGCATATTTGTATATCTATGCATGCATAAAGTAGGTGTTTGCATGTGCTAAAGAAAATCAATACTAAAATGAATGATGATAAATACTGAATGATGACCTCCATGGCTGGATCAACCTGTTACTTTTCATGCTGCAAGGAGGGTCTGCATGTGTAAAAAAAAAATGGTTAGAATAATTGTTGACGAAGCACTGAGTAAAATCTGTAAACGGAAAGCTAAAATACTGTATGCAGTTTGTCCAACAAGTTTGATTAGGTTTGCAAACCTCGATCCCCAAAATCAGGGGGACCTTCACATATTCAGCAGCTAATGCAAATGAAATCCAGTGTTACAGCAGAACATCCTAAAACGAAACTCCTGTACCTAAACTACCTATAAAAACTGGACAAAATTCTCCTTCATCCTTTGAATGGCTTTGTGTGATGGATTCTTCAGCAAGACTTAGAGTCTACAGCCATGCTAGATGTTCACATGCTCACAATGACAATGCTAACATGCTGTTGCTAAGCAGATATAATGTTTACCTTGTTCATCATCTGTTAGCATGTTAACATTTTCTAATTAGCACTGAACACAAAGTACAACTGAGACTGATGGGAATGTCATTAGTTTTGCAGACATTTAGTCATACACCACAGTATTGCAAACATTTTTATTTGGATGTGATGATGGCAATAGATGAAAAGTCAGGAGATCATCAAAGTCGTCAGAAATCATCCTCTGGGAACAAGTAATAATTTTAAAGCCACAAGGAAACATTCAACCTTGGCTGTTGTTGATTATCCTTACATTAAGGCTCTCCACAAGTATTTCTGTCAGATTGAAGAACCCCTTTGTGGGTGAAATTGATCTGATGCCTCAGGACAGCATAATTTGTCACTGCTTTCCAAAACTTTTCCAAACCACAAGCACTGTTAATGGTCATTGTTAAAAGAAAACAACATTGACAGTCGCACAGTCAGAGATGGGAAGGGAACAGCAGTCTTCCATATCCCATGACCCTTCCATCCAACTTGAGCTCCTCACTCTGTGGACATTGTGGCGCTATAATAAAGTCACTCCTCATTTCCCTCCTTTGCTCACAACAGACATGAAAAAACAAAATATATTAAAGGTTCTTTGTAACTTAATTTAACATGAACATTTTGTGTGCACACATTATGGAAAGCTCACAAGTTGAAGAACCTCCATATGAAAGGTACCACGAGGTAACTGAATCATACAACCCGATAAGTATGTATATAAGTATATAAGTATACATTAGAAATTAACCACTTAAACAGTCATTTTAATGTTAACTTTGAAAATAATGTTCCAAGTTGTTTAAATAATTCCCTGTATACAAAGTATACTACATATGACCTGATATTATCTGTCACTCTCTATCTATCTATCTATCTATCTATCTATCTATCTATCTATCTATCTATCTATCTATCTGTCTGTCTGTCTGTCTGTCTGTCTGTCTGTCTGTTTTTCTCATCTGTCTGTCTGTTTTTCTCATCTGTCTGTCTATCTATCCATCCGTCTGTCTTCTCCATCTTCTGTCATCCATCCAGATGAGGCCTCTGGAGACCGAACTCGGGTCATTCATGTTACACTGTGTGTGTGTGTGTGTGTGTGTGTGTCCTTTATCTTTCTATCGCTGTATGTCTCTTCTGCTATGTGTGTGTGTGTGTGTGTCTGTGTGTGTGTGTGTGAGACAGACTGTGAAATGGTGCGTAGTAGCACCTGGGCCCTTCAGTGTTGATTGATCGGCTTGGTCATGTGGAAGAGTCCCATCTGGCCAGCCACGCTACAGTGTGTGTGTGTGTGTGTGTGTGTGTGTGTGTGTGTGTGTGTGTGTGTGTGTTTGTGTGGCAGAGAGAGAGAGTGCTTGTTTGTGTGTAAGAGGTGAGAGATAGAGATGTGCAGCATGAAACAGTATGTTTATTGTGAGAGTGAGAGAGGGAGAGCTCTTCAGTTATAACCGTGGCTCCCAGAGGCCAAAGATGAACTGTATTTTATCATCTGAGAGAGAAAGAGACAAGGGCTACATTCACATTGCAAACCTTAAATGGCAATACCCCTGTTTTTTAGAACCTAGCACCTTATTTTCATAAATAGTGTGTGGGTGTAGTGCTGTTTTTCATGGTTTTGGGCTATGTACTTTTAATGCTACAGCATACAATGTAATTTTAGGCAATAGTGTGCAACTGTGGCAACAATTAGGGGAAGACCCTTTCCTGTTTCACAATGACAGTGCCCCCGTGCACAAAGCCAGGTCCATAAAGAAATGGTTTTCCCAGTTTGGTGCAGAAGAACTTGAATGGCCTACACGGAGCCCTGACCTCAACCCCATCCAACACCATTGGGTCAGAAATGATTTAAAGGAGGATACTGTGTTTCCCTGCCTGAGATCTCCAGGCTGGAAGTTCCACAGCTGAGGGGCCTGGACAGCAAAAGCCCTGTATATGAATATGAAATGAAGCATGATGGGAAGAGATTTTGCAATTAAACAAAAGAAATAGCGGGACCTTCTTTTTCTTATTTCCTTCAGTGTGGACACAATGTTGGTGTGCTGCTGCCATCACAGGTGTCCACTCCACCAAGTCAGAAACATAAATAAATAATTACTGTAAAGTAACATAATTTTCCGGGAAAATGGGTTAAAAGAAACAGGTTGCACTCAAGAAGGTATCTTCATCAGTATGTTACACTGACGAAGGCTGGATGGCTGAAAATATTTGGTGTTATGTGTTCTTCAGCATACATGTAAAGATACAGTGGTCAGGTTTTAAAGCTACACTAATCCAAATGTTTTTTAGCCTCTTTTAGCATACTGTTTTGGTTCAGTCTCTGCGCTCTCATCAAACTTGTTACCAGCAGCAGCAGGCAGGTGTTTTCACCAAACAACCTCTGTAAACCCACTGTACACTACCTGCCCAGCACCAACAGCAGACAGACAAAGTTAGAGACCAGCTGGTGAAGGAAGTGAAACATTTATCACAGGAGTTGGTGGAGACCAAACCAGAGCTAAAAGGAGAATAAATAATGGACTTACATTCATCAGGTAGACACAAACACAACTTCAAATGAATTATAATAATGTGTACAGAGGTCATTGTTTGCTAACACATTACAACAACTTCATGAGGTAATAGTATGTCAGATGGTATGTTTTCATCTTGCCCCAAAGTGGTCAAAAAATTTACTAATGCAGTTTTAAACATGCATTTGATTACATTTGTATGTTGATGTGCACTGGAGACCTCCACTGACAATCTCCGTCAACTGCCCTTTAACTTTCTTTTGTAGCACCAACAACATCACGTATGCCAGACCACAATTGCTACAGCTTTGTAAATGTCACATGAATTCAGATATGACGGTTCAGACTGATGTCACACTCAAATCAGATATGTATCAGATTTAGAACCGTCATAAAATGCTGTAAATCAGAAACAATTTCACACTGAGTCTCTTTTTTTAAAAGAAAATGTTTGAGTTAAACATAAAGGACAGAAATCTCAGTTTGAGAGAAAAAAAAAGAAACTAAGAGACAAAAAGAAAAACAGACGCAGGGAGAAAGACAGAAAGACAGACAGAGAGAGAGAAACACAGAAAGAGACAGTGTGTGTTTTCTGAAACGAAGCCAACAGATAATTAATGCCTCTGACATCATGGTGCTCTAATTAAGCCTGGCATTCATTAAGCCAAGTGAGGGGGGTGCGTTAGTGGCTTTTTTGGAGGGGGGATTTGTTAAGTCTTCATTGTTGCTCTTTTTAGACAATAGAAAAAGAGAGATGGACGGATCAACAAAAGGAGAGATGTGAGGAGAGACATGGACAGTATTACAGGTCTTTCAGGTGATTCCAGCCATATTTGAGGTCTTCAGCTTGTGGGCAACAGTAGCTGTGATCAGCAAGTTTTCTGTCCAAATTTCAAACTTTTCCATCTCAACAGAACTGAACAGAGGTAGTTAATTTCTGACTAGAAACTGATCATTTAATTAGTGATTCATCTGGTTTTCTCTTCAGGTGTCAGCTAGATAATCAAGAGATAATTAGAACAGCCAACTGTGTTATTACAAACACGTCTGATTAGCTAACTGCAATTTTTACATTACTACATGTTAAACAAGAATTGCATCGCTAGCTCGCTAGCTAACACTTACAGGTTGAGTTTGTCGAGCAGATTCTTTTAGTACAACACAGACTTTCAGAGTAGATGCCAGTACGTAAAGGAGCAGGTTTTACTGTAATGCATTCGTTCTGAAGTAGCTAAAGGACCAGGCTAAGCAAACTAGAATTACAAAATGAGGGATGAATCAGAAGCTATGAACAACAGAATGTATGACTGGAAGTTGTTTCAGCTAATAAATCCAGGACTAAAAGACATAATAAGGAATATAAGTGCTATGACTGAAGGAGCTACAACCAAATGATCTGGGCTAAATGAGCTAGAACTAAAGTATGCTATGTAATTAGGGTAAAGTTAGCAGGACAAAGTAGCTAGGACCAAATAATTTTAGCTAAATAAAGAGGACTAAAAGAGAAGTAATTGGTCTTACAGGAGATAGGGCTTAATTATTTGGTTTTATGTAAGGAAGACAGAATACTGCAGCAAGGACAAAATGACTTAGAACTGAAAGACCAAAAATAAAAGGATAAAGATCAAGGACTAAATGAGCTGGACTAGATCTAAAAAAAAAACCTAGGACAAAATACATCAAATGGAACTTCAACAAAAGAAGCTAGATTAGATTAAAAGACTACAACTAAATGGGCTACAAGACTAAAAGATTAAGGGTTACGTTTCCTGACTAAAGGAGCTAATCTAAAGGACTAGAACTAAAGAAGATAGTGATAAGAGGGTTAAAGGTCAATACCAGACCAAAGGAGCAAGAATTAAAGGACTAGATCAAAAAGTACCAACTCAGCCAGTACTAACTCAGACTGAAGGAATATGCAGCCTAAGCAAAAGGAACTAAGATTGAAAGCTGACTAAAGACTATTGCTAAAAGGGCTAAAGCTGGATGTAAAAGAGTAGATCTTAAAAAGCCATAACTTAAAGTAAAGGTAGCTCTAGAAACACCTTGAGCAACTAACAAGCCGACTATTAGAGTTATATCTGAAATCACTATACCCCGTGCAATTTTGGGTTGTCCTAGATGGAAGTTGGCGATGGAAGATGGACAATGGCGAGAGAACTGAAATCGTTGGTCATCAAATCAAAACACTGGTCGTAGATTGCGTCCTCCAACAGCTGATTTAGATCTCTGGAAATCAAAGACAGCCTGCACCAAAGTCAGGAAGTAATTGAGAAAAAAAGAAATGATAGGCAGAATAATAAAGATCGTAAGGGGTAGAGAAAGAAAAGAAACACTAAAGTAAAAAGTGAAAGCAAAGAATATAAAAAAATGAATGAGAGACAAAATAAATAAGAAAAATAAAGCCACAAATAAATTGAAATAGGGACAAAAGGGGGAATATAATGTGCATTAATGATAGGAAGTGTAAAGTCATATTGCTGGGAAATGATAGAAAAGAAAAAGGGTTAGAAAACAACAGTGAGAGTGACAAAGAGAGGAAGTGAAAGAGGTGTAAAATGAAAAGTAAAGTTTGGGACCCCAATCCATTTTTTTGATCGGAGGATTTTCTGATAGCTAATTAGGCATGGAGGGCCAGCCATCGACAGCTGCATTCATCATCATAAAACGTAATAATTAATGACATTCCAACAAAGAAAAATATGCAAATGAGCTCCCCTCATTAGCATTTTCATATTCAGCTCCCATAATGCTTTTGCTGACAAGGTTGTAATTAATGAAAATTCATGTCTCTTAGCCGAGGTCTAGATTGGATCGCATTCATTCGCAATCCCCCAAACGAGGAGTGAAAAAAAAAAACACGACGGGGATCACTGCCAAGTTTTTAGGGAGACGAGAGGGAGGGGTGAGAGGCATAGAGAGAGAGACACACAGGAAGAGTTAGAGAGAGAGAGAGGGAGAGAGGGAAAAGAGTGAGGAAAATGGAGATAGAGGAAGGCAGATGGTGAGAGATGAAAGGAAGACAGGCAGCAAGAGAGAGACAGATAAACAGAGAGGAGTAGAGAGCGAAAGGGAGGGAGAAAGAGAGGTAGCGCGGGAGGAATAAAAGAGAAACAAAAAGTGAGACCAGTGAAAGTTACAGAAAAATATGCAAAGTGAGATGAAAAGAGAAACAGGTAAGGAAAGAAAGGATATGAGAAAAATGATAAATGGGGAGAGACAGAGGGATGGAAAGAGAGTGGTGGGGAAAAGGAAAACATTGCCGTGGGCAGAAGTATCGAAGTATTGTCTTGAAGTATGGATTTTAATAGAAGGATTAATCTCTACATGCTACCTGCTAAATCACTACAAACAGAACATCATATGGCCTTTTTGGCCCCTGGTTTCACTTCTCAGGCTGCATACAATCTGTCCTACCTTATTGTTGGAGGTTGTAGTGGCTGTATACAGCCTGAGAGCTGAAAAAAAAGTATTTCCACCTTCTCTGCATGTTTTTAGTCCACTATATATTAGCTTTATTTCAGACCTCAATGCTCAAATCTCCGATTTGTTCAGTAATCCATATAGGTGTGGTATTGTGCTCATTGACAGAAACAGGTGACCTATCATAGTTTAGTAGGCAGGATTGATAATAAGAACATCAGCTTCCTACATAGATAGCTAGATAGCTCAATTGCTGAAAAATAGTGACAGACAAATGGCAACAAGCATGAATAAGATTTGCGCAGCAGTAGTAACCATTCATTGAACACGCTCATGTTTTTGGTGAACGGTCAACTGAACGTATCCGTTTGCAACTAGTGAACATGAAAGTCCCGCGAGAGTTAACAACACTCACACACTGTGTTTTACGGCACCCAGCTTGCCGGTGTTTTGGGTCACAAAATCTGATGGGTCACAGATTTTTGAAACGACACAGCGAGCTGAAGCATCCAACCAGTCTTGGGAAATATCCGCGAGTGAATGATGATCACAAGAAATCTTTAACAAAGGGTAAGACGAGCCAACAGCCGCAAAGTTCCGCCACCCAAGTCAAACTCACAGCATTTTGTAAAGGAAAAAAAAAGGAAGAAATTAATGTGAACTAGTTCATTCTTTGGTACTGTGATCTTAGTTCAAAATTTAATATTGTGAACTTGAACTAGTTCATTTTAATCTGCGTGAACTGAACTTTGAGCTAGCTCTTGTGAAATGTGAACTTGCTCAACACGTCCCTTGCTTGTGAACATATCTGTAATTTTACAGCATTTAGCAGCACTTTCCTCCGGGGCTTTTCTCTTTTTAATGGGTTCTCTCAGCTCTACCTTTTCTCTTTATCTCATTCTCTTTCTCCTGCGCTGTCCATTTTTTCTCCACACTGCTCGACCATGCACACTCCATGCATTAACTGAACATTGTGGTGATGTGTATGCGCATGCGACCAATCGTGTGTGATGACAGACAGAGATCATACCATCAGGTTAAAAGCAGGCGGGGGGGGGGGGCCTGATGGTCTACAGTTCTGAAGGACTGTAGCTGCCCTGTGTTGTTTGCTCTTTGATTTACCCATTTCATTTAACATTTTTAACACTGGCCTGACACTCCAATGGCCAGTACGGGGCTGGTGGTGGAAAGCAACGCCAATGTTAACTCTTGTTTTGCTTCTATTTCTATCACTTCTTCTTTTGCTGACGAACATTGGTTTCTTGCCCTTGGGGCAGTGCTGACGTTACAGTGACTCACTATCGCCTCTTGAGGTACAAAGTGGTATTACGAGACAGGACGGGCCAAGGTTAGCTGGGTAGCATGCTAACTTCAGTGGATATCTCTGCAGCACAATACATAGATGTCTTTGACATAACGTCAAAACTGTTAATTCACATTCTGTTGATAATTTTAATTCATTTTTAAATGTTTTAAACTAAACTTATTACATATAGCTCCTTTAAACATTTTAACAAGTAACTTAACATTAAATCTAGTTTTTTGCATCAGTGCATTATATGTAGGTTACACTCACTTTATTATACTAACAACTGTCAGTGGTACCAGTTTATAGTGTATATTGCAACATGAGTTCTTTGCCAAAAAGAAACTGTAATTTCATCCAATTATGTCCTCTAGAGCTGCCATAGGTTTGAATGGATTTTCTTTTATATGTGAGGGGGCATGTTTGAACTTAAACATATAAAGCTGCCCATTAAGTGTCATATCTTGAAAATCGCTCTATAAATGTAAGGTTAGAGATATTAAAACAAAAACAGCAGCAGTATAGAGTCAAGTTCAAAATTTAGAGACCTTTTAGTCCAATAGATGAAAGACAAAGTGAGAGAAAGAGATGGAGAGTGCACATTAATCCATTGGAAGAATAAAACTCTACAGATTAGATTGTTTAGTTCAGGTTAAAGCAGGATAATCTCTGTAAAGTACTATTTGTATGTCAGCTTCAACCTCCTGATAATGTCTGTTCAAAGTTAAGTAAATAGTCAAAAATACATTTAATACACTGTCAACACTAATGATGTGCACAGTAATAATCACTGTTATGATGTTTTGTTGAAAACTAAATACTGCGTCTTCTATCATAATTTTGATTGTCAATATGAATTTATAATTTTGTGACCTGGTGCTTACTGTAAAACACTTACAGACTTGTCAATGTCAGACCTATGAAATAGGGGCAAGCTTAATGGTTTTGTAAAATGTGTAATTAGTCCTTTACACTATTGAAATACAAAGACTCTTCACTTTAGAATTATATTTTTGTCCTGAAAACACACATAGAAATGAACATGTAAAAATGTTTTCATGCAGGTGTGTTTGAGCTGATAAATCATGTTAAATCCAAACATTTCAACATAGTTTCTGTAGAAAAACATACAGTGTCAAACACGAAGCCACACAAAGCAGGCTGAGGAGTCGATTCTGCAACGATGCTGGAATACTGATATGTTCTGTGTGTGTGTGTGTGTGTGTGTGTGTGTGTGTGTGTGTGTGTGTGTGTGTGTGTGTGTGTGAAGTGTTGGCACGAGATAGCAGTTGCCCCCTGGGCTTTGCCAACGTGGCACTGCCCCCTCTGCAGCAGCATGGCACAGTCTCTGTCTTTGTTGTGAAACTGGCTCTCTGTGTGAGTGTGTGTTATTTTGTGTGTGTCTGTGTGTGTCTGTGTGTGTGTGTTTCTACCCTGGAAAGAGAGGTAACCAAAAAGAGCCAACAGAGGAATATAAAAAAGTAAAAATGTTGAAACAAACCAGTCATTTGTTCAGACAAACTCAACATGTGAATGCTGAAAAGTGAAAACATGACATGTCCTGTTTTGTTTGTGTGTGTGTGTGTGTGTGTGTGTGTGTGTGTTGCATTGGTTTTGCTGATTTTGGTAGATCTTGGATATAGTTGTTTTTTTTTCAATACATGTATTAAGTGCCGTTTTGTTCACTTGTTTGGGATGTTGAATTTTTACTCCCTCAAACATTGAATATTGAGCTGGGTGGGGCTAAAGTCTATGAACGAGGCATCTGCATTAGTCTCTCTCTCTCTCTCTTTATCCCTTTCTTTTTCTTCCCTCCATCTTTATTGATCTTTAAATCATTAGCTTGCCTTCTTCTTCCATCTTTCTTCCTCCCTCCATTTTTCTCCCTTACCTGGTTCATTCCTTTGTTTACTTACTTTGTTCTCCTTCCTCTTCATCCCCTCTTTATTCCCTCCTTACATTCCTACATCCTTTATTCCTCCACTTCTTTCTCCATGCTTCTTTCTCTTGACCTCTTTTTTTCTATTTTAGCCTGCTCTGTTGCTTTGTCCACTTTTTTTCCTTCTTTTCATCCCTCCACCAGTCATTCCTTCCTTCCCTTTCTTTTTCCTTCTTTACTCATTACAAAAACACGTGTTTTTAAAATAATGAAATCTCTTATAGTCAGTGTTACATCAGAATTGCAGAAATACTGCATCTCTGGTGAATTTCTTACTACTGGGATAATCCACTGTCTCACAGTTACTTCATTATATCAATAACTGTAACTGTGTGTGTGTGTGTGTGTGTGTGTGTGTGTGTGTGTGGAGATGCCCTCTTTGTGGTTTTGTCTAAACTGAAAGTATCTTTTTTGTCTGAACAGATGTTTCCTGTGGCAAGCTTTTAGGTAACAGCCTCCTCATAAACAGTGTGTGTGTGTGTGTGTGTGTGTGTGTGTGTGTGTGTGTGTGTGTGTGTGTGTTTGCAGACAAGCACCAGTTTAAAACATAAAATATAATATACCTATTGCATTTTAGGTTTAGCTGCAGTTGTGGATATTGTGCAGATTTCTGTTTTTATTGAGATATTTTGTCAGACTTTCTGTTCAAGCTCCTGTGTTTGAAACCCATTGAGCATTACAGGTCTGTTTTCTGATTGGCTGGAGAACCCATGAGGTTTTATGCCGCATTCATGTCATATGGGATGAATGGTAGAGACGGATGTATCGGAGCTTTCAGAAAAATATTAGTTTCCCAGTTGTAATCAGGATTTGGAAGTTGACATGAAGGCTATTTACAAATCGGAAACTCCTAATTACGAGAACTTTAACATGACATGAACGAGGCATTATCCCAACTCAGGGATTAGCCTACTTGGAAGCACAGGGCCTCAGAATGTTTAGCTTTCAAGAGGACTGACGGGAAGGTGGCTGAACCAGAGTCAGTATGCAAATAGTAAAATTGTTTCTTTTTTTGTAGTAAGTAGGAGGCGTTTGTACCATACAACAAACACAGAAAAAATAATAGAATAGAATAACAGTAAACAGTGTCTCAATATCAATGTTTTCAGTAATATTTTAGGAGGAGGAGTTTACACTCAACAGTTACAACATACAGTACATTCCAGATGTTGGACTTTTAATGCTGATTTGGATTCTGAAGCTAAATTGCTAAAAATGTCAAATGTAAGATATTTTCTTACATACTTTTCAGCATTTAGACCATCATGTAGACATATACATTCAAGAAATAAAGTTTGGTGGCTAGTCAAAACTTTCTCTGGGGGTGGGTTGTGGCTATGGCCCTGAACTGTAGTGACATATTAAGATGCTTGGATTGAGGAAGAACCTGAAATGAGACACAGTGATTTAAAAAATGGAAAAGGTCTCATGAAGTTAAAAAGGACAAATAAAGGAATAACACACACATTTGTTCATCATAAAATCCATCCTTCCATTCATCGTTTTGCAGATTATTACTTAAAAAGAACACAGAGCTAAATGCAGCTTAAAAAAACACAACATAATTGTAATGCACTCCATCCTCCCTCTTCTTTTTTCTTTTTCTCTCTTTTCTCATTCTTTTAGCTCTCCCTCATCTCTCTCGCTCAGCCTCTCTCCAGTTTACTTTAGTCTCTCGCTCTCTCCCTCCCTGTACCATATGGTGTACCATGGTACATTTAGCTTGTCAGTGATAATGGATGGCCATGGAAGCCCAGTTTTGCTTTAAGCGCTAGCTTGCTGCTCACTGTCTTAGTATGTGTGTGTGTGTGTGTGTGTGTGTGTGTGTGTGTGTTGGATGATAGCTGCTGATGCTTTCGGCTGTGAGATTAGGGATCATGAAGCAAAATCAGCCCTAACATGCACCCAACACACACTCTCTTACACACACACCGAGTCTTGTTCATCGTGGTCAACGCTGCAGCCACTTCCGGGCAGTTTCAGACATGTGATCTGATTGGTGGATAAAGGAGGCTGAATGTGAATCTGATTTTACATTTTAAAACAACAATCTTTTTTATTCAGGCTGACTTCAGCTTCAGCTCTTTCGACAAACAATAATTTTTAGCATCTCGCCTGAGAGACACAAATGGAAAGACTGAGAGATGATCAACTGATTACATATGTAGCCGTTTCTGCTCTGCTAATTCTGGAGAGATAAGTTATTTAGAAATAGCTGAAAAATATTTGAGTCACAATATAATTTCATACCAGCTTTGTTTGTAGAAGGGCCAATCACATGGTTCGACTGTCCATAACTAGACTGCATGAAACAACAATGATAGATGCACCCGTGCCAATTTTCTGTCAAAAATACCTTGTTTCTGCTGAGGGAGGGCTGTGGAGTGTGAATGTACTGAGAACTCACAGACCCGTCAACATTTTGCAGAAGTGCATTAGGTTTTTTTGGAAAACCTGCATACTTAGAATGATTAAAGTAATTTAGGTTTTAGGTTTTTTACCAAAAAAAAAAGACTTTGAACAGACAAAGTGCAATCATATTTTAAACCTTTAAAGCAGCTATAATAACAATGTATCAAATGACAAAGTGAAAACAATGTGAAAGGGGTCGCTCATAGTGATGAACCTACAGAGAATTATCACCTGAGTCTGCAGCTCCCCTCTGCTTTACTGAATTGTATAGCAAGTTTCAGGTCATTGTTTAGCTGTCCAACCTTAGCTGTGTCTAAAAACCCACTGTACACTTCCTGCTCAGCACCACAGCAGACAGACACTTGTAGCAACTAGCTGGTGAACATAGTGGAGCATTTAGCAGCTAAAGAGCCAGATATGTCCATCAGGGGCTGGTAGAGACCTGAAAGAGAGTGAATACTGGACTTATATTCACCAGGTGGACACAAACACGACTCCAAATGAAAGATAATGTTGCTCCGTAACTGCTGGATGCATAAATAAGCTCAGTGAGAAGCTCAAAGATCAGGTCATGGAATGACTTGAGAAAAGAGCAGAATGCAGGAACAAGATGTCTCCTCATCCTGCTCTCATCCTCATCCTTTCTGTGTCCCTTTGAGAAGTGAAGTGAATGAAAAGCAGGAACAAAGACACGAGACAAGAGACAGTGATTGTATGTTAATATGAGAAGGTGCCTTAATTCTTGCAGAGCACAACTTTTCTGTTTGGTGGCTCTGCTTTGTTTAAGCACAGTGTAATGCTTGCACAAATACAGTTTGATACAGAAACATATTAAACATAAATTAATAACAGAACCAAGATGATTAAAATCCATAAATGGATAGGTAATGCTAAAACTGCTGTAGAACAAATATATATTAATAATAATAATACATTATTATTACTATTATTTACCATAGTATTTTTTCAAAGTAAAACATCTCCAGCATTTAACCTGAGTTAGAGCTTGTTTTAGAAGGGAGAAGTTGTGTCAAGATGACCTTCGCCCAAATCATCAGGCTTATCAAAGACAGAAACAGGAGGCTCAGAATTCAATTAAAACTAACACTAAAGGGCTGGTCACACTAGAAATTGGTACAGCAAAATGAATTCACATCTTTGCAAAATATTTTTCTCTAGAAACTTACGTACGTACTGACTTCTGGCATGGGTAGATGAACTGATGTAGCTGGAGAGCTAACTGCTAACTCGCTAGCTGGTGCTAGCTAGTGCTTGCTAGCGCTAGTCAGCCACAATAACAATAACGCATTTTGTACATCTTTTCGTTCAGTAAACAAGTTATTAAAGAGGGGAAATTAAGCTCTCCAAGTTAGCAAACTCATTAGCACGTTAGCTTAGCTCGGTCACTAATGATACAATGAGTTCACAAAGTTTACTCAAAAGACATATTTATATCATCGACGCCCATGTCATAACTGTCTGAAAACCATTGCTCTTTTACTCTGTCAGAGGTTGAACATGGCTCAACTTTTGCTGCAATGCAATGAGGCATCATCAGTAAAGACTTTGCTTTGGCCAATCAAGTCTTGCATGCTAGACTTAATAAAACCAGTAGCTGGTTCCACACCTCTGTATCTCAATTTTTCAGCAATTCAAATAGGTCTACTGTTGAAGTTAATCAAATACATGCAAGTACACTCCTGGTAGAATGCTGATAAGCCTTCAAATCTATAGATTTGTTTCTCAAACTGGACTTCCTGAATCGTATTTCATTGACTCACGGGTACCTGAAGCTACATACATCCACCAACGCAGCTGTTTTGGGTCTGAAAGCCCCCTAAGGTGGAGCAATTATGCGACTATTAAGATTAACCAATATGTATCGGAAAGCCTGATACAAAAGTCAAAGATTCAGCTACATCAATACACAACAAATCCAACTCAAATTTTTGTCAAAAATTTGATAATTTGTCAAAAATCAATTACATCTATCAACAGCTGATCTTTTCACTTTTCACTGATCTTTTGACTCTCTCTCACCGTCCCTCTAGTGTGTGTGATGTCAGGATTACATTACATGTCATCAGCCCAATACTGGCCCTACCTTACCGATGTGGGGCGTCAGGGACAAAAATTAGTGTTGGGCACAAGACTTGCTCATTTTATCCTGCATAGTGTGTCATAGTGAAAGACAACCGTTGCCTTATGACGTCCTGCCAAAACAAATGTGTTGAAGTTGTGAAAGAAGTACCCTATGATTGGTTGGGGTCCAACATGTAGTTGTCATGTCTCTTTGACAAGTCATGGCACAGTGATCATCTCGAGAAGCAAAATTATTGCGTAATCTGATCCTGTGCCCAGTCTGCAGCATTTCAGTAAAAAGTTTCTCCTCCTTTGGGACTGGCCTAAAAGTTACCCAGTGTATCACTGCCCACATTTCTGGTTTAATTTTTTATTTAGTTTCTCAAAATCTATACACAATACACAGAACAAGTGGACATAATGTATAAAATCTAATAGAATCTGAGCTGAATCAATAATAAATTATATCTGAATTGAAATGTATCAAATCAGCTGTGAATCACTGTGTATCGTACATCTAGGAGAGTGGTGCTGAAGTTAGAGATGACTGAGATTCTCCTGTTTCCCCCTCTCCTCTCTTGTTTCCTCCTCTCCTCTCTCCCTGCAGCTGTGTTCTCTTTTCTCTCTCCAGCTGTTGCCAACCAATCACCTGCTCCCCCTGCTACACACACACACACACACACACACACACACACACACACACACACACACACACACACACACACACATACACAGTATAATTATAGGAGATAGGGCGCTAGCTGGGGATCCATCTGAACACACGAATAAACGAAAAAGAAGATTTGCATACAGAACCCATAGAGAGGTGATCAATCAGGAACGATTGATTACTAGGCTGACTGATTGAATTTTCTTTTATTTTGATATATTTCTATGGCCGATTTGTTCAAATCCAGTTAATTAAGAGTACAAAACAAGTCCTCTGATGTTAGATCCAATATCACTGAATGAAAATAGTGCGTCAATTAAGCAATTAATCCATTAACAGAAAATTAATCACACATTGTCTGGTTCTGTCTTCGCAACTGTGATGGTTTGCTCTGGGAAACTGAAGGGCATTTTCTACTATTTTATTCCATTTTATAGGCAAAATGATTATAAGATTAATTAAAAAAAAGACAAAAAAGGTTAACAGTGAAAACAATCCTTAGTTTCAGCCCTAAATAAATAAAATATATAAATAAGGACAAAACTAAATGAGGGAAGTAAACCTTGGCATGATTTGCCGTAGTAAGGTAAAAAGTAATAATAATATTAAATAAACAAATAAACTGGAAAATCTGCGAGTAAGAAAAGAGCTGCACAGTGTTCATCAGTCGTCTCACACAGAGCACAGATTGATCTCCTGAGGAGCACCAGAGTGAGGAGCAAAAGGTTAAAAAATTAAAACAGCAATGAAGGAGGAAAGGGGTGCAGAGAGCAGGGAACCTGAGAGAGAAAAAAAAAACTAAAGTAGAGCAGCTAGCTTGCCATAGTGATCCACAAAGTTTCCCTGCGTATCACTGCCTTAGTGTCCCGACCACTGGTTGGTTACCATGGCAGCAGACGAGGGTAAAGTGGTAGCTTTTGCCTTTTTTTTCCCACGCTTCCAGGGCAGTGCCATGTGAAAGCAGCAGGCTGAGTCTCTGCTGGCACACACTGAATGGGAACAGAGCTGACAAAGACCTGAAAAACCATGCTGTTAGTGTTAAACCGCCCCAAATCTGCCAGGGTGACCGGTTCAAATCCCGTGGTCAAATCAGTACATGGAGCAAGGCAGTGACACTGCCAGGTGAGTCAGTCCCCACTAAAGAAATTATAATATCAATATGTCCAAGAAGATGTTCTGGTTTTGGTAAAATAGTTTACCCCTGATCTTGTTTTGCATGCTAGACTTAATAAATCCAGTAGCTGGTTCCACACCTCTGCATCTCCAATTCCTCAGCAATTCAATAGGTCTACTGTTGTACTCATTGATGCCTGTTTCCCAGGTTGGAAAAACAATCAACCAATCAGAGCTTTGTAGACAGGGTTAAGAATAGGAAGGTCATCTTCCTGTGCCAGGGCCAGCTGAATTGTTAAGATAAATAATTAATAATAAAAGTATTGATATTTACCAGAAAAATAGTGACAGCAAAATTACCAAAAAATATGGTGACATGTTAAAATGGGATCAGCGCAGCTGTACAGTTTGTTGTGAGTGGACCTATAGAAATAATATCTCTTCAATATTTCTTTGATCAACATGACAAATTAAGTGTCATGCACTCGTGGTCCTAGCAACTGCTATGACTGTTTCTGTGTTGACTGAAAATGACATAGACCTGATGTTATTGACTGGTTTGGGCAAATTACCTTTCCTTCTAAACAGAAGACAGCTAACATGAACATGTCAATGAAGTGAATAATGAAGTGAAAACAAAATGGCAGTTCAGTCTGTTTATCAGGCTAGTCCACTTAATGATGCAAACTTGAAATTTGTCTAAGAATAAACAGCATGAGATATTTATGACGACTGAATGCTGCAAGTTGAAAGCTGGTTTATTTGAAGTACAGCTGGTTGATTTGGAGATAAACATAGCAGAAAAAACCTTCAGCAGAAATATGGATATTTAGCCTAAACTAGCCAGTTGTATATTCTTGTTACATAATTTGTTAACAAGTGAAACCAAGTAAAAGCTTCTTTTTGATTAGCTAACACATTTTATTTATATGTAGGCTAATTGCCAGAGATGATTGTTTTGAAGCCATTTTGCCAATGGTTTGTCCACACTTATGTAGTTCTTATGGCCAAGTGGCCATATTGTAGCTGTTATAAAAATACCCCAAATCTCTTGGAATTACAATAGGAGGCTGACATGAACACTTTTTTTGCATTTGGCTACTTGAAATTACAGTCTGAACAATATGACGTGAACATAGCCTTAATGATAGATGTATTGTACAAATATTTTTTCAGCCTGGTTGAGTTGATCTGCCCTGACATCCTTTTGGTGATCTTATTCATTGTTTTATTCATTGGCCATTTAAAAGGATAAATTGAGGTCTTAGCCAATTAGAGGTTTTATTATTCTTCTACTTTTTTTGTCTTTGCCTTTCAGCAGGTGGCAATGAAATTATGTCATTGTTGTTTTTGAGCCTCTGAGCTTATAAGAGCTGTTTGCTACTCATTTTAATTTCTGGCCTGTGGTGAATTAATTTTAATGAAGCCTAATGGAGCACTGTTGTCATTATAGCTGATATGGGTATTAACTTAAATTTTTTTTTTTGTTTTTTCCTAATTTGTTAAAGAAAGCAGGTGTCATCTCTGAGTTTCTACGTAGGCGCTCAGATGGCTCGTCTCTCCTCCCTCCTCAGTCCCCGTCCTTCTCTCTGCTGTCCGTCTATTTCCATCCTCCTCTCTTCTCCCTCACCGTGTGATGTCAGGTGGGGTCTGCCCTGCTGTGATGAAGCTGCTCTGATCACCGGCTTCTGAACAGTGTGTGGGAGCAGATATGTCATTATTCTGTAGCCAGGTGGTCACGCTGAAATCACACAGAGCACATCAGCGATGTGATGCGGCTCCCAGATCTGCAGCTATACCCCTTATTACAGCCGTCCAGGTGTTCAAACGCTGTCACATTTGTCTAAATACAGGTATTAAGTTTGGAGTCAGGGTGGAGGAAGAGGAGGAATAGGTCTGTCCTTAATGGCAGGAGAGAGAAAATGGGGGAGAAAGAAGAAAAAGTGGAGAAATGTGAGGGAAAAATGCCATATTCCATACTCAGGAAGTCAGTTCAAACTAGAGGTCTTTCACGGGTCCAAAATTGTGGACCTGATCCAAAACAGACCCCTCGAAAACCTACCCAAGCCAGACGTACATTACATTTTCATTTTCATACATTTTCAACCCTCCGGATCGGGTCTGGCAATACAACTTGACCCTATCAATCCAATTAGACTAAATACAATTTGAACCCGGCCCAACTCATATCCAGGGTCAGTTGCTTAGTTATCTTCTGTGTCTCTACTTTACTCTCTACAATCATAATGGATGGAAGAAACATAATGGACCTAACAAAATAAGATCTCAAGAACAGTAATAGAGAGAAAAAATTATTTTAGCATAGGAGAGTAGGCCTAAAGGATGAGAAAAGAATGGAGGAGGAAGAGAAATGATGAGAAACAGATAGCCATGACAGTGACAGGAGAAAATCAGAGTATGATGCTGAACCATAGGATCCTGTGACCTTTGACCCCTCCAGTCTGACAGCACCTGACCCATCATCCATCTCTCCAGGGTCGCCCCTCCTTCTCCCATACTCCCACAGAGAGAGCGAGACAGAGGTTGAACGAAGCAGGAAAAAAACTGTCACAGTTCTTCTACTATTTACCACCTTAAAATGATCAAATTAAAACTCACAGCTTGGGTGAAAAATTGCATAAAGTCTTACTGTATCTTTGACATGTGATAGCTCTGTTAGCTCTTGTAGATTTGTTAGCATCATTAGCTCCATTAGCTCTGTTAGCTCTGGTCGTCTGCTCCTGCCTGGAAACCAGTTTCTTATTCATCAAAACAAGGTCAAATTTTAGACTTAAATTAACCCAGTTTACACAGTTTCTTCTCAGAGTTATGACTCATACAAATACTCTCAAATTCAACGCAACTGACAATTTCAGGGGGTATCAGTATCTCCAGCGTCCATCGCATATAAGCTTCCATACATTCGCTTAGAAATCATAGGAAAAAGATGCTCCTTATAACTCCAGAACTTGCATGAGAATCATCACACTTGGAAGTTTTCTTCAATATCAAAAGTAATCCATGGTTACAGTGCAAACAGGAACTGCTAATTCAGCATGACTTTTCATTGTGCAAATTTGATGAAATGTACACAAATATAGGCTAACAAGCATGAATCAAGGTGTAGCCCACATACAGCTAACTCAATGACTCCCATGGCACCATTATACTTCCTGCATGCATCCGTCAAAGCATTATATGACCTTTACTTCCAAAACGTAGAACATGATTATCCCAAATAGAAGTAAGAAAAATATTAACAACAGGAGTGACAACATCCATTAATATTAGCTCCTTTTCTTTTCATTTTGCACTACCATGTTTTTACATTAGCATCAGAATGTCCTGTCAACATGGTTGTTATATCCCTGATACTACACTGACACTCTCCTCTATCCATTCATATACAGATATTTGCCCTGTGTTGAAAACCTGTGGATATGCAGGCAAAAAACTCAAACAATTTTAATAAAACAGTTTTTATTTCAATAAAATTGTCCTAGAACATGTATAGTACAACCCACATGCAAATTGATGGCATTTCTAAGTAGCCAAACTTATTCTGAGAATAATGGCATGTCTGGCGTAGACATGTAGTAACTGCCAAAAACCTGTAAGTTAAGGGAACAAGGGTGATATTTTATAATATTTCAGTGGTTAGTGTGAGAGGGAGAGTGTTTCCCTGAAAAGAAAAAGGTCAGGAGACATAAAAATGTATACCATAAAAAATCTGTTTGTTTCCCGGCCTGTTCCTGTGTGATACATGAAAACCTTGTGAGCCTGAACATTGTGTCTTTATTTAGGCAGACAGTGTCAGTGAACAACACTCGGCTGTGTAGCTCTCACTGCTCATTGTGCTGTGCTTTAATACTTTCATATTGTGCTGCTAATTCAGAATTTCACACCTTTTCTCTTGTTGCTACCTCTCTCTTTGTCTCTCTTCGTCGTTTGCCTTCCGTCTCAACCCCAAAGACAAGAGGAAACGTGTTAAATCCACCTCTAAGAACCTTTTTAATTCAACATTAGCAGTCGTCATCTGTCTGCTGAACAATACCCAAACACAATTTACAGCTACGACTGGAGCATATCTCCTTTGTTTACTCTGCAGCTAAATATTGTTCCATCAATAATGGACTCCAAACACAGAATCAGGCTTTTAGTTTTTGGTAATCCTGAATGTTTTACAGGAGATTTTTTGTTCTTTTTGCTGTGTTTTATTGTCTTGGGAGCATAATTGGAGTATGCTGTTTTCTTCATTTGTTTTAGGTTTTAGGAGGAACATGGGCTCAGTGCCTCATGGATGTGACTCCAGATGCTATTGTGTCCGAGGTTTTCTGTGGAAGTGTTGCCCGAAATCCTCAAGACAAAGGCAGCAGATATGGAGGGAAAAATATAAACCCTGGAAAGAATCAAATCCTCCAAAATTCTCATTCGGCGACACAAGGTGGACGGGGGGTTAAACTGGAGTACGAAACAAGGTGATGTCCAAAAAAAGAAAAGAAAAAGCCACGTCAACGCGGCAGTCTACCTAAACCTCCTGCGGTGTTTCAGGTGCCATCTTTTTACCCCCCGCCCCCAATCAGATCAGAGCGAAATAAAGACAGATTGATAAATTCACGGATGGGTGTGAATGTTGCCAAATCGAGTCAGACCCCGACCAAAGTAAACGCCATGCCACGGAGCGAGAAAAGAGAAGGAGAAAAGAGAAGGAGGGATAGAGGGGGAGAGAAGATTTGGGGCTCTAATGCCAGCCTTATGCGTCTTTTAGTCGTTTCCGCCGTCGGGGCTTGGCACCGGCACGGCGCTGTCAGCCAGCCAACAAAAATCTGCAGTGCCTGCCGCATTTCAGCAGCCCTGTTTTGTCTGAGACCAACACACACACACACACACATACAAAAACACACAGCGACACACTCGCGCCGCATACACACTGTACTGCAAATCTGCGACATTTTTCTTCACGAAACCGAAGCTTCGTGAAAAAAATTTTGAAATTGAAGTCAAATAGAATACTTAAAATGAAAGGAAGGAACGTATTTTCTTCTTTATAGATCAAAGACACCCTGAACAAGATTTGTCTTTCTTTTTCTTGCAGTGCCACCAACACACCATGCTGCTTTGGAATATTAATTTGAAATATAGTTCTCCTTATAGTTGAAGTCCTGCTGTTTGCAGGGTTTGGTGATGTTGCCCTGTTTGTCGCCTCGTTGTTGTTTGTGTTGTATGTCCATTGATTCCAGGGTGGAGGAGGGGAATGAGTGGGTGAACGAGTGTGTGCGTGATGGGATGGGGGGGTGCTGGATAATGAAGGCTGTTTGATAATGAGGGAGGGGGGACTGTTCTTTGGGTCTCATTCGCATGAACAGGGAACAAGTGTCATGGCTGCTGCTGAATTTTAATCCATCTGCTTCACAACCACACGAACAAACAAACTCTGTTTCTGATACATACATGCAAATATCGCGTCTTATAGAAAAATATACCTGTAAATTTTCGTCTTTAGACAGTGTCAGTGAACAACACCCTATCACACATTATTACATACGTTACAGGTATCCTTTTTCAAGGGTCAAATAAGTTGCCTGTTTTGATTCTCTCAAAGATTCATTGCCACCAAAGTGAAAATACGCTTCAGTTCCTAAAAAGTTGACATTTTGGAGATAAATGTTTTTAACTGGAGACTCTCTAACTGTGTCCCAGTGCCATATTACAAACTAATGGTATATATGGTATATGTACTGTAAAATAATTAGCACTGTATTGCTTCCGGAGTTAGCATATAAAAAACCAATGACCAAAAGAAGCAAATTCATGATAATTGACTGTACTTAACTGTCTAACTGTTCTAACTGGAAATTATGTAATACATGTGCTGTCAGATGTCAATTAAAGTGCAGCTTTGGAATGCCTGTTAAACTTCACAGAGATAGAGCAAAATGATGTTGAAATGATGATTTTCCAAAGATTTAATACAAAGATTTAGTTTGCTGTATCACCACCATCAGCAATTTATTTTTAAATATGTTGCGGCTGTAAGTAGCTCCTCCACTTCCTTTTTGCATAGCGTGTGTGGGATGATAGTAACAATCAACAGCACATTCAAAAAACTGAGAGGATGTTGCTGTGTCCATCACTCCATATTTGTTACCTAGCGCACTATATTTAAAGGGTTAGAAAGCAATAAAAATTTCTTTTTTCTGTTTTAAATGTATTTATTTAATTTAGGTGTGTAAGATTAGCTGGCAAAAAATAACATTTACACCATACTGTAACCATGTGCCTATAGATAAATAATAATATAAATAATAAAGACTGATTTGTATTTGAATCTCTAGACTATGCATGGGACATTATGAAAATTTCATGTCACAATTATCCTGGCCAAAATAATTGCGATTCACGATATTATCCTGATAATAATCAAAATATGCTTAAAACCCTTAAAATGGCACTTAAATATACTGGAATCACTTTACCTTACATTTTGTTAAGAAACAAGAAATATTTTTATTTCATCACAGATAGGACGTCTTTTTAGTGAACATCCTTTTTAGTGAAAAACAAACAATCAAACAATCTTAAATAAGGTAATCATAAATCATAAGCATAAGGTAATCATAAATCACTGCATTTCGTTGCCTTGCACTTGTACATGTGTAATGACAATAAAGTTGAATCTAATCTAATCTAAGGTCCCCCTCTGCATAAATAAACGATAAATAAATTGTGTGAGTCTGTTCTTTCTTTTAGGATAATTCCTGTATTTTTTAAAACAGGCTCCATTTCTCACTTCTCTACCATGATGTCAAATTGTACAGACAACATAAATAAAGTCCAACTGGCAGTGGGTTTTTCAAGTCACTTGTGAGGATATTCCCGATTATCCTGAAATTCACCACGATCAATTTATCTTGAGTGTTTTTAATCCCGATCCGCGATAAAATCGTATATCATCCCATCCCTAATCTAAACTGAGTCTAAATAAAAGATGATTTAATGGTCAATAGTGGAAAAATGATAAGAGGTTGATAAGAGGAAAATGTTTACGTGAGATTGAAAATAAACTCCAAACTTTTGATGTTTTATTGTTTATTAGAGGATGATTGAATCAGTTGTGTAACATGTCTGCAGGTTTCCTCTGGCTGGGTGAGTTTAAAACACTGGACTTGTGTTTTCTGGGAGAGGAGTCTGTTTTTTGTGCCAGATGTTGTTTTTGGATTCTGGGAGACGAAACTATTTTGTTCAGCTTGTAGAGTTTGTGAAGTAATTTAGGTTCTTTTGTGACAAGTTTTGATTCAATACTAGTATTCTGCAGTGCCTGACTTAAAAACTTTTTTTTCAAACCAAATTCCAACCAATATTCATAATGCCTTCACCTAAAGAAAATCTACAAGGGTGGAAAATAAGGTCTTTATATCACAATAATTTTATGATATACTTTTATTTTGTAAAACTCCATACTACAATTTCATGAACTAGATGCCTCACTTTCAGCCACCTTTGACTGAAAGCAAGTTCGCAACAGTTGTTCAAAAGCATTCTGGGAAATGTAGGAAATCACTAACAGAACTAATTTTCGTATAAGTTTTATATAACCTATTGACTACAAGTCACTTTCTGACCAGTTAAATATTAAACCAAAATGTAAAATTATTATAAACTTAAAACACTTTTACAAACTGGATTTTTAAAGATAAGACCAGATTTAAAGAGCAGGTAACACCAGTGTGTGTTTGGCTCAAAGTGGAGACTAAAACCCAAATGCTTTGCAGAAAAAAAGGGAATACTTGATTTGAAGAAACCAATCCAAAATTCTGTTAGATCAAATAACCAGATGTAGTGCCTGTGTCTGTTTCCAATTTATTTCCAATACGTTACTTATTCACAAACATTGAGTCAATAAACACTGAGATGTTTAACCAAGAAAATTTTAACTCAAAATTAATTTCATGAAATCATTTAAAGATCATTTTTTATGTACAAAAATGAATCTATGACAGCCTCTTAACTTATAAAGTTAGTGGGCCAAAGAGTTGTGGTCCAATCATCCGTCTGAAATGTTCTGAAATGGCTGAAGGTATATGCCGACAGATGTGAGCTAGAGGCTGTATCTCTCGAGTCGTCGCTCGTATTCTGTTGTTTGATGTATTCACTCGCTCCGGTGCCAAGATATCAATGCCTTATGGGATTGAAGGACACTGAAGGACCGGGGGGCGGGGGGGGGGCATGTCTGTTAGATGACGGTTACTCATCGACCATCGTCTGTTAAATTACTGTTGATCCCAAAAAACTGTTACGCTTTACACAGAGGACAACGCCATGAATAAATATATAGATTATTAAAATTTCGGCGCTGGCGGGATTATTTCAGAGTATCTCTTAGTGTGTGTGTGTGTGTGTGTGTGTGTGTGTGTGTGTGTGTGTGTGTGTGTGTGTGTGGGTGGGTACCTCTCAGACTGTAGAAACTTCTGGACCGGTGCCCGATGGTGTCATGGAAACGCTTGAATCGCTCAGAATGATTCATGTCTGCATAGTCCAACCCTCCCCCATCACACACACATACACACACACACACACACACACACACACACACAACATGCAGGAAGAGGGAGTTTAACCCTTCTTCTATCCATCTTCCTCCCCTCCCCTCCCCTCCCCTCCTCCCTTTCTCCTCCCTCTCTTCTCTTTCTTCCCTCTCGTCATCTCGCCATCCTCGTCAAATCGCACTATTAGTCACATAGTTTATTAAAATGGACTCATTTAATGGATGTCAGAGAAGATCACGTCTTCTGAGTGTTTCCTTTCACACAGAGAAAGCCTCGACATGACTCGCTGAAAGAAAGAGTCTAGACGTCGACATCGACTCCTAGAACAACTCCATCATGTTGCTTTTTCCCCCTCCTGATGAATCTGAATGAAAACCAATAACTGATAGATGTCAAATGTGATGGACAAAAAAAAAAACAATAAAAAGAAAGAGAAGCCAACTCCTATAACAACTGAATCTTTTTCTTCATCTCTTAATGAGTCTAAATAAAAAAATGAATTAAAAAGTAAGGATCACTGTCAGGATGACCTGATAGATGTCAAAGTGATGGAGAAAGTCAATCACACTGACTCAACATTTCCATTTTTTTTCTTCCTCTTGTGAATCTGAATAAAACAATAAAGAAACACTAAAACTGACATAAATGAAAGAGTCAAGACAATGATGTCGACTCTTGGAACAACTCCATGGTTTGCTTGTTTTTTTTTTGTCTTCCTCCTTAGGAATCTGAATGAAAACATACAACACAATAAAGAATTTTGAAAAAAATAATAAAAATACCTAATTAAATTAAAGCAATCGAAACACTCTCAGGATAAATTGATAGATGTTGATATTGACACTTAAAGCAACTCCATCCCTTTATTTCTCCCTCTTGGTGAATCTGAATTTAAAAGAAAAATGAAAGAATAATGCAGGATGTCAGGATGTGTTGATAGATGTCAAAGTGTCTCTTAGAACAACTACATCTTGTTTTACTTAAAACACAAAACAAAACAAAAAAATGTAATAAAAACACTGTCAGCATGAAACGATGTATGATGAACAGATGAAATTGATCAAAAGAAAGAGTCTAGATGCTGGCGCTGACTTTCTTTACAAATAAATGTGTTAATGGAAAAAAAAAACATGTCAGGATGAAGTGATAGATGCCAAATTGATGGATGAAATTGATTGTTGTGAAAGGAAAAGCAAAATTATAGAAAAGAGATTTTATTTTGGTACAGTCAGGATTCGACGGCCTGTCAGTAACAGGATGTGAACAAGCCCACACACACACACACACACAACCATTATCAAGCAAACACTCCGTGCCCTGCTATTAAAAAGTAAAAGGGTAATACAATGAGCAGCAGAATAATGTGGTGTTATATCATATATTTTTTCATTTGTCTGAGCTGTGAGATCTGTGAGAGAGCGATGGTCAGTTATCATTTTTTGTTTTAGTATGTATAATCACTTTTTGTGTTTTTCTTACTTGGGCTGTCAACCATAAATCAAATCAAATAATCATGCAGCAAAGTTTCAATTACACCCTCAAACATAATCCCCTCTTTTCTTTTGTTTCTTCTCTCCTCTTTCTTGCTCAGTTATTTTTCTTCTCTTTTTCGTTAGCCTGCCTCTCCTCCTGTCTTTTCTTTCCTCGCCACTCCTTTATCGTCTCTTGCGTTTGCCTCTCCTCTTCTATTTTCCTCTTCTTGTCTTTTTCTCCTTTTCTCTCTTCTTTTTCCTTTCTTCTGTTGTTTCCTCTATTATCCTCCTCACTACTCTCCTGTCTCCTTGTTTCCACTTCTCTCCTCTTCTCTCCTCTCCTCTCCTCTCCTCTTTCTCTTCTCTATTGATATGTGATCTGAACAGGTAAACTTCTCTGTGGCTCTTTGTGTTGAGGTTGCAGTTACTGCTGTTCCCTGCTGCTGATGTAATCACTTTGTTGTCGTGCTGCAGCTAATGAAACTTTGTTAAACTAATTAAGAGGAACATTAATATGGAATAACTAATTAATGAAGACGAAAATTCTCCCTTACACTGTTTCCTTGTATTGATCAGAAGATATTATGTGTTGTTTGGTGTTTACAGTTTTTCTCAATTGTTTAGACACTAACACTGGTACTTGAGACAGAGTGACCACAACCTGTAACTCATGTACCAACCCCCTGAACCAATTCTGCTAAAATACAAGCACATTTCCTGCTTTATACTCAGATTGCAGTTCCAAACCACACTTTAAAAAAACAAAAAAAACACACACAATGAATAAAATCTCTTTTGTTCACATGGAACACACTGCCACATGGCATCATTGCCATCATACAGCAAATAGCAACTAAATAAATAATTGATTTTTTTTGCATGAACAGTACACTTACGTTACGTTACCTGAAATTGTTACGCTGCTGCAGGTCACAGAATCTGACAGGTCACAGAATACGTTGTAACACCAGCAGTAGGTTGAGGCCGAGCACTCATCCTGCTCAAGTTATGAACAGTTCTTCCTTTAACATGAAGAACTCTAGATAGATATTTAGGCAGGAACTTGTTGTTCCCCCTTTGTCGTAAGTACTCTCCCACAAATATTGAATTTTACAGTTGTTTCATTGACTTTGGTGAAGTGTAGCCGCACTTTGGAAAGTTTAAGTTAAGGCGGTCCGCCATGTTTTGTCAGCCAGTTAACATCTGTGTCACAGTTAGCATGTGTTTGTATACAGGAGGTCATCAGTGTTTTGGTCTTTGCAGATGCCTGTAGTGTCAGAAAGAGGCAAAACAGACAATCCAAAAGAGATCGTGAATGACAGACTCAGAGCTTAACGAATTTGGGTAATTTACCAAACTAGAAAGTGGATCAAGAGCCAGCTATCTGAACCCATCCAGAAGTACCCCAACATGAAATCGAAAAAAAAAAAGTAAGAAAGAAAATAAGCGAAGGAAGAAAGAAAATAGAACAAACACCAATAAAATGCTTATGTTGCAACAGTGTAAAGACAAAAAAAAAAAACTATAACACTAACACTACAGATCTGAGAGTCGTTCTGGGCTTTGAGGAGGCAGACATGACCAGAATACAGAGTGATGTTGGTTTGTGGGCTTCTGCTATGTAGGCGAGTCCAACAAAATCTACTATTTATACACACACGCAGTAAGTGTGTCTCTGGTTTTGGATCATGTTGTGTCTTGTGTCGGCCTTGGCTTGTTCTGTAAAACACTTCTCAGTGAACGTGCTGGTTAAAAACACCAAAGAAAAAGTCAAATAATAACAATGACCTTCAAAAAATTGGTGTTGTGACATCATGTGAAGGGAAGCGACTGAGAACTGGCCCTTTTGTGAAGACTGTGATGCTGATGAGACTTTTGGTTTTTGTTTGGTTGGCCTTCATTCAAATGCAGAGAGACAGAGATTTCTGTAGCTTGTAAGTCGCCCAAACTCAAGGTATTTTTGTGTTTGTCCCATGTGTTTTTTGACACATTCAGAATTTAATACCATGTGTGCCTATATGTTTTCATCACATCCAATTTTAGATGAGTTTCACATGTGATAAGCACATGTGCCTAAATGTGAAATGCTATGATGTGATATCTCATATAAAATTGTTTTCACAAGTGATTTTGTACATTTCACATGTGAAATATCTGAAAATCACATGTAACCATATGTGAGTTTTTTACATGTGAAATGGTGATAAATTCACATATGTGAGGAAAAAATCCAAACTTGTCTAGTTTTGAGCGAGAAAGTTCAATCTTGACTTTGGACACTTTGTGTATTTATCTATTTTTTCTTTTTTTTTGTCAAAAGTCTTGTTTTAGTTTGGAGATTTTAGCTTCTAAGGAACAAGGTCTTTTTTTTTGTGATTTAGCAGTGATGGTGGATTTTAAAGGGGAATCCCACCCATTTTAAGAATTTACATACATTAATCTGTCTACAAAGCTACTGTAAAACCTGGTTGATGATGGTTTCAGGCTTTTTTTATTTATTGACCCATTACAGTTTTACGAGTTCCTTATACCCAGACTAGATTTAAATTCAAAAGTTCATACGTGCTAAAAGTGTTCAAATATGAACTTTAATATGGCGTGGACACCATTCTTGTAGCATCTTATCTCAGTTTCTCGTTTACTGTCAAATCTGACAGATTTGAGTTTAAATCTATTTTGAAAATTGGACTAGTTTTTGTACAACATTATTTTAGGATCAGGATTTAAGACTGGATTAATAAGAGTAAGTTTGGTCATGGGCCTTTTAAAAAGTAGTGTGATAATAGCTAATTGTCTAGCAGAGTATCCTGGTTCCCGTTAGCGCTTAGCTTGTAATGGAGCTTATTTGTGTTTCCTCTCTGTCTCTCGGCATTGTGGATTAGCAGGGATTTGGTCCTCCTGGCTCACCGACTTCTCTATGGGCTTTATACAGCAGAGTGGGCTGACCTCTCGTCCTCCATCTTTTGTACCTCTGCAGCCAGCACACTCTAATGAGTGGCGGTTTGTCTGGTGGTCCTCCTCACAGCCAATGAGCCTGTTTATTTTCGTCATCCAGGAAAATGCAGAGGTGCCAACCTCACCAATTTGAGACATTCCAATGTTTGTTGTTAGATTATTTTGCGGCTTGTTTTCCTTCATGTGACAGCTGATTTAGAAGCAGATAGGGTGTTTTGATTGAAGTGTCAAAAATGAGTGGTTTCCTAAAAGTTTGTCCCACCAACAGTCCAAAATCCCCAAACACTACAGCTAGTGATAATAATAAATGGCGGAAATAGTAAAAATCCTCATGTTTGACAAGCTGTAATGAGCAAATGTTTGGTATTTTTACTTGGAGATAAGTAAAACATCAGGTGTGAGTAGATTTACAATATTGTCATTGATCAACGAATCAGTACAAAAATCATTTCCATGGTGCACATTTTTGAGCCATTTGCATATTGTGCCACCTAGAGCAAATTCACATCTTTGCATCTTTCCATTGTGTTCAATCTGAGTGCGCCTTCAGGATTCTTTAGACCTGTTGCACAAAGGACATGTCAAGCAAACATTTTAATGTTAGAGATTGGCAGATCCCTGGCCAAGCAGCTCTAAAAGAAGCATAAAAGACTTCAGAACATTTGTTTGTGTGAGGTTTTGAAACTATCAGGTTTTACGAAATTATTACAAAGGTGTTTTTCAATGAGCCTTCCGAGGTTGACGAACCCCTGTTCTCTTGTGGATTGAGAAGCCTTCATAACAGCAGTTTTCTAAGAAATCCCGATTTTTTTAAAGGGTTATCAAAGGTTCCTGGAAGCACCATTAGGGTTTGAGAACCCTTTAAAGTAAAGTTTTCTAAGAACGTTCTCAGGATTTCGAGCCCCTGTTTATGTGTTTGAGTTTTTCTAAACCCTGTTGAGGTCCTGGAAGTATTGTCAGATCAAATCAGCCTTATTGAAAACAGGTTTGTCAATGAGTCTTCAGAGGTTGATAAGGTTCCTTTAAAGAAACAACAAGATTCATTAGTCTTTTATGAAGTATTTGCACAAAGAACATACTAGAACAACTGTTTATATCTTAGAGGTTGGCAGACACACAACCAAGTTTCTCAACAATCCATAAAAGACTGGGTAACATCCAGTTGAGGTGTTGAGGTTTCGAGAAAAAGGCAGGGTTCAGGAGCTCTCTAAGGATGAAGAACCCCTTATTTTGGATGTTCCTGAAGGCACTTTCGTTTTTGTTGTTAAAAAGTGGAGATAAGAGGAGATTCTTGAAGGTACCCTCTCTGATGTTTCAAAACCTTGAAAAAAGGTCCTAGCAGTACTGTCAGATCAAATGAACCATTTTTAGAAGGGTCTTTGAAGTGCTTTCACCTTTTGTAACCCTTTCTGGAAATTAGGTTCTGCAGAAACTGAAGGAACCAAAAAGGTTCATAGAAGTGCTCTTATTTTAGAGTAGGGAGGTTGACAGGGAAACAGAGTAGAGGCGTGAAGAGAGGAGGTTCCAAAGTAGTCTGACAGCATCAGAGAACATTGTGTATAAAACAGACTGAGGAATAAAAAAGACACTGCAGCAGTTATGTGGTTTGTCAGCTAGACTGCTAAATGCATTTTGTAATTGTAAATTTGATTAGATTTTTCTGGATGAACTCTGCTACTACTGAGGTTTTTCACTGTGCCCTCTGTGATTCTCTTCACTTCCCTTTGTGTGTAGTGTTTTTGTGCATTAAATGGGTGAAATATCATAAAACAGTGGTTTATCTGATATAAATAAAAAAAAACAAAAGAAATCTCCTGAAAAACAGAAAACTCAATTATGTGGTCATAATTTAGAAGAAATGTAATACCCATTAAATGTCAAAGGCCTCTTTTAAAGACACTTTTTGTGTTGTAATGTCTTTTTTTGATTAAATAAACTCTCCTCTTATTATCAAACCACAGAGTCCATTACTTTTTATCAAGTAATGGACTCTGTGGTTGAAAATTTCCAGTTTGAGGCAGTGAAATAAGATGTTGGTTTCTGTGTGTGTGTTCGTGCATGTGTGTCCATTCATGGTGTACTCTGACAGGGTGTGTGATCTTGTGGCTGACCCTTCCTATCCTGCGTTGCTCCGTCCCTGCCTGGGATTCTTCTAATTAAAATACCAGGGATTTTTGTTTGTGTGTGTAATACATGAGCTCGGCCTGCAGAGATGGTGGTGGTGAAAAGGTCATGTGTTCGGACAAAAGTAAAGAACTGGGGTTGCGCAGTTGTTAGATCCTAAATTCAAAATCCATGTTGTAGTATTTGTACTAGCTTCTGTATCTGGGTCATTGTTCATGTAATTGATACATTTCACTATTTACAGTTTTTACAAAACAGTCATGATAAACAGCATTTAGTCACATGGTTTATTTTTCATGTTTGTTACTTTAAAAAAATCCTATAATTTACACAAGAATTGTATGTTCTGAAGCATTTAAAAACCTCACTCTGTTGCTCATTTTGGTAGAGATTTGTCAGCAAAATTTATTTATAATAATAATTCCATGAGAACTTTATGACAGTGATGGGGAGAGACTATGTATTGATATTACAGTATACATTAAAGTACCAGCCACTCATATCACAGCTAATTGTATACATTCTACAAGTCATATATTCTTCTTTTTTTTAATGGTCGCACCAACAACAAAATGTAATTACACACAACTGTTTTTATGGAAATAGTAAAATATCAGGAGGCAAACACATCCATACATTCTTTGCAGGTGCTCAATAACAATCGTCTGCAAAAATAGACAAAAAATAATACACTGCTGTCTCATTCCAAGTTATCTCTTCCTCAGGTAAAGGTCAGGGTGTGAGCACACATTGTCTGTAAATTAGATAATTACTAATAGGTTATAAATGTGAGGACTATATGCCCAACTATTCAGTTAAATATAAAACAGAATTTTGTGGGGTGTTTTGGAGAATGGAGACGTTTCTTTCCTTTTCTTTTTTTTTTTTTTTTTTCTTTTGAAAGAGCATGCAGCAGTAGCTGCTGTTGTGGCTCCCAAAAACAATCCAAAAAATAAGAAAAAGACAGAAATACATAGAAATATCATTACAACTTAAAAAGCATGCATGGGTCAATTCCTAAGTGATTACAGTGATTACCAATTCATCAGTGCCATCTCTGTGTGTGTATGTGCATAATCCATAAGAGAGAGAGAGAGAGAGAGATAGATAGAGAGATAGATAGATAGATAGATAGATAGATAGATAGATAGATAGATAGATAGATAGATAGATAGATAGATAGATAGATAGATAGATAGATAGATAGATAGATAGATAGATATTCTGCCGTGGCAGAAAAGACAAAACTCCTGCCAGTGTTGGGCCTCCTGCACTTTAAGGTCCTGTATCTGCGACGAGATGTAAGCAATGAGTGGATTGAGGAGGTGATCAGTGCTATGAATGTGATGGCTATAATGAAGTTATTTTTCTCTTACAGATGCAAAAGCTTCTGAAAAGCTCATTCTGTTGGGGCCACTGGTTTTTTAGGGTATTTCTTTTGCCCAGCCCCTGTGTACAAGCAACAAAAAATTAAAGAAACCTGATGGCATTTTTCTGATTATCTGTTATCTTTTATTCCTGTCAGTCTGTTCTCGGTCAGCTACATTTGATTTATTTTCTTGTTATTTACTGTTGTACTGGAAGGAATTAAGGGACTAATGGTATAGTAAGAGGTAACTAAGTGAATTAGTGAATAAATGAAAGAATGAATGAATGAATGACTAAAATTAATAGTTATTCATGCTGCTGATTTTATGTAGCCCTATTTTCCAATAATATAAAAAAAATGAATTGTGGTATAGTGAACAATCAGTGAATTAATGGTAAATCATACTGTATAATTCTGTACCCAAGACATGCTAAATACCATGTTTTATGTTCGAGGGAATGGATTTTTGAATTAAATAATGAATTAAGTTAAAAGTTGATCATACCACTGATTTCATGTAGCCCCTTTTTCTATACAAAGTATTTAAATTTATATTTGAGGTGTGTGACAGCAAAGAATTAATTAATGAATCAGCCCGCCTTTTAGAGAAAAAACAAATGAAAATGACCAAATGTTTTTTTATTATATTTATTTCATGGATATATATATATATGTGTGTGTGTGTGTGTGTATATATATATATGTATATATATATATTGTGTTACCACATTTCTAAAATATCTACCATTTCAAAATTATAAAAAATTATAGTTGTTTTATTTCATATTGAATATAATATTTTTCTAACATTTATATTCCGAAATAGAAATTGTGGTATGCAATGTTGAATCTAAATGGATCTTTGTGTGTGTGTGTGTGTGTGTGTGTGCGGTCCTGAATTAGTATTTTTAAATGCATGTGCTTCTCTGTATGGATATATTTTGGTACCATGCAAAAGTACATTTGCATGTGTGTGTCTGTGTGTGTATATGGGGCTATATATACAGTATGTATATTGTACACATTTACACGTGTGTGTGAGTGTGTGTGTGTGTGTGTGTGTGTGTGTGTGTGTGCGTGCGTGTGTGTGTGTGTGTGTGTGTGTGTGCATCTGTGCCAATGATTTCCAGTACTTTGTGTGTGTGATGTGGTGTGTGTGTGTGGGAGTCTTTGTATATGTGCCAAACCGGTCCAGCTGGCATCAGTCGTAGCTGAAGCCGAGGCCGCTGTATCGGTCACATACAAAAAAACACACATACACTCTCAGACACACACACACACATAGTCGACCATATTCCCATTCTGTATGCCTGTAATTATCAACCTCTTCTGCATCGACTACCATGTTGGCATGTATTCAGCCCTGGTCTATACACGCCTGATTCAAACCCTTCACCACGTACACGCTTCATTTTCCTCCACACACGCTTGCTATAAAACCCCTCCATTTCATCTTGTATGGCTGTGCCGACCGCAGAATGTAATTACACACTAACCGTGGTTTGATATTTAGACTGGCTGAAGATTTAAGGTTTTATCCAAAAAGAAGGTCTGTGCGGTAAAAATAGGCTCGAAGTGGTCCTGGAGCTCGGAGGAGAGGAAAGCCTGTTCAGAAGCTGGAGAGGAAATTAGCTTTGTTGTCTACACACTGCGGCGGTCGGTGCATTTTCGAAATTCATCAGATACCTTTTTCACAGCCAGACATGCTCA
This sequence comes from Siniperca chuatsi, assembly GCF_020085105.1. Lineage (NCBI taxonomy): Eukaryota > Metazoa > Chordata > Actinopteri > Centrarchiformes > Sinipercidae > Siniperca > Siniperca chuatsi. The sequence continues at coordinate 22,971,460 of NC_058059.1, read as the reverse complement.
GTTTGTGTAAATGATGGTGGGTTACCTGCCAAAGAGGCTTCACCTTCTTGCCATGTACTGATCAATCCGTGGCCTGCATTTTAATAGCTCTGATGTCTGATTTCAATCAAACACGTTTAAACACCTTTGACCAAAGATGTTCTATTAAGACAGTTAGGTTGGTGAGGATGCCTGCGCTCTTTTTTCTCACATCCATAAAATGCGTGTCAGATGTAGGTTAAGGCTTAAGACACCTGCACATTATAAAGGAGAGAACTCCAAAAAGAGGAAAACCTGATACAAAACCATAGTTTACATACTGTATATATGTAAAATCAAAGAAAAATTGTACTAACAGAAAACATTTCAAGAGAGCATCTTTAGTGCTTGTACCACAAAATCAACACAAAGAACTAATAGAGAAAACTAAAAAGGGTACTTGTTGCCAGGCGAGGCTTTTAATAGTGAAATGGTTGGTAGGGCATTGATAAGTGGTGGTTCAAGCTTATTTTTTCCTCACAAAAGTATCTGTGATATGTACTGTTTGGAAGGTCTGAGCAGAGAGTTTAACTTTTGCACACCAGCTCCAAACTGAAACTCCACACAAGTCACATGATAAAAAGTTTTACACGTTCCGTGTGGAAGTGACTCTGGAAATAATGTAAAATTCACCACAAATGCTGCAGGTGCTCAAACAAAAACCCCTGCAGAATGTTAAAACTACAGCTGAAACTCCAAGAAGTATAATTTAGCTTCAAGGCATTCCTCGATGGTTGCTATGTGGCCACAAGGGTGTTGTATGATACCTTCTTTTATGCATTCCAGTAGCTTGCTGGGGTGTCAGCAGTTGGAGTTTGGGTGATATGACGATATATATATATACGGTGAGACAATATAGATTTGTCAACCGTCAGAAATTTTATATACTGTTTACTGTCATACGTTTTATACCGAGGTACCTATCTCTTTAATATCTCTGGGTGTGTGGCTAATGTTGCAAATCAATGAGTAGGACTGGTCTTTGACAATATTGGACTTTTATGTGATCAATGTAATAACGTACCATCATTTTTCAGGCATTTAATTTGCTGGATTACCCAAAAACATGCAATGCTGTCTAGTTATTTCATCCATAAACAGTTTCTCAATTAATTTTTTCCAGAAAATGTATGTTGTAACCATGTATATCGACATTGCAATATAAAATGACTTGTAATGATAGAGGATTTTATCCATGTAGTATTCCTGCAGTGTGCTATGACCACCAGAAAGATTTTGGGCATGACCTGATTTTTAGTATTAGGGGTGGTTGTTTGGTCTTTAAAAGCTAGCCTCTAGGTGGTTTGGGGTGGTTGCTAAAGGGTTATTATGGTGTTCCAGGTTGCTACAGTGTTCATACATGGTTGCTAGATTTTTGCTACCATGTTCGATCAGTTGCTAAGGCATCTCTAGCTCCTTGCTAGACTGTGCAAGACAGTTGCTATGACGTTTAGGTGGTTTAGGCTTGGTGGTTTCTAGACTCATGTGTAGAATCACACACTATGTATTAAATACTGCACTGAATTTGCTGTCTGTCGTTTTATTTTAGTGTCCACATTCTTAATATGTATTATATATACTATATAAAGTACTATATGAAATTCCCACAACAGAAAAAAAGTAGTGTCTATGGCAAGGACACTGCAGGGCATCCCATTTGATAGATGGGAAATCTAAAATGTCGGTGATGAAACAAAATGATGATGATTAATAAGTAAGTCAAATCTAGGTGGTCCTTCAGTAGTGTCGGTTGCCTAGCAAGTTCACTAATGAGTCTCCATGGACCAACAATTGTCCAGTGGGAGAAAGGGAGGAAAAAGCAGAACAATACCATAAATGGCAAACCTTCAGAAGGGTTGATGTAGTATACTAGTACATGACAGAGGTATCTTGAGAGGAATTTCAATTTCAATTACAATCAGTCAGGTTCAGATTGAATGTAGAGGGATGTTCTGCCTTAAAACATTACAGCCTGAAAAGTTTTATAACATCAACAGTGATCTGAGACAGATTAGATTTCTTCTTGGTTTCTAGATGTTTCTAAATGCCACCTGAAAACTGTATACCTTATCTCATATTTTCAAAGCTAGATCTTGTGGCATAAAGACATTTCCTTTTTCTCTGTATATAGGTCTATGCATTGCAGGCATAGTATATGTCTGTTTTGTTCTGCTGTGAGAGCAGCGAGCAGAAAACATACAGAACACACACACACACACTATGAAGACTCTTATCATGAAAACTGGCTGCAGTTTTCTACTGAAAATCTTTTACTGTTTCCCAAACAAAGTGTAAATAAAGGACCATTTAAATGAATGAAAGAAAGATTGAAATACAGTATACTTTTGATGTTCTTGGGAAACATAGCCCTGTTGGGTAAACAAATCCATCAAAATTCATACTATTGTTTATTTAATAGTATATCCATTTATTATTTTATTAGGAGTGAATGTGTCCATGTTGAATAAATGAGTCAATTGATTAATCAATAGTAAAATTACCAATTTTAACAGTTTATTTTACCTTTTCATCAGAAAAAAAAATATTGGAAGGAATTATGGGACCAGGTTTTAGGGCAATTTTCAAAGAAATTAGTGATTGAATGAATGATTGAAGTTCAACCGACATCAACAGTGGTTTAACCTTAACTTAAAGTAGTCAGTATGTGGTTAAGTGAAAAATTAAAGAATGAATAAATAAATGAATGGATGGATGAATTGACAAATGAATAATCATACTTTCTTATTTTGTCTAGTTCATTGCCCATGTTATTTTTTATGTGGAAAGAATTTTAAATGAATGAATGAATTATTACTCATGCTGCTACTCACTGCTTTATACACAGTTCGTAAACTGAAATTTAAATAATCCATTTTGGTAATGAAAATGAATGAATGGCTAATTATATTGTATTTTTTTATGTAGTTTGTTGTCCCCTCTTAAAGATTGAATGAATAAATATTCTAACCGCTCATGAAACCTGTCTATATAGTTAATATCTGCTAACGCTAACATTGTTTGTAATCCCACTGGCTTCACAGATTAAGTAGTAAATAAGTGGATGAATTCTTTTTCACTCCAGTGAATGAATTTTCAGTAAACATATGGATTTGTCTTTGTTGAGATGATTCCCTCTGCTAAATCCCCCCTCTCTTTTCTTTTCGTCCTCCTGCAGGTAAAACAGAAAGGAGTTCGTACTCATATGGCAGAGAGTCCAACCCACACTGCCACCAGGTCAGTCCCACTAATTTCTTCTTTTATAAAAGCGGTATAAAAGAGTGGGTGTGTTGCTTAGCTTTAGTGCTTTTTTTGTGTTAAAGCAGTTAACACACTGAGGGAGACAGAGGATTTGATCTGAGGTCAGTAGATGTTCAGTCCTAGGGATTTAAGCACCTAACTCTTCGTCCGTCGCACTGGACTTTAATAACTACGACTAGTTGTGTAGAACTGGAAATCAGGAAACAACGTTTAAGTCGCCAAGCACACAGCCTGCTGAACTAGAGCAAGGCGAGATTGCTGACATCCCGCAGATGAAATATATCTGAGTGTTTAAATTTCTTGAACCAATGTGAAGCATCAAGGACAAAGTGCAATCAAGTCCCTGCTGCTTTTGTTAAACATTTACAGAGTAGAATTTAGCATGTAGCTAATTGCCTACCATGTTCTTTTTGTCTGAATTAGCATGTAGCTTGTTAGCTTGGCCACTTGTAGTTTCCTCACTGAGAGTAGAGAATGGCACGCAGAGCAGAGTGAAACATCGATGTTGATAGAGACCCGCTGGTTTTGAAGATTTTTGAAAATTATTGTGGGTGACACATGTGGCCTCAAAGTAACAGTGAAAGGGAAGTTAGAGCATCTTTAGCTTCTGTAATGTGAGTGTGATGTATTTTCTGCGGGGTTTAGTCACAAGAGGGGTTAAAATCAAATCCTTCAATTTTATTGGATCGTTGAAAAGTGAGGAAAGTGTGATATAGAACTCTAGTTATTTTTGGAGCTGTTGATTCTTGCGTTGATGAGGGGTGGGATTAGCTTGTCAGCTCAAATCACATTTGATTGGATAAATGTATATGTGCACTTGCAAGTTCAAGATGATTCATGAAAAATATTGTATTTATATATACTGTATATGTCTGTATTGCCATTCATTTTACTCTTCCATTCACTTTTTAGCACAAATGTCTTAGAAACAGGCGATTTCATATGCTGTGTTGTTCAAAGCGGCATTAAATGTTTATCTATCTATCTACTTACTTACTTGGCCACACAACACTGACATATTATCACCTTACAAAGATGGCATGAACATGTTGGCAAACAGTAGCCTACTTCCACATTCAGCAGGCACATAGCAACATTATCATCCTATTGGAGTCGTGTTTGTGTCCACCTGATGAACACAAGTTAAATATATGTTTGTGTCCACCAACACCACAAAAATATCTGGCTGGGTTTTTGATGAGATGAGTTTGCAGGCTGCAAAACTAAAATGCCAGGCTAAAAGCCTAGTAAAGCTACAGAGTTGGTGACCATTTTTTGCGGGTACACAACAAATTTCATCCATTTCATTTGTCATTTTATCCTTTGCTAATATAAAAGAGGTGGTTAATGCAGCTTTAAAGTAGTCTTTGACTTGGTTGCAGATGTTGTTGCCTGCAACTTTTCTGGTGTCTTTAAATCATGTAGGTAGCAGCACCAACAGGTGATGTGCTTGTTGTATTATCTAGCATCATCAGTTATTTAAAGTTCACATAATAAAAACTATAGAGCACTCTCAGCTTCTCGTGTGTCAATCATCCTCACGACTGCTAAAAACAACAGCTGTTACATGTTTTTTTGTATTTTTATATTTTCCAGAGAGATGCCTAACTTCACCACGTATTCCCAACTTCATAAAACAAATAATTATTCATTTTAACTGTAAGTAAAGGCATATTTATTGTTGTCAGGTGTTGTGAGGACTTTGGTGATAGCTGGGTTTTGAATCTGGACTGTAATCTTCCCGCTCATTTCTCATGGACCATATGCATCTATGAGAAGATGCACGTTGATAATTAAGAAAATTTACAGATGTTGGTGTTTGATTCTGCAGGTGGAATATTAAACAGAGAGAAGCTTGATGTGCTCACTGTAATTTGATGACCATCTTCCACATGTTCCATTCGAGCGCAGGCTGTTGGACATGTTGACTGACTCTGATGTTATGGATTTATTTTTCTTTTAGTCTTGAACATTTATGAATTAAAGCTTATGAAAATCAAAGTTGTGCTGAAAGATGTTACAGATTATGATGAATATATGAAGGCTGTTACATTTCCTTTTGCAGAACAAGATGTTTGGATTTCAGATCAGGGGAATTAGATCATGTTATTTAATTGCTCAATAATTCAGATACACAGAAGTTTCTGTACAATACACCTTTCATTGCAGCAGAACTTTTCAAACATAATGCTTTTGTGGTTACATGTATATATGACCTTGGAATCAGTTATTATTGATGCATCCACACAGTACATTTGTTATCAGGCCCCTCCACATTCAAGGTGGAATTAAATGAATAAACCAGCTTTAGTGGAACACCAACACCAGATACCACAGTCCCCTTTAGGGCAGTCTATGTCTATCGACTCTCAAGTAGTAGACGCTTATTGACACCCTTAAACTGTATTTTACTCACTTCCTGCAGACGTTCACAACCTTTTTTGGCTCGGGACCCCAATTTTAGGTCCCAGCCATTAAAATAATGACATCTGTTGGCTATTGGATACTGTTTTAATGACAAACAGGGATTTTAATGAAGAGGAATGAAAGAATATTTTAGTCTACAATCACTGCTATGCCACTTGAGTCCTGACACTGATGTTGATTTGAACTCACAATGTCTAATGAGATGGTTGTGTCTGCACATCATTCTTCACTCTAAAGTCATCAAAGGTGTCTCATCTGTCACATCCAGTCTGGACTGTGATTTTATGCAAATGAGAACACTAAAGCTTCACACAAGTAAGTGTTGTCAAAAGGAACCATAAGTGTTAAAGCGTATACTGTTATACAGCCAAATTGTCAATTCCGACCTTATCACTATTGAGTTATGTATTGTCCATTATGTGCCTTTAATCCATTACTCATATTACACCTACTGATATCAGTAAAATAGTAAAAATATTTCCATTAATTTGTTAATCAGAAATAAAAGAAACTCCAAATGCCATCTCAATACCCTTCTCATCAGGCAAGCATTCTTAAAGGTGTACTGAATCAGAATATGTTTCAGATTATTGAAGCAATTATAAAATAGTGTGACATTTAAATTGACTAGTGGAGACATGATCTGTTGATTCATAAAAGTACGAGGTTTATTCATGCCGAAATCAGACTTCATAATAATAGCCGACAGACGTGGGGCGTTGGGAATGAAAACGAGTGTCAGGTGCGGAAATTGCTGGTTTTAATCATGTACTGTGTGTAGTGGAAGACAACCAATGCAGCATCTGGGAAGCCTCAAAGAGAAGACTGGCATGTCAGAATTGTTTGCCTTCTCTCACCTAGTTTGACAAATTCAACAACATGGTCTTTGACATCAGCCCATAGGATCACAGGAGCTCTCTTGAGTGTACAACTTTTTATTTCATTTCAGTGAACCCGTAACCATTTGACTATTACCCATTATTACACATACATATGCTGCACACCCACACACTCACCCTCTTTTTACTGACTAAGAAGGACAGAGCCCAGCTTTACCACCGAGTGATGATGAATGAGTTGTACTGGAATAGTTTTCATACAGATGTCTTTCCACTGGTGGAATTAAAAATAGCTGCTGGTTGAGTGTGAATCTGTTTAAATTGTCCTCTGAGCCTCAGTAAGTTCACTTCTTCATTTGTTTTATACACTCATTTACTGGTTTATCAGTTGATTCATTTAGTCAATTTTTTTGTTGCCGTTATTTGTTAACACGGTCAATTGGTAATTCATTTATTTTCTGATTTGCTCATTAATTTATTAATTTATTCACTTATACTTTGTTATAGCAGTTTTCTCATGCATTAATTTGTTCTTTTGTGGATTCATTAATGTTTTCATATATCTTTTTTATGTTTTCGGGCATTTTGCCTTCATTGAACAGCTGTCACTGTTCAATAAAAGCAAACAAGAGTTTGTTCATTTATTTACATTTTTTCATGTACTACTTTGCTGAAGATTCATTGTTTTAGATTCATTCATTTATTTGTTCATTTATTTATCTTGTCATTTGTCATTTCTGAACTCATCAATTTCAATATACTTTCATTCTTTTGTTTATTAATTTGACTGCTCATTTATTCACTGGTTCATTCTTTCATTAGTTCATTCATTCAGTAGGCAATTTGTTCATTTAATAGTCTGTCCATCCATCCATCCATCGGTCCATCTGACCATTCATTTATCCATCCATACATGTATTCATTCATTAATTAGTTGGTTCATTCATTCATTAATTCACTCATATATTTCTTAGGTAGATTGCTAATTTATTAATTTACATGTTCAGTCATTCATCCATTGACGTAACTGATCACTCACTCATACATTCACTCATTAGGTGGTTCATTCATCCATCCATCCATTCATGTTAGGTGGTTTGTCCATGTATTAATTTACAAAGTTTAGCCTACCATATATCCATCCCTCCACCTGAACACTCATTTATTCACACATTCATTCATTCGTTTTTTCATCAGTCCAGTTTTTGCCTTTGTCCATTTGTTTTTGTCCATTTGTCGACTCACTGACAAATCCATCCATCCATCTCATCACTCATTTATTCACTATTCAACCATTTACTATATTCATTTGTTCATCTAGCAGTTCATTTGTTGACTTGATCGCTCTCTGATCCATCAATCCATTCATCCATCCATTTATCACCAACTGGCTGATCTTTTATTTATAACCACCTCTCATATCCAGCTGTGGCCTTTTGTATGAGGCTACAGCAAACCGTAGAGGACAAAAATATGAAATAAATCAAACATTACTGCCTCACTGGCCATTTTCCTACTGGGCTGCTGTCAAATTATCCTGTTACACAGTCTGAATGGCTCCTGATGGAAATTGTTTGGAAATGGCAGATAAATTTACATGCTGGGCTGAAGTCCAAAATCCTCTGGCTTAGTGAAAGAAAAAAAAACACTTAGAGGGGAGGATGAACTCACACGCAAACAGCAGAAGATTTTCAATGATCCCAGTATATTCCACAGCTCTCTGACCAAACCAAATAGAAATTGGAGTTTTGGGGTAAGTTTTGGTTCCACATTTTGGCTCCAGTTTTTGTTTTAGAGTGTTTAAGTTTTGAATATACGCATCATGTTGTTATTGTGCTTAGTCACAACCACAAATCTCACAAATATCTCAATCTCATCCATTCTTGCTCCCACCTACAAAGTTCTGATTGGCTCAATTGTTTTTCCAACCTGGGAATTAGCCATCAATGGACACAACACCACGCCTACTAGAATCACTGAAAAGTCGAGTTTTACTTACAGTTGAGCATGCAATACTACTCAACAAACTCAGGAATTGGGTTGGCCTTGGTGAAACTGTTCTATAGTGGTTTTCATTTTACTTATCAAACAGAGAGGACAACAGGAGACAGGAGACAAAGTCACTGTTGACAACTTTAGTTCTTCAACTGCTCTCATGTCATGCGGCAGGTCTAGACAGTACTCTTTATAATATTATTTACAGAGAACCAACAACTCCCACCATGAGCAAGCACTTGGCGACAGTGGCAAGAAAAAACTTAGGTTTTAGGTATAGGTTCCTTACGGTGGTGCTGGAGGCCAGGACAATGCCATCTAGAGCAACTATGTCTTTAGATAATGTGTCTCGGAGGTGTTTGGGGCCAAGTACAATAACTTCAGTTTTGTCAGAGTTTAACATCAGAAAATTGTAGGTCATCCAGGTTTTGATGTCCTTAAGGCATGCTTGAAGTTTAGCTAACTGGTTAGTTTCATCTGGCTTGATTGATAGCTATAATTGGGTATCATCCGCATAACAATGAAAGTTTATGGAGTGTTTCCTAATAATATTACCTAAAGGAAGCATATAAAAGGTGAATAGAATCGGTCCAAGCACAGAACCTTGTGGAACTCCGTGACTAACTTTGGTGTGCACAGAGGACTCACCATTAACATGTACAAAGTGAGATCGATATGATAAATAGGGTGGTCAATGGTGTCAAATGCAGCACTAAGGTCTAACAAGACAAGTACAGAGACAAGTCCATTGTCTGATGTAATTAAAAGGTCATTTGTAATTTTCACCAGTGCTGTCTCTGTGCTATGATGCACTCTAAATCCCGACTGAAAATCCTCAAATAAACTATTCTTATGTAGAAAGTCACACAACTGATTGGCTTTCTCAAGGATCTTAAAGAGAAAGCGAAGGTTAGATATAGGTATAGATATAAATGCTGCTATATTGTTTTTGCTACATGTACCACATGTTCATTTGCACTACCGGACTATTTATTTATACATATACTGCATCATTTGCACTCCTATACTGTATCATTTGCACTCCAGTACTATGTACTGAATACTGCAATAACTCATCTACTGCACTGTTAACTATTTCCATAAATTGCACTACTTTATATTCACTGCACTACTGTTCTGCCCAGTCCAATTCATTATTGTACATATCCATCAGTATACTTCTGTTTATAGTAATGCCATCTGTATATGATGTCCATAGTACCACTTAAAATATAATCAGAATCAGAAATACTTTATTGATCCCTGAAGGAAAACTCTTTGTTACAGTAGCTCGCCTTTACGTCAGTGCACACAGGAGAAAGTACTAGCAAAAAATATAATACACTATAAAACACTATAAAAACAGGTCAGAAAATAAGTTAAGTACCAGGTGGGTATAAGTATAAGATAAAATAAGTGTGAAGTACTAAGTGGGTTTACCAGTTGATGATGATAATACAGTATAATAATACAATGTAATAAAATAAGTAATAAGTAATAAGCAGTGGAAGTTAAGTGTAGCTTATTGAGATTGTTAAGATATTGCACAGCAGTAATGGAGGTATATAATATCAATGTCAATAAATAGGAAAAACTAACATGGGAAAACTAAATATTGCACGGAAGAGTAGTACACAGAATATTGCACAATTATTCAAGTATGGCAGAGATGTAATGATCAATGTCCAGTTTAGTGACCTAGGGTCATACAGACAGACACTTAGAGGGAGGAGTTAAAGAGTTTGATGTCACTGGCCTTACGGATCAGTTTGTTGAGTCTGTTGGCGTCCGCTACCTTCAACCTGCTGCCCCAGCATGCAACAGCATACAGGATAGCACTGGCCACCACAGACTCATAAAACATCCTCAGCATTGTCCGGCAGATGTTGAAGGACCTCAGCCTCCTCAGAAAATAGAGGCGGCTCTGGCCTTTCCAGAGTTTTATGTAAACAGCTTGAGTGTTCTTGGTCCAGTCCACTTTGTTATCCAAGTGTACTCCCAGGTACTTGTAATCCTCCACAATGTCCACACTGACCCCCTGGATGGAAACCGGGATCACTGGTGCCTTGGCCCTCCGTAGATCCACAATCAGCTCCTTAGACTTTGTCGCATTGAGCTGCAGATGGTTCTGCTCACACCATGAGACAAAGTTACCCACCACAGCCCTGTACTCAGTCTCATCACCACCGCTGATACATCCCACCACAGCAGAGGAGTTGAAGGCAGGCAACTCCGTCTGACTCCGGGCTAACGCCATTAGCTCGTCCATTTTATTCGCTAGCGATCTCACGTTGCCCATGACGAGAGAAGGCAGACACGGCTTAAATCTTATATTCTTAAGTCTCTTTTGTCTGCACCTCTCTCTCTTCCCTCGCCACTTTGTTCCACCTCTGCATCCTCGGTGTGTCCTCCTCCAGATCTCAGTGGGGACATCGGTTGTCCTGGGCGCCATGTTGCTCGGCTTCAGCGCGATCAGCTGTTCCCTGGTGTAAACAATGCAGCCAAACAGCTGATCTGCAGCGGTGCCCTGACCGAGTAGCAGAAGAAGTTCCACGGTGAAAAAAAGTACCAAAACACTTTCTACCCTCATTTTCGTAAAGAGCGTAGTTTAAATTATACTTTCACACAAGTTACTCAAGTTTGGAAGAAAAAGGAAAGTTAAAAGTTGGAAAAAGTAAGACGACGAGACGGAGCTACGGCATCGGGCAGCATGCGGGCTGGCGCATGCGCACACATATGTAATATTTTCACAATACTGCTCTATCCTGCATTTATGCACACACTTTATATCCTGCACTTGCTTATTGCACTTCTGGTTAGACCTAAACTGCATTTTGTTGCCTTGTACTTGTACATGTGTAATAACAATAAAGTTGAATCTAATCTATAGTTGGCTGAAACCAATCAAGAGTGGGCTTTTTAAGAAGAGGTTTAATTACAGCTACTTTAAAGGAATGTGGTACATAGCCTGTTATTAAAGACAGATTGATCATATCCAGTAAAGAAGTGAGAAGTAAGGGTAAAACGTCTTTAAGCAGCCTAGTTGGAATGGGGTCTAAGAGACAGGTCAATGGCTTAAATTAATTAATCGTCGAAGTTAGTTGAAGAAGATCAATAGGAGCAAAGCAGTCAAAATATGTATCAGGTTTTACAGTTGTTTCTAAGGTACCTGTGTTTGAAGATAAATTGGTACTGGTACAGGGCAGGATGTGATGAATTTTTTCTCTAATAGTTAAAATTTTATCATTAAAGAAGCTCATGAAGTCGTTACTACTGAGGGCTATAGGAATAAATGGCTCAATAGAGCTGTGACTCTATGTCAGTCTGGCTACAGTGCTGAAAAGAAACCTGGAGTTGTTTTTATTTTCCTCTATTAATGATTGTAGTAGGCCCTCCGTAATGCTCTGGCATTACGGAGGGCTTTCCTATACAGTATGTTTAGACTATCTTGCCAGACTAAACGAGATTCTTCCAGGTTGTTGGAACGCCATTTCCTTTCAAGTTTTCGCAATGTTTGCTTTAATTTGCGGGTTTGGGGGTTATACCATGGAGCGTCGAACAGAACCACGTTTTTCATTACAGATGTAGCAGTGAAGTCTCTTCACCTACACAACACGTAACCAGCCACGAACACTGGTTCAGTTGCTTTTCCTGTTAGGAAAACGGTGGACTTGATGTCCTGACAGGCAATAAATCACCATGATGAAAAATGGTGAAATGCAATGTAAAAGTACAGAAAAATGACAGACTCACTAAATTACAATTGCTCAGACTACCACCTACTGCTGCACATTGAGCTGAGGCAGAGTCAGGGAAACCGACTCTCTTTTGTTACGTAATATGGCTCGATGCTGAAAAAAAAAGCATTTTTAGGGGCATTACTCAAAATGCCTACTTTTTCCTGCATTAACTTTTCATTTTCAGAAAGGGAAAAGCATAAATTTAGTAAAAAATTCAATCTGCAAGTTACTCTTTAACAGTAAGAAAGTGAATGGTCAGACTCAAACCTACAACTTTAAGACTGCAGGAATGGTACCTTAGCATGAATGTATTGTGGCATAATTCACAATGAGTGTTTTGTTTGTTTGTGTATTATTATTTGTTTATTTATTTTGTTATTTACTGTCCCATGCTACATATGATATGATATACACCATTGTGAATGGTGTAAATGCCAAAGGGAGACTTGTGGTTCATGTTTTAGGGTGACGCAGTAGCTTTTTGATTACATTGTTACCCTAACAGATGCGTGTTTCTAACCTGCCCCTCTGTGTTGAGTTTGTATGTTCATGTGTCTGTGCGTCTGTCTTCAGTGTTGAAAATGAATGAATGGATTGTCCAATAGTGTCTAATGGTTCGAGGATGTTTCCATCCAGCAGAACAGTATACCTCAGTGTTTAATTTCTGTACAACAGAGCCTTTATACTTCAGTAGTAATACAGATTTTTATTTGGTATGAACTGACTGCTGGTATCCTGTGTAAAGTGGGAAGCTGACTGGGTCTCACTGGTGATTCTCTCCTAGTTGTAAATGGGTGGTGGGGGCTGGGAAACATGGCCTCCTGCCAAAGTTCGAGCCCAACCCCCCAACAGCAAGCTCTGCTCCCCTAAAAACATCCAAACACCCTCCAAAAACCATCGTCTCTTGGCTGAAGGTGGCATGAATACATTTAAAACACCAGGGATGGAAAAGGACTGAGTCTGTTGTTTCATTTCATGTCCCATCCGGAATGAAACTTTTGTTTTCATGTATCTTAACATATTATTTAATTTTTTAGTTATTCTTTTTTTTAGTATTTGCTGTAATTTAAGTTGCATGTAAAACTACATTCATACAAACATTATACATATTTTAATGTAGTAGCTGTGTGCACTAGAGGTGCTGGAAATGATTTTTTAATCTTTCATTTTCACATATACTGTATATTTTGTAGTGAGATTCAATTTTATGCCGTTTCCCTAAAACAGCAGTTTTATTTTTTTCTGAGCACTTTAAGGTTGTTGTTTCAAAGATTCATTCTTGACCTTGGAATCAGCAGTTGACAAAACAATATCACCTTAACGTCCATTTAGTTGCTGATCTGGAGTTTTTGATCATATCATCGTATCGGATCTTCTGAAAAGAAACCTGTTGTTGTTCTTATTTTCCTATATTAATGATGAGTAATAGGCTGTTATGACATTACGGAGGGCCTTCCTATAGTTATCACATGTCATGAACATTTTTATACCTTACACCTGTCAGGGAAATACAGTACTTGGCTAATTTGCAAGAGTGAGATTGTTTTCATTAGAAAACCAATTGTGAATTTGAAGGCTTATCAGACGCCAAAACACAGCACAGCTAACAGTTTATAATACTCACTGACAGGATCTTACAACTCCGGAAAGGTATCACAGCGGCAGCTATTTTATCTTTCTTGTGAGGTAAACAGTTGAAATACAGCATTTGCACACACCCACCAGAATTGTGCTGCTGCATGTATGTGACTGGCCAACAATAGCCTTGCTGGATGACATTGCGTTGTGGCAAAAGTTGAAGCAGGTTCAACTTTTTTGCTGGCTCCCTCTGCTCTAGGACCCCCGCTGTTCATTCAAATGAATAAGAGGGCTGCGTTTTTTCACACAGGGCTCAATTCGGTCTGAACGCGGCCTAAACGTTGTTGTTTTTACATTACTGTTTGCATATGGATTAAACAAATGAGATACAATGTGTTAATTAGTGAGCTTCAGAGGGGTTACTAGGTACATTTTTGAAGTTTGGACAGACTAAATGCATCTTGACTCCAGTCTATCTGTCCTTGATCCATGTCATGTCTTTGAAACCACTGATCGGCTTTTGATGAGACTTGCTGTTAATATTCATGTTCCCCATAAATCATAATGATTTTGCTGACCTCCTGATCTTCTGACTTGTGCCACCTACTTGACAAACTTTTCCCTCTTTCACAAGAACTATCAAGATCTAATGGACAGACATTTTTTTACTGTACTGATGTTATTTCTGCTCCCTAGAGGATGAACCATTTAGACATTAATGACTCCATGACCTTTCCTTTAGCGCCACCCTCGGGAGTAAATGTGACATTTTTAGCTTCACTGCTGGTATCAGAATGTTGTTTGCTCTTCCCTCGTTTTATGGGTATGTCTGTGGCTTCACTGTTGCTGAGAGTATCACCTGAAGTCCCATAACCACAGCAGAAACACCCTCATGGATAGTAATAATAATACACAGTCACTACCCCCCCCCTACACACACACACACACACACACATACACACTAACACTGGGTGGCTTCTCTATGGCTGCTATCTAAAGCTATCTAAAGGGACATTCTGTCTACATAAGCAGAAAAATCCATATCATCTGGATGAAGGGATGGGAGAAGATGATCCTTGCGTATCACTCTCTCTCACTCACTCACTCACTATCTCTCTCTCTCTCGTATTACCACTGTATTTTACCATCTCTCATCCTCTCTCTCACGCTTATATCTTCCTATCTTGCTGTTTTTCATCTGTTTTCTCCCTCTCTCAGTTTTTCTCTTCTCTCTCACTCTGTCGTTCATGCACGCCAAAGCCACTGTGTCGGCTGCACACACACACACACACATACTTTCAGCCACACCAAAGCATGCCTGTCATCCAGTTATCGCCTCACAGATCAGTAGGTTGGTCGTGGGCCGGCAGCTACAGCTGAGGCAGCAGCAGTCTGGATATGAGGGTCTGGTGGAATGCAACATGAAAAAAAGCCTTTAACCATTCACGCACACACATTCACACATCAGTCAGTAAAAAGTGCTGAAGGCTCCGTTTTGAAGTTCTGTGCGGTTTCAGAGGAGCTTAGAAGCTACATTTACCTATTAAAGAAGGTGCACACACACATACATGCACACACATACACTTATATTAAAGCACATGTACATGTACAGCATTCCATAACCACACATTTACTCACTCTCTCTCTCTCTCACTCACTCACTCACTCACTCACTCACACACACACGCACACACACGTACACACACAAGCATGCTTGTGATTTAACAAGATTAAAATAAAAAAATGTGAATTATATATACAGTATATATCATATCAGGAGAGTGTTAGTAATTAAAGCTCTGCAGCTCCACTCAGCATTAACTACATGCTGCATAAATATAAACTGTAAGCTGTGTTGACTTTCCATTTACTGCTGAAACAGTAGCAGGTGTGTCATCTCAGCTTCCTGTTCACTCCTCAATGAGCTGAACTGGTCCTTCAAACTCTGAGGGCTCTTCAAAAACACTGACCTCTGACCTCCACACCTCTCTAATGGGTCACTGCAGAGAGAGCGAGTCCTCTGGTTATTACTGAACACATCTCAGCCTCTCCGTCTTTGTCTTTATCTCTATTTCTCATTTGCTGTGCTCTCTCTGTTTCTTTCCCCATATATACAGTGTGTGTGTGTGTGTGTGTGTGTGTGTATGTATACATATATATATATGTACTAAAACTACCAAAGTTTATCTATTATCTTCCAAAGTTACAGTTTCCATTCCCCTCTTTTTGTTTGCACAGACATGACGAGTGAGCCTTATGCAAGAACCACTTGTCGAACTCTTTTGTTCTTAAGGTTTTTTAGATTTTAGGATTTTATTTCAGCACAGCAACTTCTACAGTTAAGTAGACAAAATTCTCTCCAGTGTATCTCTTCTGTGTACAGTGTAACATCAGCTACTGTAGGCTATAATATTATCTCACCTCATATTAATCATGGACAGCTTTGCTTTAGCAAGACTTTTTTTAGTATCTAACTTCACGTTAAATCACAGCCCTCGGGAAGCTGGGATTGAACCACCGACCTTTTGATTGGTGGACGACCCGCTCTCATTTGCAGTCTGTCCTTTTTCTTGTTTTGTCTCTCTGAGCCCTGTTTCTTTCTCTCTCTCTCTTTGTCTCTGTCTCTCTCAAGATGCAATATCTCTACAGTTCTGTGGAATGTGTCAGTATGGAGGCCAGACATTACTGTGTGTGTGTGTGGTCTGTCTGTCTGTCTCCTGTGCCTCTCGTCATTGGCTTTTTTCTGACCAATGGCATGGCAGCAGGAAGTACAAGCCCCCAACAGATGGTCTGAAGTCCAGGATGAATAAAACAAGTGCCAGCCAAAGGCTGTGTTCGGAATCGTATACTAATGTACTAGTCACACTAAGTATGACGTCAAATTGAGTGTGTATGTGTTCCAACTGCATAGCATGTGGATTTTGTGCACGCAAGATGGATGTATACTAGATTAGAAAGAATTACGAGTATGCGGCGTGAGCTTACTAGTTTACTACTACTCAACTGCCCCAAAATGCATTGCGTCTCTTCAGACTGCGCAATGGCCATCATGTGATACATATTTGTACATTTAGTAGGCAGTATGCAGTACATACTGATTGAGTATGGAGTAGGCAGCACGTTAGTATGTGATTTCGAGCACAGCCAAAGACTGTTTACATGGAAGGAAATATTGCTTGGACCGTAGTTTGTCCTGATTGGCTAAATCTTTATTATATTATTGCATATTCATTATAAAAGGAATACAGTGCTTCTCCAATATAATAGTTTAGTATGTACACCTGTATCTAATGCAAACCAACAAAAACACGTAATACATCCTTCGATAGTAGACACTTCACAGTATTTCTCGATTGTTTTGATGCATTGTTTGAAACAAAAGTGCAGTTTTTAGAATAGGTGACACTAACACTAACTAACTGTGTTTCCATTTGCACAACAGCAAATGCATTTTCCACAAGGTGTTTTGTTCTCAAAACTTAATACACTCGTCAAAATCACACACTGGTGTCTAAATAGAAAATACTGCAACAAAAAACTACTCACACAAGACAGCAAAAAGAAAAGCAACTATCTTTTTCAGAACAGTGCATCAATTTCAAAGCTGCAGTCATTTTGATATTAAGATATTGTTTACTGCTCCATATCTTGACTTTGATTTGCATCAGGTCATAGATTTTTATCCACATAACTTACTATAATAAGTCACCTGGTCAGACACCTTAGTAAAATAGTTTGTGTGACAAATTCAACCTTAGCATGTCATCACAGGCCAAAGTCCATGACCTGAAAGAGAGGTAACTTAAACTCTGGGTCAGTTACCGCAGTAACTGACTCTGTGGACCTAGCCCGCTAGTTGGCAGGTTTTCTTCAACAAACCCTGAGTCTTAACAGCATTTCACAGTGACTGTGTTTACATTTATTTACATTTGTTGAAGTAGCTGAAATAAAGCTAAATGCTGTTGAGACAAGATCCAAATAGACGTCTACAATTTAAAATCTACTGAATTTTAACCTCGACAGCTTTTCAAGTGCAAACCACCAAAGACATTATTACTGGATCAGATTGTGAACTTACGATCATGTCTCTATGCCTATAGTTTTTAAATCTTCAACTATATTTTTATCTTCAGTTGCTGGTCCCTGTGTTTTGTCCAATTAAAGCTGAACAAATATATTTAAAATGTAATGTAGGCTATGGCCTAATACACAGTCAGATTCCACCACTTCATCATCCATTAAGGAAATGTAAGTCTGGTAAATGATGATGGACAACACTGAATAAAATTTTATTGTGTGAACTTATTGACACTTTTCCCTGCTCTGAAGATAAATGTGCACAGTCTGTTTACACATGCATTAATATTTCTACGTTCACTGGATTCAAATGGAGGCTCTGCCTTTTATTTACCTGTTGCCATGGTGAATCGTAGTATCAGAGCTTCAATGATGATGGCTTTTTATAGTCCTCGTGCACGCACTTAACTCAGAGTGAACATACTCAGAGTTGATTGAAGTAACTCAGATCAGCTGTTCTGGAACCGAAAACTCGGTTTCCCATCTCAGGGTTCATCAACTCAGAGTTCAGGGTTAAACCGTGTCCTAACTGCATGCTACGCGAGCGAGCGTCAGCGACAAAATCTGTTAAATTGCATTGTTTTCTATTGGTATGTCCTAACTGGCTGCGAGCGGCGCAGCACTGTGCAGCGCGATGCGGCGCACCATTTTGAGCAGAACTTTTGTCTGCATTTGCAGTTTCTATGCAGAAATGCATCACATCAATTGAGAAAAATTGTAATAAACTGGCAACTCAGTGTATATGTATTATTATTTTGATAAAACAGGGCGGAAATAGCAGAAAAAAGACATGTTGCAAAAAAGTTTTAATGCTTGGCTGAGGTGAAAAAGCTGTCAGATCAAAATGGAAAAAAAAGAAGATGCAATCAAGGCTGATAAAAACAGATTTTATAACATGCAACTTAATGTTACTGCACAGGCCTCTTCTTCTATTGTGTAACCAGAACATCCCAGTTCAAGTCCAGACAGGGGCCCTTGTTGCATGTAAATCCTCCTCTCTGTCACCATAGCAACTGATAAAATTATGTCATTTTGTCACATCCTCATGAGTATATTCACACAAAAGTAGTTGATAGAAACACTCAGTTGTCTTGTTTTGACCTTTTGCTATCTATCTATCTATCTATCTATCTATCTATCTATCTATCTATCTATCTATCTATCTATCTATCTATCTATCTATCTATCTATCTATCTATCTATCTATCTATCATAAATAACTCTTCTCTCCTCTTCCATCCATCCATCCTGTGCATCTGTGTTTGAATGTCAGCCATCGTTTAGTATTATTTGCCGGCTGCACAGATCGACGATTTTATTTTACTATCGATCACAAGCTTGTGACAGCTGACAGTTTGTGTGTATGTGTGTGGTATCCATTATATGAACATTCTGAGTGTCAGGACCACCCGCTATCACTATGACATGATGGAGTTACTGGGTTCCTTTAGTTATAGTTATAGAGAAATATCCATTATTTGAATCACACAGTTTTGAAGTCTCTTCTTCTCATTTCTTTTCAGTAAAAAGCTAAATTCTAGTTGAATATTACGGTCAAAATAAGTCAAAACGTTGACGCAAGCCCAGTAAAATAATTCAACCCAAATCATAAAGAGTTTTTTAGTTTTGTTACTTTATTAATTCATACAGGAAAGTACTATGGCTATATGTCTGAGTCCTCTGCACTTGATGTCACAGTATGAGCAGGAGTAAGCTCAAATTCCAGCATTAACTTCCTACAGTATAGACGGTGTAGTCCCTCATTCGTCCAGGAGTGTTCTATCGTAGAAAAGGTTTCAGTTGTAGTCATCTGGACACTGTTTTCAGAATCAAGACGTTTCGGCTCCCATCCGGAAGTCATTCTCAATTGTGAAAAAATGGGACGGGAACTGGAAATTTAAGCTACTCTGTGTTACATAAGCCCTGCCCTCAGGAAGGAATCTGCCTGAGTATCTGTTAATAGCTAGTTTCACCTGAAACTGACCTAATAGTTTCCAAGATGGCCCAGTAATCAGTAATCAGGCCTATTGTTTTCTGGCTGCATCTACTTCATCACTGTTAAGTACAGTGTAATGATGTGTACATATAAATATGTCATGTAGAAACAAAAGTTCCACCACTGGACTATCATGAAAACATGGATGAATTCTGTTGAACATTATTTAGCTGATGTTCTCATCTGAACTCCTAATCCAATTATTCTGTGTGTGAGAGCTGATGTAGCTCAGTCTTGACCGCTATACCACTGGGTCAACAAAACTGAACAGCAGTCACCTGTCAGCATTAGGCAGCAACATACAGTATGTGCACGGAACAATGTGTTAAACCATTTGTCATTAGAACTTTGGTGAAAAACACAATATGACCTTATGCAAAAAAAAAATCTTTAATGGCATTTTATCTAATGTTTGATGATTGATGATGATGACAATGATTAGTTACCGTTAAATTGTTGTTAATGTTAAAATGACTTTAGTAACAGACTGAAGATGAAATTATATTTGCCCAGTAGGACTTGAACATTTCATATTCTTGTGGCTTACAGATGGGTCTTTATACCATATCTTATACCATATTTTTTCCCATCAAATTTCAGAAGCATTACCTTCAAACACTGGGAAAGTAAACCCATTCTCTTCTACTTTTGTGACATCAAAGAGAGTGATGCACTTCACTCCTGGGGACCCTATACCCATTAGCTGGCATACCTAACACATTTTTTTCCTTCATTCTTTTTCTTTTTTTTGTTCCAAATTCTGACCTTTTGTCCAGGTGCAATTTTCAGCCAAGTTACTACATAGAGATTTATATAAAGTTTTGAAGGCTCATAATGGAGTATTTCCACATTATGGCATTGCCAGTTTGACCTAAGGATATGAAAATGCATTCCATTACTGCAAATATGTGTTTTAGTGTGAAAAACAAAGCTTTGAGAGGAAACCCTGTGTGCTTGTTTTTCAAGTGGAGTTACTTGGTTGTGAAAAAGGTCAAAATATTTGATTCAATTATGCAGCAGTCGAATGAGTGTTTGTTTAATAAGTTCTTGTCAGGCATCATGGAGGCAAACCAGGGAGCTACTCTCTATCTCTGTCAATGAAGTTAACCCTCTCCCCTCTCTGATGTGTCTAACATCAAACAGTATGCTGTCACACACATACACTGACACACTGAAAGTGCGAGTGAAGTACAACAGCTGGTAACAGACACAGAACAGAACTGAGCTGTCACGCCTATTCTACAGAACTGACACACACGTATACACACACACACAGATATACACACAATACTGCCAAAACTTTAATACACACACACTGATGCATACACTAACAAGTGATTTTGTGTTCCTTTGCTCTGATTCTCACATGCACATGCTCACATGCGCGCGCACACACACACACACACACACACATACACTAATACATATAAGTATACCAGTCCTGATCCATGAGATGTGGGAAAGCAAGCTGATATTTTTCATGTGTGTTCCCTTCATCAGAGTTCTGCAGGACTTCTCTTGAATTCTTATCTGTAACAGATGAAGCAACAACTTCCTGGAACCCACAGGCCTTGAACCTCCTTTAAATGAGAAAGAAATGCAACCTAGGCCTTGGACATTTCTGAAAATGAATGTGTGGCCTTAAAAGTAAAAAGAACTCTTTTATTAAAGCACAGCACCAAACTACTAAAAACTCCATTTCTCCGGAGCTTCATCCACACCAAGGTTAATATGGACACAACTCAGTTATACGTGTACTGAATTCCATTTAGCTGCTTCAGTTTCAGGGTCCTGGTATTGTGCTTGCTGGATCATTGTCACCCTGTCATGGCTTACTTGGACACTTGAATACAACAGAGCTATTGACAATGTTATTATTATAACACCTGTGCTTTTCCTACTGTGGCAAGTCAAAATGTCTGGGAAGTCCAAACAACTGGGAAACTCGGGAAAGCTCCAGTATATCCAACTTGGTGCTTAATAATACTAAAGTGCTACTGAAGATCAGTAAGCAGTAATTAATTAATATAGTGCTATACTGACTGTACACAGTAACCCTCACAATTCTGCAATCATACAAGCAGTCGGTGATTTGTAAATTTTTAATGGGGGATGGCCCAATGGGAGCACCCCACGACTACACGTTGCTACTTGATCATGAAGGTACAATATACAATATAGTATAGAATTGAGTATTAATTGTATATAGTTTAGAGAATATTATAGATCCAAGACTGAGAGAAAAAGGTGTAATTACAAATTCGTCTGCTACATCAGCACCACGGACAGCGCCATGAATTCCTCAATACACAGCACAGTTCGGCTACTAATATTTCAGAGCCATGGCCGGGGCCATAGATTCTAACTTGCACAAACAGTCAGATAAAGGATCAATGAGACAGACTAGACTAACATTTTCAACTAAATAACCCCTCTGCCCCTGCACTATCTCTGCTAATAGGGGATGGAGGGGGTGGCAGGTCATCCCCCCTCAAATCGCCTAATGCATATAACTATCTGCTAATGTGAACGTTTGCATGTCTCTCCCATCCCTACCTTCTATCCCACATGACGTTAATGCTGCATTAGGCCTTAAAGGCCCTAATAACCTTTTTTCTTAATAAGATTGTTTCTATGAGTGACAGGGACTACATTTTCTGAAAAATTAGAATATTTTTGGTTATTTCATGGGAGAGATTTCTGTATTTGTGCTCTTACTGATTTAAGGCTCTGTTAGAAAAAGCTGACGTCTATCATGTACTTCTGTGCACCAATCAGAACATGGCAATATATGAATTTTAATTAAAAATTTTGTGATTATTGCTGGTTATGCTTATGTTGCCAGGTCACTCTCAAATCTGATTGAACCACACCCACACAGTCCTGATAAAGCAGACTGTGCTCTACTTATTATCACCTTTCAAGATATCTCTTGATATGGTGAACTTGTTAGCAAACAGTTGCTTATTTTCAGTTTTTAGAGCTTTACAGATGTGTTTTAGATGTAGAGCGCTGTTCAAAAATAAGAATGTCCATTGTACAAGTTTTATTTCTACACTCCTGTGTTTGTTCCTGGTTATAATGACTAAAATGTCTCCACAACAACAAAGTAAAGACAGCTGCGACTGAGGCATGATGGGAGTGATCAGTTCAAGATGGCACTGCGGGGAAGCCTATTTTTTATTCTCTTTTCATCTCTCTTTTCATCTCTAAATATAAATCTGTCTCTCCATCTATCATTCATTCACTTGCTGTCTCCTCCCCTGTCTTCCTCGACGATTCCCTCCTTCCCTTCATCCTTTCTACCATTTTCTTTCCCTCCATCAATCCCTGCGTTCTTCTGTACTTTCCCTTCCTTTACTCTCAATGTCTCTGCTACAACCTCTTCCTTCCCTCTTCCCTTTATTCCCTCTTCTCTCACTCGCCTTATCCTTCTCTTCTCTTTTCTACTTCCATCCTTTCTACCTTTTCTTTTCCACCCTCCCTTACTAGCTTCTATCTCCTTCCCTATCTCTTTCCTGTCCTCCCTGCTTTTCTCTTCATGTGTCTCTAACCTACCCCTTTCCTTCTCCCCTCCTCCTTCTGTTTTTCCTTCACTCCCTTCTTCCTCCCCTACTTACTTGTCTCTACTGTTTTACTTCTGTCCTTCTTACCTTTCCTTCTTTCCCTTCATACCCCACCAACCGCTGTCTCCTACCTTTTTAATTTCCCCCTTACCTATTTCTCTCCTTTCTTCCCTTCCTCCCTCAGTTCTTCCTTGTCTTCATTCCACTTTCATTTTCTCCATCTGTCTTTCTCTTTTGACCTCTTTACCTCCTTCCTTCCCTACTTGTTTGTTTCATCTTCTCAATTTTCATCCTTTCTTTCTTCCCTTCCACATTCATCTCCCTTCTATATCAGCTCATTTCCTAACCCATTTCCTCCCTCCTGCTTTTCCTTTATTTTTTATCTGTCTTCTTTCATTCCTTTGTTCCCCCCTTCTCTTCTTTCCCTTGTAACCTCCCTACTTCCATTCCAACTTCTGTTTTACTTCCTACTTTTCCTTTTTTCCTCTTACCACCTACTGTCTCCTTCTTCACCTATTTCCTTCCCTCACTGTTTTCCCCTTCATTCCTCCCTCTCTTCCTCCTCCCCCTATGTGCTTTTAACCTCATTTGTTCCCCTTACTCATCTCCCCAGTTTTACTTCCGTCCTTCCTACGTTTCTCAATTTCCTCCCTATGAACTGCTGTCTTTCCCCCTTATCCCCCCACACCCACCCCACCCCCTGTTGTAATTGCGTGCAGGAAGCTGCCAGATATTGTGAGGTGTAATGTGCTGTCTGATTCCTCTCTTAGTATTCTTAAATGATCGCTATTTATTTGTCAACCCAAGCGTTGAACGCTAATTAAGGAGAAATGCTTTGAACTGCTTTGTGTGTGTGTGTGTGTGTGTGTGTGTGTGTGTGTGTGTGGAGCAGTTAGAAGATGGAGGAAGTTGTCATTGGCTAGTCGATCCCTTGCTGCTTCGAGTGCCACTGCAGATGTGTCTATGTGTGTGTGTGTGTGTGTGTGTGTGTGTGTGTGTGTGTGTGTGTGTGTGTGTGTGTGTGTGTGTGTGTGTGTGTGTTTGCTGTGATCTGTCCCTGAGGTTTTTCTTGCTCTGACATCATTCTAAACACACATGCACACACACACAGCAGCTGGTGTTTCTGAGACTCCAGTGCGATGATGTGATTGGCCGTTTTCTTTGTGTATTTGGGTTGTCATGGAGGTTCTTCGACATGATTGGCTGTCTTAGTCTTTAACTTGTGTTACCCGTCTCAGGTAATCAGCTCAGTCTGTATCTTGTAATTGGTTGTTGTAACTTGATATAAATTGCTGTCTTTGTTGTACGATGTTATGCTAGTTGTCTTTGTCATTCCAGAGGGAATTAAACCTCTAACCCTGGCAGTGTTAGTGTCTTGCTCAAGGGGACTGAAAATGTAATTGTAGCATTGACATTTTTAATAATTCAGGGTTCATTGTAAAAAATGTTTGGTTTGTTTGGCTTTTTTTTTTCAGTTTTGTAGTATTAAAGTTATTGAAGTAGATGCTCAAAACTTTGTCGTGCTTTGTGTGATGTTTGTAACAGATATGTAGAGCTGAAGGATACACTAACACTCCCCCTCAGCTGTCACCATGAGGCAGTCAACCACTGACATAAAGAAAAAAAACATTTATGCATTTAATAGAGTAAATGATTAATTGATATGTTAGATGTAAGTCTGGATGTTTATAATGTCTGATGTGTGATTACACTGTTCTGGCTCTGAGAGTCCAGTTTTATTCGTTGTGTCTGCTGGTTTTACTGTTTCTGGTAGCAGCCTCAGGGCCTCACTTCCTCGGGAGTGTGTGTGCGCAGATGTGTGTACATATGTGTGTGTGTGTGTGTGTGTGTGTCAGCTGGAGCGAAGCTGGTGTACAGGTGTGCCTCTGCCTCGCCAGCACTTCCTGGTAATTAATGACTTCTTCCTGCTTCTCTCTCTCTCCCTACCCCTCTCTTTCTCTGTCTCTCATAGTTGGGATGGTGGTAATTGATGACATCTGAGCATTTGCTTTTTCAGTCACATGAGGACAGAGGGTTGAGTGGGAGAGGAAGAAATTGAGAAGAGAGAAAACAAGAGGGGGGTGGGGGTAGTAAAAAGAGAGGAAAACAGAAAACAATTGTTATATTTAATAAATGACACTTTTGTTGATTTTAAAGTTAAAATCCTGAAAGGAATAGTTCAACATTTTGGGAAATGTTTATTTGCGTTCTCTCTGAGAGTGAGATGAGAAGATACCATACACCTCTCATCTCTGTGTGTTAAGTACAAAGCTGGAAGCAGGGACAAAAAGCTAGCCTCTTATATCTTGTTTGTTTAATCCATACACAAAATGTAAAAATGACAATCTGTTGTTTTAGGGGGAGTTACGTGCTGCTCCACAGTCAACCATCCATCCTGACAACTATTTTATTCTGTTCTATTCTTATGTCTGTCTCTATTCGGGTTGCTCTTCTGTGTCTCTCTCATTTCCCAAGTCTCTCTCTTTCTCTGTCTCTACCTTTTTCTACTCAATCTTCTTTTCTTTGTTGTTCTCTCTCTTCATCTATCTCTTCTTCTCTCTCTCTTTCCTGTTGTACATTTTTTTTCCCGGTTTCTCTTTCTGCTTCTTTTCTCTCTCTCTCTCTCTATATATATATGTGTCTGTGCCTCTCTCTCTGGTAATCTATCTTAGTTAATATCGTCTCTGTGAGCAGCTGGGTACCGAAGCCCAGTCAGCTCTGTGAGAAACAGACCTCTGGTGTGTGTGTGTGTGTGTGTGTGTGTGTGTGTGTGTGTGTGTGTGTGTGTGAGAGAGAGAGAGAACGACAGAGAGAAAACAAGATAATGTAGAAAGTAAAACAGAACCAAGAGACAGAGCGAGGAGGAGTGAACCTGGTGATTATCACAGCAGTGTAAGGCTGGAATTATGCATATATGAAGATACATATAAATATCTCAGAGTTATGGGTAACTAGGTTGCAGAGGAGCTGACACATGCGCTTCCCAAATCTCAGCAACATATTGTGCAGCCCTGCATGTCAAACAAGCTCATTGGCCAAACTAATTTCCAGAGGGGGGGGGGGTTACGATTAACGTCACATCCACAAGATGTCTGTCTCCTCACTCTATCCAATGTAGTCTGATTACTTTTTATTCATGGTACAAATAATGAAAATTAAGTGTTTTTAAAGTATTTTTGATGCAAAATTTTTGACAAAAATAACTGCCTGGCAGCAGGACCGGCAGTTTTTAGCCATGCTAACGGCGTGGCTCAAGGGATGGAAATGTCTGTCAGTCGGTCGGTCCACCACTTTCGTCCAGACTGACGGTCAACAGCTATTAAATGGATTGTCATGAAATTGTGTACACGTGTTCATGATCCCCAGAGGATGAATCCTAATGACCTAGGTGATCCCCTGGCTTAGTAGCGCCGTCAGGAGGTTGACATTTTTTGTTTTTTAGTGAAATGTCTTGACAACTATTGGATGGATTACCATAAAATTGGGCACAGATATCCATGGTCCTCAGAGGAGGAATCCTAACGACTTTGGTGAGTTTTAATTTGTCAAAGTTTGGCTTATGGCCAAATACCTGCAAATGTTGGCATTCTAAGAAGCTAAATTAAGATGTGTCAAACATTGTACCTGCTGAACATCAGCATTTTAACATTGTCATTAGGAGTATGTAGTAGTGATAGCATCAAGATTTCTTGCGCTTGGTGACTGTAAATTTATAAACGAAAGCCTGTGTTGCAAAGTGAGAGTGTGGAGTTTGAAAGATGTAGGCATTTACCAGGCAGGAAAATGCGGGGCAGTTGCATTGCTTCATGGGAAATGTAGGATCCAGTGCTTCTAGAGCTTGACCCATACTAGGGACTAAGAGTCAGGATATCTCGGCCTCTGCTGCTTCAATTTTGACCACTCTGTCTTGCGCAAGTCACCCAACTTTATGGAAGTGAAAAACGAAATTGCTGGAATACCCCTTTAACAACTTGTAATCTTGGTATCCACAATAACTAAATTGTACTGAGCAAATAAAGTGTGTAATAAAGTGAAAATGACAGAGACAGCGAGACAGACAGGTAAAAAGAGTCAGACGGGTATTTTGTCTCTCCTCCAGCTCGTAGTTGCCGGGGCGACCGGCCTGGCCTGGCCTGGCTCGATGCTCAAGTAGGAGAAGAAAAAACTAAGAAAAGAACAGAAAAGAAAGAAAAGCGCCACAATCAATGAGACCTTTTTTTGTTTTAGTGGGAACCCCCTTTTACCACTCTACCACACTGAAACACACATGGACAGAGGAACAGGATGACTGAATCGATGTGTGATTGTGTGTGTGTGCCTTTGTGTCTGACTCCCTCTCCCTCTCTGTGTGTGTGACTGACTTTATATAAGACAAGAGCCCTTTTGTTTTAAGCCGGAGAAGGGCTCTGAGACCGAGGCTGGCCCTGTAATTGGCCTACTTAGGCCCTGTTTAGCATGAGAAAAGCCTTCCTTGGCCCGGCAGTGCCAAGCTAACTCTTGTTTTCAGCCACAGAGAAGACGGACGCGCTGATCAGAATTCAGATTAGCCGAAAAGCATCCATCCCCCCCCTCCAAACACACTCCTCCACCCTCTGCTTTAAATACACTGCACACTAATAACTTAACGAGAAAGCTCGGGGGGAAAAAGCTTCACTTTAACGGAGTAGTGGTGGAGTCTATTTTTTTGGGGGGGGGGGGCAGGTTCTTTTTCACCTCTTCCCTCCTCGCTAACTTTTTATGCCACTTTAAAAACAAAAAAGACCCTCTCCTCCATCCTTCTCTCTGTCTTTTATTCTTGCGTTCGCTTCTCTCCAAATCAGCCCAGATGCCACTTGTTGCTGCCGAATCATTGAACTTAATTAGCGGGACAATGTGTGAGCAGTTTGCTAAGTTTGAGCCGTAAACAGAGTCACAGTTAGAGGAGGGAAAAAGCAGCAGAGAGGAGAAGTTAGACTCTGAGCTGTGCAGCTGTGAGATGAACGTCTCCACGCTGAGCAGCATGAGGTCGCACTCATGGAGGTAAATACCATCACAACCGTGGTTTCATTTATCATTATCAGCTTGCTTTGAGGTGTCTGAGGTAGGCTTTGTTCCTGAAGTTAGATGGCTTCAAAATCAAATCCAAAGGGCATTTATTTCTTTATTAATTTGTCTTTCTGATGTTGAACTTTTACTGTCAGTAATGTACTGTATATGAGAATATCTCATGTGACATTTTGAAGCAATTTTGAGAATGAAAAGCTAAAACATCACTTTTAAAATGTATTTTTATAATCTATCTATCTATCTATCTATCTATCTATCTATCTATCTATCTATCTATCTATCTATCTATCTATCTATCTATCTATCTATCTATCTATCTATCCGTCTGTCTGTCTGTCTGTCTGTCTGTCTGTTTGTCTTTCTGTCTGCAGTGTTGCTTTTGACTACACAAAGAAACATTTGTTGGTGGAAGTTTGATTTTGATTTAAATTTTGGCAGTAAGCATGCATTTTCAAACATCGAATTGGAAATCAGATTTTTCCATTTTAATGTTGTTATACATTATTATTATTACACAAATTATTTCATTTTAATACTGGCAGATGTGGATATATATACTTTTGTTAACCTATTTAGGGCAGTAATACATGGACATATGTAATGTAACACACAGACACACATGAACTAACTATGTAATATTCTGCAAATACTGTGTTCCATCATATATGATGGATGGAAATGACGCTTGCAAGCGTTTATGTTATTGGATGACCCAAGACGGTTGTATGATTGCAGAGTTGGGCATGTTAGGGTTAAAAATACTGTGTACTGACAATATAATACTATATCCATTTAATTTGGGTTTAATTACCTTGAATGACAGATTTGTTTGCTTTTTCAGGCACTTCTGTGATATTTAGTGCCAAGTCTGATATATTGGAGCTTTCCAAATAATCTGAGTCAGCATTAACTTTATTATTGACACAAACACTATTTATGAGACAAAAACTGGTAGTTACAGTGACTGAACCTGGCATTATTCTCAACATTGCAACTACATTCAATATTCCAAACTGTCCTCAGCATCCCAGCTTCCATTCATGTTTCAGGTCGGCATACCTGAACTGTGCTATAATTTAATATCTGCAACATCCCAGTTTTGCTCAACATTCAAGCTTTCTTCAACACTCCAACATTCCTACTGTTATCAGCAGTCAATAACCTGACTGTCCTTAATATTCCGACATTAGTCAATATGTCAGATATTTTACATACTCTCTTCAACAATCTGACATTCTACAACATTACTAACATTCCAACTGTGTTCAGCATCCTGACAAGTATTCCAGATAATTCTCCCATTCGAACATTCCAGTTCGACATATCACCATATTTCAGCTCAACAATGATAGCTGTGCTGAACATTCTGATCTGCATCATTCCAGTTATCCTCAACACTCCAATTGTTATCAACATTCCAATATTCTGTTTGCTCTCAATATTCCGATTATTGTTGCATATTTCAGATACCTTCCACATTTTCTAATCAACATTCTGATGTTCTTCAACTACTACTGACAACATTCTAGCTTTCCTTAACATTGTCATTGTGTTCTAAATTCAGAATTCTGGATAATTGAATCCGTGTATGGTTCGTTCTTTGAATTTTCCGTTTCAAAATCGAATTGGAAACAAAAAAATCTGCGTTGTTTTTTGTGAAGAACGGTGCGTCCTTCCTGGTCCTTGAGTCACAAGGTTGCATGATTAATAATCTCTCTCTCTCTCTCTGTTTCTGTCTCTGTCTCGCTCGACCAGTCGATACTGGGTGGCGAGTTGGGTTTGGGGAGTCCCGGCGCGGCGTCGCCCACCAAGCCAGCCGGTCAGTACTACCAGCACTACAGCTCCAATCCACGGAGGAGAGCGCTGCCTATGGACACCATGGGTGAGACACCGCTAACATACTCACATTATACATACACTATAAACTCACACAGAGACACAGTGACTTTCCAATAAATAGTTCCGTCTGCTTTCTCTATTACAAAATGTCTAATATTGAGAGGAAGAGTTAAGTCCAGCTCTCTGGACATTTTCTGGCCTGTGAACCCATTTTTTTGTTTCCAAAATTGTCATGACATAATGTGAATTTGAATTTGGCATTTTTCTTTTTTTTCCAAGAGCATGGAGGGACAAATAATTAAATATACATTTTAAAACTACAATTTATTAAAGATATAGCAGTATACATTCATTTGCCAATTTATTAGGTACACCAAGCTAAAATAATGCAGTCTAATACAACAGTCCTGTAATAAATCCTACCTTCATGAAGGTTATAATGTTCAGTGTTTTAGAGAGTTGTTGATTCAACTTTATGGTCAGTTGATATAAATTGGGTGGACAAAATATTCAAAACATTATTCTACATACATCAATACTATTCAATAGCACCCCACAATTCAGCCTGAAATGATAACATTTATGAAGGAAGGATTTATTGCAGGGCTGTTGTAATAGACCTAATGCTCCTAATGAACTGACAATTACATAATAAAAGCACATTCATCTAAATACATTAGTTTTAGAAATCCCCATCAACATCACTGGCATATCAAGCGGCCCCACACAGGGCCCCAAGTGCGTTTGGGGTCAAAATTGAAGCATACGATACGTAATGCTAGCTTGGGCTGTGGAGGTTTTCAGGTTCTTTCACTCACTTAATAGACAAAAACTTTCCCTCCAAAAAAAAAAGGGAAAAGAAATAAATACATTTTTCAACATCAACTGCCATTTTCTTAATAATAAAAACAATAATGATACTGATGATGATCTGCCTTGTTCTGTGGTTTTTTAAGCCTCTTGTTTAATTACACAAATTCTTGGATTCAATGGAAACTACACTGGGAACAAGAGCGTGACAGTTTATTTTTCTTTTTTAGTCAAATTCTTAAAGCCTGAATAAGTTTTGAAAAGGACTTGTCACAACAGATTTTTTCTTTGAGATTGTCTAAATTTTGATGTTTTGCTGATCAGTCTGACAGTCTGAAACCAAATATATGATAGTGAAAATGAACCCAACAAAATTACATCCTGACATTCAGACCATGAGCTACAAGAACGGTGCCTGTGAAATTCAAAAGTTTTTTTTAGGTTTTAGGCCTGAATCTTTCATTTCCTCCAAGTACTGAAGTGATCAATTACAAATTTTAAAAACAACTGAAATAAATCAGAATGTCAATAAAACTAACATTTACATTTCTGTATCCAAACAGAAACCTTTTTCAGTGACCTTAGTGAATCACTTTAACGTGGACTGATCCCGGTTCACAGCCACTTTGTGTTTTTCAGAAACGTGGTTGATTTTTTTTTTTTTTCTAGAAGGCCAAGCATTGTGAGTGTGTCTCCATGTGACCATCCTGTTTGTCTGTGTGTGTGTTTAGAAAGGGGACTTAAAGAAAAGAAAAAAAACTCATTCTAAAAAGTCTTTTAGAAAGCAGGACAATTGTGGCCGCAGTGTAGCCTTGGTAGCGTCAGCCTTGAGAGGACACAAACACACATACATGACGACTCTGGGCCAATTCCCCCCCCCCAAAAAAAACACTCAATTTTTCCATCGAAGTCTCACCTTCCCAGTTGATAGACCGCTCCCTCACTCTCCTTGAGAGAAACCCTGAGAAATAATATAAACGTGTCAAAAGCTGCCCTCCTTCCTTTTATCAAACCAAAAAGAAAAAAAAAATCAACCCTGTCCTTTTTGTATTCTGTCTTCTGATTTTCTGCATCTTATTGTGTCGTGCTTGTTTGCAGCAAGCTTTCTTTGTAAATTTATCGACGGTGGCGGGGAAAGTGGCCTCGCGCTTTCCTCTTCGGGTGATCGATTGAATTCAAACAAATCAAACCAGAACCTCCTTTTAAACGAAATAAAAGCCTCTTGGCCTGTTAAACCCTCATGTATTCTTTTGTTGCTTTTTTTCTCTTTCAGAGGTTCACACAAAAAAAGTGCGGAAGGTCCCTCCCGGCTTGCCGTCCTCAGTAAGTGATAAAATGCCCTTTTTATTATTTCCGAGGTATTATTATCGTGTGTGTTGCTAAAGAAAAGGCTGCTGATGCTCCTGTATGTCTGGAATCGCTGAGCTGGTTTTGTAGCAACAAAAAAAAAAAACATGAAGTTAGAAAAGCTGCACACGTTGCCAGGTTTTGTGAATTTGTCGAGATGAAGATGATGCTGCTGTCAGAGCCGAGCTGGACACAAACAGCCGTTGGCTTTTTGTTGTCGGTTCCTGTTTTGGGGGAATCAACTGGAAGAATTCCCTGCCAGAATAAATAATCCAACATTAAAAACCTCTATTGTTCTAAATCTAAAGTAATTTAGTAGTATAAATGATATATCTTCTTTCTTCTTCTTTGAAAGCGCACAGCTAATAAAATTCACTAAAAAAAGGAAATATCACTATAAACAGAATAACATTATGACATTAACAGTCTTTGTTTGAAATGCTTAGATTCCCTTTTATTGATTAATTAATTGATTAATTTATCAGTAAGTTATCTGTGGCATTTTGGACTGAAGCTGTCCCCAGTCGATCCGCTTGGCTGCCGGTTGGAAGTTGTTGTTTTTTTTTAGCAGATTGGAAAGGACAGAAGTCCT
The DNA here is from genome assembly GCF_020085105.1 of Siniperca chuatsi. NCBI lineage: Eukaryota > Metazoa > Chordata > Actinopteri > Centrarchiformes > Sinipercidae > Siniperca > Siniperca chuatsi. Next base: position 22,938,332 of record NC_058059.1, on the reverse strand, counting down.
AAAAAACATGAAGTTGTAGAAGAAGAAGAAAAACTGCAAAATTCTCCAGTTTTTTGTGAATTTTTCGAGATGGTGCTGCTGTCGGAGAGCAGCTGGACACAAACAGCTGTCAGCTTTTTGTTGTCAGTTTCTGTATTTAGGAATCAGCTGAAAGATTGTCATCCCAGAATAAATAATCCAACATTAAAAAAACAAGTTTTTTATTCATGTCCCCCTATTTAGCATTTATAAGCAGTATACATACATTTAATAAATGGTTTAAAGCACACTATAATGTAGTTGTAGTTGGAGGACTTGAGGGTTAAACTCTGCCTCAGTTTACTCAGTTAAAGGAGGAAGAAACAGGAACATCCATCCACTAAATAACAAAGCTGCTGCTGAAAGGATTAGTCAATGGACAGAAAATGAATCGCCAAACGTTTAAGTCATTTACCACACCCAACACCAAACATTTGTTTGTTACAGCGTCTCAGATGTGAGGATTTGCTGTGATTCTTTTGTTTTAATTTGTTCTAATTTCATACAACTTTAAAATGTATTGATGTCCTTAAACTTCTGTTGTTGTGTAATGGTATGTTTTTCACATGTTTTGTGTGGAAGTTGAGGTGAGTTTTTCACTTTTAACTGCAACCTCAGTTTGGTTTGGTGTTGTTTTGCTGAAATTAGTTGATCAATCAATTACTTGAATGAATATTTTGTTAATCAATTAAATCCTGTGAAAATGTCCAACCTTCCTTCTCATATGTGATCATTTGCTGTTATTCTCTGTTTCATATGACTGTGAATTGAATCTACATTTGGGTTGGCGACTGTTGATTACACAAAATAAGCAGGTAGAGGATGTCGGTATGTCCCTATAATGAAATTGATAATGAAAATAATCTGTTGTAGCTGCTGTAGTGCTCATTAGATTTATTTAAAATTTTGACTTTGCAGTGTTTTACATGTCGAGAGTTTTTTTCTGTTGCTGACCTCATTAATCGCCAGTTAACGATGGCTGAATGTACGGCGTGTCAGCTGCCTCTTTGGCTCGGCAGGAGTCCGCCTTTCTGTGGCCTCGGCCCGCTTTGTCCCTGCTTCCTCCTCTCTTTCCTCCACCTCTCTGTGTCTACATCATCCTGGGGGGGGTTGCTGCTCGTTCACCCAGTCACACACACACTCACACACTGATGGCACTACAACGCTGGGTGCTGGCCAATCATCGGGAGCAATTTGGGGTTCAGTGTCTTGCCCAAGGACACTTCGACATGTGGACAGGAAGAGGTGGGGATCACACCGCCAACCCTGTGATCAGTGGACGAAAGTGTTAAAAAAAAAAAAGAAAGAAGAAGAAGAAGCAGGGAGGAAGTGTGATTTGTTTGACAGGTTGATGTTGTTTTTCATCTTTTGTGTGTGAAGTGGAAGGATGAGATGTTTCCTGTGAGGGACAGAGACATGATGTCAAACGATAGGGACTGTTGCTTTTATTTTAATATGAATGTAGCAAGAATATAAATTCCAGAGAATGTAACTAAATACATTTATTCAATTACTGTACTGAACATTTGTAATATTCTGGTACTTGTACTTTTTGCTACATTTATCTAATGGCTGGAGTTACAGCTCACTTTACAGATTCAAATTTTTTATTCGACATGGATTAAAAAAATAAATGTTTCTGCCCGATGTCACGGTACAATTCAGGCTCTGTGTACATAATCAGCACCACTTTGTGCCAGTCATTGTCTTTCTATGACGGGAGTAAAGACACCGAACCTCGCAGCAGTGAAAGCTTTCAACCGTTCAAACGGTTTTACCTTTAACCTTGTTTGTTCAACACTGTCTTCTGTAAATTACATTTATGTATTCCCACACAGTTTTCCCAAATATGCTTTGGAGGAAACAAAGTTGCTGCCTGGATTGTGATTTTTTATTTAATTTCTTGCAATCCATAAAGTAACACAGAAGATGTAGGGAGGCGGTTGGGTTGGATGGTGGTTGTACAAAGCGCAGGACTTTTGAGAGAGACAGAGACAGGGGTTCACATCATGTGTACCATGTGTGGTTAGATTTAGGCTATTAAAACACTTTGATTAAGGTTATGGAAAGGTCATAGTCCTGGTTAAAAATTGAAAAAGTAAACGTGTCCTGTCTTGTGCTTCAAGTCAATGCCGACTTTTTCAGTATTCCAAGACCACGATCTTTCTTGAACCTTAACAAAGTGCTTTGAGTTCCTTAAACATACCCATTAAAATGTTCATCATTATATAGTTGCCAGAAACAGATATTGTTGGAAAGCTTGGTAGCTTTCCATCAAACTACTATCAAGTTCTCCAAATGAAACGACAAAACTGCCCTTTAGAACGTAACATAGAAGCATATAAACATACTTGCTGATGCAAATTAGTAGAACATAAATGTAATTTCTAGGGGACAGGGATGAAAGCGGTCTGTGATGTAACCTTACCCATGATGGACAAAAAAGGTTTTGTGCACAAACCCTTCTTTATAAGGATTATAAGGTTTATGATCATCTTTTTTCTGTGAGGAAGGATCATTTCAAGTGCCTTTTGTTGTGTTGCATTCATTGGTCACGTAAACCTACGCTACAGTGCTTCTGCACTGTACTCTGCACCCAACGTTGAGGTGAGCACACCTACTACACCATTCTACTGATCATGTGTTAAGAGCTTTAAGGTGTGTTCAGCCAGAATGTGAGGCGAATTTTAGAGGCGGCGTGTTTGCATACAAAGTCAATGGAAAAACGCTATTATACGCAAAAAAAAACCAACCCAGTGCGGTGCAAAGATGTGCCCGCCAAATTGAAAATGTTTAAACTTGAGAGGCTTTATGAATGTACTTCAGAAACATACAGAGACAAGAGGAAAACTGGAAGGAAATAACAGAAAGAACTGAAGTCTCTGGTGAGTCTTGAGATCAGTCAGAGGCTGAGCTGAACAAAAACACACAGTGAATTGAATCAGAGTCACAGAGTTGCTAGCAAGCTTACAGCTAACGTCTGTACAGTTGGTTTATTGGCTTTGTGTGACAACGTGTGGATTTTTCAGTATTTAACTAAAACCACCATCCTAACCTAATGTTTTAGTGGCCTAAGCATAACCGCAGGTGGGGCGCAAGATGTGAACCCCAGTCTCTGCTGTCGGAGTATGTCTAGTAAACCCCCAACCACCTCCTCATGACCTCTGTGCTGTACAAAAGCATCACACTCCTGTTTGACTGACTAACCAGTACGGTTGTAAAAGTCTTGTGTCGACAGTCATGTGATCCAGGTTTTGGATCTCTGTACTTGTATTGCCTTCTTGTCTGCGGCGCTCTGAGCTGTCTCCTCTGCTCTAACCCTCTCTGTTTCCACCTCTGTGATGTGAGTAATTCTGCCTGCTTCCTCCCGTTCACATCAAGAGAAAAGGAACTAGGAGAAAACCTGCTGCCTGTGAAATGGAGAGGTGGTTTGACTGCAGAAGAATAAAGTCAGAGGCTCTTACCCTGCCTGTTGACATGAGTATCAGTTTTGAGAGAGAGCAGAAACTCTACCGAGAGCTTTGGTTTAAATATGTTCCATTTTTATTTTAGATGTCTTTGATTAGCAGCAGCCCAGGTTCTATTGTGTCATGAGTCAGTTTCAGTATCGAGGCCTTGTTTGGTGCTGTGGCTTTTATTCTGAAAAAAGCGTCAGATTGCTGACAGGTGTTCATTTTCATAATCACTTCTGGTTTGGTTTAGTTTTTAATGTTTTTAGCTCTAAACTTTGCTTAGGACCAAAACACTGAAACACTTTAAGCAACACACTTTAAGAACCAGACATTATGTTGAAGGATTGACTATAAAAACAACAATCTCTGTTCTTCATGTTTTCTTTTGTATCTAGTGATTGTTGCCTGTACATCCATGATTACAGCGCAAACAGGAACAGCTAGCAGCTAATGGAATATGAGTTTCACCAACATTTAAAGAAATATAGGCTAAAAAAAGGTGTAGCTAAAAGCTAGTTAACTGATTCTATGATGACATCAAAGAGTTTCCCTTCGGGGATCAATAAAGTATTTCTGATTCTGATTCTGATATATCATAAACATGATGGAGAAGGAAACCTTGTGGCAAAAATACAAATTATATCCATCCCTAATGGAAATTAGAATATAACTATCGGAAAGAGCTTATTTTGTTGTACACTATATTTTTTTGACATTAGACTCAGAATGTTCAGAATTCTTCTATCCCTGGAACAATGACATGTCGGATTTCCCATTCATATACACATCATGTGTATTTATGGTGTGTTGCAAACCTGTGAACATAAACGCAAAACATTGAAATAATTAAATTTCACTTTTTTTTAAATAAAAAACTGTCCTAGAACATGTCTAGCACCACTCATATATGACATGCCTAGTTAAGACTTTTTTGTTATTTCAGAATGTGTCTTGTTGGTAATCAAAACTATAAAAAGGCATTGTTACTGTAGTGCCTTGCTGTAGAGATTGACCTTGTAATGCTGTCAGCTGCTTGTTTTTGACACAGATCAGTCCCATAAAGGCTCAGCATTCTGGTGTCTGGTCAGAGATTCCTGCTCCTCTCTGAAATGTTTTTTTTTTGGGGGGGATGGTCCGGCCTCCATATCTGCTGCCAACAGTGACGACGATGAGGCTGTAACGTGTTTTCATTCTTTCATTGCTCTCAGCCGCCGAGCCGAACAGAGCTGTTTATCGTCATCTTTTTTCGTCTCTTTAATGCAGATAATGCAACAACCTTTTGTTGTAAGCATTTCTTTTGTTTATTCTCAACGGTTTTATTGAGCTTGGGGTCTGTGTTTTTTGAAATAGTTTTGGGGATTTTTTCTACTTTTCTACATAATCCATTTCTACGTGTGTTAATTCTGCAGGAATTCTGCACTTGTGTAAGTTAAACATCAGTGAAGCTTATAAAAATCTTGTTTAAAGGAAATATTTAAGAAAATTAAGTTGATTTACTGAGTTATTAGATCCTAAAATAAAAAGATTTGATTGGATATCTGATATTGATCTAACTGGATACGTAACACTGTTGCAAAGTTTACAATACATTTAGATTATAGGACTAACTAACTAGGTTAGAATGCAAAATACCTATAAAATCCCTTTGCAATTTAATGTTTTGAACATGTACTTCTTTTGTACATGCCTATAATGTGCTTTTTGATAAGAGCTATAATTTCAGATTTTTTCATTTTGGTATTTTGAATGTACTCTTGAAGCACTCTTTAAATTTTTCTGTATTTTATTAATGGTTCAGTCATTTGTTGAACAGAGTGTGTTTCAATGAAGTACGATGTGTTCTGTATTTAAAAATACAGGATGTGTGAACATTTACAAGGTCAAAGGTCATCGGGACATGAGTGTTGTCTCAATACACTCTAGTATTTACATAGAGTGTGTGTTGGTGACATTACCTGAACATTTCACTGGATTTGAGCTATGGAATTCATAGATATACACGCAAAACAACTACAATAACACAAAAGGACCTGTAGTCTGTGGAGGAACTTTGATTTATGACAGAAATGTAACAAAAACCAATACAAATATATAAAGTAGAATTTTCTGATAATGTTATTTGAATGACAATGATGAACTAGATGGACACCATAGATTTACAGACGATCTAACACTCTGTGAGCTCTTACAGAGATTCTCATGTTTTTATACTGAATGTAACTGCAGACATGAAATAACATGCACACACACACACACTCTCTCTCTCTCTCTCTCTCGCTCTCTCGCTCTCTCTCTCTCTCTCTGCCCAGCCTGCACCTGCTCTGAGTGCAAACACAGCTTCACAGGGGAATGCCTGTAATGTAAGTGTGCGTGCGTGCCTGCGAGTGTGTGTGTGTGTGTTAATTCAAGCCCCCAACCCTAACCTTAAAGGATGGTTGGGATTTTTTCAAGTCTAATTTAATACAATTCTCACATGCCCTATGTACATTGACAGATGAGTTATTTGCAGCTGTAAACATTCCTCCTGCCATGCTGGCCGTGAAGAGATACCCTTGTGCTGTGACTAAACTGTAAGAAATGGCGGACAAAATCCACAGTCCTCGTTCTATTCAAAAATACATTCCAAAGTTCAGCTGAGGCTAATATGAAGCTTCAGCAGTCTGAGTTAGCCAAATTAAATGGGTATCTTCCAAAGTTAGTGTTTTTGGTACAAAAATCTCTCTTTGTGTTTCCTTGCTGATCTGCAGTTGAGGGATACATCCTTTTAATTGCATTGTTGGGACAAAAAAAATCAACAATAAACCTACACGTGACTACCAGGATGAAGATATCCACTTGATTTGGCTAAATGAGACTGGTGACGGCTCATATTAGCTTTGGCTAAACCTAAGAATGCATTTTTGCACTGAATAAAAACTGTAGATTTTCCCCCATTTCTACACATTACAGTGTAATGTCACTATTAAGGAATTGCTTAACGGCCATGGAAAGGAGGAATGATTACACCGACTCATAACTATGTCATTGTACATACTATATAGCATGTGAATATTGTATTAAGATAGAAAAATCTGAACTTGTCATTTAACCTATACTTGATTTTAAAAACCAAGTCTTTACCCTCAAACAGCCCTCTATAGAAGTGAGGACCGGACAAAATGTCCTCATTTTCCAGAAATGTCCTCACTATCGAAGGCCTAATCACTTTAACTCCGAACCACTTAATGCAATAAAACAGTTTTGGCTTTTTTTTTGCTAATAGGAGATAGGTGTAGTGTCTGGATTAAGACAGTTTCCTTAATACCTCACTGTGTTTGTGCTGTCATACTTACATGTGCTTTGTGTGATTGATTTAGTGACACTTTAGTTGTGTTAAAGCTGCAGTAATCAATTTATGGCCACTAGGGGCCAAAACAGCAACTCTATCACATTAGCTTGCTACATCAGCACATCCCTGCTACTGTACCCTGACTACTTCTTTTGTCTGTATAGCACGCCCGGTGTGTGCTATGAGCAGGGATGGATGTAACAAATTGTATTTACTTTCTTTTGTGTGTGTGTGTGTGTGTGTGTGTGTGTGTGTGCTTGTACTTTTTTGAGTATATTTTAAAATCTGTAATTTTACTTGTACTTAAGTATTTTTTTTAATCTCAGGTGTTGTACTTCGCTACATTTCAAGTCGCATCCATTACAGAGTAAAAACAAAAGTCATGTGAAAAGTCATGATAAAACATGTGAGAATGGAGCAGAAAAAAAGGAGCCAAATCAGCAGCTGCAGCAGGGAAGAAGCTGCTGGTGTGTCTGCGGCCGCTGGAGGGCAGAGCTCCATGTGCAGAGAGGTGACACTCTGTAACAGTTACATGTTCTACATGTATGTGTTCACTGGCCGAGTGTCAGGGAGTGTGAGAGATGTGGTCACTCCGGGGCTAGCAGTTAGTGAACAGTGCAAAAAATGTACAACAATGCAGTAACATGAAGGATGACGTCAGTATGGGGTATGGTTATAGTTAGCATTATTGTACCTTGGCATAGGTAAAAAAATAAAAAAATTAAAAATAAAAAAAGGTTGCATCTACTTTAATTTTATCACTGATTTAATGCATCACCTGGTGACCCAAATCAAACACACCCACATGTGCAACCAACAGGTGCATGCTGGGTCTGGCTAAAGGCTAAATGCTATAATGCTCGAGGTATCCTCCCACAGTGAGGTGGGTGAGGCCTTTCGGATGTTTTGACTACAGACCGCTCTTTCAGCTCAGAACTTTTTGAAAACTTTGAGGCGTGCAGTGGGACAGAGAGGTTGAGTGGACTACATTTTGCATTTTGAATTGATAAGAGAAGTTCAACCTACAGCAGATTGCGGAGGACTTCACTGTGCACAATGCTCACATACCGCTGTTCAGACAGGTGATAAAACAGCAAACTCACTGATGATGTAACTCTCTCCAGAGAACCTCAACAACCTCTGTGTTACCTAGCAGCATAGCGTTGTGTGTGTGTGTTTGTGTGTGTTACGTGGTGTGCAGTTCTCTTTTTGCTTTAAAGGCGCTGTATGCGACATTCACTGCCACTAAATGTCGCACTAGAGCATCAGCATCTCAGGACAAAACAAATCGGCGCTACGGCCCACCAGACTCCATTGAGAAAAACAATAATTTTACCTCGCAGATCATCGTAAAATACATTTCATTCAAACTGCACAGAAACACAATAAAACTCACCAAAACCGTCTTTGTTAGTCTTTCCACTGTTCCAACAATTACCAACTCTGGTTTGGTTGAAATAAACCTTTTATTCATCGCATTAGATGAGAAAAGAACCAGCCGTTGTATCGCTCTCCTCAAAGCCAACAGTTTCACAGGGAGGAACTCACATGCACTCACATGCACGCGTGACCGGACCAGCTACCAAAACAAAGAACAGAGAAGCTTGGATGACAACACGCGCGGAGGGAGTGTGACATCATTCTCTGCTCAGGACGCAATTACTCCACTATATCTTTACATAACAAATAGTTGTTTGCTGCTATATTAATGTTCAAAATCTTGTATACAGAACCTTTAAAGCTAGGGTAGATAACATTGGAGAAACTAGCAAGAGACTGCTAGATTTTGAAAGTATCCAACCGAAAAAAATCCCACCCCCTCCCTTCAGGCCTCCGTCCAAAGCCGCTCCCCCAAAACACATTTTCATGTGCAATGAGTGCACGGGCAGAGTGCGCGCAGGTAGGCAGGTAAGCCAGCCAATCATTTCATTCGAGCCGAATGAATGATTGGATGGGCTTATTACAGGCCCGCGACAGCCACAGATACCTTTTTTTTTTTCATTTTTCCCCCCCAGAGCATTTGATTTATTGATTGCTGTCAGTATGTACTGAGAATTTCAACAAATATAACACAAAATGCTTCTGAAATACATTACCTACCCCAGCTTTAATGTGTGTGTTTGTGGGCTGTAGCTGCTCTCTGTGTTGATGCTTTATTCCGCTGTTAAAGTGCCAGGTTATTTCATTTATGTAGCTTAATAATGCTTGTGTGCAGTGTCCATAGCTCTTTTTTTTATCATCGGCCATTTTTGTTTAATTGTCCTCTTTTCTGGTAAGGCAACACTGGGAAATACATTTGTGTAATAATCAGTCGAATGCAAAGGCTGTAAATGTCTGTCTGTAGAAAAGGGATTTATTGTTGGGTTTGGACATGCTCGGTGGTGGGTGTATACGCTGACATGTTAATGCACTTTAACTGACTTACTTTTTACCAGTAATTTTGCTTTGACTTGAGTGTCAAATGACGTGATGCTACATGACACTGTAGTGACAAAAAGTTTGAGGTTTAAATTTGAGTTTATTGGTAGTTGGTGGCTCAATATTCATTGACATTTTCATTTTTTCGAATGTGTCTTTTTTTTATGTTTTAAGAACTCTCATATAAGAAACTGAACTTGAGCTGAGCTTGATTTGACTTGCTATGTTTATACTGTTACAATCATATTAGTATTTTCTTGTTGTTTAAAATCTCTAGCGTAAGGAACATGAACACACCGATTTTTCTGCTTGCATTTCCATTGCATTTACACTTTTTCTGATGATGAATTTAGAAAAAAGTGTAATTTTAGTGTGTTCAAACCTGTTTTTGTGTTGCTGTGTTGCTGCCCTCCCTTGTGCGCCATCTTGTGAACGCACTGCATTTAAGGCAAAAGTCTTGTCTGTTTTCTTTCATCTCTGTTTCACATCCACTGCGGGCGATGGGTCTTTTTCTTTTAATTAATTCATTCCCCCCCCCCTCCTTCTCATCTCCCTGCGCTGCAAGTTTGTTATTGTTGTTTGTCAAATTTAGTTTGCTGAGTTGATGATTTACTTTGAGAAACAATTAAACGTCACTTGAGAGGAGAGCGTGGGATGTCTTTGTAATCAAAAGGAAATTAGGCATCAGTTGCTAACATTAGCAGGATGCAGAGCACCGTCTTGCTGTTGTTTTTCTTTGTTGGTGATGGGAGTATAACTGATTTTTTTTTCTTTAGATATTATTGTTTTAGTTAATTTGTTGTTCAGGCTCCTCAGAGCTTTGTTAATGCTGACTGAATAAACAACAAAACACACACATATATATATCAAGATTCTCCCCAAAAATGGCTATAATGAAACCATGAAAATGAAGCTATTAAAGGAAATAGAAATAAAATATGTGTCAGCATGAGCGTGTTTAATGTTTATTTGTAGCTCGTTTAATGCTTTGTTTCTTTTTCCTTTTTTCCAATTCTACACACACACACACACACACACACACACACACACACACTCCCTATCTCTCACGGTGACACTGGGTCCAGCCATTAAGCTGGTTTGTGATGAACTGTACCCAGGGAGGGTTTACATGTGAATATGATTACATATGAAATAATTCCATGACACAATAGACATAAATGAAGTGAAAGTTTTATTTTATATCTTATTATTTACAACTTAAATACAGTGGAACCTACTTATGCAAGATTAATAGTCAAAAATTGTATTGGATTAAATTGAGGTGTTTTTTTTTTAAGGCTGGTGGATCTATTAATTGTAATATTGTCTGGATCGTCTTGCGTTTCAGAGTTTGTATTTTGTTGTCTCTAAAATTGATATAAAGTAGATTGGAACTTGATCTGACTGAATATGAACTGAACCTAAATCTGATCATTCTAAATCCAAAACAATAGAATAAATACAATTATGACAAAGTATTTGTACAGGATTGGGTTTGTGAAATTTCACCATTTTGTTAAGGGCATCAAAGATGATTATGTGACGGCACATATCAATGTTGGGGAAAAATCTGATAGCACGTATAATGTCGAGAATGTAGAGTGTAGAAGTGTCTAATTTAGTCAAAGACGTTTCCCTCTGTGCTTTAAAATGTGTCAATAATTGTTACATTTCTTTGACAGAAGTTATTATTTCTTATCTTTAACAAGTTCAGAATGCTGCTTTACCTCACAAGATATTCTGAAACACAACACAAAATGTATGGCATCCAGAATGTAAAAATGTCAACATTCCCTATTCATTTCATCCTCCCAATTCAACATATTTTTCCATTCCTCTAAAGCAGTTATCATCTCTAAAACACAGAGAAAGCATTGGCTTAAAGTATCTATGATCTTTTTTCAAGCAAAGACCAAAGCTACAGTGATGAGAGACTTAATTTTCAAAATGTCAAACAACCATAAAATCACATTTTTACCTGAAGCTCATCATTTAGTGTTTTTGTTTTACTCTAGAGGATCCAGAAAGGGTCTCATCTTCTGCTCCCTACCAGCACCAGCCTTTAAAAACAGTTTAAAAACAGACCTTGACTTCCTTTTATATTAGTCATTTAAAGAAAGAATCCTGGAGTGTCTTTTTTTTTTTTGTTAAGGTCTCGTTTCTGAAACCACCTGAAAAGGTGGAATCTTTTCAAACCCTGAACCGAATAAATCCTCTCAGCGATCTGACCGGGGCAATCTGGTCCCATCTCTGGCTATTTCCTCTCTCTCTCTCTCTCTTGCTCTCCCTCTCTCTCCCTCTCTCTCTCTCTCTCTCCTCGGCTCAGATGTGGTTTTGTTTAAAGTCGACAGCGTTAATTAAATTAAGCCAGGTCTTGCAGAAGGCACAGTAGGAGAGCCGGCGGTTCCCGGTGGGCCACGGGTGGAGGAGGGATGTGGGGGGGGTTGTGGGGGGGGTTCAGGGAAGTGGTTTGGTGAGCCATACTGCCCCCTTCAGGCGGCCCCAGGTACCACAGAGGAGCCACAGACCCTGCCAGTCAACCACTGTGGGGTTCTGTCTGTTTCTACTCCCTGTTTGTGGACAGCCTTGTTCACTTACTTTGGTGTGCTTTCCTCAAACCTTTTTGAGTTATTCTTCAAAAATCAACATTTTGTGTGTGTGTGTGTGTGTGTGTGTGTGTGTGTGTGTGTGCTCTACGTATATCCTCACACACACACGGAGGTAAATAAAAGGATATTGATGGAGAAGTGTTTATCATGACAATTTGCAGATTCCCAGCAGCTTGTAAACTTACTTTATTGTAGAACAATAATAAGAAAATAATCAAAGAAATGTGGAAAAAAAATAGAATTAAAAAACTGAAGAAATTCCGAAAATAAAAGATAAAAAGTTTTGTTTAACTTCGAAATCAGCTGATTTGTTGATAGAAAACAAAGCATGTGACTCCAGTTGAGAGTCTGCAAAAGGAAATTAAAAAAAGCAACATTTATGCAGTAAAATCACTGTGTCCACTCTGTCAGTTTGGTCTTATTGTCAAACTGCAGCTTTATATAAACAACCATCTGAAAAACATAAAAACACACATCAACCTCACCTCCTTGTGTGTGAAGTGGTGCTGAAAATGAAGTGTGTGTGTGTGCATGTGTTAGCATGCTGCTCAAATTAGCGGTGTTGTACCGGGCCTTGGCAGAAGATGAAATGAGAAAGAGGCTACAGGGAGGGAGGGGTGAGAGAGAGAGAGAGCATCCATATGCAGCTTTGACATGCTTAGAAAAAAAAAGAAAATGTCCACGGCCCTGTTTTGTTTTGCTTTTGTTTTGTAAATAACATTAGTACAAATTATATGTTTGTCTAATAAGTAAAAGTATGGACCAGAGGTTTCGTCTTTAATGAACAATACAATATTCTTACTGTTCTTTCAATTAAATAGATTGGCAGTTGTGGATGAACATCATATGATCCTAATGTGTGTTTTCTCCTGGTAGTGACAGTTTATTCTAAATCAGTGCTCCAGTTACATTAAACTGCAGATTACCACAGTACTAAGGCTTCATGCTACAGGTGACAAGTGAAACTAACCTACTGCTAACCATGGGTTAAACTGAATGCTAACACATGGAGGAGAATTTAAACACAGCTCTTTTTTTCCTTTGGTAAGTGGTCATATAAGAGCCATAATGTACTCTGAGGTGTTCTGATATAAAACAATAATGGACTCAGCAGAGAAAAAAGCAGTGACTTGAGTTTAGAATAATGCTGCAGCAGCTTCAGTGTTTATATTAAAGAAACTCAGAGAGCAGCTTCAGCCAGGGATGACCTCATGATTTAACTGCCACGCACATGCACACACACACACACACACACACACACACACAAATACACACACATACAGACAGCTGTGTGTTCAGTTATGTTGTGTGGATGCTTCAATGACTCATTCCACTTGAAAACACTTCAGAAATGCCTTAAAAATATCTTTTTCCCTTTTACAAGTCAAGTCAGTTTGATTTTGAACTGTTTGTAACATACTTAATGTGTTTAACAAATGACACAAAAAATGTCTGTAAGTGTGTGTGTGTGTGTGTGTGTGTGTGTGAATGTGTGTTGTGTGTACATGTGTGTGTATAAGCTATTTGCTTGGCTCTCGGCCCCAAAATGTCCCACACTGGTGCATCGGGCCGCCATTTTGTGTCAGATGGGAAACTGACTAATTGAATTACAAGGCATTTGTTTGTGTGTGTGTGTGTGTGTGTGTGTATTGCTGTGTATGATTGTGTACATGCATGCGTGTGCACATGTTGTTAGTGCCTCTTTTTCCCAAAGAGAACTTTTATTTGACACAAAACTAAACCTTTCACAAATATAATATACGCGGTATATACATATACAAATGCAGCTTACATATATAGACAGAGAAGCACACAACCGCACACATTTATTGTATATGTTTTACTTTACTTCTGAGGATACTCAGTTGACTTTCAATTCCATATTTAAACTCACTTAAATGATCCATAATTAAATGGAACCCAAAAGAAAGTCAAATGTATTGTGCTTTAATACAGTTTTGACTAACTTGGGTTTTTCTTGATGATTGTTCCACATTTGTAATAAGTAGTAGTAGGTACTATAAGTAACTAACTTAACTTATTCATTTAGCAGATGTCACATAGTGCTTCTCAAAATAAATAAACCCCATGAACTGGTCCGAACACGTTCCTGACACTTGCCAAGTTGGGCAGTTCGGCTAGCTGATTATACCGACATCTGACCTTTACTTTAGAAAAGGATTTTCTTCCACAACTGCTTCAAAGGTTTCTTGTCAATGAAATGACCTCAGCCTGAAGATGTTTGCTGCCTTTCTGTCCTTGTGAGGACATTTGGCTTCTACAAAGACCTCTCTCTCTCTCTCTATGTCACACACACACACACACACACACACACACACACACACACACGAATGCCTGCTGCAGATGTGAACGCTCCCTTGTGCATTCCTGAGCCTAAATATTTGGCTGCAGTGACAGGCAGCAGAGAGCGGCACTCTGATTTGCTCCAAGGCTACGATGAATATCACGTTATCACACACACACACACACACACATACTGACACACTTGTGCACACATACACAAATCAGCCTGTACTTGTGGTGACAAAACTGCTTTAAGTTGTTGATAATGTGTTAAATATTTCTCAGTTGTCCTTCTCTGCTGCACCAAAATGTCAGACTCAGTCCTGCTTTCATTATTTTTTTTTCATTTGGGGAGTGAAATTATTTTTAATTAAAACATTTTTCTGCTTATTAGCTGTTACAGTTTTATGAAATATTACAAAATAGAATTCACATCACTCATTGTGGGCAGGAATAAGTGAAGAAGAAGTTCCTCCACGATGAAATTATTCTGCGATGCGTTCAAAGACATCCAACGTGTCAGAGAGAACGGCCACATTATTGTTTTTATAGCAACCATGTTTCCTTTATGTTTCTATACTGGGTTTGAGTTTCTGACAGCAATACTCACATTTAATAATACATTTTTTGTTGAAATGCAACACCAAGTAGTGTTTGAAGAGCGGTGCCTGCTGACAGCTAATTGCTGTGAGATTTTAACATGACAAGCTGTCAAAACTGTTTTCTCATGGACAAATTCATTTGTGATCACAGAAAAACTAAATGTGAGCGATATTTATCAGCACTTATCATGCAGTTTCTGAATCTTGATGAGTTTTTAAACTTTTATAACAACTTATAGGCTAAAGGGGCAATATGAAAAATTTGGCCAGAATTTTTGTTTAAAACATTCAATTTACCTTTCTGCAAACCACATTTACGTTGAATCTCAACGTTTCAAACGTTGAATCTCTACGTTTCAAACGCTGTGGTTAAGGTCTTGTTATGTGGGCACAAAAACCACTTGCTTAAGCTTAGGAAAAGATCATGATTTGGGTTAAAATACCTGTTTTGTCGCCACAACAACGGCCACAAATCTCCAGTTTTGTCGGTTTAGTCTCGAATACAGGTCTCTTGCTGCTTTTGCAACTCCAGCCATCTGACTACTGATCAAACCACCAACCTCCACGAATGGAAGTCTGCCCTAGAGGATGTCATCTGAACGTAACTTTCCATATGATAGGTATTGTAGAAATGTTGCTATGATACATGTTATACATATTAAAACGTAGACATTCAATGTATCTGTAATTTGCAGAGACGTAAAATGGCAAAATGTTATTCTGGCGACTGGGCTATGTATTGTGTTGCAGAGATATCTTCTGAAATTAGCATGCTAACCTTCTAGCCCCGGCCCGTCCTGTGTTGTAATACTACTTGTGCCTCGAGAGGGGATAGTCGATAGAATAGCTCAGATAGTTCCAGCTGGGAGATGTCTGCGAGCGGCGAGTTTGCAGAAACAACAGGGTTACACGATACAATAAAACTCACCAAAACCGTCTTGGTTAGTCTTTAAACTGTTCCAACAATCACCAACTCTGGTTTGGTCCAAATAAATCCTTAATTCACCACATTAGATGTGAAAAAAAATTGTGGCTCCACACGCTGTCGCTGCCTCTCTGATGCCCAACCTCCCTCTCACTCCTCTTCCGGTTGACCCCTCTCCTGTCCTCACCTGAACGTGCCGTGTCTTCGTCATCCCCGGAGTCAGAGTCCTGATTGGAGCCGCTGTAAATCAGCTCGGTACTGTATTCCCTGTCGTCACACTGGCCTTTGTCGGTCTCGGAGGTTGCGTTCGGTCCCGGTCTGGCCGTGTTCACTTGGAGGCTGCTGAGCCCATTTGAATTGCCCACTCACCCCACTCCGGTTCTGGTGCTCAGTCAGCTAATAGGACCACTAGGTTAGCTGCAACTGAGCAGTTATGACCTTACATGTGATATGCTGCCCCCTACTTATTTGGAGTATGAATTAGACAGGTGGAGAGTAGTCTCAATTCTTACACATTGCCCCTTTAAGAAGGTTTCAAAATGTTGGGGGTTGGCTTCCTCAGCAGTGGTCAGTCCACTGGCAGTCTTACTGCATTGTAGGAGGTTTCTGGCCATAATAACATATTATCCTTACATATACCGTGCTCTGATACATATGTTTGGTGTTGACAGTTATCAATGCATGCTCTAAATATGGAATAACACATTTACATATATATTTATAACTAAAAACTACCTCCACAATATGACAGCTAAGCCAGAGATGAGAAATGACATGGAAACGCATTACAGTTGAAGAAAAAAGTTGAATTTTTTCTTCTTTTTTTTTTGCATTTGTAACACCCCCTAGCAGTCGATTTGAATGAAACTTTCAGGGTATGTTTCAGGTACTGGTGATGATTGAACAAACAATTTCTGATTTATAGTCCGATTTGTGTTATGCCACGCCCATTTTTTGCATTTGTAGCACCCCTTAGTAGTCGATTTTGAATTTAACTTTCAGGCACCACCGTCAGACTGATTGGAATCATATTTCTGGTGAAGTACTTCCACGTCTCTAGCTCGTTCCAGGTCACAGCAAATTGAGGGAAGGCATAAAAAACAGATAACGATGAATAGACATGCACCAATCAACATGACACTTCAGATTTTGCTTAATACTTGCCCCCAGAGCATGCACACCGAATCTGGTGAAATTCTATCCACCAGGTTTTGAGGTACAGTTTTTTGGCATTTGTGGCGCCCCCTATGGGTTGGGCTCAAAATGCTTAGGCACGCCTATTCCCAACGTCAGACTGAGCCTATCCACCAAAATGTTCGATGACTGGACAAATCATTCCGTCTCCCCCACCCCCCTTCTTTATCTCTCTCTCTCTCTCTTTCTCTCTCTTTCTCTCAAAACCTAACACGGCAGCGGCTGATGGCCGCCCACCATTGAGTCTGGTTCTGCTCAAGGTTTCTGCCTGTTAAAAGGAAGTTTTTCCTTGCCACTGTCGCCAAGTGCTTGCTCATGGTAGGATTTGTTGGGTCTCTGTAAATAATATTGTAAAGAGTACGGTCTAGACCTGCTCTATAGGAAAAGTACAATGAGATAACTTCTGTTATGAATTAATGCTATATAAATAAAATTTAATTGAATTGAACAAATCGTTAATAAGTAATGGCCCTTTTCCTGCTAAGCCCTGCCTTTGCCAAGATATTTAGGTTGATGGCGGACCGATTTAGGTTGATGTTTTTTGACCGATCTTTATTCAGCTAATTTATAATAGAAATGTGTATCTCAGTCCCGCAATGCTGTATCCCAAATTTGGTGTTGATAGAGTCAAAATCCAAAAAGTAGATGTCACTTTCCTGTATTTCACATTATACAAATTAGCAAAAAATCCATCAAGGCGGACTTTAATGGTCCAAGAGGCTTTTTTGTAGAGCACACTGAGCTGGACTTATGAGAGAAATTTCAAGTCATTCGGACTTATGGTGTGAGGGGCGTGGCCTGTTCAAAATTGCATTTTGAGCCTTAATTACAGCACCACCATGTGGCCGATTGGGCTCATATTTCTGTGCAAGCATATGCACATCAATTCCAGTTATTGGGCCAAGTTTTGTGTTTCTAGCTCATTCCAGCTCACGGCAGTGCTAAATAATGTCTACTATAGGTGAGGACATGCTATCTGGGCAAGACTGGCCAGTCAGCATCCATAGTCGCCCCAAGAAAACAGTCTTATCTTAGCAAGACCTGTGTTTTATTACTGGTGGCACCGATGTCTATGTAGTGTTTTAACAAAACTAAGAATCTACAGCCATGCTAGTGGCTGGTGTGTTGAACTAAATATGAATCATGTTAACATGCTCACAATGACAATGCTCACTGTCTCACAATAGGTCTACAGAACCCTGCTGAGATGCTGATATCTGCAAGAAATCTGTTTTCCCAATTACAAATTGTTTGAACTCTCTCATTCTCTGGAGTTTGGACTTCTGAGTTCAACTTCCCAAGTTCGAACTCTGTATTGAGAAAGGTCTTATGTCTTGTGACACCTGTCATGACGTTAAATATCAGCGGGAAAACACCTCGTGAAGCTAGTGCTCACAGTACAAACAGTCATTCCAATAAGGAATTAGCTAATGGTAGCTTAGCATGAGTGAGACGTCACTATTATAGACCCCAGCAAAATAGGTCACTTTTATGTAACATCCCATGAGCATTATACAGACTCAAGGCAGGTGTTTGCAGTTTGATTGTAATACTGTGTATCATCAACATAGCACTATATCCATTAAATGAATGTTGTTACCTTGACAGACAGACTTTGGCTGAAACGAGGTATCCATGTTTGTTTGGCTTTACAGGCACTTGTGTAATATTTAACATGATAGATCAGAGCTGGAAGATAAATCTGAGTTTACATGTCGTAATTATGAATTATGGATGTTGATGTGAACGCCATTTACAAGATGGGAAACTGGCAATTATGGTAACTCCAATATGACATGCCTAGCCTTCAAAGTAACTTCTCAAGCAGAATTGTCTTTAAAATATCCTTAAGGTGGTATGACAAAGTTTACCTTCATTCAACAAGTTACCCTCCTTCCAGCTCCTCCTTTATTCTCAAACTACAGGAAGTTGAAGTGGGAAGTCTTTTTGGCTTTTTTTGTTAACCCCCCATCGTAGCACTTCCCTCCAATTTGTTGAATTTCTCAAAATGTTCCGTTTGTTAGGCTGAAAAGAAAATCACAGAAAAATCACCATAAGGGCTGCTTTGCATTTTTAATTAAGAAACTAACATATGAATATATTTGCATATTATTGAGTTGCAGATTAAATCATGCATACATAATTAGCGTGCAGCAGCGCTCGTTCGTTTGCCTCTCTCTCTCTCTCTGCACTGTGCTTACTGTTTTTTCGGCAAGCTGTGGTTCTGATGGATGCCAGACACACACACACACACACACACACACACACACACACACACACACACTTCTTCAGACACTCAAACACTCACATCACAGACACACTTACACACCCCTCTCTAAACATTTTCGGTACTGTGTGTGTGTGTGTGTGTGTGTCAGTTTGTTTTTTGGAGGAAAATTAGCGTCTGATTTTCTCCGTCAGAATTGAGGCCACGTCAGGTTTTTTATCCTGATTACACCGAATGAAGAACTCTCTCTTTCTTCTCTCACTCTCATTCCTTTAGGCTGTCAGCCTTATTGTCTATCTATCAATCTATCTATACATCCATGTAATCAATTACTTATTACCTATTACTCCTTGAAAAAGTAATTATGTTACTTTACTAATTAGTAACAGCAAAAGTAATTAATCAAACCATGTAGGTGTAGAAACAGAAAAGGAGACATTATGGTTTAACAAGCAGCCAGCCAACAATCTGAACAAAACCCATAAAGCATGTACATAAGACAACTTTGGAGCTACGTGGAGTTGGCTAGCCACTTTTCCCACCTCCAGTCCTTACACTAACACAGGCTAACACAGACAAGTCTGTCCACTGAACACACACAGACAAAATAAAAAAACAAAGAAGTGATCACATTACTGTAATGCGTCACTGCCCAGCACTGCATATGAGTGGAACTATACATGTTCTAGGAACTTTATTTCACCTTCATTTGGTAGTTGATAGAGGCAGACAGGAAACAAGAGGGGGGGGATATGACATGCAACAATGATATAGTATAGAAATCTAACAGGGGACCTTGTGTGTATGTGGTATGTGTCTTAAGTATTAGGCTAATGGGGCGCCACTGGAACAACAAAATATGCATGTAATTTAAAATTGAGTTTTTTGTCCACAGGTTTTCAACACACTGCAGATATCTTTATATGAATGGATAAACTAGAGTGTCAATGTCAGGGATATGAGAACCATGTTGATGGGACAATCTGAGCTTAATGTCAAAAAAGTAAAACCAAAAGAGGTTTTTGTGTTTTTTTTTGTTATTTGTATTTGGCTTGAATATGTTTGGAGCCTTTATCATCAGGGTTCCCATCACCTGAGCCCTGTCTGTTTTCACCTAATATTGTACCCTGAAAAAAGTCATGTTACATTAGCTACTAACAGTTTGTATATGCACTGTAACCATGGATACAGACTACAATCACCTAGAATACTTTTGATACTGAAGAAAATGTCTAAACATGATGATTATGAGGCAAGATCTAAAGTTAAAAGACATTTTTTTCTATGATTTCTAAGCAACTGTATTACTTTAAAACAATGTCACATTTATTCGAGATGAACATTAGAAATACCTCCGGTGACTGAGAAGGAGTGTGTTTTGTCAATCGAGCTCATACAGTTAATTCATCAAGTTGATTTTTTCTAGATTTTTCTAATCCCCTTACCCAAAACTCAATGGTTTACGTGGTTAAAATTTGTTCAACAGTTGCATGGCTATATCTACTGATCCCACTTATCTCATACTTACTCACTCACTCACAATCAGCCTCTCAGCACTTACATGTGCCTCTGTTTCAAATGAAAGTGCGTGTGCCTTTATGTTCCTCAGTGTGTGTGTGTGTGTGTGTGTGTGTGTGTATGTGTGTGTGTGTGTGGAGCTGCCTGCTCTCGACTCAATTCAATCCTGTCGATAACTTTATTGTTTCATTTTAAAACCTGCAACATAACAAGACTCAAATCAAAGGCTCACGATAGAAAGTGGCAGTATGAAGAGAACAAAGTGCCATCGTGCTGAGTGTGTGTGTGTGTGTGTGTGTGTGTGTGTGTGTGTGTGAGAGAGAGAGAGGCCTTTAGGCGAGCACTGCTCCGTGTGAGAGAGCGAGAAAATTAAAGGGAGTTATTCCAAAAATAGAAAGAAAGAAGAAAAGAAAGGGAAAGCAAGAATTGGGGGAAAGCAGGAAAGAAAGTAGGAGAATGGAAGAATTAGGGGAAAGAAGGAAAGAAAGAAGGAAAATAGAACAATATAAATGAGGAGGGAAGGAAAAATGAATAAAGGAGGCAAAAAGGACAGAAAGAAGCAAGAAAGAGGGAAAGGAAGGAAGGGAAAAAGGTTGGAAAGACAGCAAGGTAAAAGGAAATAGTACAGGGGGAAAGAAAGATGCTGAGAAAACAGGAGGAAACAAGTAAACTCAGACAACTGGAGAGACAAAAAAGAGAGATGTAGAGAAAGGGCGAGAGACACTGAGAAAGGCAAAAGAGCCAAGAGAGAGAGAGAGATTGACAACTGGGCGTCGTAATGTGAAGGAAAATCCTGTCAGCATGAAATCAGGATGAAATGTGAGATTGTAATTCAACCAGGGATTAACTGTCATCTCACCACCAGAGAAGAGGAGGAGGAGAAGGAGGAGGAAGAGAGGAGAGGAGGAAGAGAGGAGAGGAGGAAGAAAGGAGGGAGAAAACAAAAGGAAGAGGATAAAGGGAGTGAGGGGAAAGATGGGGGAGAGAAGCAGGAAGGGGGAGGAAAGAGAAGACGAGGAAGGGTGTGAGGAAGGAGGAGAAGAAGAAAGCGAGGTAGAGTGGAAGCTGGGGAAAGGAGGGAGGTGGAGGAGAAAGGAAGGAAGAAGACAAGTGATGGGACGAAGAAATAAGGAGGACAGGAGGAGGAGGAAGAGGAGGTAAGGAGGATGAGATGGATGAGATTAGAGAGAAAGGGGGAGAGAAAGAGGGAGGACGTTGAGTGGTAGTAGGAGCAGGGAAGAGTAGGAGGAAAGGAGGTGTGTAGAGGAGGAACAAGAAGAGAATGTGGAATTGGAGAAGGGAAGAAGATGAGGAGACTTAATAGGGGAAGGAGGAGGCGAACGGGAGGGAGGAAGGAAGACGAAACAAGAGGGAGGTTAGTGAAGAAAGGAGGGAATGAGGGAGGAAGGGGAGAAGGCGGGGATGATGAGAAAGGGATAAAAAGAGGAAAATTGGAAGGAACATCTACTGTGACCTTTGGTGGCTTGTTAAAGCATAGACGGACTATGGCTGTTGTCCCTTTTATGTCCCCGGTCCACCTTAAATAGACAGGAGATGTAAAGCTCAAGTGTGTGTGTGTGCTTGGAAAAGACTGTACATTAAGGTCCAAGGTCAGTTTGAATGAGTTTTTAAAAACAGAAATGAACACAAACTCTCCTCTTTTATTTTCTCCTCCCTCGCTTCCTCATTTCCTCCCTTCTCTCCCCACCTTTTCTCCTCCCCCCTCCCTTTTCTCCTCAGATCATTGCTTTTCTACCTTCATCCCACCTCATCTCCTCCTCTCCACTCTTCTTTTCTTCTTTCCTCTTCTCCCTCCTTGTCTCCTCTACTACCTTATTTTTTCATTCCTCTCCTCCCTCATCCCCTTCACCCCCCCCTTTCTCCACTCCTCTTCTACCTCTGTTTCTCATCTTCTCTCCTCTCCTTTCTTTTGTCCCCTCGATCCTTGTTTGTTCCTCTAATCTCCTCTTTTCTTTTCTCCTCCCTCCTTCTTTGATCTCCTTCCTCTTTTTCTCGTCTTCTGCCTTTTTTTATTCTCCTTCCTTTCCTCATCTTCTCTCCTTTCTTCTTTTCTTCTCCCCTTTCCTCCCCTCCGGATCTCGCCTTCTCTCTTCTCATTTCCTTTCCTCTCCTCTCTTCTTTTCTCTTTTCCACCCTCCTTTTCCACTCTGATCACCTTTCCTACTTCTTCCTCTCTTTTCCTGTCCCTTTTCCCCTTTTTTTCTCCTCTTCTCTCCCTCAATATTTTCTTCTCCACATTCCTCCTCTCCTCCATTTTTTTCCTCCTCTCCTGTCCTAATGCTCTCCATTGAGCACTCTTTCTTTCATGCTTCTTCTCCTCCTCCCTCTTTCCTCAGCTCCTCATTCTTCTTCATCTCCTCTGCAGGTTTGTTGACCAAGCAAGCGTCAGACAAAATTAAAAATGCTGTCTCTGCTTCTTTTCCTCAACCAGGTCACTCTTTTTGGGTTCTATACTTTTCCCCCTGCACCTCTTTCCTCCCTCCATCCCTCCATCTCTCCTTTCATTTCCCATGCAGTCTGGTTGGGTACAATGCTGGGAGCCAGCCAGCGCTGCAGACAGATGGTCCACTTATTAGATGTGCATCAGCCCTCCCTCCCCTTCCTGCAGCCCGCTTTTTAATCAAATTAAAGCCGAAAAAAGAGGAGACCAAGAGAGAGAGAGAGAGAGAGAGAGAGAGAGAGAGAGAGAGAGAGAGAGGGGTTTGGGAGGTCTGCTCACTTGTTTTGGAGTCTAATATTTGTTTGAATAGGATGAATGATGACGATGTTAATATGAAATTTGGAAGACTGAACCACTGTCTGTCTGACTGTTGTGGTGACTGCCTGTTTCTCTCTCCCCCTCACTCTTATTTTTCTACATCTCTCTCTCTCTCTGTTAGTGTGATTTTGTGTTTCTTGAAGGTGAAATCCACCAATTTTACACATGAAGATCAGTTTACTTGTTAAGGAGTTAATACTACTGAAAATGGTTGCACAATGTCCTCTATAGCTCTGGAGGAGCTTTGTCAGTTCTGAGAAAATAACTGATGATGTCATCAGGGTTACCTTGAAGTTTTGAAAGAAGTGGGCATTTGCCAGGGAGGGTCTAATGAAAACTTGCATTATGGGACATGTAGGATCCAGTGTTTTTGGAGCTAGACTCATAGAGACTAAAAGTCAGGATATCTCAGCCTCTGCTGTTTAGTTTTTGATCATTCTTTTTCTTTTTTTTTTAAAGCTGTCTCTTGTGAGTCCCCCAACTTTATGGGAGTGCAATACTAAATTGCTGGAGTACTCCTTTAACCAAAGAACCTGCGCGTTATCAAGTTTGCGGAGGTAAAACTAAACTGGAAGTGAGTACACCGGAAATGTCAGTAATAATCCCTTATGGTAAAACTGTGTGTGCGCAACTACAATAAGTATGGGAGGTCAAAGCTGAAGCAGAATGTCGGTCTGTTAACTGGGATGGATATTTACAATGTTAACCAAACTTATTTGGATGAGCAGTATCGCTTTAATCTCTGTACCACTCTTGTTGTATACAGATCCAAAAATGTTAAAGCTTATTGAAACAACCTGATTTTAAGCAACTAGAAATATCACAGTCCTTCATGGCAGACCTGCTTAGTGTTGTGGTAAATCTGGGGAGTCGGTATATCTGGATCTGTACGCGAACCTGCATATCAGTCAGACTTACAATGGAGGCTCTGTGGTATTTTAAAGTTTACATTTAATTTTCAAGGCACCATCTGACCAGTTTAAATGAAACTTTGTGATCATGTTGCAAATAAACAGTTGAACAGCTCCCCACACATAATCGTTGTTTTAACACAATTATATTTACATAAAAAGCCACATTAAACAATCACAGCCAGTTGTCTGTGATTTATGTAACATTGTGTGCCAGAACAAAATCAGACGTGCATTCAGATCAATAAATTGGAGGTATTTATGGTGTCACCTGAAAAACCCCCAAAACGAACGCATTTCAGCTATAAGCCATCATCAGCGGAATCAAAGCAGCGGAAATGGCTATTATGTAAGCAGGTGATGTTCAAACATCAGTCAGCAAGAGAATCTATAATTGCATGATAGGATACATCTGTGAATGAACCGCCCAACTCTTAAGGAGGTGTGACCACAAACTACAGAATCAACAATGACTCGTGTCACATGCTGAAAGGTAATGAAACATACAGCAGTTTCTACTACAGAGGCAAGCATGTTGGATTCACATGTTACAAAGTGAGAGCCCAAAGGATTTAAACGAAGAGCTATTGTTGGGTTTCTTATAATCCATTGTGGTTCCCACTATATTAGGACGCATTTATTTATTCTTGTCATTTACTCTGTACATTGTGTCCACAATTTATTACTTGGCTCTCTTGTAAGAGTCAAGTTAAGGGACAGGGCCGTATAGCTTTGAATTAGTTTCCTTCTACACGATATTATTTATCCCTACAATATTTGTGTATAGATACTTTGTTTTTATATTTTTCCATATTATATATTTCTGTTTTTCTATATGCTCTTGCAAGGGTTCAAACTATTTACAGGGTCATTTAGCTCTTAATTCAATTATTTAAAAAGATTTATATGCTTTTTGGCCTTGCTGTATTCAGATTATTTCTATGAATTTTGCAGATCTAGTTAGCTTGGACATTTTTTCTATGATATTTTGCTCTCTAAAAATTCAGACTAGTCCGTCTATCGGGCCGTATAGCTTTTAATTTAGTTCCTTATATATGGTATGTGTCCCCATTACGGACTGATCCTGTTTTGGAGATTTCTCCATCCCCTGGGCAGTTTAAGGCCTCTACTTGTACACATTGAGCATTCATCAGCACATTTTGGACAGTTTTAAGCTTAGACTGTTTGTTGCTAATTTTCCTCTATAGAGGACATATAGTTCATGAACGTACAGATATTATGATGTTTTTTTCTGTATTACTTTCTGTGGTATGTGCGTAAGATGTATCCTATCATGCAATATATAGATTCTCTTTGCTGATTGATGTTTGAACCTCACCTGTTTATGTAATAGCCATTTCCGCTGCTTCAATTTGAGTTTGAACATTGTATTCTGATTATTCTCATTGTGTGTATCCAGGGATGCTTCAGCTTTGTTGTCAACGAGGCAAAAGCTTTTACAGCCGGATTTAATAAAACAAAAAAACAAAAATCAAACTAATGAAACTGATAACAATGTCTCCAGACAGTCAGACATTTGGTGTGTGAGTTAAAAATTGATGATCAGTCATAGCACCCCCATCAGGTGGTTGCTGGTAGCAGGTCACCATAGCAACCCACACTTGGTTGCTTAGGAAATATTTAAAAAATGATTTTTTATTTTATTTTAAGAAGGGGATATATAGTCAACATTACACAGTCACAGGGGAGGACTAGATGAAATGAATTTGACTGTTACAGTACTAAAGATATAGCAAAGAAACACAAACATGCAATACAATTTAATTCAATACAGGAATTTAATTTGACATTTGACCATGTAAGAGGGGAATAGTGGGGAAAATGGGTCTAAAGAGAAGAACCGACTATATTTTGAAATTTGGCCTTATACAACAAAGTCATATAAGACCAGATTTTACTTTTTAAATGCTTCTAAGAAATCTGTATAGGAGATCCTGTATAGCCTGTTAAATGTTAAAAATATAAAAAGGAAACAAGGGGGGAAGAAGGACATGAGAGGAGAAAACAAAGGAGGAAACACAGGGGCAGGAAACAAGGGAAGAAAGGAGGAAATAGGAAAGGAGGAAACAATAATGGAGAAGAAGAAATGAGAGGGGGTGAAAAGGGGAGGAAGAAGGAGACAAGAGGAGAGAGACAAGTGGAGGAGAGAAGGAAACAAGGGAAGAAAGGAGGAGAGTAAATAAGAAGGGAAGAAACAAGGGAGGGAGGAGGAGAGGACAAAACGAGGGAGGAGAGGAGGAAATGAGGGCGGAGGAAATAAGGGAGAAAAAGATGAGAGGAAAAAGCAGATGAGTGGAGAAGAAAGGATGAGAGGATAGAGGAGGAGGAGTAAAAAGGAGAAGAGTGTGCTGAAAGAAGCGCGCGGTCTGAAAGCGGTGGAAAAAGTGAATATTCGGCTCAGTTCAAAGGCAGGCGGCGGACTGCAGCTCCGCGCGAGGGAGGGGGGGAGGGATGACTTCCAGATTTACTGTGGAAAGTTGAAAGAGTGTCGGCGACCGCGCGCGTGTCCGCGAGCGCCTGTGTGTGTGTTTATGTGCGCGTGCTACGTTTCAGCCTCTCTCTTTCCGTACATTTTTCGTGTGTGTGTGTGTGTGTGAGAGAGAGAGAGAGAGAGAGAGAGAGAGAGAGAGAAGGGGAGGGGCACTTCTCTTCCTCTCTCTCTCTGCCTACTTTGCATATTCCGCGTGCCTCGGCTCGGCCATATGGGAAAATGCAACTGAAGGAATTGTTGGCGGGGAAAAAAACGCGCAGGCAGGAACACGCGAGCGGAGCGGCGAGAGTTTGAGATCATAACAAATCCGAGAAAAGTTAAAACAGAAGAGGAAAAAGACGAAAGGTGGAGATAAAGAAAAGAGAAGGGGCGGGGGGAGTGTAGTAAACCAAAACAGAGAGAGAAAGGGAGAGACACGCGGAGAGAAAAAAGGAGAAATAGAGTTTTCTTCTGTCTGCGGAGGAGAGGAACGATGTATTGTGCGTACACCATCCCCGGGATGACAGGCAGCTCACTGATGTACTACTACAACGGAAAAGCGGTAAGACAGACTCTTTCATCCCTTCTGCCGTTTCTTTTTCTTCCTCCGCGAGGGTTTGGGAGTCAGACGGAGAAAAAAGAGAGAGAGAGCGAAAGGGGGGTGTGAAGGTGAAGAGTGTCGCTTTTTACGCACCAACTTAACAGCGCGTCGGTTCGCCGGCGCGCGTCAAAGTGCGAACGGACTGTGAGCTCTTTCTGTTCGTCTGTCGGGGTTTATTTTTGGAAGACAGCGGTGCTGTTGTTTATCGGGGGAAATAAAATTGTGTGTGTGTGTGTGTGTGTGTGTGTGTGTGTGTGTCTGTCTGTCTGCGGAGCGGGGAAAGTGAGAGTAGCTGTTGTAGAGTGCAGCAAAGGTTGGACAGTCTTTTGCATTGTAATAAATGTGTGTGTTTACAGTGTGTGTGTGTGTGTGTGTCACACTTTCGCTATTAGAAAAAATATATAAAAAATAGTCCTAAATCTAACGTTTCTTCTGTTTGTCTCCCGGATTTTGCGCATGGGACGCTTCCCGATTCATCTTGAAATTATTAGCTTTATGTCTGTCTTTCTCTTATTTATAAAAAATGTAATGGACGTAAATGCATAAAAAGAGCCTTATTATTGAATTGAATTAATGTTTTTTGCTCTGAGGCGAAACGTGTGGTTTTGGGGTTTGTTTGGTTGTGTGTTTCATTCAGGGGCTTGTGGCTTTTCATATTTTTAATTTCTCCCAAAACCCCCCTAAATTGTTGATTTTTCTG
Source organism: Siniperca chuatsi (assembly GCF_020085105.1). NCBI lineage: Eukaryota > Metazoa > Chordata > Actinopteri > Centrarchiformes > Sinipercidae > Siniperca > Siniperca chuatsi. The sequence goes on along the minus strand of NC_058059.1, from coordinate 22,910,255 downwards.
TCTTAATTTGGGCTCAAATTGTGTTTGTGAATTCTTATTATAGTAGCCTAATACTCAGTTATTTTACTCATAACCCCGAAAATGCATTTAAGGCAAAGCTGGAAAATAAGTCTGTCCTTAATTACATGTAGAGTTGAATTTAATATTAGTATCAACAATGTTGTGTCATTATTTTTAATCTATTTTCTTGCCATTAAAATAATATAACTGCAGCACATTCTAACAAATATGAAAGTTGAAGGTCTACCCAACTGTCTATCTATATATTTGTCTATGTGTGTATATACGTAAAGATATAGTACTTACTCATTTTTCACCGTGTGCTCTACAGTGTGTCAAAAATCATAAAACACTTTCTGGATACAAAAAGGAAAATACATCTAAGAAAGTCATCCAGCAAGTATGAAGCTGTCTGACCTCCTGTGAACCTGTCTGTCTGTCTGTCTGTCTCCCAGTAACCCCCACCTGTAAAACACCAGTAAAAGGGTGAAGTGATTTAGAGTGTGTGTGTGTGTGTGTGTGTGTGTGGGGGGTGAAGTGAAGGCTAGAAATGAGAGACAGGGTGTAAAGCGAAGCAAAAGTGAATGAATTTCACAGGTTTTCTCGCATAACAGCAGGAATGTCTGCAAGTCGCAGGTGTAAATGAAGATGGAAGGCTGGGATTTCCTACAGATCCACCTGTCAGTGAACTGTCTCTCCCTCTATCTGTCTGCCTTTGTCTCACCTTTGACTCTTAATGTCTGCTTGACATGACTTTAAGAGCAAAGAAAGAGAAAATAAGGAGGAGATGACAGCGAAGACGGAGGGAAAATGACGACGGGACGACAGAAATAATCATCAAAAAAAGAATTCTGTGTCCACATTTTTTAAGCTTTCTTATCATATTAGCAATAATACAACTACATAGTTTTTAAATGAATAATAGTAAGTCTGAACTAGCACCTTACAGGCCTTCTGAGATGATTAATCAATCAGACACAAGACCGTAGCTGTGAATATTTGTCCACAAAAATTTGAATATTTATGTAAAAAGACAGCAAGCAAACATTTAATTATTGTTTGTTTCATTTTTAAAGAGAAAATGTTTGATTAGATATTTACAGAAAATGTTTTAATGGAGCATTTTATTTCTAGTTTTTACATATCTATGACCTTCTATATGATTTATGAACCTGATTTGATTTCAACCTTGAGGTTTAATTTATATTTTCTAATTCCTCTTGGATTTAATCTCTTTTATACGTCCTGTATTTTTTACGTGTGTTTATTTTTGTAGACTGTGAAAATACTGAAAATTTGCAGATGTCTTGATTTTCTTGATGTTGTAGCTAACAGTGATCTGTGTTCAGATAGTTTTGTAGCTGATGTGACTTGTGCGGCTGTAAACAGAGCCTCTGTTGTTTGAACGCCGCCACACCAACAGTCGTCTTCTGTCTTCTCTGCGGCTGTCGGGTCTCCGGCCTCCATCCGGCCACCAAACGTTTTAGCCCCACGCTGTTGGCCATCCGCTCCGAAGCCTATACTTTTTGTACCCGCTCTCTCCCCGTAGTTTAGGGCCTTCTTTGTATCGCGGCAGTTTCGCCTGAAGCCGGAGCTCTTTAGTTCGGCGTTGCCATGGGGGTCGGCGTGGCACCGCTTTGTTTGGCGGCTGGCTGCTGGATGGCACATTGTGCCGACGGTCTTGATCCGATGCCAAGCTCCTTTCCATCTTCCCTTTACCCCCCTGTCTCACTCTGTCTGTCTGTGTCACAGCCCGTTTACACTTGCCGTCCAGTGGCAGAAAGAGAAAACACACAAATAAGAGAATCGCCGTAATAAAGTAATGTCGTCTGTCCTCTTGTGTCCCGTTTTTGTAGCTGTTTGGTGGCTTTAGCCGGCTGGGTGTGAGGGGTTTTGGTGATTCTCTTGTTGCGTGAAAGCAGATTCAGGCCGGTCGGTGTGTTATGGAGGCAGAGAAGTGGAGCGAGTGGAAACTGGGGCAGAGTGGTCTGGGTTTAAGAGAAGAGACAGAAAGGCTTGGACAGATCTGCTGCAGCAGCAGCAGCAAGCTGCGGCCCGGCGAGACCGAGCAGTGAAGAGGCTGAATTGGGGCTTTGGTTTGGGGAGAGTGTGGGGGAGGGCCGAGGGGGAGAGAGGAGGAGGGTGAGGGCCGAGGCCCGAGCTTCGGTAAGCGGCTGTCGGCTCGCTAACTTAAGCTCCAGCGGCTTAATGAGGCAGCAGAAAGCTCGACTAAAACAAAAGGCCTCATTTAAAGCCAGCCCGGCCAGCCGGCTATTGTTATGCTAACACAGCATTTGAATATTCAGTAAGTTTTAATTAGGAGAGTCCTGAAGCAGCCTGCCAGAATCCTGCAGTCCCCTCTCAGTGTGCAACTACAGGAAACACACACTTTAAACTGACGATTCTGTTGGTCTGCAATTTATTTTACGTCCGCTGCTTTTTCTGAGCCCAAAGACACTCTGAATGTGGGAAGATTAAATTTTTTTTTTGTTTTTAATTTATAGTTTTTTTAGTTAATGTACTCCAATTATAGTTGGATACAAAATAATATTTCTTCTTCTATCTTTTCAAATTAATTTAAAATGAAAATATTCATATGTTGATTCAAATGGATTTTCAGTTTCAGTTATTTAGAAGAATTGTACATTTAAATACATTTACATTTCCATTAGAATATTTTCTTGTAATTTTGCATTTTAGTTTCTCTCACTGTCGAACAGCAGAAGATGCAGTTCAAAACCACAAGCAGTCTAGGCTGAGGCCAAGCTGTCCTGATAGAATTCCTGAGTTGAATAAGAACATTGATCTTATTTCTCATATACATGTCTCATTTAATTGAGTTTTTTTTTAAATGTAGTGTTTTTTTTAAATTAAATCTTGTTTCATCCTGAGAATCAAATCTCACCACTGCACATAAAAGATTCCAAAATGATATGATGATGATGATGATGTTTGAATCAACCTCTAAAAAATGTGTTTCACTGTTTTTAGACACGAATAGGATTAAAATTGCAGAAATTCTAAAATATTTGCATGTTATGTAATGTCAGTTTAATGAATCTGCCTTGACTCATGGAAACAGTTTAAAATCTCTTCCGGTGAAAATATTAAAATGACTAAAACTGCAGAGAAGCGTTTCACGCCTGCAGCAGTAAATATGTAAATCGATGTGTTTTTGTGTTGACACTGTTTAATAGAGACAAGGTGCACGTGTTTGATAGTGTGGTCTTTTTCTTTACATTGCCTTTGTCTACATGCAAGCATAAAATGAGAGTGTGTTTTTCACATGTTCATGTGCACTTTCTTGTGTATATGAGGAGGAAATACACGGTAAAGGCGACTTTTAGTGAGTGTGTGTGTGTGTGTGTGTGTGTGTGTGTGTCGTTATTGTGAAGCCAAAGTGTGTGGACGTCCTGTGTGCTCAGTAGGCTGGAATTAGAGCACAGCGTGTTATGCAATTACAACTTTATAAATAGACGCATTGTGTGTGTGTGTGTGTGTGTGTGTGCAGGACTCTATCTCCATCTGCTTGAGTTATTCTGTTTGAACAACTAAAAAAAGCTGATTTTATTGCGTGTTTGTATATTTTTGTGTAGAAATGTGTCGATTAGCGTGTCCTTTCTTTGTGTACAAGTATGAACCTTGTTATTTATGTTAACCGTTGCTATATGAGTGTGTGTGTTTGAATTTGTAAATGTGTGTGTTTTTGTTTGAACGTCCTCCTTTTCTTCATATTTGTGTTTTCTTTTTAGAAATGCTGAAAACATGTTTCTGTCTTTGATGAGTGTGTGTTTGTAGTTTACTACACTTTCTGTTTTGAACCTTTCTCAGGTTAAAATTATATCATTCTAAAAAAGTTCATGTGTTTTTTAATGTGTGTAATGTATGTGTTTGTGTATGTACAGTGCGTTCAATTATATGGGCCGTTACCTATCTTTATATAAGGATGAAAAAATTCTGTTAACATTGAAAAAATCTGTCTGTCTTTCTGTGTGTGTGTGTGTGTGTGTGTGTGTGTGTGTGTGTGTGTGTGTGTGTGTGCATTACCCTCTGCTCTGTACTGGAGGATAAAAATCTGTGTGTGTTTGTTAAGTGTTTCTGAGTACTTACACTCTCCTGAACCTTTTTTTGTATGCAACGATAAACACATTTATCGTTTATGTGAGTGTGTATCTGTGTGTGTGTGTGTGTGTGTAAAGTGCTGCCCTCTCATTGTTGTCATTCAGTTTTTCTCCACTGACTTTGTGTGTGTGTGTGTGTGTGTGTGTGTGTGTGTGTGTTGTCCGGCCGGTTAAAGCCTGACACACCATTCAGGCTTAAACTTAATCCTTCTGCATCAGATTATCTGACATTGATGCCGCTGATACACACACACACACACACACACACACACACACACACACACACACACACACATACTGCAGTCTTAAAACACTACACTATGGGTTTTTTTTTATTAAACAAGAAGTAAGTAAAAAATGAAATAGTGATGTGTTTACTGACCACCTTTAGGTTATGGTAATCTGTCTCACAGAGGTGTGTGATGCTTTCAAACGTACCTGTGATCATTTCTGTTTGTTTGTTGTTGAAGTCATCTCTCTCTGAATTATTTTGACATTTATGCAACACATTACAACACATAGATTTTTTCTTTGAATATTTTGGGGGGTTTAATCAGAACCTCTCAGACTATGTAATAAGTCATAAAATATCATTTTAATCTCTGGTAACTTTGACATTTTTACCTAATTATTAAATCATTAATCAATATCCCAACGGATTAACTGATAATGAAAAGAATTTATTGTATTTGGTGCCACATGTTTTAAAAATATCAACCCAGTTGCTAATGCAGAACTGAGACATTTTCTTGTTTTATTTTCCTTTTTTTAAAATTTTAGTTGAACTGGCATCCATACTTTCTCTGTGTGCATTTGTAGTGTGGATTGCAGTATGCTTTGTGGACGTGTGATGAGACCTCTCTCGCTCACGAGTTCTTGTATGTTTCTGCTCTTCATTACTAATGTAGGGGAAAGGGTAATTAGCACGTCATTAGTGATTAGACGTTTTCTTGTTTAATCTTGCATAAAGGTGTAATATTGCTTTCATTCATATATACGTGCTTTGCATATTCATGCGTTTTGTATATTTTTTTTAAATGTAGTTCAGTAGGCTCTGGTTCATTTGCTGCAAGTTTCTATATGTTATTAAGTGCTAGTGTTAAATTGAGGTTCATCTTTACTGTTTACTTCCTATTTATGTATTTTTTGATGTGTGGTTTTTGGTCAGGGGTTAATGCAGCCTCACTCTGTGTCGTGCTAAAATGTGGCTGTGAGATTTAAATGATGTGTGATGTTATTGGTTATCTGAGGTTATTTTTTTAAAGTGCTTTATGTTTACCTGCAATGAAAAGAGATGAACGGAAGATGAACTGAGAGTAAGGCAGCATGCAGCGTGTAGGATTAAATGTCTGAACTGCAACATTACAAACGTAGTGTTTTAAAATGTTTTTTCAGGTGTACTGAACAGATGTATCCCTACCCTAACCCTAACCCTTCCATCAGACCATAAAGGCCTGCAAATGTCCTAAAATTAATTTTATAAATATCAGACCATAGCGGTCATTAAACTGTCATGAATTTGCACTTTTATCAGATATTATTTGTCTTTTTGTCTGAATTAGTCATATTCTTCAGCAGCAGAATCAGAAGTTTTGAAGATAGACAGACAGTATTTTACTCTTGTGAAGCACTTTGGGACCTTGCTCTGTGAAAGGTGCTATACTAAATTTTACTTACTTACTACTTACTTACTTTCATCCACATAAACGTATACCTACCTTTAATAAAGAGAGGGCTTGTCCCACACTAAAACTCTGCTCTGATCCAATTTATAATATCTTGGTATTTATTTAAACAGTTTCTGCAAGTGTCTTGCTTGTCAATTGAGAACAAATCATAGGTGTGACATCAGTGGCTCGAATGTATTATCACAAGCTTCACATACATTATTGTGTTAGGAAATATACAATTTCATTCAAAGAGATACCCATGTAATCCAAGGTGGACCTTAAAAAATGTCAACAAATAAGGTTTAATTATGTTTTTTGGTGTGTGGTAACCCCTGTCTTCATTTTATATTTTTTTGTATTGCCTGTATTTATTCAACACCTGGCTGAGTCTTGCTGCTCTGCAGTTGATCACTGATTTATCTGTTGATGCTTACCTTTATATTTACAGTACAGACTCTATACTTGTGTTGTTGAAATCAATCACTCTCCTCAATCTGTCCAAAAAGCTGTTCAATTTATTTATATTTGGTCTCAGGAAGCTTTTTTAAAGTCTAACTTTGTGACACCCAGAATACCAACGATAATGTGCCAGAATGCAACTGGAATTTGGCAAAAACAGCGAAAATAAACACAGGATCTCCTGTATTTCATTGCTAATATGCAGGATGTAACACAGACTGGTCAGTTTCTCTCTCTCGCTCTCTTTATAAACCCTTGACTTTAATGTGCAAGGTCGCAGCTGCCAAATTGATGTGCATGCATATCAACACACACACACATAGTCAAACAGTGAGTCATCCGTATGTATGTGTGTGTGTGTGTGTGTGTGTGTGTGTGTGTGTGTGTGTGTGTGTGTGTGTGTATGTCCCATAAGGGAAGGTGGACTGTAGCAGAGCAGAATGGGTCGGCATTCATTGGATAGCTGGGAATTTCCACCCTGACCTGTTCATGGGAAGAGAAGCTCTGTGTCTCTGAGTCGCAGGTTTGATTCCCAGTGTCTGACTGAGTGCCTGCCAACCTGATAGGACCTCTGAACATCAAGGTCAGCTGGCAGACGAGGACGGGCAGCAGCAGTAGATGATGGTTCATGTATCTGGTTGGCCGGCTGTAGATCTACACAGACCATCAGGGTACCAAGGCCTTTTAACTGCATATACAGTAACAAGCCCTCTGGCAGCCATATTGGAGGTCTAGAGACCTTGGTGTCAGTGATTGTGACCTGCTAATTGGCTGTCTTTGGGGACGAGGCTAATTTCTATCCATTTCTGATTGGGAACTGATAATTTGATCGCTGATCTATTGAACTGATTTGTGTTTCGAAAATGTCAGCTTGTTAGTTACCACATCTGATTAGTATGCAAGACACTGGATGTAGTTAAAGCTAATGCTAGTTTCATTTACATATAGTGCACTAATCACCTGACATGTTACATTTTTGCTACATGAGGTTAGCAGAAGTTAATGCTAGCTTCAACTACAAGATACATTAGCTAGAATGCTAAAAATCCATCCATCCACTTTATATTTTATGGAGGAAACGTTTTATCATGGAGATTCAGACTCTCTTGCTATGTGGCTAATGTTGAGTTGCAGTTAGAGGTTTAGCTTTGTAGAATTTGTTAAATAAACAAATTCTAGCAAATTGAATTTATATACTTTTGGATACATTTTGGATCAATTCAGCAGCTGTGGTGCGCTGTTTTGATCCTGATAACAGCGACAAAACATTCTGAATATGACACAACCCTTTCCATAGTAATAGTCGCTTGTGCTGAACCGAGGCTCATGGGTATTGTAGTGTTTAAAGAAAATGTGACATTGCACATAGCTGAAAAAACGAACAAAAGTAAAGGATCCGTTATTGAAACACTGCAAGCAATGGCCTTAATATCAGCCAGTAAATTCGACATCTTGAGTACACTGATGTTTACAAATTTACATCAGCGGCTGGGCTGAATTTGCTACTTTTGAACTGCACTTCAGTCATGCTAGATGCCATTTTGGCTTTGGTTTGAATGAATTTTTAACTGTGATGTTAGGAAGGCTATAAAACAACATACTAAATACTTGTGGCTACTGCGTGGATGCTGCTGTTTTGTGATTAGGCTGCTTTTATTAAATTTATCTACGCAGGATAATAATATTTGAAGAAAGTAATTGATGTAAAATTCAGCTTTTTTTTTTTTTTTTTTACTTTTGATTGTATTGGAAGAAGTAATGATGCATTTGTAGCACAGGATTTATTCAGTGCTTTGGTTTGAGTTTTACTCACTCACGCTTCAATTTCATAAAATATAGCAAAACCCCAGCTGGGGTTTTATGTCCTGTACTGTTGTAAAATACTGTCTGTACTACATTATCACTTCAGCTCTTTTCTTTGTGCTGTGATTGTCTATCCTACATGATTCTTCTGTGTTCAGGGGTATTTGGTTTCTCCGCTGTGTGGTTGCTATCGCTCAGACCTTCAATGGCTGATTTTCTGTTTTCGTGTGTGTGTGTGTGTGTGTGTGTGTGTGTGTGTGTGTGTGTGTGTGTGTGCGCGCGCTAAAGCCTATTCTCATATATACTAAGCACAAGCTTCACAAGCAAAAAGCAAGCTTAAGTAAGTTAACAGTTTTGGCAAGAGAATAAAGAAAAGCTGTGTGTGGGTTTGTGTGTGTGTGTGTATAAGACAACACTCCAAACCAGGCCTGATGCACTTGTTCACAGTTGAGCCCCTCTCCACACACACACACACACACACACACACACACACACACACACACACACACACACATACACACATAAAACCTACCCAGTCTTCATTATCAAAGTGGAAATGGGGCTGTTCTCATTTTGTTAAGTGTGTGTGTGTGTGTGTTTTAGTGGGTCAGTCATGCTGTGGTGAGCTGTTAGGGAGGCTGCATGGACTCGCTGATAAACACTGGACAGCTGTCACACTTTAAACAACAAGAAAACAAAACTGTAACACAATGCAGCACAGTACAGCTGAATGGCAGTTACCGGTGTGTTTTAGCTCAGACAGCAAACACATATTCTGTTAGCAGGTTCGCTTCAGTGGCAGTGACAGTTTATGTGAGGATCATACAATTCAGTGTTCAGTGAGAGAGGTGGATGAGTGTTTTGTGTCTTTGATGCTGGTGGCCCTTATATGGTACCTTCAGGTGCGGTCGTATTTATAAAGTGTCCATTTTATAAACGTCACTGATGTAGCATTCACAATTTCACAAGTGGAATTTTTCTGCTCAAAGTTCTAAAGATTAAAATATAATAATTTGAAGGCAGCAACATGAGCAGTCAGTGTTGACGTCTCTTTAATGTTAAACTATTGACAACATTTTTTCACTAACCTTAAACAAGTGTAGGTGTAGTTCCTTAACTAATGTCTGCAAGTCCTTAAAAACGTAAAATCTTGTGAATTTACTTTTCTAAATATTAAATAGTAAACTGTCTTTATTTGAATTTAGAATTGGAGCATTAATAATTTATCATTTTTTTCTTTTTTGTCAAAATTTCTGTTTCTTTAGCTGCACAATCAGAAATTTTGAAACCAACGAAACTCAAACCAACCTCTGTTTTCCTCTGAACATTGGAGAACAAGTCAGTATTTTGTAACGTCCTCTCAACACTGTCGTCCTCAAAACTCATTAATGTACACAAATCATAAATTTTTTCATATTCGGTTTTCAAATGTCATAAATGATTAAATCTTCGTTTCGTCTTATTTTTGCAGATGCCCTTCTAGTTGAATAACTTTTGGAGAATGTACTACAAGTGCCTTCAGTATGATTGTTCTGTCTAATATGTTGAAGGAAAATGTCTTCCCTTCTCTCTGCAAAGTAGTTACAAATCAACATTAGTTGTTCGGACTTTGTGTTGTCTGTTAAATATGGAGAATTGCACCCCCAACCCCTGCAGTGTTAATGCCTTGCTCCATGTTAGACTGACTGACTTACGAATGAAACACAGAGCAACATGATCTATTTTTATTTCTGAGGAGCAAATGATACATTTTTTCATGTTGAAGTGGGCTAGTATCTGTGTAGATGTGTGCTATTTAAAAGGCCCTCACACACACACACACACACACACACACACACACACTGGGGCATTGTAGCGATTGCTGGTGTGCCACACTGAGAGGACCAGTGGTTTGATGCCCATTTTGTCCTGCGCTGGCACTGCTAGGCTGTATTACAAAAATATCACACACACACACACACACACACACACACACACACGCAAATACACACACCCATAATAACAGAGCCTAACAGAGTTTGGGGTCCATATCCTGCTGTCACCATATTAATGCTTGACACTACATCCTCTGAACAAAAACATAAAGCTAATCTATCTATCTATCTATCTATCTATCTATCTATCTATCTATCTATCTATCTATCCATCCATCCATCCATCCATCCATCCATCCATCCATCCATCCATCCATCCATCCATCCATCCATCCATCCATCCATCCATCCATCTATCTATCTATCTATCTATCTATCTATCTATCTATCTATCTATCTATCTATCTATCTATCTATCTATCTATCTATCTATCTATCTATCTATCTATCTATCAAAAAGAAATGGCTGTACATGTGATCAAGCATCTGGTCAACAGGACGCTGCCTGTTTTCACTCTCCATCCATCTAGATTTGTTTTATGCTGCTGTTTGTAGTCAAATGCATCTCCAGCCAACAGCACCATTGCTCTCTCTCTCTCTCTCTCTCTCTCTCTCTCTCTCTCTCTCTCTCTCTCACACACACACACACACACACACGCACACACACACACACACACACAAACACACATCCATCAATAATGGTGATAGATGCTAACCAGCTTCCATACGGTGCTTGTTTTACACTTGGCTACACCTGCTTCTAGAAAAAAGGAAGACAGAAAGAAAAAAGACAAAAAAGAAAGAAAGAAATGAGAGAGGAAGAATGATTCATAGACAACAAAGAGAAATAAAGTACGACAAAGAAAGAACAAACAGAAAAGAATTCTGCAGCTCTGGAGTGCTGAAGTAATCAGCTCTTTGATCTAGTTACTTTATTATTCCAGTGTGGGCCAAATAATGCAGTCCTGATTGTGTTGCTGGCAACCAGCGAGCTTCCATATGTTGGCTATTAGAGCCTCTTACCGGCTGCGTCTCCACATTGCTGCTGAAAACTGCTTCTTCTGTGGTGGTTTTTGAGGGGTCACAGGTTCAGGTTGAGATAGGGGAAATATTTGAATTAATTTATTTGATTACTGACAGTATTTCTGCTCTGAAGAGCCGTTTTATGTTAAGGGAAAGGTAGATAAGGGAAAGTAGTGAAACGATTCTTTTAAAATGTATTTAAACATAAATCAGTGTTTAATTACTTTCTAAAAGAGAGATTAGTTTCCCCTCTCTTGAGGTGGATTTATACTTGATGCAAGGAGTTATGGCAGTGGTATGGTAGTCCCACCATAGATAGCTAAGGAGTAGGTTTTTTCAGATTTCACCCAATGATAGCAACACTAGATCAATGTCTTGTATGTGATCAGCCTATATTGTGCTTTAACTGTATTCTCCACCATATCTGTGTTTACATTCACTTTGTGATATAGAGCGACAATGGGAAGGTTGGTTTGTCATTACTGTATAGGGGATTGCTGCTGTCCAATCACTGTGTTTAGGTTCTTGTTCTAACATCTACCTCTTGTTCTACTGAGTGTTAATGCACTTACTGTAAGTCGCCTTGGACAAAAGCACCAAATGAATGCAACGCTGACGGTGAGCAGAAAGTTTGCAGGGCACATGGTTTTGGTAGACTTGTGTTACTGAACAGATTACTGAGCATTTCTTCAACTTGCTAAAGGTTGTCTTCTCTGTGAATAGTCTCCACCACCCTCAGAAACTTGTAGTAGAAAACACAGGCAGCCCAAGCTGACCAATTCAAGTTCTTACACGTGGTATCTCTGTAGCTGCCGTAGCCCCAACGTGTTGTTACATTTTTGAGGAGGTGCACACCAGCTACAGCCATAATCCCTTAATACATAAATCCTCCTTTAGCGTTAAGCCTGACGACAATGTCCATTAGCCTGTCGCTACAATTTGACCCAGTGGGATATCGTATTGTAACAATAACTGGCCAGTTTTTCTTTAAATCTGCTCTCCAGAGGTTGATTCCCAATTATTTTAAACCTCCTGACGTTTCTTCTAGTACTGCCATCCAGCTGAAGTGACCATTACTTGACCATCACTTTGATCCATGACAATTTATCCTGAAAACTAATGATGAACTAAAAATGTACGGATCACTATCCTACTCCTCAGAGGATGAACCCTTTAAATTATGATGACCCCATGACCTTTCCTCTAGCGCCATCCTCTGGACAAACTTTTTTTTTTTATCTTTGCTACCGGTAAGGCACTAAGAATAGCTAAATTATCAGTAGGCTATTCTGTCCAACACTTCATTATTGTGGCTGTATTTTTTTTCTTTTTATCCATTCAGTATTCAGTATTTTTTAGCCACAGACAGATAAAAAAAGATGACTGCAGAGGCAGACGGGCAGTTTTCAGGCCCAGTGGAAACAGGACCACAGTGCAGTGAGTCAGTCCACACAGGAGGCTGATACTCTAATTCTTATTAACATTTTTATGGATCACCAGGCTGAACGGGATCAATGTCAGATGTTCAGAGGAACCGTCCACTCCATTTGAACCAGTTGAGGTGGGCTTGATTTAAGCTGTCAGGCTCTTGGAACAACCTCTGAAGCTGTAACATCTCTGGAGAAAAAAGAGCATCGAGCGCGCTGCATCCTCTGGCTTCTATTTACTGATTTAATGTTGCTCTTTTCTCCCAAATATTTTGTACATCAGCTTGAATTTTATTCTTTGTGAATTTGAACTGGGATCAAACAGAAGTACACTGTTGGACTGTCATAAAGCTTTGCAGAAAAGGATGCACAAATTTAGATCAGATAACATAAACAACTTTAGAAAACATTTCCCACCATCAGACTGTCCCATCTGTGGGACACTGAAGTCTCTTTTTGTAACTCCATCTCAGAGCACATTATTGTAGTTAATCTTTTTTTAAACAAAAGTTTTTAGCCACCTTAATTAGATGTATATTCTGTAGATTATAGCTGAAGCGTGACATGCAAAATAAATTTCCATGTGAAAAGATAGACTTATCTTCCATGATTTATTCAGCAAAAACTTGCTGTCATAGTTAATTTATCATAGTTATTTTTTCTAGATTTGGTGAGCATGGGCAAACATTCAAGTCCTTGATCCCTTCCCAAAATCTTTAAAAATAACTTTCTCCTAACTTCATACACATTCAACTGAAACAGATTTTCTTTTTTCCACTCACTCATCCTCATGAGATGCTCCAGTCAGTGTAACCTGTCTGTCAGTTCTCAGGTTTATTCAAACTTTCTGGTCTGTCAGCACCATAAAACTGAGCTGAAATACCTTTAAATTCATTCTACATGGACATGGACATGCCATATATGTTGTCTGTGCAAGCAGCTTATTACAACCCAGGTTTACGTTTATTGTAGGATGCAACCTCTAGTGTTTGTGGTAATTATGATGGGAGCAAACCAGGAAGTCAGGTGATGTAGTATAAAGAGCTAGAAGGTCTGCTCCTGGAGGTGGTAGGTTGGATGGAAGGCACAAACAAACAAAGGACTTTCACCCAGGAGACCAGGGTTCTTGTCCCATGTGAAACCAAAAGTCAACATTGACTTATTTAAAGTTTTAAGTTACATAATGTTACGTACTTAACTTACGTTAGTTACATAACGTACTTATTTTAACCCAAACCATGATCTTTTCCTAAGCCTAACCAAACTGCGACCGGTTCCCAACGTTAATCACGTGTTTAACGTCACGTGACTTATGTCACGTGATTTACAAATGTATGCTTGCAGCCCATCTAGCCCGGTGCTAATTTAGGAAATGCTCCTGTGGGTCATATTAGAGATTAGAAACAAACGACCTATGTGGTTGTATGGGTTGGAGGACTTGTTGCATGGTATGAAAATGATATAAAAGGATCTGGTGATGTAACACAGTGGCTAGATGGTTCTAACGGCTGCACAGCCTCTGTCAACATGAAAGGGTCAAGGGTTAAAATCCCTGCAAGCCAAAATGACGAAGATGAAGGATTAAGTGTGTTAATGTAAGTTTGGTTTTAGTGCTTTAATGTGCTCTCTCTCTCTCTAACTGTTGGTGTATTCTGCTTTTACTGTCAAACAATAATGGAGGGGAAAAAAACAGGAGAACATGTGTATATTTTATTAGCCGGACATGTTTTTATTTGAATGTTTAAAACTGAAAATGGCTCTGACCCTTAAACTCAACATTAGAAGTTGAAGCTCTTTCTGTTGTCTAAGGGCTGTTTGGGTATCTGAGAAATATGAAAGGAGAAGATGAAAAACCCTGAAAAACTGAAAATAATTTCTGTTAGGTTTATATTATAATTCAATAATTATAGATTCTATCAGTTTTACATAGTAAATTTACATTATTTACTGTCTACTTATTACTAACGTTTGTTTTATGTCTTGATCTGGTGTCTTGATAGTTACAGCAGAACAAACATCATAACGTGACATGACTGAAGCTCAGACTGATTTAGTATGTAGCGACATGAAAAATTGATCAGTAACCAGAAACCGATTAATTACAATAGTAACAATTTAGTAAATACAAAATTGGGTATATTTTCATTTGCATTAAATTTAAAAATGCTTGATTCTTCTGATTGAAATTTGAAAACCAAACTTATAGCAATAACCTGCTCTGAACAAAAGTAGTTTATATGATAAACGCTACTTTAGTTTTATCTGATTAATTAAGGTTCATCTGATAAACTACCGTTTGCTTTTATCTGATAAACTACAATTTAGTTTTATCTGATAAAGTACTGTTTAGTTTCATTTTCTAAACTCTGGTTTAGTTTTATCTGAAAAAAATATAGCTTGGTTTTATTTGATAAAATCTGCTTTATTTTATTTATTTTTGCAATTTGGTTTTATAGAAAAAATATACAGTTTGGTTTTTATCTAATAAACAGCAGATTGGTTTTAACTTATAATATACAGTTTAGTTTTATTTGCCAAACTATAGTTTGGTGTTATCCAATGAAGGTTAATATTTTTCCTCTTCAGACTGTGAATGATGTGTAACCTGAAGCAGGTGAACAGTGTTTTCTGGTCATCACTCACATCCTGCGGCAGCCATCTTAGTGTTTGGTTTGGGTTGGTGCATGTGCCATTGTGATGCTCCGGGTGCCATGTTATGTTGCTGTGGTGAATGACACCCGGGCGTCCGTCGCCAGCTTGCATCACCGTGGCAACGGGATAACTGTGACCCAGCATCCCACCGGCAGCCGTGCTCACTGCTCCCCACTCTCCGTCTGCACCCTCTTCAATAATTAACATGCCACGGCAGCCATCTTAGCTTTTGGCTCGGATTAGGTGCCTGCCGGCGTGTCGCCTCAGCAACGGGGTGCCTTCGACCCAGCATTCTGGTGACGTTGGTCGTGTTTTAACTCTCCAACTTCCTGAGTTGGAATCCACAAATCTGATTCAAATGTCATGTCAGCCATCTTAGAGAAGGTGACGGACAAACCAGGATGAGACACACACCCACACACATCAGAGCCATCCAAATCTTACCCACGTATATTTAGATAACATTTGATCACAAAACAGTCCTGATTTAAGAATTAAAGTTGTTTGAATTTTTAAAAATGTAAACTTTTATAAGCCTTTTTGTGTTCAGTTTCTGTGTTGTGTATCCAAGGTGTCACACACATGTTCGGCTCATGACCTTCATGACAGTGGCATTAGTTTAATTTATTTACATAGTGATCATTTATTTATGAAGCTTTATTTGGTAGAACAGGTTCAATGTGGACGGCCAAGTGACAAAAGATCAAACAGAAAAACTGCATGAAAATTAAACACAGAATACAATAAGATTCAGAAATTACCCTCAAACGCAACCAATAAATGAACCCCCATGCAAAGCTTTTAGATATACTTTAATTCATCCCAGGTGAAACAAAAATCAGCATCAATAAATGTAGAAGGAGTCAAGTGATTAAAGGAATAAAACAAAATTATAAACAGCAAGAAGAGATGACAATAAATCATCTTTGAAAATAAAAATAAAGCCATAAATATTCATTGAACTTACTCAAACTTACTAGATGTGTGTGATATGTGTAGTCACACACACACACACACACACACACACACACACACACACTTGCTGCCTCCTACACTCTTGCTCTCAACCTGACAGCTTGGCTGCCGCAGAGAGCAGAGGTCTCATTGGCTGTGTGCCCTGCAACGGGCGTTTTGATTGGCTTTCGGGCCAGCTGCCACCATGCCAGCTGAGAGAACACGTTTGTGTGTGTGTGTGTGTGTGTGTGTGTGTGTGTGTGTGTGTGTGTGTGTGTGTGTGGCAAGTGTGTTTGTCATGGTGGCAGCAAACAACCAATCAAAATGCTCACCACTCTCTATGTCTCTGTCTCTTTGTGTTTGTCTCTTTTGTAATTTTTGGATTTTTACTTCTCTTTTCTTCTTGATGATGATTACCAGCAGGGAGTGTTCTTTGGATTTCTTCGCCTTTGTAGTAATGCAATAAACAGCTCTTTGAAATCCAACCTGTTTCAGTCTCTTAGAGCAGTGGCTCCCAACCTGGGGGTCCGGGCCCCCCAAGGGGTCTGAGGGGGCACAAGGTGATCAAAGGGATAAGAAAGAAAAACAAATTGTGTTACACAAAATTGTATTTATCTTTTTCTGACTTCTCTTTAATTTGTGCTTTTTTCTTGCAAAGCATTGAATACTTTCAGCTCTTTAGGCCTCTAAAATCCGTCTAATTAAGCAGTCTGAAAAAGAAACACTCTGGTTGACCTGCTCATACGACTCACAAGGAGTCACCAGTAAGCATTGCTTCGTTTTAAGGGTCCACAGGCCAATAACCACTTGTGAACCACGTTTTAAAACGAATGGCACGATGGTTTAGTGCTAGATTCATCACTGCAGTTGTTTATTTTTAGTACAGTGCAAAGAAAAGTCCACGCAATATGCTGATTCACGCGTTGTTCGGATTAGCTAAGTCGTCAATGTGGAAGTAATTAGATCAGCGGTCAAGTTGATCATCACGTTGTGATGAAGTCTTTCAGTGACGTCCAGGAATAGGCCGGATTACAGCCGATATGGGGATGATATAGACGCAGCTTGTAAATCAGCGCAAATTATGTTTCTGATATTATGCAAGGAACATGACAGTGCTGGTCAGATTTTTGATAACAGACCAGACTGAAAAATACATGATTTGACCTTGAATAAACACATTTAGATATCCTCGCTGAGATATCAGTGGCTTTTTCTCTAGGATTTATGTTAGTTGAACTAGGGTGATATTCTGGGCCTGATCTGACTAGTCATGAGATGACTTGACTTCCAGGTTTGCTAGAATGACACATAGACGCCTGACGATCAGTAGACGACATCATTTGTCTGTGCCTTCTAAAACTGTTACAAATCACTTTTGAAAAGTAAATCTGTTTTATGATGTGACAGCACTGTGGTTAAGGTTTGGTTAGGTTTAGGCACAAACAGGACTTGGTTAGGGCCAGGGAAAAATCATGGTTTGGGTATGGTTAAAAGAAGTCAACATTTTGCTATTGGACATCAACCCCGACCACCTCCCTCTGCAGACTTTGTCACTCTATAACATCACCTGACTTCCTCCTTTGCTCCCGTCATTATTCCTATGGCCACTAGAGGATTTTGTCACTTGAACATAAACAAATGTTTTTTTTGGGTGGCTTGTTGAAACAACTTATTTTTGTAATTTTTCTTGGGAGGACAGTCTCTCAAGGAAACATGTTGGTACTAGAGCAGTTGGGGGCGAAGGGTCTTGCTCAAGGGCATCTCAGTTGCAGCGAAGAGGTCGAGGCGGCTGTGGCTCAGGAAGTAGTTATGTTGTCCATTAATCCCAGGGTTCGCAGTTCAGTCCTCAGTCTGTACACATGTCAAAGTGTCCTTGAGCGAGACACTAGGTTAGGCCAGTACACTGCATGGTAGCTTGCTGCCACCGGTGTGTGAGTGTGTGTGTGTGTGTGTGTGTGTGAATGAGAGACAAATTGTAAAGCACTTTATAAATGCAGTCTAATCCCTATTTAGTGGCAAGTACTGCTCTTTCACTTTCCCCTCCCAGAGTTATTCCGGAGATCGATTGGACGACTTTACGGTCACAATGGTCTGTGTGTGTGAATATATGATGAGAGATGAGACAGTTCTCTATAGAAAAGTCCAATAGAAATGTTGTCTCTCTGAAACTTGTTTTTAATTACTTCATCGATTGATTATTTATAAAACCGCTTAATAAGCTGTCAGACAGCCAACTGGCTGAACACCAACTCTTTATCTCTGTGGTGTGTTTTTTCTTGTTGTCTCTCTTCCTCTTGTCTACCTTCCCGTTGCCTCCTGAAACAAAGATGGTTTCTTTCTTTTCTTTCTTTGTTTCTTACTTTTTTCTTTCTTGCTTACTCTTAGGAACCTGTATATATAGATCAAACACTGATGAAGCTGCACAGTGTGTGTTAAAATTCCTCATTAACCCAGCATCTGCGCTGCTGTAGTGCCCTTGAGCATGACAAGAAATCCTTTTCAGCTGCAGGTGGTTGACCTTTGACCTCTGACCTCCTCCAAGGAACGTGTCAGGAGGAAGAACACATTTCTCCTTTGGGAATCCCACAAAATGAGTCCCACAAAAAAGGACTCTCTCTCTCTTTCTAACACACACACACACGCACACACACTTTCTGTGTGTCGTCATCTGTGTCAGGCCAAACAGGAACAGGCATGTTGGCTAAAGAGATGATTTAGATGGGATCGGGTTTTGAATCCTCTCACTCTCTCAGTGGGGATCCAGACTTTGTCATTGTGTGTGTGTGTGTGTGTGTGTGTGTTTATATGTTGGTAAGACACTGGGTGTGTCTTTTTCCAACCTGGACTTCCATATCTGTAAGGTCAAAAACTGAACTGTGTGTAAGTACATTGAGAGCAACGAACAACCAGAGTCAAATTCCTTGTATATGTACACATACTCGGCCAATAAAGCTGATTCTGATGTTTAGCCTAGCTTAGCACAAAGAATGGAAGCAGAAAGAAACTGTTAGCCTAACTCCATGAAAAGAGAAAAAAATACACCTTCTTACAACAATCTGTCTGAATACATGTTGTATATTGTTTATTGAACAGGGCTAGAAATTGAAATGTAAAAATTGCATTGTGGTTTTAGCAGCAGTTAGTGTAGGAGCTAACTGCTAGGTGCAGTGACTGCATTTGGTTTTAGGATTCAAATTACAATTCACTTTAAATTTTCACGTTGAGACAGTTCTCTCACTAACGATTGCTGGCTGTCGGCAGCATGTGGCAGTAATTAAATCAAAGGAAATTGGTAAAAGGGGGCGTCTGTGTGGTGACTTTGCCAGAAAAAAGAAAAAAAAAAGTCCTGGTGGTTGAAAGGAAAATGGGAGGCTAATAAAACGAGTGTGGAAGAGACTCGTAAAGAGCCGTCACCTGTGGAGAAATGTTTTTGTTCTCCGGCCTGAAAACCTGCACACGCACACACACACACACACACACACACACACACACACACACACAGATAGTTTACACAACTTCGTATACACACACACGTGACGGTTCTCACATGTGCTGAAAGACGTGCACAAACCGCCTCGGTATTCACTTGCACAGATGGGGAAAGCATGCAGACACACAAACACACACACACACACACAGAGGTGAGACTCTGCATAAACACATGTGAGCGCAATAGATTTGGAAGAAAGCTTTTTCAGTCAAATCAATAGGAGCAGATAATTATTATTAATTAATTATTATTATTATTAATAATAATAATAATAATAATAAAGCAATGTCAGAAAATCAAGTTGAAAGTTTGAAATGTAAAAACAAATGTTATTAAATTTTTATTTTTTTTTTAAATAACAAAAGAGGAAATTTCATGTTGGAAAGATATTGCTGTCACCAGAAAATTATATGAAAATATATGTTTTTCATAGTATTAATGGGGATGAGAATACACGGGTGCATGCGCATGAGTTATGGAGCCCTCAGTGCTCTGAAAAGCCACAGTGTGATTCGTTATTTCCTTCCTCTGATGAGTATTTCTCCTCTCAGACACACACACACACTGAGTCCCAGACCTCTGGCTATTTCCTGTGTCAGGGGGGACATTATAAAGGCACATTATGTTCACTGTGAGCCTCCATATTCCTCCATCCCTGAAATCATCCTGTGTGTGTGTGTGTGTGTGTGTGTGTGTGTGTGTGAGTGTGATGAGAAAAGCCTACTCAATTTCCCAGGAAAAGAGATGTGAAAGGCCATGATATTATACACACACGCGCACACAGAGTGGATTAGTTTGATGCGTTTCAGAGACACAGATCATCAGTCCGGATGAAACATTTGAAGAAAGAAACAAACAGAACGTACAGATGAGCTGCAGTATTGATCGTTGATCAGGAAAAGATTGATTTCTAGATCACTTTCTGTATCTGTAGGAAAAATCTTCAGAAAACTCTGGACCATTTTTCTTGTCATTGAGGTGGAAATTAATAATTTAATGTTTTTTCCTCTTTTTTCTTTTGAATTAGTTCTCTGTTGTCCTTTGTCTCCATCTCTTTCATTGGCATCTGTGGTTCCAGAAAAATGACAGCGTCACCTATTTGTCTGCTTAAAATGACATGTGTATATGTTTACCTGACAAGTGATGTTCAGTAGCAAACCAAAAAGTTCTACGATGTTCCTACCAGTGGCTGGTTTTAGAACGTAAGGCACGTCACCTGTTTCACAGCAAATCAGCTCGTAGACAGCTCGAAATTCTCTACCCTCTTGTTTTTTGTATGTTTTAGCTGTTTCACTATCACTATACTTGTTCATATTTTAAGACGCTACAAATTATATCCAGCTACAAAAGAAGCCTGAAAAGCCAGCAGTTAGAACAGAAGTACAGAGAGTCATTGCTATGGAGACGATACACCATCTCATCTAATTGCATTGGTGTAAACTGGCAGGTTTCAGAGCGTTGCAGACTGGCGCATTGCAAGTAGTTGCAAGTTTCAACTCGTCTCGTCGCAAATCTTTGGTCCAAACTGGGCTTTAGAGTTCACATCCCATCTTCTACCAACAGTAAATGTCGGGTTCTTTTAATTATGACCACCATTTTTCCCTAACCTTAACCAAACCAATGGAGGTGGCGGGTCAGAAAACAGTGTTTGGACTTTGCATTGATTGTCTTAAGGTTTTGGAGTGTTACATCAGCTCAATTAAAATTCCAGAATGTTGTAAATGGACTGTATTTGTATAGTGCCTTTCTAGTCTTCTGACCAATTAAAGCGCTTCACACACTACATATTACATTCATCCCTTTCACACACTGATGGCAGGTGCCAACTTCTCATCAGTTCAAAGAAACAAACTAATCATTCACACACACCAAAGGCACAGCCCTCGGGAGCAATTTGGGGTTTAGTGTCTTGCCCAAGAACACTTGAACATGTGGGCTGGAGGAAGCCGAGATCGAACCGCCAACGTTCCGATTGGTGGATGATCTGCTCTACCACTAAGCCACAGCCGCCCATTGTCATTGTTTCATTTCTCTACACATCCCAGAATGTATCATTGGTTCTCTGTTCAGGAAGGTTGTGACAGTTCTTTATAAAAGTCAGGATTGTAGCAGCAGTTCTAGAACACTTTGTTGACTCCAAAATTTTGTTGGTCATATCAAAGAATGTGTTGTTGCTCCTGGGATTTGTTCTGCTGAGTTCATAATTGATTCCAGACCATCTGTAACTGTGAGAATATCCTGCTGCTGGTTCCAGAAATGGAATCAAGAATGTTCTGTCCTTTTCACAACAATTCACAATTGTTATTTACTGATAGCCTGGTTCCAGACCTCTGAACCATCATCCACCTCTCTGATTTGTTCAGTAATTTAAATAGGTTAGTGAAGCAGTCAACCAATCAGAGCATATTATCTGGGATTAAGAATGGGGAGATCATCTTCCCATAAAGCTAGCTACCTACCTAGCTACATTCATGAAAAATAGCAACAGAAAAATGGCGAATGAGATGACCACAGCTGTACAAGTTGTTGTAAGTCCACGTACAGAAATAACAACTCTTAAATCAACATATTAGTTTGATTGGTGTGAAACCCTTTAAGTTGACTGCCCCTAGCAACCACTACTGCATCTTCTGTGTAAACTGAAAATGGCAGTTGCCAGATGTATACACGAGTTCAGCCTGACTAATTCAGTGAGGAGTTGTGCTCCAAACTGAGATAAAATGTAAAGTTCCACAAATATTTTTTTTTCTTTAGGGCAGCAGCATCTTGAAATTTTAGCTAATGAGTCAAAAACCAAATGTCAATAAAAAATTAATAACAAGTTGGTGGACAATCGAACATTAGTTTCAAAATATAGGGCCATTCCTTCTAGAGCCCAACCAATATGGAATTTTTGTTACCGATACCAATTTTAGAGGGGAAAAATTCAATGATTACTCATTATTACTGAAAATGAACACTTGTGGATTGTACACCGATTTTAAACCGATATGACCATGCAAATATAATATTTAAGTTAAATATTCTTTAACATGTTAAATAATTTAACATACAGTATCAGACAGGGTTAACATAGTTATATTGAAAAGATAAAATGATGGGGTCATTGTTTATTAACTTTCCAGTATGTATTTCACAAACTAGTTAGCAAGACAACGCTTGACTCAGTCTGCACCACCGTCTGCTCAGCTGTGATGCACTCTGCTACATGTTCTGCAGACAGTGCTGACAATGGAGTCGGAGATTGCTCTGCTGGACAAACTACGTGATGACACCATTTCTTAATCACCCCAAGCATCGTTTTCTGCATTATATGTTCTGTAAAAAAAAGTTTGCAAATCGGAAAACATATACGCTGATACTGCCATATTGGCTGATAAAACCTGTCGGGCTCTAGTTCCTTCCTAAATTAATTTAACATGAGTCAGGAGACAGACAGAGACTGATGGAAGAAAAAGAACATATTTCACATCTGCAGAAATCATATTTTCAATTCTGACCAGCTGATAAATTCAGTTGAATATACACACACACTGTATATACAGTTACAGTCACACACTCTCAGACACACTCAATCCACTCTAAAATACATATAGACAAGGACACAGAAGGCACACACGCATACACACACATTCTTAGAGTTAATTCAGTGTAATTAGTGGTCAATTAAAGCGCAGTGACTTCACTGGCTGTCTGGCTCTTTGATGTTGTGGCTCCTGGCGAGACCAGACGCCATCTTGAATTAATTTACAGGCCGCAGTGTAAACAAGCCACACAACTGGACCGTCTGCTTCTTCTTCTCTTTTTCTGCTTCTTTTCTTTACTTTATTTTTATCGATTTGTTTATTTTTCTTTAATTTGCAATTTCACTTTTTTGTGCAGATGTGGCTTCTTGATCTCCTCACTTTCTTTTTTCTCTTCTATTGGTGCATTTAATTTTTTGCAGTTTTTTCTTTTTCACCTGTTTTTATTTTTTCTTTCTTTCTTTTCCTTACTCTGAAAATAAGAATAAGCAGTGGAATGGAAAAATATATAAATGTTTAGTAAGCTTTTCCATAAAATTGAAAGATTTCTACAGACCTTACTTTTTGATATCTTCACCTGTTTTTGCTTTTTACTGGTTCTATACTTTACTGGTTGTGGTTTGACCGACTCTACTTCAGTTTCTTTACTTTTGTGTAATTATTCATAAATTAAATACACGAGTATCTTTGTATTAAATCATATTGTATCGTCTATATATTCATTTAATGAGCCTGAAGAGCAATTTCCAACAGTGGTTAATTCTATTCTCTGCTCTTCCATACTATTCTTTTCCATTTTATTCTGTTCTTTGTGGTTCAGGACTGTTACTAGCTCTATAAAATTTGTCATTTTAAGATTTGAATGCTCAAGTAAAAAACATACTCTATGTCTGACCATATTTTCCTGGAAACCATCATTACTAGGACTGAGTAAAAACATAAACATCCTTGCTGTTGGTTGTGATGCTGACTGAGCTGAAGCTTATTCAGCAGTTTGACTCACTGAGGGTCAACAACACAGGTATAAAAAGGTCAGAAATCAATGAAAAATGTTTAAATACAATAAGTTACAGCAGTAAAGTGTGTGTGACTGAAGCTGAAGAGAAGAAGAACTGCTAACTGGGTTAGTGCTGATAGAGAAAACCATTAAATAATAGATAAACAGTCTGCTGCCTGAGAGAGGAGAGGAGGAAACAGGAGAGGAGAAGAGAGGAGGGAATAGGAGAGGAGAGAACAGGAGAGGAGAGGAGGAAACAGAAGAGAAGAGTGAACAAGAGAGCAGAGAACAAGGGAGGAGAGGAGAGAAGCTAATGGGAGAGAAGAAGAGAAGAGAGGAGGAAACAAGAAAGGGGAACAGAAGGGGAGGAGAGGAGGGAACAAGAAGGCTAGGAGAGGAAAGGAGGGAACAGGAGAGGAGAAGAGAGGTGAGAACAGGAGAGGAGGGAACAAGAGAGGAGGAGAGAGGACAGGAGAGGAGGATACAAGAGAGGAGACAAGAGTGTATGGATAGATAAATCTTTCATTACAATTAATGGAAACTTCATTCGATCTATGACAGGAAAAGCATCATGGATTTGTGTGTGTGTGTGTGTGTTTCATGTTCTTATATCCCTGCGGGGACTTTAACCTGAATGCACACTAACCCATGGAGACTTGTGTCACTGTGGGGACAAAAATTGAGGTCACCATGGGTAGAGACTGCTTTTTGAGGGTTAAGACTTGGTTTTAGGGTACAGGTTACAATTAGGTTAAGGTTAAGGTTAGGGTAAGTGGCTAGGGAAAGCATTATGTCAATGACTGTCCCCACGGGGATAGCGAAACAAAATTAAATTTGTGTGTGTGTGAGGAAGTCATGAGTCGCCTTTTTCCTCCTTGAAGTTCTACACACACACTCAGACCATTTCATCTTTATCCTGTTCTCTGTTACACACTCCTCATTATTCAGTCACACACACACACACACACTTTTTTAATGCAAAACAATTCACAGCCGCTCACGCTCACTCATGTGTCACACACCACTCTCTCTCTTTGCCCGGCCCCCCAGTGTTTTCTGTCTGAGTAACTCGACCCCCCTTCAGTCACAGGTGCACCACGCTAAGACACACACACACACACAAACACACATGCTGAGTCCACTTGTCTTCACATAGGGGGCTCTAATCAAGCCACAGGAAGCCTGAGCTCCACAGGGAGTGTGTGTGTATGTGTGTGTGCATTCAGTTACAAGTGAATTGAAGAATGTGTTACGGTCCATGAAACTCACTGTGAGTGTGTGAAGGCTCTGTATGTTTTCAATTACACAGAAGTATTTTTGCAGATGTGTGTGTGTGTTTTCTGTCTTTACATGAGCTCTCTCTTTTTACCATCACGTTCTATCACTCTTCTTCTCTCTTTCTGTCTGTCTTTGTTTTTGTTTTTTCTTAATTATTTTAATAATTATTTAATTTTTTTGTGGTGATGCTTTTCAGAATGCAAAATCTCTATTTCTGTTTTTTTTTCCTTTTTTTAATTTTTTTTCTTTTTTCTTTCTTTTTTTTAGATTTCTGTATCCTTTGCTGTGATGCTTTTTAAAATTCTATGTTTTTTATTTCTCATTACTCTCTTTCTTCATTTTTCCTCACTGTACATCTCTCTCTTTATCGTCTAATTCCTCTTATTTTGTCTTTCTTTCTTTCTTTCTCTTTTTCTGTGTGTTTTATTTTTCCTTTTTTATTTATTTTTAAATTTTTATTTTTCTACTTTTCATGTTATTTTTGTGTTTTATTTCTCTTTTGGATTTTTTCTACTTACTCATTAAGTTTTTTTTTTGAAATCCAAAGTCTCATTCTCTTTCTTTTATTCTTTTTCTTTCCCTCCTTCTCTTTAAATATCAGATTTTGCTGACTATCTCTCCCTCTTTTTCATACTCTTTCTTTTTATATTTCTCTTTATTTATCTATTTCTTTTCCTCCCTCTGCTTCTCTTTCTTCACTTACTCTCTCTATTTGTGTCTTTCTCTTTCTCTCTCTTTCCTAATCTGTCTCTCTCTCTCGCTGTACTGCATCATATGGAGTAAATTAGGCAGCCATGCTCAAAACTGTGTGTGTGTGTGTGTGTGTGTGTGTGTGTGTGTGTGTGTGTGTGTGTGTGTGTGTGCATCTGGTTCACATTAGTGCAATTGCAGGTTGGTAGAATAAAGGGCTCGGCTCAGAGGTGGTGGGTGGGATTTCCTTCCGCTTTCTCAAACACACACACACACTCACACATGCAGTTTTTCCCTCCATGTGTTTTGAATCAGGAACATAATTAACCTTCAGAGGATTCCGAGGCCGCGGCTCAGATCTCCGCTATAAAAATACATCTAAAAAACAGAAACCCCCAAAATATGTTTGATCCGTCTGCAGCGCGTTTGATTCGCTTTCCCACATCTGCCTCCGGACGGGCTCAGAGCGCAGCAGCGTGAGTGGTAAATGGAGATGAAACAAGCGCGTCTACAGGTGGAGGGAGGAGGGGAATGAGACAGGAGTGGATAGATACAGTAGATGTAAATGGATGTTGGCAGTTATTTCTATATTATGTATGTTACACTGTAACAGAGAAAAGCAGCAAATCATCACTTTTGAGAAGCTTGAATCACAGAATGTTTGACATGATAAATGACTTCAGTGATTCATTAATTATTAAAACAGTTTGTATTGTATTGTATATTGAGTTGTATACTTTTCTGTATATCTCCTCGATTGTTTTTGCTTCTTGTGGTGTTAAACTGTTGTGTGAAGGTGAATAAAGACGAGATGAAAGTGAAACCAGCCTCTTAGAAATGAGAGAGGCAGAAGACAGAGAGGAGGAGGGAGAGAGTGAAGCAAAGAGAGAAAAAATTGGACAGGCACAGGTGCAACTGACTGTGCGTGTGTATATGTTTGTGTGTGTGTGTGTGTGTGCGTGCGTGTGTGTGCGTTTGTGTGTGTGTGTGTGTGTGTGTGTGTGTGTGTCTGTCAAGAGGTTTCGTGACTGCTCCTTTGAGTGTTCACATTCCAGCACATCTGCTTTGGATGAAGCGTGGTAAACTGTGTGTGTGTGTGTGTGAGAGAGAGAGAGAGACAGAGAGAGAGAGAGAGAGAGACGGATAGCGGGATGCAGAGAGAGAAGAAAAAACAAGACAAACATTTTTAAGTCCTTAATTGAGCAAAATGCTGATTTGTTTCGTGCTCAGTTTTCTGTCTGTGGAAGTGTATTTACAGAGTTGTATTAATGACAGAACTAAAAAGCGAGGCAAAAACAAAACCTGATCATCAACCTGCAAGTCGAGATTTGAGAGCCATTGAGGACAAAATCATGAGTGTAGTTGATGTTTGGCTCTCTGAAGAAGAATTGTGTGTGTTGATATTTCAGCAAGCACTTGATCTTCCTTTGTTTTACAAATGAGCTCTCTCTCAGGTTAGTCAGTTTGTAGCACATGTGTATATGTGATCCCATTTGGCTCTGCCCTTTCAGTAATGCCAGGCTGCTTCCATGAGCTAAATAGGTCTAAAAGTCTCGACTGAAAAAGACAGGGGCATAACAGACATCCTGCAATAACTAAACAAAATGACCCATATGAGCATTTTCTGATCCTCCAACTCTATGGTTAGTGTTTGGGTAGGTTTAGGCATCAAAAATTACTTGGATATGGTTGGAGACAGATTGTGGTCATAGTTAAAAGAAACCAACATTGGCTGTCGGTAAGAGGTGAACAGCATTCTTCCATGTCGAAGTCCCAAGCTTTGCTAACCCATTCATCCACCCAGACACCCTTGGCCTCTAGAGGTCCTTGTCAGGAAAATGTGAACTTTTGAGACATTGACATCTAAGGATGGCAAGGTCTGTCAGTCGGTAGGTCAACCAATTTGGTTCAAACTGAAAAATCTCAACAGCTATCAGTATGCCAAAATTTAAAATTGTCTTGGTTTATGACTAAATACCTGCAAAACGAATGACATTCCTATCAACTTCAGCTGTACTTTGTGTTTGTTTTATTAGCAAATGTTAGCATGCTAACATGCTAAACTAAATTATACTTAGTAAACATCAGCTGGCGTTAGCATTTAGCTCAAAGCACCGCTGTGCCTAAGTAACAGCCTGACAAAGCTGCTAGCATGGCTGTAGACTGTTGGTCTTGTTTTTGTGAAGCTAGTCTCGCCATATCACGTTCTCCACAGAGTCATCCAGAAACATGGCCATTTTGTAGCCTGTTGCGTCCAGTTACCGCTTTTGCATCACATTTAGTTTTTGCATCACATAATGCATCACACTGAGTTTAGTGGCTTTGAATCGCCACGTTCGAATGATAAAATCGTCCCTCCTCCTTCCTCTTAATAGCCCCCCCAACAACCCACCCGGTGTCTCCGATGGACTGTTTAACCATAGTTATTTGAGAAAGGTGTAATGTATAGTGTTCCTCTGTTCATGACCCATGGAGCTTATTGTTTATTTGGGCATGCTGCATATGGCCACATCTCCAAAGTGGTGGATTTTGCCTTATTAATTTGGGCAGTGAATTAAAGTAATCATATGTAATTTATGTTAAAAACGTCAAATATTTTCAGGCTCATCTTAACTATCTGTGGAAGTTTAGTAAGGTCAAAAGTACTGAGGAAGAAGAGAAGGAAGGGCAGTAGGAGCTCCTTTTTCTCTTCTTCCTTCTCCTTCTCCTCTTTCTCATCCTTCCCTCCTTCTTTTTGTCGGAGCAGAGGAGCTGAAAGAGAAGGAAAGACAGAGAGGTTGAACAGATGCTTCCCACATTTGGAGACAATAACAGAGAGCATCAAACACTAAACAAAGACAAAAAGCCTCCTTTTTCTTCTTTTCTTTACTCTCTTTCCATTTTTCTCTCTTTTGTTTCCGTTTACTTACCATCTTTTTATCTGCATCCAACTTCACTTTGTTCCATTTGTTGTTTTTCCTATATCTTTCCAGTCTCTTTCTAACAAACCCTTCAAGGCCCAGCAGCACTTCCATTGCTGTCAACAAGTTATAAGTGAAACTGCAGAGAAAATAAAGTTTCTTGTTTCTTTTCTCTCTTTTTTAATGTTGCATTGACTCTACAACATAATTTCTCCACAGTCATGATACAGCATTTTTTTTTCTTTTGCTCCCTTTTTCTCTCAGTTATTGCTGTTTATTCATATAATTAGTTTATAGTGTCTCAAAGGTGATAGTTTGCTGATTTTTTTTTTCTGTTTTGTAAATGTGTAAATTTAACCTCTTTGAGTTAAAGAAGCAGTTTGTCAGTTTGGGCATCTTTTGGACTCAACAGCTGAATGATTCATTTCTTTTCATTAGTATTTCTACTTATTTCCCATGATACTATTTTCTTTTTGAAGATATAGAGTATAGAGCACAAAAAACATTTACAGATATTGGATCTAAAATCAAACTAAAGGTGAAAGCAAGCCATGATGGAAATGTTCCTCTATTTAATTAATTGTTTTTGGAGCTATCAGTACAGTGTGAGGACTTCTACTAGTTTTCTTTCTCTTATTAAAGGTCAGCTGCTTTTTCTGTTGTGTTTGTACCTGTGGTTTAGGTCAGTGAGTTGCACAGCTGGTTGCTCTGAATACATTTTGTGTGTGTCTGTGTATTTTGTTAGCTCCATGAGGAATCAGTTTTCAGTGGAATGCATCTTTATTCTCTCGTCTTGTTGCTGGGGGCGACGCAGAGCGAAGCTTTGAAGAAATCTGTGATGTTTCGTGTTCTGTGAAGATTCTCTCAATCTGTCAAACATCACGGCACAGCGGGAGGTTACACAACCGCTTCTACTGGATTCTATCAGGGTTTCTACTGTGTTGCAGATGATAATTTTCTCCACTGGTTTCTATTACTAGTATCTGTCATTGTTCTGGTAAACAGGTTCAACTGGTTTGTATTATTGTTCTATGCAGGGAATTGGTTTTACTGGATTCTACCAGGTTTCTGTTGTAAAATAATAACTACAGAACTGTTTCTCCTGGTTTCTATTGTGTTTCTATCATTCCACACAGAACTGATTTGACTTGTTTCTATGTGCTTTTGTACAGAACTGGTTCCACTGGTTTCCATTGTTGTTCTACTATGGCGCAGAGAACTGGTTTGAGTGGTTTCTATTCTGTTTCTACTGCAGTACATATCATAATTTTACACTAGTTCAAATGTTTTTATTATGACTCGATTGTGGCACATTGGACTGGTTTGATTGGTTTCACTTCAGGTTCTATTGTGATAAAATAACTTTTACTAAGCTGGTTTGATTGTTTCTTATTCAGTCATATTGTAAGGAACTTGCTCTGTGGTTTCTATGAGGTTTTTACTATGGAATAATAACTATTGTACATAAGTGCTGTGATTTGGAGTGGTTTCTGTTGTTGTACAAAGAAAAGAACAGGTTTCTATTGTTTCTGTATTGTTGTACAGATCATAGGTTTCCAAACTGCTTCAATGAATTTCCATTCTGTTTATTGTACAAAGACACTCTTTTCTATTGTGCTTCTATCATTACACAGATAACTAGTTCAACTAGTTTCAATGCAGCTCTTATTGTACTGGCTCCAGTGGTTCCATTGTGTTTCTGTTGTAGTACAGGAACCTCGTTTGGGTGCTGTATGTTCTGTTTCTATTGTGGTACAGATCATAATTTTTCACAACTGGTTCCACTGATTATGTTTTGTCACGTGTTTGGTATTGAGAACTAGTTTGACTGGGTTCTGTTGCATTTCTATTGTGACACAATAACTATTGTACAGAACTGGTTCTACTGCTTTTTACTGTGTTTCTGTCTTTGTACAGAGAACTGGTTTGACTGGTTTCTGTTGTGTTTCTATTGTCGATCAGACACGTGTTTGAGCAGTATTTGTTCTGTTTCTGCTTTGTTACAGATCAGAAATCTTCAAGTGGTTCCACTGGTTTCTGTTGTTTCTACCATCGTACAGAATACTCTTTCCACAGGTTTATATTACGGTTTGATAGTGATACAATAACTATTTCATAAAACTAGTTAACCAGTTATCGTAAGGAGCTGATTCCACTAGTTTCAATTAGGTTTCTATCATCGCAATAACTAATTTCAGTGGTTGGTATTGTGTGTCTGTTGTGGTACAAAAACCTGGTTTCTGTTGTTCCCCTGTGGTACAGATCATAGTTTTACAGATCTGGTTAAACTGGTTCAGTGATACAGAGATGGTTCCACTGAGTTCTATTGTGTTTCTGTTATGGTACAGATCAAAATTTTACACAACTGGTACCACTGTTTTTTTCAATGTTTCTGTCACAATACTCAGAACGGGTTTTACTGTCTTTTTCTGCATTCTTATTGTCACATAACTACAACTTTGCAGAAGTGGTTCCACTTGTTTTTATAGTTTTTCTACATAGAGAACTGGTTCAACTAGTTTCCATGTGGCTCCTATATCGTACAGAACTGGTTCCGATGGTTTCTACTGTGTTTCTGTTGTGGCACAGAGAGCTGGTTGGACTAGTTTCTGTTCTTTTTTCTACTGTAGTAGAAATCCTAATATTTTCAACCCATTCTACAATGATTATATACACAGATTAACTATTTGACCTAAGCAACTAAACAAGGTTTTTGTCATAATACCTAACGGAGACATGTTAAGGAAAATAGCTGCATATGAATGTTATTGATTGGAGATACACTGGTTTCTATTGTGGTTCACATTATTTTTCTCTGGTTTGCGGTTTGCCAGTTGTCAGTGAAATGACAACACTGTCCAGGGTTTCTCTGATTGGCTCGAGGTCCGCTCCCTAACTGTGGGAATACTGATACTGTTCTGTGTGTGTGTGTGTGTGTGTGAGTGTGTGTGTATGTGTGTGTGTTACAGACTGCAGGAAGTGAGGTTGTTATTGTGTCTCTCTGCATTCCTCAGACTTGAACACACTCTGCACCTGTTCCTGTCTGTCTGTAACACACACACACACACACACACAAACACGCACAGACACTCTTACATAAATACACATGCACGCACAAATCACAGTCTTTCGTCACCAGTCTTACAACACATTCAATGGGAAAATATGCCTGCACGACAAGAGACATAAATCTAAATATTTTCAGCAGGAACAACACAAACGGGCGTGTGTTTGTGTGTGTGTGGATTTTCTTGTACAGGCTTTGGGTCAGTAAATGTGGTTTTATCATCAGAGGACAAACTCAGTTCTCAGAGGGGAAGAGGAGGAGGAGGAGGATGTTTGAGCGGATTTTAGTTTAGCTCTAATGACATCTACAGACACTGTGTGTGTGTGTGTGTGCGTGTGCGCGTGTGTGTGTGTGTGCGCGCGGAGACTGAAGGCTTTGGATCCTTAAAACTCCTGCAAGGTGCATTGTGGGAATTTACCAACCTCTCCCAGCTGATTAGTTTCTCTTAGCACCTTACATCTGTGTATTTAAGTTTGTATGTCTGCAAGTTTGTGTGTGTGTGTGTGTGTGTGTGTGTGTGTGTGGGTTGGTGTGTGTTTCCTGACCTCAGCCTTTCATTCCCACAGTTCCCAGTGTTCCCTGCTCCTCAGACGTCCTGATTGTTGTGGTGTTTATCGTTGTGTCGGCGTCTTTCCGCGACCAGCCGTTTCAGGAAGTAAACACAGTCGACACAAGGCTATGCTCTGGAACACAGCTTTTACTTGACAGAAGCAACGGGACAGTTACTGTGTGTGACAAAACACTGTGAACACATGGATTAATTGAAGTCTACAATTGCCTCACTAGTGGCAGGGGATTAAAGGACCATACCTGTGTATTTGCAACTTATTTTCAATATTTTCAAATACATGCTGTATAGCTACTGGTTGAAACTTACTTGAGTTGTGTAATCCATCACATTAAACATTAAGTCTTACCCAGACCCATTAGACCCACTATCATTACATCGTAATGCAGTTAAAGCACATATTCATTTGAAAGGTTTGCATTACATTAAACTTACAGATTCTAACATACAGAAATGTATCAAAATATAGAAAAAATACATTCAAATTAATAAGACACAGCAGCATGGCAACCCTATAGCCGATACTGGATGATTCTGCAAAACCCTGGGTTATGTTCAATACCAATGTTTTTTTTATGTACAGTGCCAACATTTTTAAGATTCTTGCTTTCTACAATATCACACATGGCAACTATGCTAAGGTAAAGGTTAGGAAAAGATTATGGTTATGACAAATAAACTATGGTTACTACATAAAGGACACACTACTTCCTGCATTGGCACTGAACAATGGCATTGGAC
The DNA here is from genome assembly GCF_020085105.1 of Siniperca chuatsi. NCBI lineage: Eukaryota > Metazoa > Chordata > Actinopteri > Centrarchiformes > Sinipercidae > Siniperca > Siniperca chuatsi. The sequence continues at coordinate 22,877,017 of NC_058059.1, read as the reverse complement.
GTGAATCATGAGGTACGGAATCATCCAATATAAATGTTATACTGGGCTAGTGGGCTGATCAAATGTCTGTAAAGTGAACATGAACGGAGGTAAAGAGGCTCAAACATGCAAAACCACTGGTATGGTCCTTTGAGGCCAAGACTTACTCCTAGAGCAAGGTTGAATTAGGCGTCTACAACATTGAAAAATCAAGTTCTACGTACTTTTTTAGAGTGGCTAACTGGCAGGCAAAACACTTGTCATGGTATTGACTTCATCAATAACAAGATCAAAAAACAGGTTACCAAAAATAATTTACAGGTACCTGGCAGGTAGTCACAGTTCCTAGTGTGTGTTGAATACCAGCTGTGCCACTGTGATCTAAAGAGTAACTACACCCAGGCTAAAACTCATCCTTGTTTAATCCCTTGTTCCTTTCCTGAGAACCAGAGGGGCTCACTTTTTGTATGTTGCAAAGTTCATCACCAGGGGGCCTACTGAAGCAAAGACATCAAGGGAAGACCACATGCTAATGTGGAACTGAATGCAGCCACTGTCTATCAGCTTATGTCTCTTCTTGTTCAATCCATTTTCACACCTGTGCACAGCTGGCTATTTGCTACAGAAAAAAAGGTATGATTGCCAGTTTGTCAGTTTGAAAGTTGCAAGAGTCTCTGATCTGATTCCTTCTTAGATCTCTGTATGGTCCCACTGTGTCCTGAAGATCTTTTACCAGTGAGAGTACAGGACAGTAATGCAAAGGAAATCAGTGCCAGTTTTTCCCCTCAGAAGTAAAAGCCAGCCAGTCAGTGAGCTTATAGTGATCTGTAAAAAGTCAAGTTTTTGTTTGACAGAAACTGTTTTAGGCTGTTTTCTGTTTTTAATAATTTTTCTAAGGAAGTGTGGGAAGCGAGATGATGTTTTTTATAATGCCCCCAAGTGTTTGTTTTTTTTCATCTTTTTCTTTTATTTTGTCTGTCTGTGTTTTATCACATCTGTGTTCCATCCATATGCAAAAACTCTAAAGTTAACAAAGCAACCCATGTTTTTTTTAGGGGATTGAGGTAGATTAGGTGTAGCTATGGAACGGGTTTTTCATTTTGATGTGAATCAGTGGGGGAGACAGTGAGAGAAATGTGCTTTCAACAGCTGTTCCAGGGTTTGCGTCATGCTGCGCAAGCTAGCGTCATGGCTGAGTGTTCGCACGCTATGTACACACACGCACACACAGAGGCATGCTGTGGGGACCCCCAGTCGAAGGCATGACCAAACACAGGCATTGTGTTCTCATGCAGCCGCTGTGTTGCTGAGGAAGAACGTTACCTGTTTTGAGTGATGACAGGCTGCTGGTTCTGCTTGCAGTCTCACGTTTTAGCGCATGTTTGCTGCATGATTGCTGCCCCTCTAAGAGGAGTCGCTCCGAAAATCATTGCTTTGTTCCTGTTTTAGTCATCAAACTAGTCTGAATGAGAGGAGGACTGGCAGAAGATATGTTGTGGCTCTTGTATTTGTTAGAAACTATGTTATAGTCATTGCAGCATAAGTGCTTGGCACTGTGGATACAATTGATGCAGTTACCATGGCCACCAATGTAGTTTTTATGTTGTGGATTTTTATGTTTTTCTGCTTTTTAAAAAGAAAATAAGAGTGCTTAAAAAGTGTATATTTTATAAGTTATATATATACTGCTTTTTTCCTTTTTGTTTAAAAATCAAACTTTTTTAGAAAATAAGAAACATAAAATAATGTTTACCCTTAAGTTTAAAAATTGAATCATTCAGCAAAATGTAAAAACAAGAAGATCATTTTTTACCACCTTAATTTACATAGCTTTAATATATTTAATATTGATCTTTTTTTAAAACCTTAAATGTTTAAAATTCTGCATTTTTTTACAGAATACGTCATTTGAAAATATTTTTAAAAATAATTTATAAACTTTATTTTATTTATAAAAGTACAAACAAATAAGCTAAATAGTCAAACACGTACAACATAATCTTCTAAACTTGAAATAAGCCTGAAGCTACGTCTGAAGCTGATTCCTGCTGAGCCTCAAAAGAGGAAAATGAGAGAATGGAAGTTTTTGTCAGGTCGTGTTTGGCTGTGAGCTTTTGATGAGAATAAGTTGTATTTTGATCAGAGTGCAGACTTCTGAATGACGTTGTGTGTTTTTGTGTTTGTGTTGCAGGTGTACGCTCCGTCTGCCAGTACAGCCGACTACAACAGGGACTCACCGGGTTATCCATCCTCCAAACCTCCCAGCTCTGGCTTCCCTAGCTCATTCTTCATGCCAGGTACTCATGCACACACACACACACACACACACACACTCACACGGTCTGTCCCTCATCAAAACTCCCTGCAGTGGATTTCTGAGCTCATTGTGGATACTGGATCACAGACGAAATGAGCTCGAGCTCCCCGAGCTAAAAGAGGTTCTTATACCAAAATCCTCAAAAGGTTTGTCATATATTTTATTAGTTATTGTAACAGCAAGAACACATGCTTGCTTTTGGTGTGAAAGTGTCAAAAGCAAAGAGTTGTCCTGACATATTAGAATAAGTGACAAAGTTGAGATGTTGTGAGAGTTAAATGAACCAGAAAAATTGTTCCCATGGTTACCTGCAGGTTTATATACTTTTAGCACTGATATACAAAGTTAGTTAAACTTTTGACCAGAGCTTTGTTTGAGGTGTTATATGACTTTAACAAACACCTGCCAGTCAATCAAACAAGTGATTTCTGTGGACATACAGTAGTATAATGGTTGTTCATGTGTGTTCACACTTAACGAAGAGTGAATTGTGACCTTGTTTTGATGACATAGATTTGACTGCTGGGGAGTGTTTCCAGTCTATGTCTATTGACTACAAACAGTAAATGCTCAGACTGACTTAAATATTCATATTTCCCTCCAGACGGTCTCTTTTTCCCTCTCACCTGGGTATCTGTCATGTAAATACACACACTCCAAAATCTTTTTACTGACATCAATAAAGGTACAAATGGTCCCAGAAATCAGTTTTGTCCAGCACAAATCTGTGTTAACCGGGTTATTCCTAAAACTGAAGAAGAAAACCAGGTGTCCCATTTATATGGATGTTTTCTGAAATCAGGTTACTGCATAAAGTGGGTCGGATTACTAAACTGTATGTAGACACACTTGAGTGAGTCACAGGAAGGTTTACCAGCAGAGAGAAACCTCAGTATGTTTTTAACTTGTGGCCTGCACAGAGATGAAACTGATCTCAAACCATCATACAGCACATCACATGTCCCTCTCTATGTCTCTCTGTGTGTCTCTATCAGACGGTCACCACAGTGGCGATCCCTGGAGCAGCAGTAGTAGCAGTATGGGCCAACAGGGTTACCACGGCAGCATGCTGGGGAGCGGGAACTCGGCCCACGGCCCCGCCCAGAGCTCCTCCTACTGCGGGATTCACCCTCATGACAGATTGGTGAGTAGAGCTGTCAATCACAGTGTATATAAAGACCAGGGTTTGTACAGGACAGGTGATACTTTCCTCCCAGTAAGTCACTCCAGAGATTAAATGTAGTTTACATACATATACTTGGGCAAAATTACTGACAACAAAATTGGTTGTATGGGTGTATCAAATTAAGCTGATGGAGTCAAACAGCTTAGGGCAGCCCTGAAAATACTCTTACATAATAATTAAATAACAATGTAATTCAGATCTTGGTTGTCCTTGGAGGCAAAAATTTAGTCCTTGTTTGACAAAATGACAACACCAGGAAATGTTGACTCATTTGTTGAACAACTAGATGGTGTTATTTCAGGCCAATGACATGGGAAACCAGACTGATAAACAACAATTTAAAGTAACTAAAGAAACTATGGTAATTAGTTATTGAATTTAAAATCACAGCCACATTCCTGGTAAAGTCATACATTTATAAGCAACAAACGTTTGTTAATTCTATCAGTAGTAAGCAAAATGTTTTTACGACTCGTGACATTTATAAATTGTACTCAAATGTGAAGCTGTAAATCTGTCAACGGGCATTAGATGGTAGTTCTTTCAAACTAGTAAGAGCTCTGTGTAATTACCCAGTGGAGAGGCTTCATGTTTATCACCTTTGTTTTTTTTATTTTTATTTTGTTCCAATGTAATCAGAATCAGAAATACTTTATTGATCCCCGAGGGGAAACTCTTTTGTTACAGCAGCTCACCTTTACGTCAGTGCACACAGGAATAGAAGTACTAGCAAAAAATGTAATACACTATAATACAGTTCAGAAAATAAATTAAGTACCAAGTGGGTATAAGTATAAAATAAAATAAGTGTGAAGTACAAAGTGGGTTTACCGGTTGATGATAATAATACGGTATAAGGTAATAGTGCATGAACTGTGAAGTTAAGTGTAGCTTATTAAGATTATAATGAGACAGCGGATATTGCACAGCAGTAATAGAGGTATGAGTAATATCAACATCAATAAATAGGGAATTTTAAACTAAAATATTGCACAGGAGTAGTACACAGAATATTGCACAATTATGTCAAGTATTGCAGAGATGTAACGATCAATGTCCAGTTTAGTGACCTAGGGTCATACAGACTACACTTAGAGGGAGGAGTTAAAGAGTTTGATGGCCACAGGCAGGAATGACTTCCTGTGGCGCTCTGTGGTGCATTTTGGGGGGATGAGTCTTTCGCTGAAGGTGCTCCTTTGCTTGACCAGCATGTCATGGAGTGGGTGGGAGACACTGTCCAAGATGGAACAGGAATTAATATATCCTGTTTTGTAGTAAGTTTGTCCTTTTCTTGTTAAAGTTTCATTTTGTTCTGTCCGTCTCTCAGCAGAGCTACCCATCACACTCGTCTGCAGATATCAGCTCCAGCCTTCCTCCTATGTCCAGCTTCCACCGAGGGGGAGGGAGTGGGGGAGGGGGCAATCACTACAGCACCGCCTCTTGCACTGCCCCCACCAATGGCACAGACAGCATCATGGGTAAGACACCTGTGTGTATTTGTCTTGAAGCAATGCATATCAAGAAATGGTGCGGGTGCTTTTTAAAATTTTGTTAAATTATAAAATACTACTTTCCTACTACTTCCTGTCAAGATTTAGCCCACCTACTATGCTCACAGACTCTGGGGGATGAAGCCTACTGAAGGAGACGTAGAATTCTTTATGCCTGATCACATGGGGCAAACTTTCTACTCTTGAAAATGTAAAGGCACACAGCCCCACTACCACTTAGAGAAGTTACATGTAGTGTTAATGGCAACCTTAACCGCAAAGTCATCTGCTGTCAATCAGTCAGTGGTGTAGGTAATGACATTAGTTGATGCCATTAATTAAAGGAAGAAGAAAAGCATAAATTTCACATGCAACATCCCAAGATTTACAATGTTTATGCAATGTTTATAATAATAATAAACTTTATTTATACATCGCTTTTCAAAACCAAAGTTACAAAGTGCTTTACATGGTTGAACCAGGATTAAAACATTACCCCCCCAACAGTAAAGATAAATACTAATGATAAAACAGATAACATGTTGGTAAATAAAATGCTGTGCTAGAATTAATAAAAGGCTTTTTTAAAAAGATACGTCTTGAACCGTGATTTAAAAGATGTCACTGATTCAACAAGCCTGAGATCCAGGGAGTTCCAGAGCCGACGGGTCCTGACTGCAAAAGCCCGGTCACCTTTAGACTCAGGAACAGCCAGCAGAACCCTGCCTGAGGATCTGTGACGGCGCCCTGGCTCATAGGGAACAGCAATTCAGCAGCGTAGTTGGGAGCTGAACCATGAAGTGGTTTAAAAGTGATCAGTAAGATCTTAAAATCACTTCTAAAACTAACTGGTAACCAATGAAGAGAAGCTAAAACAAGGCTGATATGATCTTGTCTTCTAGTCCTTGTTAAAATCCAAGCAGCCGTGTTTTGTATCAGCTGAAGGCGTGAGATAGTTTTTCAGTTCAAACCATAAACAAATACAATGAAATACAATAATCTAACCGAGAAGAAATAAAAGCATGAATGACCTTCTCGAGATCAGGTCGAGAGAGAAAATAACTTATCTTTGAGATACTCCTTATTCGATAAAAACATGAACAAACAACATTTGTAATTTGCTTTTCAAATGAAAGTTCACTGTCAAATATTATACCCAGGTTTCTGGCTGCAGGTTTGATATTTGGAGAAAGGGATCCAAGATGTTTCTGTAAAGTAGGGATGGACCTTGGGGGACCAAAGAGAATTATTTAATGTTTTCGTTTAGCTGGAGATTGTTTTGGGACATCCAGCACTTTATTTCTGACAGACAGAATAAAAGATGGTTAAAATTGCCTTCTTCACTGGTTTTTAATGGTACATAGATTTGTGTGTCATCTGCATAACAATGGTACTGGATTTTGTGTTTATTTATGATTTGTCCCAGTGGTAGCATATATATACAGAACAACAAGAGGCCAAGAGGTGCCACAGAAGAGGAGGCATTACCCATGACCGCTGAGAAAGTTCTGATTGAACCATTTTAGAACAGTGTCCCTGATGTCAACACACTTTTCAGGGCAATCCAATAGGATGGAGTGATCCACAGTGTCAAATGCAGAGCTCAAATGGTAAATGAACTGTACTTATATAGCGCCTTTCTAGTCTTTCTGCTTACTCAAAGCGCTTTAACTACATATCACATTCACACACTGACTGACAGTTGGCAGGTGCCAACTGCTCATCAGTTGAAAGAAACTAATCATTCACACACACTAGCATCAGCTGTAAGTAAAATATCGTTTTTCACTTTGATGAGAGCGGATTCGGCACTAAGCCGTGCACGGAAAGTGCAATTTGAGGTTCAGTGTCTTGCCCAAGGACACTCCGACATGTAGGCTGGGGGAAGCTGGGATCAAACCGCCGACCTTCCGTTTGGTGGACAACCCGCTCTACCACTAAGCCACAGTTGCCCTGGATGAATTGTAATAACCTTGGTGATCTCCTGACTTTCTATCTAGCGCAATCAGGTCAAATTTTTAATTTGTCCAATACTTTGGACCAAATGACCAAATACATAAAAACTAATGACATTCTCATCAGTCTCAGCTGTATTTTATGTTTAGTGCTAATTATAAAATGTTAGCATGCTAACACACTAAACTAAGATAGTTATCATGGTAAACATCATACCTGTTAAGCATGTTAGCATTGTCATTGTGAGCATGTTAACATGGTGATGTTAGCACTTTAACACAGTTAAACTGTCCAACAGCGTGGTACCGATATACAATGGAATGTGCTAAGCATGAAAACACACAGCAAAACAGGACACAGCAATCCGTTACGTCCCACAATAAGAAAAGCACAATTCACAACAATGAAGCTTAGATGAAATAACACACAGTTATAAAATCTATCTCTGCCCAGACACAAGCCTCTTACTTGAAATTTCTCTTGATTAGCAATTTAATGTGTCAGTCCATTTCGTTGCCTGGTGAAATCTGCACTGTTAGCGGGTTCAACGGCATAACTGTTCCTTCGTGTGGCAGCGAGGGAGCAGCAGTCGACTTTCAGTGGGGAGAGAGAGAGAGGCTCAGCTGCGGTCTTTCTCTCTGTGAAGAAGCAGTAAAACCTGAATCTTCCTTATGCAGGTACGGGAACGTTATGGGGAATAATGATCAGGATCAAAAGTGTGTTCAGCAAACCCAAAACTGTCTGTTGCTCATCCAGCAAGTTGAGACTTTCCTTCGGGAGTTAAAGTTCACGTGAGAGTCTCCTGAAGTAACCGAGGCTACAATGGAAAGACGTCAAGCAGCATGGTGCGCTCGGCTTTATGGAGCTGTGCTGCGGCTGGCGTGTTGTCCAGCAGAAATCCAGTGTTTGGATTCAAGTTGAAATATCGTGTCTAGGTGTGAATTAATGGCTGGTGGAGACTCGGCGCCGTTTCACTGTCTGGCCTTTGTTTCGCATTCAGTCCTTGGGTCAAGGCTTTGCCTTTCCCAACTTGGCCGCTGTCTTTTGTTCTCCACACGTGTGAGGCCCAACAACCCCTTGTTTTGAGTCCCATAGAACAAATAAGACAGCAATAAGAAACAGATTGAAAGTTTGTTTTCATGGGAAGACATCTCCAACATTCCACAAAGATATCACACTCACACACACACACACACACACACACACACACACACACATACACACACACACACGAGCCAGAGCACATGAGTGTAAACACAAGATGAACCTAATAAAAAACATGACGCTGTTGTTTAAGTATAAACATATGATACGTGTGTGCACACATGAACGCTTAAACAAGGACGCACAGTGTTTACAGACATTTCTCTACCTTGGTCTGATTTTGTACTACATAGTAAACAAGTGAGTGAGTTCTCTTTACAGAGAACAGCAGCTGCGGTCGCTATGGATTCGTGTCAGTTATAATTGATTTTAATAACGAGCAGTGTTCACATTGAAAGTATGAAAATGTCCATAGACATTGTCAAACCTCCTGTAGCAAAATTCCCTTCACTGTCCATCTGTATGATCAGTATGTCCCACTCGTTGGTGTTAATTCCTATTGTAGTTTACTTATTGCCTCTCGGGTACGTCACTAAAACATCATCATCGTCATTTTCTCTATCAACAAAACAGACTCATACAGTCAGATCTCAATGACGTGTAGCAGGTGAGACCATTTAATGTGGCCAAACCAACACACATAGCTGCTTGCAAGTTCGACAGTGTTGGGCGTATCTATATTGTGGTGAAAAAGTAAGTGACTGGAACATACTGAAGTGGATTACTACCAGAGGAATGATATGCAAAGCTTCAGTGTAGCTGCAACGATTAGTTGATTAATAGATTAGTCAATCGAGAGAAAATAAATCAGCAATTATTTTGATAATCGATTAATCATTCAAGTCAATTTTCAAGACAAAATGCCCAACATTTTATGATTCCAATTTCTCAAATATGAGGATTTGCTGCTTTTCCTTGTCCTAGATTATATTAAGTTAAATATCGACAATGAAAATATTTGTTAGTTGACCACAGCTGCTGTTCTTTGTGAAGAAACAGTCACCTTTCAGTCCTCAGCGCGTGAGTGTTTCATTCTCAAAAGAGGGTGCAATATCATTTGAAGTCCATTTGAAGTAGTATAAGGATTATTGTTAGATTTAGAAATAAAATGATCAAGGTCAGAGGATTAAATCTCCAGCTTGGTCATGCATTTCAATGAACACCATGAACTCCTACTTTACTAGGTTTTAAGTATAGTCAAAAAATCAGCATGCAGACTTTAAAAAATGCTTGATTAATTATTGTGCTGTTGATGGTCCCACAATGCAATGCCCAGAGGAAATAGAGGAGCTACTCGCAGCTGCAAAAAATTATAATTGTGGATGGTGATGAGACAGCTCTATGAAGAAGAAAAACCATTAAATATTTTGAAAAACAGTTTGGTTTTCTTTTAGTTTTGCAAAGTTGGTCTGTCAGTGCACATATTGCATAATTGCCTGTTAGTACAAAAAGTTAAAGTACATTGATTTCTTGTATACTAACTGTAAAAACAGTATGCTATGAAAACTAATATATAGTACACAGTGTATAAAACTAATGTGTAATATGGAATTGGGACACAGCAAAGGAACTGCAGGTCAATTCAATTAAATTCAGTTTTATTTATATAGCGCCAATTCATAACAGAAGTTATCTCATTGCACTTTTTTCTATAGAGCAGGTCTAGACTGTACTCTTTATAATATTATTTACAGAGACCCAACAAATTCCACCGTGAGCAAGCACTTGGCGACAGTGGCAAGGAAAAACTTCCTTTTTAACAGGCAGAAACCTCGAGCAGAACCAGACTCAATGGTGGGCGGCTGCGGCTGCGGCTGCGGCTGCGGCTGCCATGTTAGGTTTTAAGAGAGAGAGAGAGAGTTTTGGGGATGGGGGGTGGGGGAGAGGGAGGCACAATGCAAATGCTACCTAGAATTTTGTAAAATAGTAATAATGTAATTGTAGTGGTAATATTAATAAATTAATAGTAATAATAGGAATGACAGCTATAGGAAAAATAATGACAGTATTAGAAAGTATAAGAGCCAATAACAACAACTGTAGTAGCACTTGTCTAGCAGGAACACGGGGACAGCAAGTGGCCCACAACCACAGATCCAGACTCTGCAGCTCCGGAGGCAGAAATACCTGCTGAAAGCGACAGAAGGAGAGAGGAGAGAAACGAGAAAGCACAGAACTACGGGAGTTGTTAGTAACCGAGGTTACCAAGTTACTAAGTGTCTAGTTAGTAACATGCAGTAATGGAATAAAAATGCATACAGATGGAGAGGGAGAGAAGGAGAGAGGAAAGAGGTGCATCATGGGAAGTCTCCCGGCAGTCTAGGCCTATAGCAGCATAACTAAGGGATGGTTCAGGGCTCACCCAAGCCAGCCCTAAATAAGCTTTATCAAAGAGGAAAGTCTTAAGCCTACTCTTAAATGTGGAGATGGTCAGAGGTCAGAGG